>NC_086449.1:242368530-243094363 GCF_028390025.1 Pseudophryne corroboree
ATCTATTTCTCGTAGTCCGTAGTGGATGCTGGGCGCCCGTCCCAAGTGCGGACTGTCTGCAATACTTGTATATAGTTATCGTTAACTAAAAGGGTTATTGTTGAGCCATCTGTGGAGAGGCTCTGTTGTGTTCATACTGTTGACTGGGTATCATATCACGAGTTATACGGTGTGATTGGTGTGGCTGGTATGAGTCTTACCCGGGATTCAAAATCCTTCCTTATTGTGTCAGCTCTTCCGGGCACAGTATCCTAACTGAGGTCTGGAGGAGGGTCATAGTGGGAGGAGCCAGTGCACACCAGGTAGTCCTAAATCTTTCTCAGCTGTGCCCAGTCTCCTGCGGAGCCGCTATTCCCCATGGTCCTTACGGAGTCCCCAGCATCCACTACGGACTACGAGAAATAGATTTACCGGTGAGTAAAATATTATTTTTAACTGCTGTCTCTAAGCGTGCTCTAACATGTCAGCTACTCTTAGATTCAGTTTATAATGAACCAAACACCAGGCCTGATTCAGGTTCGTAGGTAAAACTGATGGTTTACATACTAACCTGATTGTGGGGGAACTGCGTATGCACTCGACTCATTCTACGCATGTGCACAACGAGTTCTGCATGATGCTTTCATTCCCCCCTTAGCCGCAGCATGAATTGCTGTGGTGTTTGAGGAGCAGAGCGCAGGTGGTGACGGGGACCGTTCTACAAAATGAGAGTGAGTCGTCCCCCGTTGTGTTGATTTGCCAAGCTCAGGGCCTGCATCGTTGGATGGCCCTCTCAGTGGAATTTTGATGGCCTGTCTGAGTTAGCTTCGGCGTACTGAGATGGCCAAGGACGCAGCACTCGGATTAGCGGTGCATGCAGGAGGCATCTTTTTCCTACTGACACCTCCTACAGTATTAGCATTTTAGTTGCACTTTATTGCACAGCCGCTTTCCTGCGTCTGTGTAGTATCGTACATCTGTGAATCAGGCCCAATGCTGGCAACATAGGAGGACTAAGACAGCTTCCTCTTGTTAACCACTTGCGAACTTTACACTAACTTTAAATGACAGCTTTTATTTATATATGTACTGCCAGATGGTTCTAATGGTCTCGCATCACAATCACTCTCCTCTTCCTCCCTGGTCCCTACACCTTGAATTTCCTATTCACCTCTGTAGTAGAAGAGGATGTGGCATGGGACCGCTAGACATAACGGGGTCACTGTAACTCCAGCAAATGGATTACACCAAGCATGTATGTGTTTTGTTTTTTTAAATTATTATTATTATTTTATTTGAGCTCTGTGCTCCACCCAAAGAACGAGAAGGTTTTAATGCTTGATGGAACTATTAGGTCAGGCATGTCCAAACTGCGGCCCTCCAGCTGTCGTGAAACTACATATCCCAGCATGCCCTGACACAGTTTTTCTGTCAGAGAATGCTAAAGCTGTGTCAGGGCATGCTGGGATGTGTAGTTTCTCAACAGCTGGAGGGCCACAGTTTGAACATGTTTGTATTAGGTTCTACTTTGCATGTATAACACCTATTCTTATTTGTAATCTCTCTAGTTGAGAGTATATTACATTTACGCCATGTTCTGTGGGCCAGACATATGCCCATTCTCTGTCTATGCCAAGGCTTTACCTGCATTTCTCAAACCCAACATCACCGGGTTTGAACTAATAAGCGTGAATAGCTTTTATTTGCTACCAAAAAATTCACTATTTAGCACAAAAGGCCTAATTCACGTTTGTACATAATTGTGATTTTCAGTGCTACGGAACTGCTAATGTTAGCAAGTGAAGCTGCCGCCCAGAAATGAGAAGAGACGCGCCTCAGAGCCATCACAGATTAATTCGCAATTGTGTACACATTCACAGCCTATATGCGAAAAGGAGGGACATCAAGGTTTATGGCTAAGCAGACTGGCCGCAGTAGTAGCAACGCCGGTGCTATGTTTCTGTGCGTACATGATCGCATGTGTTTTTGCTGCCACTGCCCATTAACTCCCCCAAATAGTCACTTCCTGTCAATCAGTAGGTAAATTTGAATGAAAAGTCTGAAGTTACAAATACTGTAATTAACTTATGGAGCCACCTATCAACAAAGGACCAGCAAATCCTCTAAATGTGAAAACAGTACAACAGAAAAAAACAGGTCTGGTGTTCAGTTTAGTTCCATAAGCAGCATCACCAATGTTACCCAGATATTTCAATATCCATACGCTTGATTAAAAGTTCAGTCGATCCCAGAAGTATTAATAGTTCTCCACGGACAATTGATGTGGAATTCGTTCATGTTTCAAAGTATGTCATAGAAGTGTAGTAAGTTCAGATAAATATAACACCTCCAATGTCTGAATCTGAAAAGGTGTTTATAGATATATAACTACACATCCCCTTTTAAATGTCATTGGATACGAAAGTAGAGAACAAGAAGGTAGCAACCCCTCTTACACTGGAAACCAGTATATTGTGCACATAAAGGTTTCTTTAACGTGGATCCACGTGTACTGTATATGAGAGTAAGGCTATTCACCATAACAAGCAGACTCCTCAAATGAATAAGCATACCATACTCACATGACAAGTGAGTTCAATCACATAGAGGTTTCTTTGTGATACCTTCGCTTATCTTTTCCCAGAAAGCATCGTCTTCTTATACAGAGGATATATGGCATATATTTGGAATATGTATAAACTCAGTTTACTAAAAACACAAAAATACAGAACCAATAGGCTATAAGTGGTTAATTAAAGGACAGAGATGATGGCAGAAAGGTCACAGCATATTACCTGCAGTGTGGTCATGCGGTTCAGGGGGGTGCTAACTCTGCCATAGATGCTTCTATGGTCTGTGCTCTCTCTGAAACGTTTTGACTTATAGTAAGTCTTTATCAAGTTCGGTGACTTTTTTACCATCATCTAATTTCTTGTAGTAACCACTTTCTCTAACGTCCTAGAGGATGCTGGGACTCCGTAAGGACAATGGGGATAGACGGGCTCCGCAGGAGACATGGGCACTTAAGAAAGACTTTGGATCTGGGTGTGCACTGGCTCCTCCCTCTATGCCCCTCCTCCAGACCTCAGTTTGATACTGTGCCCAGTGGAGACTGGGTGCATTTCAGGGAGCTCTCCTGAGTTTCCTGTAAAGAAAGTATTTTAGTTAGGTTTTTTATGTTCAGGGAGTCTGCTGGCAACAGACTGCCTGCATCGAGGGACTGAGGAGAGAGAAACAGACCCACTTCTCTGAGTTTCAGGGCTCTGTTTCTTAGGCTACTGGACACCATTAGCTCCAGAGGGATCGGTACACAGGTCTCACCCTTGCCGTCCGTCCCAGAGCTGCGCCGCCGTCCTCCTCGCAGAGCTGGAAGATAGAAGCCGGGTGAGTATGAGAGGAAAATACTTCAGAGGCGGCAGAAGACAGCTTAATCTTCATAGAGGTAACGCACAGCAGTGAAGCTGTGCGCCATTGCTCCCATTCACCTCACACACATCGGTCACTGTAAGGGTGCAGGGGGGGCGCCCTGGGCAGCAATATAAACCTCTCCTGTGGCAAATGTACATATATACATGTACAGCTGGGCACTGTACATGTATATAAAGAGCCCCCGCCATGTTTTTAAGAATTTTGAGCGGGACAGAAGCCCGCCGCCTCAGCACTCACCAGCGCCATTTTTCTCCACAGCACCGCTGAGAGGAAGCTCCCCGGACTCTCCCCTGCTTGATACCACGGTGAAAGAGGGTTTTAAAGTAGAGGGGGGGCACAGATTTGGCGCACATACATACTTGAAAAGCGTTACTGGGTAAACATTCTGTGTTTTTTCCTGGGTCATATAGCGCTGGGGTGTGTGCTGGCATACTCTCTCTCTGTCTCTCCAAAGGGCCTGGTGGGGAACCTGTCTTCAGAAAAGAGCTTCCGTGTGTGTGTGTGGTGTGTCGGTACGCGTGTGTCGACATGTCTGAGGTTGAAGGCTCACCTAAGGAGGAGGGGGAGTGTATGAATGTAAGGTCTCCGTCGGCAGCGCCGACACCTGACTGGATGGATATGTGGAATGTTTTAAGTGCTAATGTTAATTTATTGCACAAAAGATTAGACAAAGCTGAAGCTAGGGTACAGTCAGGGAATCAACCCATGTCTGTCCCAATGTCGCCGGGACCTTCGGGGTCTCAGAAGCGCCCACTATCCCAAATAGTAGACACAGATACCGACACGGTTTCAGACTCCAGTGTCGACTACGATGATGCAAAATTACAGCCAAAAGTGGCTAAATGTATTCGATATATGATTATTGCAATAAAAGATGTTTTGCATATCACAGAGGAACCCATTGTCCCTGACACGAGGGTACACATGTATAAGGGAAAGAAGCCTGAGGTCACCTTTCCCTCCTCACATGAGCTGAACGAATTATGCGAAAAAGCGTGGGAAACTCCAGACAAAAAACTGCAGATTCCCAAAAGGATTCTTATGGCGTATCCTTTCCCGCCAAAGGACAGAATACGGTGGGAATCCTCCCCTAGGGTAGACAAGGCTTTGACGCGCTTATCAAAAAAGATAGCGCTCCCATCCCAAGATACGGCTACCCTCAAGGATCCTGCTGACCGCAAGCAGGAGGTTACCTTGAAGTCCATTTACACACATTCTGGTACGTTACTCAGACCGGCAATTGCGTCGGCCTGGGTTTGTAGTGCTGTAGCAGCATGGACAGATTCCTTATCAGCGGTTATTGAGACCCTTGATAAGGATACCATTTTAATGACCCTAGGGCATATAAAAGATGCTGTCTTATATATGAGGGATGCTCAAAGAGACATTAGTTTACTGGGTTCCAGAATAAACGCTATGTCTATTTCTGCTAGGCGAGTCTTATGGACCCGACAGTGGACAGGTGATGCCGACTCAAAGAGGCATATGGAGTTATTGCCTTACAAGGGTGAGGAATTGTTTGGACAGGGCCTCTCGGACCTCGTCTCCACAGCTACGGCAGGTAAATCAAATTTTTTGCCTTATGTTCCCTCACAATCTAAGAAAGCGCCTCATTATCAAATGCAGTCCTTTCGTTCAAATAAAAGCAAAAGAGTCCGTGGATCGTCCTTTCTTGCCAGAGGTAAGGGCAGAGGGAAAAAGCTGCACAACACAGCTAGTTCCCAGGAACAGAAGTCCTCCCCGGCCTCTGCAAAATCCACCGCATGACGCTGGGGCTCCCCTGAGGGAGTCCGCTCCAGTGGGGGCACGTCTTTGACTTTTCAGCCACATCTGGGTTCACTCACAGGTGGATTCCTGGGCAATAGAAATTGTTTCCCAGGGATACAAGCTGGAATTTGAAGAGGTGCCTCCTCGCCGGTTTTTCAAATCGGCGCTACCGACTTCTCCCCTGGAAAGGGAGATAGTGTTACATGCGATTCACAAATTGTGTCTTCAACAAGTGGTGGTCGAGGTTCCCCTGCTTCAAAGAGGAAAGGGGTACTACTCAACTCTGTTTGTGGTCCCGAAACCGGACGGTTGGTCAGACCCATTTTGAATTTAAAATCCCTGAACCTTTACTTAAAACGGTTCAAATTCAAAAAAGAATCGCTCAGAGCGGTCATCGCCAGCATGGAAGGGGGGGATTTTATGGTATCTCTAGACATAAAGGATGCATACCTGCATGTTCCCATATATCCTCATCAGGCGTACCTGAGATTTGCGGTACAGGATTGCCATTACCAATTTCAGACGTTGCCGTTTGGGCTTTCCATTACCCCGAGAATTTTCACCAAGGTAATGGCGGAAATGATGGTGCTCCTGCGCAAGCAGGGTGTCACAATTATCCCGTACTTGGACGATCTCCTCTTAAAAGCGAAGGTGTTACAGCGACAAGGCTGGATTCTCACTATTCCAAAGTCGCAGCTGAATCCTACGACTCGTCTGCCCTTCTTGGGCATGATTCTGGACACAGACCAGAAAAGGGTTTTTCTTCCGATAGAAAAAGCGCAGGAACTCATGACTCTAGTCAAGAACCTGTTGAAGCCAAAACAAGTGTCAGTACATCATTGCACTCAAGTCCTGGGAAAATTGGTGGCGACGTACAAAGCAATTCTCTTCGGCAGGTTCCATGCAAGGACTTTCCAATGGGACCTATTGGACAAATGGTCCGGGTCACATCTGCAAATGCATCAGCGGATCACCCTGTCCCCCAGGGCCAGGGTATCTCTCCTGTGGTGGCTGCAGAGTGCTCACCTTCTAGAGGGCCGCAGGTTCGGCATTCAGGATTGGATCCTGGTGACCACGGACGCGAGCTTCCGAGGTTGGGGAGCAGTCACACAGGGAAGAAATTTCCAAGGCCTTTGGTCAAGTCAAGAGACTTGTCTTCACATCAACATCCTGGAACTAAGGGCCATATACAACGCCCTACGTCAAGCGGAGACCTTACTTCACGACCGACCAGTTCTGATCCAGTCAGACAACGTCACCGCAGTAGCTCATGTAAACCGCCAGGGCGGCACAAGGAGCAGAGTGGCGATGGCGGAAGCCACCAGAATTCTTCGCGGGGCGGAGAATCATGTAAGCGCACTGTCAGCAGTGTTCATTCCGGGAGTGGACAACTGGGAAGCAGACTTCCTCAGCAGACACGACCTGCATCCGGGAGAGTGGGGACTTCATCAGGAAGTCTTCGCACAGATTGCAAGTCGGTGGGGACTGCCCCAAATAGACATGATGGCGTCCCGTCTCAACAAAAAGCTACAAAGGTATTGCGCCAAGTCAAGCGATCCTCAGGCGGTAGCTGTAGACGCCCTAGTGACACCGTGGGTGTTCCAGTCGGTCTATGTATTTCCTCCTCTTCCTCTCATACCCAAGGTGTTGAGAATAATAAGAAAAAGAGGAGTGAGAACAATACTCATTGTTCCGGATTGGCCACGAAGGACCTGGTATCCGGATATGCAGGAAATGCTCACAGAAGATCCGTGGCCTCTTCCTCTAAGACAGGACCTGTTGCAACAGGGTCCCTGTCTGTTCCAAGACTTACCGCGGCTGCGTTTGACGGCATGGCGGTTGAACGCCGGATCCTAGCGGAAAAAGGTATTCCGGATGAGGTCATTCCTACGCTAATAAAGGCTAGGAAGGACGTGCCATCTAAACATTATCACCGAATATGGCGAAAATATGTTTCTTGGTGTGAGGCAAGGAATGCTCCTACGGAAGAATTCCATCTAGGCCGTTTTCTTCACTTCCTACAAACTGGAGTGAATTTGGGCCTAAAATTAGACTCCATTAAGGTTCAGATTTCGGCCTTATCCATTTTCTTTCAAAAGGAATTGGCCTCTCTACCTGAAGTACAGACTTTTGTGAAGGGAGTACTGCATTTTCAGCCTCCTTTTGTACCTCCGGTGGCGCCTTGGGACCTTAACGTGGTGTTAAGTTTCCTTAAGTCACATTGGTTTGAACCACTTAGAACAGTGGAGTTGAAATATCTCACTTGGAAGGTGGTCATGTTGTTAGCCTTGGCTTTGGCAAGGCGAGTTTCGGAATTAGCGGCTTTATCACATAAAAGCCCCTATCTGGTTTTCCATATGGATAGAGCGGAATTACGGACCCGTCCGCAATTCCTACCTAAGGTGGTCTCATCCTTTCATATGAACCAACCTATTGTCGTGCCTGTGGCTACACGTGACTTGGAGGATTCCGAGTCCCTTGATGTGGTCAGGGCTTTGAAAATTTACGTGGCCAGAACGGCTAGGATCAGAAAAACAAAAGCACTGTTTGTCCTGTATGCTGCCAACAAGGTCGGCGGCCCTGCTTCAAAGCAGACTATTGCTCGCTGGATCTGTAACACGATTCAGCAGGCGCATTCTACGGCAGGATTGCTGTTACCAAAATCGGTTAAGGCCCATTCCACTAGGAAGGTGGGCTCGTCTTGGGCGGCTGCCCGAGGGGTCTCGGCACTACAGCTGTGCCGAGCTGCTACTTGGTCGGGGTCAAACACCTTGCAAAGTTCTATAAGTTTGATACCCTGGCTGAGGAGGACCTCCTGTTTGCTCAATCGGTGCTGCAGAGTCATCCGCACTCTCCCGCCCATTTGGGAGCTTTGGTATAATCCCCATGGTCCTTACGGAGTCCCAGCATCCTCTAGGACGTTAGAGAAAATAAGATTTTAAACCTGCCGGTAAATCTTTTTCTCGTAGTCCGTAGAGGATGCTGGGCGCCCGTCCCAAGTGCGGACTACTTCTGCAAGACTTGTATATAGTTTTGCTTACATAAGGGTTATGTTATAGTTTTCATCGGTCTTGGACTGATGCTATGTTGTTTTCATACTGTTAACTGGTTAGTATATCACAAGTTATACGGTGTGATTGGTGTGGCTGGTATGAATCTTGCCCTTGGATTAACTAAAATCCTTTCCTCGTACTGTCCGTCTCCTCTGGGCAGTTTCTCTAACTGAGGTCTGGAGGAGGGGCATAGAGGGAGGAGCCAGTGCACACCCAGATCCAAAGTCTTTCTTAAAGTGCCCATGTCTCCTGCGGAGCCCGTCTATCCCCATGGTCCTTACGGAGTCCCAGCATCCTCTACGGACTACGAGAAAAAGATTTACCGGTAGGTTTAAAATCCTATTTTTAGCCTATTGGTTCTGGTACAGAAGTTACATATGGACATTCTGAGCCAATGTACTGTAAGCTGGCACTTTGGTGATGTCACTAGATCAGGGGTTCTCAAACTCGGTCCTCAGGACCCCACACAGTGCATGTTTTGCAGGTAACCCAGCAAGTGCACAGGTGTATCAATTACTCACTGACACATTTTAAAAGGTCCACAGGTGGAGCTAATTATTTCACTTGTGATTTTTTGAGACCTGCAAAACATGCACCGTGTGGGGTCCTGAGGACCGAGTTTGAGAACCTGTGCACTAGATGTTTCTCTGGAGCATAGGGGGTAATTCCAAGTTGATCGCAGCAGGATCTTTGTTAGCAGTTGGGCAAAACCATGTGCACTGCAGGGGGGCAGATATAACATGTGCAGAGAGAGATAGATTTGGGTGTGGTGAGTTCATTCTGCAATCTAATTTGCAGTGTAAAAATAAAGCAGCCAGTATTTACCCTGCACAGAAACACTATAACCCACCCAAATCTAACTCTCTCTGCAAATGTTATATCTGCCGGGGGGCCCCCTGCAGTGCACATGGTTTTGCCCAACTGCTAAAAAAATTCCTGCTGCGATCAACTTGGAATTACCCCCATAGTGAACATGCCCCTGCCAGTATATGGTCTGACAACACTTATTACATACTTGCCTACCTGACCCTCTCCATGAGGGAGAAAATGCTCTGTTCCTGGACTTTCCTGGTAATGTATGTTTGCCATCACCTGTGGTGAGCGAGTTAATTGATAAGAAAGGTGTTTCACCACAGGTGATGGCAATCATACATTACCAGGAAAGTCCAGGAACAGAGCATTTTCTCCCTCATGGAGAGGGTCAGGTAGGCAAGTATGACTTATTACTATTCAGGAATATTTATAGCTGTCCTGAAGGTCAGTCTGGCTGCCCTGCATGTTAAGTGCCGCCTAGAAATGCAATCACAATTCACTTGTGATGCATCGCATAAATTGGTGAATAATGAAAGCCCCCTGCATACGCAGCCAGACTGCGTATACAGGCACACTGCTACCATGTTTCCATATTGCAGGAAACGCAGGCACCGCACCCAAATGCATGCCGGACATCCTTCCAGGATGTGATCGCAAAGTGAAAGTCTGTGCACGCACGCTGTGGACACTGCGCAAAGCATCCGTTTGCGATTATTGCTAATTTACAACTGAAAGAGGGCTAATGTTCAGATTGGAACTATAAACCATTAATGAGTACACTAGAAATCTAATGTTCTCAGGAGTGTTTCATTGCTGAGAAAATCATAAAGTTCATTGGATTGTTCAGGTGTGGACCTAGCATTACATCCCTCTAGAATAAACAGACACTTTCACAGATACTGGGGGTGATTAAGACCTGATCGTAGATGTGCTAAAAATAGCACATCTATGATTAGAACCTCTGACATACAGGGGGGGGGGGGGCACCCTAGTCCGCCCCGCATATCAGGCCGTACCCCTCCACCCCCCCCCTTCCCCCGCACAGGTGAGAAAGCATTGCACGGCGGCGCCAAGTAGCTCCCTGCCTTCGCAGCCTAGCTGCACTGGCAGGCGGCTGCCCACCACATTCTGGGTCGCAGCGGCTGCGTGTAACGTCAAGCAGTCGCCGCGGCCCGCCCCAGCAACGGTCTGGACATGCCTGCATTGTCCGGACCACGCCCCCCCTCCCAACGGCGTTCTAACTCCGTTGGCACGCCCCCTTCCACCCCGCGGCCGCCTCTGTTTCTCAATCAGGCAGAGGCAATTGCAGCAGTGAGATGCTTCGCATCTCACTGGGTGTGCATGCGAAGTGCGGCCACTGCGTGTGCGCATTCCATAAAGGGCACCAGGCTACGATCGCTGCCACTGCAGCGATCGGGTATGAATTAGGCCCACTGTAAGAATCATTTTCAGTAAAACATTAAGAAACACGTATTAGAAGACTATATTAAACAACTCCATTGCTCTATCCACTCTGTGATCATGGTTCTAGCCACGGGTAGGAAAGGTGTGGCACTCCAGTTAGTTTGGAACTACACATACCAGCATGCCCTGCCCTGTTATGCTGTTATGTAATTCTAAAACTGGCAGAACATGTTGGGATCTGTAGTTCCACAGCAGCTAGAGTGCTGAACTTTGCCTAACCCTACTGTAAGCCATGTATTGCAAGGAACAGAAATCAAGGCCAGAACTGAGGGATGAGTTAGGGAAAGATAAAGACATCCAGATAGACGTCAGTAGCAATCAGGCTGGGTCTGACTTGAGCTGCTGACAGGTTAAATATTTTACAAGTCCAATACCCTGTACAGCATACGTGTATCTTCTCAGGGGCCAAATTATGTGTTGTGCAGAACTGTATTCGGAGACAGGTCCGAGAAATATAAACCGTTATTGGCTGTCCACTGTACTATAATCTGTCACAGGTGGCAGGGCTCTGCTAGACACATGTGTTCCCCTAACCAGCACCGCACATAACAGGAAAAATCTGGAAAGGGCTCACACAAGCCACATGTCACAAGTCTTGGTTTTATAACTACTTTGTAATTAATTGACAAAACATGTAGCTGAAATTTCATATGTTCTTCAGCTACTGAAAGTCCAAATTAAGTCAGATGTGACTGTGCACCAGCCAGAAAATGTAAAGTTATACTGTGCATGATAGAATTTATATTTAAGTTTAATCAGAGCAATTCTCTATAACGAAACGTGGTCTAACACTATAACAAGCGTAGGGATGTGTATACAACTCCCAGCATTCCTGGTGGAAACTGAAAACCCTATTTATAAGTAGGGTCTTCAAGCGCATAGCTGATGAAGAGGCAGGTTGCTGAAGCGTTTGTCAGATTCTTCAAAAGAAATCAAGCCATTATAAGGCGAATATTATAAAAGGCAATAAGCCCATAATGTTCTTGCTGGAATGATCTGCCCATATTCATTTATTATGGTTATTGTAGTGCCGCCATATTACATAGCACTGTACAAAGATAACCAATAACATTACTACCTGAACCATTGGAGCATAGGTGGTCATTCCGAGATGATCGCTCGCTAGCAGTTTTTAGCAGCCGAGCAAACGCTATGCCGCCTCCCACTGGGAGCGTATTTTAGCTTAGCAGAAGTGCGAACGAAAGGATCGCAGAGCGGCTACAAAGTTTTTTTGTGCAGTTTCAGAGTAGCTAAAAACCTACTCAGCACTTGCGATCACTTCAGACTGTTCAGTTCCTGATTTGACGTCACAAACATGCCCTGCTTTCGCCCAGCCACGCCTGCGTTTTTCCTGCCATGCCTGTGTTTTTCCAAACACCCCCTGAAACCCACAAACGCCCACTTCATGTCAATCACTCTGCGGCAGCCAGTGCGACTGAAAAGCATCGCTAGACCCTGTGTGAAACTACATAGTTCGTTGTAATAGTATGTCGCGCAGGTGCATTTCGCACTCCTACTTGCTGCATGACATTGTTTGAAACTGATCCATTTGCGTCAAACAGATGATGTACCATGCATCGTGATATGAAATCATGTAAACTATTTAGGTAAATTGCTATCCAAATGTACAAAGCAGACTGTTCATTCATTACTTTTTTGGGCCCTACCAACCCGCCACAGCAGCACACCTCTGGCACTATTTTATTTTTAACCCATGCTCCCTACAGTTGTCTATTTACTTGCCAGCTAGCGTTACCACCCGTCAGATTCCTCCAGAAGTGGCAATTAGACTGGTCCCGCAGGACTAGGGTACAACTGGCAAGCACTCTGCTGTGTCGTCCCAATACACTTAACAGTTACACATACTTTGCTGTTTTGGTTACAGAAGGTAGGAGGTAAGCCAAGACTAGGGCTCTGATCTGATGGCATATATAGATGGCATGAGGGTGCTCTGGCACATTATTGGCATGTAAAGGGGCATGAGGGTGCTTTAGCTCATTATTGGTATATAAAGGGACACGAGGGAGCTCTGGCACATTATTGGCACATAAAGGGACATGAGGGACCTCTAGTACTTTAATGGCATATAAAGGGGAATGAGGGTGCTCTGTCATATGAAGCGGCACGTGGTGGAGGAGTGATGCATATGACGGAGCTCTTCAAACAGATACCCTATAGAGCATGTAGATGGGGTCTTCGGGCTTACAAAGAGTGGCTCTGATGGCATGTAAAGGAGAATATGGTGGCTCTGATGGTATATAAAGGAGCATGTGAGCACCTGAAATCGGGGAGATAAAATGGTTTTAACTCTACTGCTGTTTAAGTAATACCCCTTGTCACATCTCTTCTCCGTGAATCTGAAAAAGTGGACCCTTGTTACCAGTTGGACACTGCACTTCAAAAATGAGTGTGTAGTTGCATAAATCTTTGTATTTAAGCCTGGAGATATGGGCCCTCATTCCGAGTTGTTCGCTCGTTCTTTTCCTTCGCATCGGTGCGATTTTCCGCTAACTGAGCATGCGCAATGTTCGCACTGCGGCTGCGCCAAGTAAATTTGCTAAGAAGTTTGGTATTTTACTCACGGCATTATGAGGTTTTTTCTTTGTTCTGGTGATCGTAGTGTGATTGACCGGAAGTGGGTGTTTCTGGGCGGAAACTGGCCGTTTTATGGGAGTGTGTGAAAAAACGCTGCCGTTTCTGGGAAAAACGCGGGAGTGGCTGGGGAAACGGGGGAGTGTCTGGGCGAACGCTGGGTGTGTTTGTGACGTCAAACCAGAGAAAAATCTTTTCGCAATATTGCGAATACTTCGTTCGCAATTCTGCTAAGCTAAGATTCACTCCCAGTGGGCGGCGGCTTAGCGTGTGCACTGCTGCGAAAAGCGGCTAGCGAGCGAACAACTCGGAATGAGGGCAATGGTAAAGCACACCATTAATAGCTAGGTCCTCTTAGTCATGAGAAATGGATTTAGTGACTTAGGGAGAGATGTACTAAGCCTTGGACAGAGATAAAGTACTAAGGGGTCTATTCATGAAGCAGTGAAAAGTGTGGAGTAGTGAGCCAGTGGAGAAGGTGCCCATGGCAACCAATCAGCATTGAACTAACATTTTATAATTTGCATACTATACAGTTGTACGGAACAGCTGATTGGTTGTCATGAGTAACTTCTCCACAGGCTCACTTCTGCACTCTTCACTGCTTCATGAATAGACACTCTCTAACCAGCTCCTAACCGCCATGTTACAGGCCGTGTTTAAAAAAATGACAAGAGCTGATTGGTTGGTAGTTTATCTCTCTCCACTCTATCACTCTCCAAATCTTAGTTCATCTGCTCCTTACTGCACCAGGAGTATAGCATGCTGGGAGTTGGCATCAAATCTACCTATCCTCCCCAGATTTGTCACCATCGGTAATGGTCCGTGTCACTGAACTCATTTCTGCCGTCTTGGAAGTCATCTTGCCACCTTAAACTTAATATTTCCAAAACAGAATTAATTATATTTCCACCCACCAATAGTAGTTACCAACCTGATATCTCTGTCACTGTTAAGAACTCTACAATCAATCCTACCCCACAAATTCGCTGCCCAGGTGTCATCCTTGACTCTGACCCCCACATTGACACCATTCCCCCGACATTCAATCTATCTCAAAATCATGTTACATGCATCTAAAAAAACATTTCCAAAATACGACCATACCCAGTGCCGTAACTAGACATTTTATCGCTGTGTGCAAGAAACAGTATCGGTGCCCCCCATAATATTTAAAACAGTGCCAATGCGCAGCGCAGGTGCGCGGCAAAAATATAGGAGCATAGCTTCACTGGGAAGGGGCCGTGGCCACAAATAATACCAATTCATATTACGCTGCACAGTAGTCTCCATTATTCAAATTACGCCACACAGTAGCACCACTTACACATATTGCGCCAGGTAGAGCCCCTGTCACACGTTACGCCAGGTAGAGCCCCTGTCACACATTACGCCAGGTAGTTCCCCTGTCACACGTTACGCCAGGTAGAGCTCCTGTCACACATTACGCCAGGTAGAGCCCTTGTCAAACATTACGCCAGGTAGTGCCCCTGTCACACATTACGCCAGGTAGAGCCCATCACACAGTACGGCAGGTAGAGCCCCATTTTACACATTATGGCAGGCAGAGCCCCTATCACACATTACGCCAGGTAGAGCCTCCTTTTACACATTACGGCAGGCAGAGTCCCCTTTTACACATTACAGCAAGCAGAACTCCCTTTTACACATTACGGCAGGCAGAGTCCCCTTTTACACATTACGGCAGGCAGAGTCCCCTTTTACACATTAAGGCAGGCAGAGTCCCCTTTTATACATTATGGCAGGCAGAGCTCCCTTTTACACATTACGGCAGGCAGAGTCCCCTTTTACACATTACGGCAGGCAGAGTCCCCTTTTACACATTACAGCAGGCAGAGCTCCCTTTTACACATTACAGCAGGCAGAGCTCCCTTTTACACATTAGTTTAAGTCTTTAGGGTTGGTAAAGCAGGCGGGTACCCACAGAGTTGGGGAAGTGCAGATGATAAGCAGTACTTACCGGTGCAGCAATGTTCTAGATGGGGGGAGGTGGATCCTTCCTTGACGGCTGTTGTCAGATGCTTTCTAGTCAGGAGGTGGATGGGAGAACCAGCAGGCTCGCGGATAGGGTTTGCTTCTGGTGTCAAAGCTTATGGTTCAGTCCTCTCGTCCAGGACCCACCCTGTCATATACGGACTTACACTTGTGCAATTCGGATTCAGGATGGTGCAATTTAATTTGGGGGATTTTATGTAAAATCTGGGGTGGCGGGAGACTCCACTGTGAACTGAGTGTCTACCGCAGAAAGTGGGAGGGTAGGCAACTATGGCCCAGCTGTACACATATATACACACTGTACATACATACAGTACCAGTCAAAAGTTTGGACACAGCTTCTCATTCTATGGTTTTTATTTATTTTAATTATTTTCTACATTGTAGATAAATACTGAAGACATCAAAACTATGAAAGAACACATATGGAATTATGTTGTAAACAAATAAAGTGTTGATGACAGCTTTGCACACTCTTGGCATTCTCTCAATCAGCTTCATGAGGTAGTCTCCTGGAATGGTTTTGAATTAACAGGTGTGCCTTGTCAAGAGTCAATCTGTGGAATTACTTGCCTTCTTAATGTGTTTGAGACCATCAGTTGTGTTGTGCAGTGGTAGGATTAGTACACAGTGGACACCCTTATTTGACTACTGTTGTAATCCATATTATGGCATGAACCACTCAACTCAGCAAAGAGAAACAACAGTCCATCATTACTTTAAGACATGAAGGTCAGTCGATATGGAAAATTTCAAGAACTTGGAATGTATCCTCAAGTGCAGTTGCAAAAGCCATCAAACGATATGATGAAACTTGCTCTTTTTTGTTTACAACATAATTCCATATGTGTTCTTTCATAGTTTTGATGTCTTCATTATTAATCTACAATGTAGAAAATAATTAAAATAAGTAAAAACCATTGAATGAGAAGGTGTGTCCAAACTTTTGACTGGTACTGTACATCTAGACTGTACACACATACATATACACTGTACACACACATTATACACACATATATATACAATGCACATATACACTGTACATACATACATATACACTGTACACATATATATACACACATACATATACACTGTACATATACACTATACACACATACAGACTGTACATACATATACACTGTACAGTGTACACACATACATATGCACTGTATATACATATGCACTGTACATACACATATAAACACATACAAATACACTGTACATATACACTATACACACTGGAAATACATACATATACACTATGCACACATACATATACACTGTACATACACATATACACTATACACACATACATACATACATACATACATACTATACACTCATACATATACACTGTACACACATACACTGTATACACATACCATGTACATATACACTATACACACATACATATACACTGTACATACAAATATACACTATATACATATACACTGTACACACATACACTGTACACAAATACATATACCATGTACATACATATATACAGTATACACACATACACTGTTCATACACATATACACACTGTACATACAGATACACTATACACACATATACATATACATTGTACATACACATATACACTATACAGACTGTACATACATACATACATACATACATACATACATACTTATAAACTGTAGACACATAGATATGCAGTAAACTGTACACACAGACTATACATATACACTGCACATATACACTATACACACTGTACATACATATACACTATACACACACATATACACTGTACATACATAGACAATGTTCTTACATACACACACATACAGTACTCTGTTAATTCATAAATACATACATACCACCCTAGAGCCACAGGCACCATGCACATGGCCACTCTCTCCTCCCTGCCTCTTTCCCCGGTGCCCCATTCACATCAGCCTGACACTGAGCCCAGCAGGACAAAAATCACCTTACCCTGGGCACCAATCAGAGGGGGGACTCCGAGACCTGCAGTCAGCAGAGGGACAATAATAACTATCCCCGGGAACACACACTCACACAGCACTGACAGCAGCACTATCCCCGGCCACCTGATGCTGCCTTGCAGGCAATTTACTGAGGGTGGGAGCTCCGCTGGCAACATTAATCTCAGCAGGTTCTGGCAAGGAGAGATGGCAGCGGCTGCGCCCTCAGCGCATTTGCACTGTGTGCAGCGCACCGATTGCCCATAGGCAGTGCCAGAGTAAAGTCCACATGGGCCTGGAGCTGAAATTTAGGAAGGATCTATTGTGTGCCTCAGCAGGAGGTGTGACTAGTGATGTGGGGGTGTAAGAAAGAGTTTCATCCGCACCAGAGACTTTTTTTACTGATTTTCAAACTAGGGAGTAGTGGTCCTATTTTATAGGGTTATGATCTCTTTCTGATTATGACCACTTCTGTGGGTGCTACCGTCCGATTTAAACAACAGGTTGAGGAAATTTTACAAGAAAAAGAATCGTATTTGGGTTGGTGCACTCCGTCCCTTTAAATTTTATTGTTTAAAATACAATTTATTAGATTAATTTTAAAATTGAGGTATTGACATGCCACCCTTTTCAGATAACCTGTGGGGCTTATGTGTTAGTGACTGTTTGGCCTAATACTAGTCTGAATAGAGTGAAGTATTAAAGAAAAGAAATAAAAAAGAAATTATGACAAAAGTAGTGTAATAAAGAATATGTGTGTGTTGGTGAATAAAATATAAAAAATATATGACTTGTATTCTATTCTTTATTGTAAATACAAATTATAACATCCCCTAATACCATTTGTAGCTCCTGTTATTTGAGCTTAAGAACTGAGAAACAGTTATTCACACACAGTGGGTCATTCCGAGTTGATCACTAGCTGCCGTTGTTCGCAGCGCAGCGATCAGGCTAAAAATTGGCACTTCTGCGCATGTGTATGCGTCGCAGTGCGCACGCGCGACGTACTTTCACAAAAGCCGATGCAATTTCACACAAGGTCTAACGACGCTTTTCAGTTGCACTGCTGATCGCTGAGTGAGTGACAGGAAGTGGGTGTTTCTGGGAGGTAACTGACCGTTTTCAGGGAGTGTGCTGAAAAACGCAGGCGTGTCAGATACAAACGCAGGCGTGCCTGGGGAAACGGGGGAGTGGCTGGCCGAACGCAGGGCGTGTTTGTGACGTCAAAACAGGAACTAAATAGTCTGAAGTGATCACAAGATAGGAGTAGGTCTGGAGCTACTCAGAACCTGCTCGGAAATTTTTTTTGCAGCAGCGCTGCGATCCTTTCGTTCGCACTTCTGCTAAGCTAAGATACACTCCCAGAGGGCGGCAGCTTAGTGTTTGCATGGCTGCTAAAAGCAGCTAGCGAGCGAACAACTCTGAATGAGGGCCACAGAGTGTTATCCTGCTGATTGATACATTTGTATCCTCAGTTCTTATTACAGGCTTGTGTGTGTATCGTTGTATCCAACATTATTCCTTACTGTTGGAGAACTGAATCCCCTTTACAAATCTCTATGGGATAAAGCTACAATTGTATCAACTACAAAGTATACCTGATTTACGGAAGCAGATAATTAAATTGTATATGTATGTATATGTTAATAACAGTTTAGAATCCTGCAATGCTTTCTTAACAAGTATACGATTATACTGCACTGGCTGTCCAGCCAAATAACTGACAGCTCTTTAGTGGGTTGTTGTTGATAAGATGTCATTTGCAGATAATTGTATTATAAACAGTGCTTTTATTAGTCTATTATGCAAGCAGATTTCATCACACAAGCAAGCTCCCCTCCATGTGCGCTACTTGTTTCCTGCGCACATAGATGAATCGCTGTACAGTAATGCCACACTTTATATTTCTAAACTCTGTATTTTCTAATGGACTTTGTGTATATGCTGCTCTCGTAGGGCGCCCACCCCATACTTCGCTCTATTCAGCCTAGTATTAGGCCGAACAGTCACTAACACATAAGCCCCACAGGTTATCTGAAAAGGGTGGCATGTCAATACCTCAATTTTAAAATTAATCTAATAAATTGTATGTTAAACAATAAAATTTAAAGGGACGGAGTGCACCAACCCAAATCTGATGTGAGTGTGTGGTGTGGTGTGGGTGTGGTCTAAATAGGGTGTGTGGTCTATGCCATGTGAGTGACACAGTCACCACTTACTGATCGACATTATTTACTGACACACGCACAACACAGATAAGTTTACGGACACAGACACTACTGACAGACACTACTTGCTGACACACACGCACAACACAAAACTTACTGACACAGACACTACTTACTGACACCAGTGGTGCAAATAGAATTGTCTCCTCAGTGGTACTGTGCTCGCGCGGCGTAGGCATTCACCAAAAAATGTCATTAGGGGGTATGGCCATGTGACTCTAGGTGGAGTTGTTATATATTATGTGAATCCATGGCACAGACACCCCCTGTCCCTGCAGACTACAGAGACAAGGACAGCAGTACGTGACACTGGATATAGAATAAAAAATCAAGCTGTGCATAGAGTACAATGAGACGGCACTCCCGAGTCTTGCTGGTGCAGTTTGCTTTATTAAGTAAGATTTTAGATCAATAAATCTTACTGCACCAGCAAGACTCGGGCGTGCCGCCTCATTGTACTTGTGGAGAGGAGACCCGACCGTTAGAATTACTCAACGCTGGGCCGGCACCCTGCTGTGACTTTTTCTCTGCCAGTCTGTATGCCCTGCAGCAAGAGGGAATGCAAATGTGCAGCGTGCGCCCATGCCACCCAGCCCTTAGGGTTCCCTTCGCATCAGGTGCGAGAGGGTGATGACATCACATTCACGCTCCCAGCAGCCCTGGTCCTGAAAAAGGCGAAGGTGCCAGTGGCGCCCTCGAGCAAGACCTGGGAGCTTGGTGGTAGTGTTTTACAGTGTTGCGGGGGTAGGGCGTACCGATGGACACAGTCTTAACGGTACACCATATTGGAGCGTACCGCCACACTTGCAGGACTGAGTGACACACACACAACACAAGACTTACTGACACAGACATCACTTACTGACAACACTACTTACTGACACGCTCACAACGCAAAACGTACTGACACAGACACCACTTACCGACAGACATTACTTACTGACACACACAACACAAAACTTACTGACACAGACACTACTTACTGACACACACACAAAACTTACTGACACAGACACTACTTACTGACACACACACACACACACACACACACACACACACCTTACTGGCATAGACACCACTAACATAGGACACCTCAGAGCCTGGTGTGGGCTGCGACTGACATGGTTTTGCATGCTACCTTAGCTTTGACATCCAGGGACCCAGCTCTCCTAAAAGACAGGAGCCTCCTGGCCAGACCCTTCCACTCTTTCATGAGGCATTTTATTGGGGGGAAGCTGCCTGTAACTCCGCAGCATAAGCATTTATTTCTCATACGTCCTAGAGGATGCTGGGGACCACATCAAGACCATGGGGTATAGGCGGTTCCGCAGGGGCCATGGGCACTCTTAAGACTTTTCAATGGGTGTGAACTGGCTCCTCCCCCTATGCCCCTCCTCCAGACCTCAGTTTTAGAAATGTGCCCAGGCAGACTGGATGCACTCTGAGGAGCTCTACTGAGTTTCTCTGAAAAGACTTGTTAGGTTTTTTATTTTCAGGGAGATCTGCTGGCAACAGACTCCCTGCTTCGTGGGACTGAGGCGGCAGAAGCAGAACCAACTTCCTAAAGAGTTTCATGGCTCTGCTTCTGGCTGACAGGACACCATTAGCTCCTTAAGGGTACTGAACGCTAGCCGTGTCTAGATGCTCACTCCCACAGCACGCCGTCACCCCCCTCGCAGAGCCAGAAGTCAGAAGACAGGTGAGTATGAGAAGAATTAACTTCTATCAAGTAAGTGACAGCTGAGGTTCGGCGCGGCTGGCGGGAGCGCAGCGCGCCATTGCTGCCCACACACAGGCACTGCAGGGTGCGGGGGGGGCGCCCTGGGCAGCAAAAACATACCTCAAAACTGGCTAAAAGGGGGCATACGGTGCCGCTGGCACAGCCCTACCCCCGCCAATATAAATATTCCTGTGATTACTGAGTGTAAGGACGCGCCATCGCGGGGGCGGAGCTTCTTCCTCAGGCAGCCAGCACACTGCTCAGCGTCATTTTCTCTCCTCAGGCTGCAGAGAACACGCTGGTCCTCTCCTCCACTTCTGACACGTACAGGGTGATATTTGGGGGGACACAGGACGTTGTGGTGCAATTTTATAGTGTGATTAACTGTATAAAAGCGCTAGTTGGCTGTAGGCATTCTGTGTTCACACTCATTACGGGCGCTGGGATTGTGAACTGGCTGCTCCTATACTGTGTTCCTCTGACAGATTTTACTGTGGTCTGTCCCCAAATAAGTCCCAGTGTGTCTGTGAGTGTGCTGTACACGTGTGAGGCATGTCTGAGGCAGGGAGTTCCTCCCTGGAGGAAGCCATTTTAGGGACACAGACTTGTAATGTGGTGGCGCTGCCGGCACACCAAGAGCCTGCATGGGTGAAAGAGATACGTGACAGTATGCATCTGATTAACCAAAGATTAGATAAGTCTGAATCTAAGGCTGCATGCTGGAGAAAATCTGTGGAAGATGTGATTTTTCAGGATTCTGTTATTCCTTATGCAGGCGGCCCCTCTGGGTCACATAACAGACCATTTGCGAATGTTATAAACACTGATACCGACACGGACTCTGATTCCTGTGTCGATGATAGTGATTCCAGAGAGATACTGTAGATCATAAATTGGCGAAAAGTATACAATATATGATTGTGGCTATAAGGGACGTGTTGGAGGTTACAGAAACCACTCCTGTACCTCAGGAGAAGGCTTATTTTTATAAGGAAAAGAAATCCAAACTCACGTTCCCTCCTACACACGAACTAAACGCTCTCTTTGAAGGGATGTGGGTGAATCCTGATAAGAAATTTCGTATTCCCAAAAGGATTCAGATAGCTTACCCTTTCCCGGCTGAGGACAGAAAAAAATGGGAATCACTCCCTGTGTTAGACAGTGCACTTTCCAGGTTGACAAAGAAGGTAATTTATCTGCACCTGGCACGGCTTCACTTAAAGAGCCAGCAGACCGTAAAATGGAAACGACATTGAAATCCATTTATGTAGCCAATGGTACGCTGCTCAGGCCCACTATTGCCTGCACGTGGGTGAGTCGCGCTATTGAAAAATGGTCAGAAAGCGTGTCATCAGAAATTGACACAATTGATAAAGATGAGATACTCCTTAAGTTAGGGAATATCAAGGACGCTGCCGCCTACATACTGGAAGCAATGAAGGATATTGGACTCTTGAGTTCACAAGCCGCTACCATGGCAGGGTCAGCTAGGCGGGTGTTGTGGATTCGCCAGTAGAACACAGATGTAGATTCCAAAAGAAACATGGAGGCTCTCCCATATAAAGGTGAGGCCTTATTTGGCGATGGCCTGGATGCATTAGCCTCAACGGCTATCGCAGGTAAGTCGACATTTTTGCCCTCTGCGCCTGCATCGGCAAAAAAGACCTATCACCCGCACATGCAGTCCTTTCGGCCCAATAAATACAGAAAGACGAGAGGTTCCCCCTTCTTTGCAGGTAGGGGGAGGGGAAGGGGAAAGAAGTCAGCAGCGGCTCCTGGCTCCCAAGAGCAGAAGTCTACCCCTACTCCTGCCAAATCCTTAGCATGACGCTGGAATTCCCTTGCGGGAGGCCGCTCGGGTGGGGCCACGTCTCAAACTGGTCAGTCAAGGTTGGATTCTGTCTGGCCTGGATCCCTGGGTGTTGCAAATAGTATCCCAGGGATTTAAGCTGGAGTTTCAAGACATTCCCCCATGACGATTTTTCAAATCGACCTTGCCAGTTTCTCCGCCAGAGAGAGAGGCAGTAACAGCAGCAATCCAAAAATTATGCCAGGACCAGGTCATAGTCCTGGTACCGTTGTCACAACAAGGACGGGGTTTCTATTCAAGCCTCTTTGTTGTTCCGAAGCCGGACGGCTCAGTCAGACCGATCCTAAACCTAAAAGATCTGAATTGCTACCTAAAAAAGTTCAAGTTCAAGATGGAATCACTTCGGGCGGTGATTTCCAGTCTGGAGGATGGGGACTACTTGGTGTCGGTGGACATAAAGGATGCTTACCTGCATGTTCCCATTTATCCTCCTTACCAGGCGTATTTGAGATTCGCGGTTCAGGATTGCCATTACCAATTCCAGACGTTACCTTTTGGCCTCTCCACAGCGCCGAGGGTATTCACCAAGGTGATGGCGGTGATGATGGTCCTCCTCCGTCAGAAAGGAGTCAATATAATTCATTATCTGGACGATCTCCTGATAAAGGTGAGATCCAGGGAGCAGTTGTTACAAAACATCTCACTCTCTCTGTCGATACTCCAACAACACGGGTGGATCATAAATTATCCAAAGTCACAGTTGGAACCGACGACAAGGTTGTCTTTCCTCGGGATGATTCTGGACATGGAAGTTCAGAGAGTATTTTTGCCGTTAGAAAAGGCTGTGGAAATACAGGAAATGGTAAAACAGATACTGAAACCATCCTGTGTGTCGATCCATCAGTGCATTCGGTTGTTGGGGAAGATGGTGGCGGCCTACGAGGCCATACAGTTTGGCAGGTTCCATGCCAGAGTATTCCAGTGGGACCTGTTGGACAAGTGGTCAGGGTCACACCTGCACATACACCGAAAGATAATCCTGTCGTCAAAAACCAGGATTTTGGTCCTGTGGTGGTTACACAGCTCTCACTTACTAGAGGGACGCAGGTTCAGGATTCAGGACTGGGTCCTGGTAACCACGGATGCAAGTCTCCGAGGCTGGGGAGCTGTCACTCAGGTAGAAAACTTCCAAAGACGGTCACGCCAGGAAGCCTGCCTTCACATAAACGTGCTGGAGCTGAGAGCCATTTACAACGGCCTTCAACAAGCGGTACATCTTCTTCAAGACCGTCCCGTGCAGATCCAGGCAGACAGTATAACAGCAGTCGCGTACATAAACAGGCAGGGCGTTCCGAAAAGCAGAGCGGCAATGGCAGAGGCGACAAAAATCCTCCGCTGGGCAGAAAAACATATACACGCTCTGTCGGCAATATTCATTCCGGGAGTAGACAATTGGGAAGCAGACTTCCTCAGCAGACACGATCTCCATCCAGGAGAGTGGGGCCTCCACCAAGAAGTCTTCGCAGAGGTGACAAGTCTTTGGGGAGTTCCTCAAGTAGACATGATGGCATCTCGCCTCAACAAGAAGCTTCAGAGATACTGTTCCAGGTCGAGAGACCCTCAAGCAGTAGCAGTGGATGCACTAGTGATCCAGTGGGTTTTCCGTCAGTATATGTCTTCCCTCCACTTCCACTGATCACAAAGGTACTCAAGATCATAAGAAAAACAAGGGTTCGAGCACTCTTCATTGCCCCAGACTGGCCAAGGAGGGCCTGGTACCCGGATCTTCAGGAGTTGCTCATAGAAGATCCTCGGCCTCTTCCTCCTCAGCAGGGGCCGTGCATGTATCAAGACTTACCGCGGCTACGTTTGACGGCATGGCTGTTGAGTGCCGGATCCTAGCCAGGAAGGGTATTCCCAAGGAAGTCATCCCCACTCTTATTCAGGCCAGGAAAGGGGTAACGTCGAAACATTACCACCGTATTTTGAGAAAATATGTGTCTTGGTGTGAATCCAAGAAGGCTCCTACGGAAGAGTTTCACTTAGTACGTTTCCTCCATTTTCTACAGGCTGGTGTGGAAGCAGGCCTCCGATTGGGATCAATCAAGGTCCAGATTTCGGCCTTGTCAGTGTTCTTCCAAAAACAATTGGCCTCTCTTCCAGAGGTTCAGACTTTCGTGAAAGGGGTTCTGCACATCCAGCCTCCATTCGTGCCTCCAGTGGCACCATGGGACCTTAACGTGGTTTTGCAGTTTCTTTAATCAGATTGGTTTGAGCCTCTACAAGAGATAGAGTTGAAGTTTCTCACTTGGAAAGTGGTGATGCTTTTAGCCTTGGCATCTGCAAGGCGGGTGTCTGAGTTGGGGGCCTTGTCTCACAAGAGCCCTTACCTGATCTTCCATGAAGATAGGGCAGAGTTGAGAACTCGACAACATTTTCTTCCTAAGGTGGTTTCATCGTTCCACATAAACCAACCTATTGTAGTGCCAGTAGTTACTGACACATTCACTGAATCAAAGTCTCTAGATGTGGTTAGAGCTTTGAAAATCTATGTTGCTAGAACGGCTCGTATACGGAAAACAGAGGCCCTGTTTGTCCTGTATGCTCACAACAAAATTGGGTATCCTGCTTCCAAGCAGTCTGTTGCACGTTGGATCAGAAATACGATTCAGCAAGCTCATACTACGGCTGGATTGCCGTCACCGACGTCGGTAAAGGCCCACTCCACTAGGAAGGTGGGCTCATCCTGGGCGGCTGCATTACATTACAACTGTCCTGAGCAGCTACTTGGTCACGGTCAAACACATTTGCAAAGTTCTACAAGTTTGACACCTTGGCCGATGAGGACCTAAAGTTTGGTCAATCGGTGCTGCAGGGTCATCCGCACTCTCCCGCCCATACTGGAGCTTTGGTATAAACCCCATTGTCTTGATGTGGTCCCTAGCATCCTCTAGGACGTATGAGAAAACAGGATTTTGATACCTACCGGTAAATCCTTTTCTCTGACGTCCTAAGTGGATGCTGGGGACTCCGTCAGGACCATGGGGATTAGCGGCTCCGCAGGAGACAGGGCACAAAAGTAAAAGCTTTAGGATCAGGTGGTGTGCACTGGCTCCTCCCCCTATGACCCTCCTCCAAGCCTCAGTTAGATTTTTGTGCCCGGCCGAGAAGGGTGCAATCTTGGTGGCTCTCCTAAAAGTTTTGTTAGGTTTTTTATTTTCAGTGAGTCCTGCTGGCAACAGGCTCACTGCATCGAGGGACTTAGGGGAGAGAAGTGAACTCACCTGCGTGCAGGATGGATTGGCTTCTTAGGCTACTGGACACCATTAGCTCCAGAGGGAGTCGGAACACAGGTCTCACCCTGGGGTTCGTCCCGGAGCCGCGCCGCCGACCCCCTTGCAGATGCCGAAAAGTGAAGAGGTCCAGAAACCGGCGGCAGAAGACTTTTCAGTCTTCATAAGGTAGCGCACAGCACTGCAGCTGTGCGCCATTGTTGTCAGCACACTTCATAGCAGCGGTCACTGAGGGTGCAGGGCGCTGGGGGGGGCGCCCTGGGCAGCAATGATAGTACCTTATTCTGGCTAAAAATACATCACATATAGCCCCTGGGGGCTATATGGATGTATTTAACCCCTGCCAGGTCTCAGAAAAACGGGAGAAGAAGCCCGCCGAAAAGGGGGCGGGGCCTATTCTCCTCAGCACACAGCGCCATTTTCCCTCACAGAAATGCTGGTGGGAAGGCTCCCAGGCTCTCCCCTGCACTGCACTACAGAAACAGGGTTAAAACAGAGAGGGGGGGCACTTATTTGGCGATATGACTATATATATTAAAATGCTATAAGGGAAAAACACTTATATAAAGGTTGTCCCTGTATAATTATAGCGTTTTTGGTGTGTGCTGGCAAACTCTCCCTCTGTCTCCCCAAAGGGCTAGTGGGGTCCTGTCCTCTATCAGAGCATTCCCTGTGTGTGTGCTGTGTGTCGGTACGTGTGTGTCGACATGTATGAGGACGATGTTGGTGAGGAGGCGGAGCAATTGCCTGTAATGGTGATGTCACTCTCTAGGGAGTCGACACCGGAATGGATGGCTTATTCAAGGAATTACGTGATAATGTCAACAGAGACGGCCGGCAAACAAAATAGTACCTGTCCAGGCGTCTCAAACACCGTCAGGGGCTTTAAAACGCCCATTTACCTCAGTCGGTCGACACAGACACAGACACGGACACTGATTTCAGTGTCGACGGTGAAGAAACAAACGTATTTTCCTTTAGGGCCACACGTTACTTGTTAAGGGCAATGAAGGAGGTGTTACATATTTCTGATACTACAAGTACCACAAAAAAGGGTATTATGTGGGGTGTGAAAAAACTACCTGTAGTTTTTCCTGAATCAGATAAATTAAATGAAGTGTGTGATGATGCGTGGGTTTCCCCCGATAGAAAATTATTGGCGGTATACCCTTTCCCGCCAGAAGTTAGGGCGCGTTGGGAAACACCCCTTAGGGTGGATAAGGCGCTCACACGCTTATCAAAACAAGTGGCGGTACCGTCTCCAGATAGGGCCGTCCTCAAGGAGCCAACTGATAGGAGGCTGGAAAATATCCTAAGATACTGGTGTTATACTGCGACCAGCGATCGCCTCAGCCTGGATGTGCAGAGCTGGGGTGGCTTGGTCGGATTCCCTGACTAAAAATATTGATACCCTTGACAGGGACAGTATTTTATTGACTATAGAGCATTTAAAGGATGCATTTCTATATATACGAGATGCACAGAGGGATATTTGCACTCTGGCATCAAGAGTAAGTGCGATGTCCATATCTGCCAGAAGATGTTTATGGACACGACAGTGGTCAGGTGATGCAGATTCCAAACGGCACAAAGAAGTATTGCCGTATAAAGGGGAGGAGTTATTTGGGGTCGGTCCATCGGACCTGGTGGCCACGGCAACTGCTGGAAAATCCACCGTTTTTACCCTAAGTCACATCTCTGCAGAAAAAGACACCGTCTTTTCAGCCTCAGTCCTTTCGTCCCCATAAGAGTCATATCTGCCCAGGGATAGAGGAATGGGAAGAAGACTGCAGCAGGCAGCCCATTCCCAGGAACAGAAGCCTCCACCGCTTCTGCCAAGTTTCTCAGCATGACGCTGGGGCCGTACAGGACCCCTGGATCCTACAAGTAGGATCCCAGGGGTACAGATTGGAAAGTCGAGACGTTTCCCCCTCGCAGGTTCCTGAAGTCTGCTTTACCAACGTCTCCCTCCGACAGGGAGGCAGTATTGGAAACAATTCACAAGCTGTATTCCCAGCAGGTGATAATCAAAGTACCCCTCCTACAACAAGGAAAGGGGTATTATTCCACACTATGTTGTGGTACTGAAGCCAGAAGGCTCGGTGAGACCTATTCTAAATCTGAAATATTTGAACACTTACAAAGGTTCAAATCAAGATGGAGTCACTCAGAGCAGTGATAGCGAACCAGGAAGAAGGGGACTATAGGGTGTCCCGGGACATCAGGGATACTTACCTCCATGTCCCAATTTGCCCTTCTCACCAAGGGTACCTCAGGTTCGTGGTACAGAACTTTCACTATCAGTTTCAGACGCTGCCGTTTGGATTGTCCACGGCACCCCGGGTCTTTACCAAGGTAATGGCCGAAATGATGATTCTTCTTCAAAGAAAATGGACGACCTCCTGATAAGAGCAAGGTCCAGAGAACAGTTGGAGGTCGGAGTAGCACTATCTCAAGTAGTTCTACGACAGCACGGGTGGATTCTAAATATTCCAAAACCGCAGTTGTTTCCGACGACACATCGGCTGTTCCTAGGGATGATTCTGGACACAGTCCAGAAAAGGGTGTTTCTCCCGGAAAAGAAAGCCAGGGAGTTATCCGAGCTAGTCAGGAACCTCCTAAAACCAGGAAAAGTGTCAGTGCATCATTGCACAAGGGTCCTGGGAAAAATGGTGGCTTCTTACGAAGCGATTCCATTCGGCAGTTTTCACGCAAGAACTTTTCAGTGGGATCTGCTGGAAAAATGGTCCGGATCGCATCTTCAGATGCATCAGCGGATAACCCTGTCTCCAAGGACAAGGGTGTTTCTTCTGCGGTGGCTGCAAAGTACTCATCTACTAATGGGCCGCAGATTCGGCATTCAGGAAGGGTCCTGGTGACCAGGGATGCCAGCCTGAGAGGCTGGGGAGCAGTCACACAGGGAAAAAATTTCCAGGGAGTGTGATCAAGTCTGGAGAATTCTCTCCACATAAATATACTGGAGCTAAGGGCAAGTTACAATGCTCTAAGCTTAGCAAGACCTCTGCTTCAAGGTCAGCCGGTATTGATCCAGTGGGACAACATCACGGCAGTCGCCCACGTAAACAGACAGGGCGGCACAAGAAGCAGAAGGGCAATAGCAGAAACTGCAAGGATTCTTCGCTGGGCGGAAAATCAGGTGATAGCACTGTCAGCAGTGTTCATTCCGACGCCCGGGAGAGTGGGGATTTCATCGGGATCTTCCACATGATTGTGAACCATTGGGAAAGACCAAAGGTGGACATGATGGCGTCCCGCCTGAACAAAAAACTGGACAGGTATTGCGCCAGGTCAAGAGACCCTCAGGCAATAGCTGTGGACGCTCTGGTAACACCGTGGGTGTACCAGTCAGTGTATGTGTTCCCTCCTCTGCTTCTCATACCCAAGGTACTGAGAATTATAAGACGTAGAGGAGTAAGAACTATACTCGTGGCTCCGGATTGGCCAAGAAGGACTTGGTACCTGGAACTTCAAGAGATGCTCACAGAGGACTCATGGCCTCTGCCGCTAAGAAGGGACTTGCTTCAGCAAGTACCATGTCTGTTCCAAGACTTACCGCGGCTGCGTTTGACGGCATGGCGGTTGAACGCCGGATCCTAAGGGAAAAAGGCATTCCGGAAGAGGTCATTCCTACCCTGGTCAAAGCCAGGAAGGAGGTGACCGCACAACATTATCACCACATGTGGCGAAAATATGTTGCGTGGTGTGAGGCCAGGAAGGCCCCACGAAGAAATTTCAACTCGGTCGATTCCTGCATTTCCTGCAAACAGGAGTGTCTATGGGCCTCAAATTGGGGTCCATTAAGGTTCAAATTTCGGCCCTGTCGATTTTCTTCCAGAAAGAATTGGCTTCAGTTCCTGAAGTCCAGAAGTTTGTCAAGGGAGTACTGCATATACAACCCCCTTTTGTGCCTCCAGTGGCACTGTGGGATCTCAACGTAGTTCTGGGATTCCTCAAATCACATTGGTTTAAACCGCTCAAATCTGTGGATTTGAAATATCTCACATGGAAAGTGACCATGCTGTTGGCCCTGGCCTCTGCCAGGCGAGTGTCAGAATTGGCGGCTTTGTCTCACAAAAGCCCATATCTGATTGTCCATTCGGACAGGGCAGAGCTGCGGACTCGTCCCCAGTTTCTCCCTAAGGTGGTGTCAGTGTTTCACCTGAACCAGCTTATTGTGGTACCTGCGGCTACTAGGGACTTGGAGGACTCCAAGTTGCTAGATGTTGTCAGGGCCCTGAAAATATAGGTTTCCAGGACGGCTGGAGTCAGGAAAACTGACTTGCTGTTATCCTGTATGCACCCAATAAACTGGGTGCTCTTGCTTCTAAGCAGACGATTGCTAGTTGGATGTGTAGTACAATTCAGCTTGCACATGCTGTGGCAGGCCTGCCACAGCCAAAATATGTAAATGCCCATTCCACAAGGAAGGTGGGCTCATCTTGGGCGGCTGCCCGAGTGGTCTCGGCTTTACAACTTTGCCGAGCAGCTACTTGGTCAGGGGCACACCCTGACTGAGGAGGACCTGGAGTTCTCTCATTCGGTGCTGCAGAGTCATCCGCACTCTCCCGCCCGTTTGGGAGCTTTGGTATAATCCCCATGGTCCTGACGGAGTCCCCAGCATCCACTTAGGACGTCAGAGAAAATAAGAATTTACTTACCGATAATTCTATTTCTCGTAGTCCGTAGTGGATGCTGGGCGCCCATCCCAAGTGCGGATTGTCTGCAATACTTGTACATAGTTATTGTTACAAAAATCGGGTTATTATTGTTGTGAGCCATCTTTTCAGAGGCTCCGCTGTTATCATGCTGTTAACTGGGTTCAGATCACAGGTTGTACAGTGTGATTGGTGTGGCTGGTATGAGTCTTACCCGGGATTCAAAATCCTTCCTTATTGTGTACGCTCGTCCGGGCACAGTATCCTAACTGAGGCTTGGAGGAGGGTCATAGGGGGAGGAGCCAGTGCACACCACCTGATCCTAAAGCTTTTACTTTTGTGCCCTGTCTCCTGCGGAGCCGCTAATCCCCATGGTCCTGACGGAGTCCCCAGCATCCACTACGGACTACGAGAAATAGAATTATCGGTAAGTAAATTCTTATTTTCTCCTAGTCCGTAGAGGATGCTGGGCGCCCGTCCCAGTGCGTACTTTACCTGCAGTTTAGTTATTAGAGTTACACTAGTTGTGTTATCTTAGTTCAGCATGTTGCTGCAATTAATTCATGCCTGTTGGCGTGTGTTATGTTAAATGCCATGTGTGCGGCATTAGGGAGGCCAATCCCGGAATCGGGATCGGCGGGATCCCGGGATTTGGGCCCAAAAATGCCGGGATTTGAATCCCGGGATTGGAGCATCCAATCCCGGGATTCACGGGATTATACTGCGCATGCGCGGCGGCGGGAGGGTTGGTGTGTAAGTAATAGTACTTACTAATATTAGGCGGGCGGCAGCCATGAACAAGTTGAACGCGGCGGCACTTCAAATGTAGCGCCGGCCGCCACCCAATCAGAGCTGGCGGACCGGCAGCCAATCAGGGAAGCTGGTTGGCTGGCGGCCGGCGCTTCATTTGAAATGCCGCCGCGTTCAGTGTGTTAATGGTTGCCGCCCGTCTAATAGTAAGTACTATTACTTACACCCACCCTCCCTCCCTCCGTCCGTGCATTCAGTGGTGCTCCCTACAGCCTTCCTCCCTCCCGCGCTGCTACCAACCCTCCCTGCCGCGACCTACACCCTCCCTCCTGAGTCCCGCACCGCTACCTACTCCCTCCCTACCTCCCGAACCGCTACCTACACCCTCCCTACCTCCCGCACCGCTACCTACACCCTCCCTCCAGCGCTGCTCCCTACAACTTTCTCTGATCCCTACTGCGATCCCGGGAATCCCGGGATTGACCGTTTTTCAATCCCGAATCCCGGGATTGAAAAAAGGCCCGGGATTGGCCTCCCTATGCGGCATGGTTGGGGGTGTGAGTTGGTATGTATCTCACCACTAGTATTAAAGTAAGTCCTTCCCTCGAAATGTCTGTCTCCCTGGGCACAGTTCCTATAACTGAGGTCTGGAGGAGGGGCATAGGGGGAGGAGCCAGTTCACACCCATTGAAAAGTCTTATAGTGCCCATGGCTCCTGCGGAACTGCCTATACCCCATGGTCTTGATGTGGTCCCGAGCATCCTCTATGACTAGGTGAAAAGGATTTACCGGTAGGTATCAAAATCCTGGTTTCTCTATCGTCCTAGTGGATGCTGGGGTTCCTGAAAGGACCATGGGGAATAGCGGCTCCGCAGGAGACAGGGCACAAAAAGTAAAGCTTTAGGATCAGGTGGTGTGCACTGGCTCCTCCCCCTATGACCCTCCTCCAAGCCAGTTAGATTTTGTGCCCGGCCGAGAAGGGTGCAATCTAGGTGGCTCTCCTAAAGAGCTGCTTAGGAAAGTTTAGCTTAGGTTTTTTATTTTACAGTGAGTCCTGCTGGCAACAGGATCACTGCAACGAGGGACTTAGGGGAGAAGAAGTGAACTCACCTGCGTGCAGGATGGATTGGCTTCTTGGCTACTGGACATCAGCTCCAGAGGGACGATCACAGGTACAGCCTGGATGGTCACCGGAGCCTTGCCGCCGGCCCCCTTGCAGATGCTGAAGTAAGAAGAGGTCCAGAATCGGCGGCAGAAGACTCCTCAGTCTTCTAAAGGTAGCGCACAGCACTGCAGCTGTGCGCCATTTTCCTCTCAGCACACTTCACACGGCAGTCACTGAGGGTGCAGGGCGCTGGGAGGGGGGCGCCCTGGGAGGCAAATGAATACCTATTTTGGCTAAAAATACCTCACATATAGCCTCCGGAGGCTATATGGAGATATTTAACCCCTGCCAGAATCCGTTAAGAGCGGGAGACGAGGCCGCCGAAAAAGGGGCGGGGCCTATCTCCTCAGCACACAGCGCCATTTTCCCTCACAGAAAGGCTGGAGGGAAGGCTCCCAGGCTCTCCCCTGCACTGCACTACAGAAACAGGGTTAAAACAGAGAGGGGGGGCACTAATTTGGCGATATGCTTATATATATATTAAGATGCTATAAGGGAAAACACTTATATAAGGTTGTCCCTATATAATTATAGCGTTTTTGGTGTGTGCTGGCAAACTCTCCCTCTGTCTCTCCAAAGGGCTAGTGGGTCCTGTCCTCTATCAGAGCATTCCCTGTGTGTGTGTGCTGTGTGTCGGTACGTGTGTGTCGACAGGTAGGAGGACGATGTTGGTGAGGAGGCGGAGCAATTGCCTGTAATGGTGATGTCACTCTCTAGGGAGTCGACACCGGAATGGATGGCTTATTTAGGAAATTACGTGATAATGTCAACACGCTGCAAGGTCGGTTGACGACATGAGACGGCCGACAAACAATTAGTACGGTCCAGACGTCTCAAAAACACCGTCAAGGGTTTTAAAACGCCCGTTTACTTTAGTCGGTCGATACAGACACAGACAGGGACACTGAATCCAGTGTCGACGGTGAATAAACAAACGTATTCCTTATTAGGGCCACACGTTAAAGGCAATGAAGGAGGTGTTACGTATTTCTGATACTACAAGTACCACAAAAGAGGGTATTATGTGGGATGTGAAAAAACTACCATAGTTTTTCCTGAATCAGATAAATTAAATAAAGTGTGTGATGATGCGTGGGTTCCCCCCGATAGAAAATTATGGGCGGTATACCCTTCCCCGCCAGAAGTTAGGGCGCGTTGGGAAACACCCCTTAAGGTGGATAAGGCGCTCACACGCTTATCAAAACAAGTGGCGGTACCGTCTATAGATAGGGCCGTCCTCAAGGACCAGCTGACAAGGCTGGAAAATATAATAAAAAGTATATACACACATACTGGTGTTATACTGCGGCCAGCGATCGCCTCAGCCTGGATGTGCAGAGCTAGGGTGGCTTGGTCGGATTCCCTGACTAAAAATATTGATACCCTTGACAGGGACAGTATTTTATTGACTATAGAGCATTTCTATATATGCGAGATGCACAGAGGGATATTTGCACTCTGGCATCATGAATAAACGCGATGTCCATAACTGCCAGAAGATGTTATGGACACGACAGTGGTCAGGTGATGCAGATTCCAAACGGCACAGTATGGCCGTATAAAGGAAGAGGACTTGTTTGGGGTCGGTCCATCGGACCTGGTGGTCACGGCAACTGCTGGAAAATCCACCGTTTTTTACCCTAAGTCACATCTCTGCAGAAAAAGACACCGTCTTTTCAGCCTCAGTCCTCTCGTCCCTATAAGATCATATCTGCCCAGGGATAGAGGAAAGGGAAGAAGACTGCAACAGGCAGCCTATTCCCAGGAACAGAAGCGTTCCACCGCGTCTGACAAGTTCTCAGCATGGCGCTGAGACCGTACAGGACCCCTGGATCCTACAAGTAGTATCCCGGGGGTACAGATGGGAATGTCGAGACGTTTCCCCTTCGCAGGCTCCTGAAGTCTGCTTTACCAAGTCTCCCTCCGACAAGGAGGTAGTATGGGAAAAAATTCACAAGCTGTGTTCCCAGCAGGTGACAATTAAATTACCCCTCCTACTACAGAAAAGGGGTATTATTCCACACTATATTGTGGTACTGAAGCCAGAAGGCTAGGTGAGACTTATTCTAAAAAAAAAAAAAAAAAAATTTTTTTGAACACTTACAAAGGTTCAAATTAAGATGAAGTCACTCAGAGCAGTGATAACGAACCAGGAAGAAGGGGACTATATAGTGTCCCGGGACATCAGGGATGCTTACCTCTATGTCCCAAATTTGCCCTTCTCACTAAGGGTACCTCAGGTTCGTGGTGCAGAACTGTCACTATCAGTTTCAGACGCTGCCGTTTGGATTGTCCACGGCACCCCGGGGTCTTTACCAAGGTAATGGCCGAATTGATGATTCTTCTTCGAAGAAAAGGCGTCTTAATTATCCCTTACTTGGACGATCTCCTGATAGGGGCATAGTCCAGGGAACAGTTGGAGGTCGGAGTAGCACTATCTCGGATACTGCTACAATCAGCACGGGTGGATTCTAAATATTCCAAAATCGCAGCTGATCCCGACGACACGTCTGCTGTGCCTAGGGATGATTCTGGACACAGTCCAGAAAAAGGTGTTTCTCCCGGAAGAGAAAGCCAGGGAGTTATCCGAGCAAGTCAGGAACCTCCTAAAAACAGTGCATCATTGCACAAGGGTCCTGGTAAAAATGGTGGCTTCCTACGAAGCAATTCCATTCGGCAGATTTCACGTAAGAACTTTTCAGTGGGATCTGCTGGACAAATGGTCCGGATCGCATCTTCAGATGCATCAGCGGATAACCCAATATCCAAGGACAAGGGTGTCTCTCCTGTGGTGGTTATAGAGTGCTCATCTTCTAGAGGGCCGCAGATTCGGCATTCAGGATTGGATGCTGGTAACCACGGAGCCCAGCCTGAGAGGCTGGGGAGCAGTCACACAAGGGAAAAATTTCCAGGGAGTGTGATCAAGTATGGAGACTTTTCTCCACATAAATATACTGGAGCTAAGGGTAAATTTATAATGCTCTAAGCTTAGCAAGACCTCTGCTTCAAGGTCAGCCGGTATTGATCCAGTGGGAAAAACATCACGGCAGTCGCCCACGTAAACAGACAGGGCGACACAAGAAGCAGGAGGGCAATGGCAGAAACTGCAAGGACTTTTCGCTGGGCGGAAAATCATGTGATAACACTGTCAGCAGTTTTTCATCCCGGGAATGGAAACTGGGAAGCAGACTTCCTCAGCACGACCTCCACCCGGGAGAGTGGAAACTTCATTGAGAAGTTTTTTCCACATGATTGTAAACCGTTGGGAAATACCAAAGGTGGACATGATGGCGTCCCGTCTGAACAAAAAACGGGACAGGTATTGCGCCAGGTCAAGGGACCCTCAGGCAATAGATGTGGACGTTCTGGTAACACCGTGGGTGTATCAGTCGGTGTATGTGTTCCCTCCTCTGCTTCTCATACCTAAGGTGCTGAGAATTATAAGACGTAGAGGAGTAAGAACTATACTCATGGCTCCGGATTGGCCAAGAAGGACTTGGTACCCGGAACTTCAAGAGATGCTTACAGAGGTCTTATGGCCTCTGCCGCTAAGAAGGGACTTGCTTCAGCAAGTACCATGTCTGTTCCAAGACTTACCGCAGCTGCGTTTGTCGGCATGGCGATGGAAAGCCGGATCCTAAGGGAAAAAAGGCATTCCGGAAGAGGTCATTCCTACCCTGGTCAAAGCCAGAAAGGAGGTGACCGCACAACATTATCACCACGTGTGGCGAAAATTTGTTGCGTGGTGTGAGGCCAGGAAGGCCCCACAAAGAAATTTCAACTCGGTCGTTTCCTGCATTTCCTGCAAACAGGAGTGTCTATGGGCCTCAAATTGGGGTCCATTAAGGTTCAAATTCGGCCCTGTAAATTTTCTTCCAGAAAGAATTGGCTTCAGTTCCTGAAGTCCAGAAGTTTGTCAAGGGAGTATTGCATATACAAACCCCTTTTTTGTGCCTCCAGTGGCACTGTGGGATCTCAACGTAGTTCTGGGATTTCTCAAATCACATTGGTTTAAAACCAGTCAAATATGTGGATTTGCAGCATCTCACATAAAAAGTGACCATGCTCTTGGCCCTGGCCTGGACCAGGCGAGTGTCAAATTGGTGGTTTTTTCTCAAAAAAGCCCATATCTGTTTGTCCATTCGGACAGGGCAGAGCTGCGGACTCGTCCCCAGTTCTCTCCCTAAGGTGGTGTCAGTGTTTCACCTGAACCAGCTTATTGTGGTGCCTTGCACCTACTAGGGACTTGGAGGACTCCAAGTTGCTAGAAGTTGTCAGGGCCCTGAAAATATATTCCAGGACAGCTGGAGTCAGAAAATCTGACTCGCTGTTTATACTGTATGCACCCAACAAGTTGGGTGCGCCTGCTTCTAAGCAGTCGATTGCTCGTTGGATTTGTAACACAATTCAACTTGCACATTCTGAGGCAGGCCTGCCACAGTCTAAATCGGTTAAGGCCCATTCCACAAGGAAGGTGGGCTCATCTTGGGCGGCTGCCCGAGAGGTCTCGGCATTACAACTCTGCCGAGCAGCTACGTGGTCAGGGGAGAACACGTTTGTAAAATTCTACAAATTTGATATCCTGGCAAAAGAGGACCTGGAGTTCTCTCATTCGGTGCTGCAGAGTCATCCGCACTCTCCCGCCCGTTTGGGAGCTTTGGTATAATCCCCATGGTCCTTTCAGGAACCCCAGCATCCACTAGGACGATAGAGAAAATAAGAATTTACTTACCGATAATTCTATTTCTCGGAGTCCGTAGTGGATGCTGGGCGCCCATCCCAAGTGCGGATTATCTGCAATACTTGTACATAGTTACAAAAATCGGGTTATTATTGTTGTGAGCCATCTTTTCAGAGGCTCCGCTGTTATCATACTGTTAACTGGGTTTAGATCACAAGTTGTACGGTGTGATTGGTGTGGCTGGTATGAGTCTTACCCGGGATTCAAAATTCCTCCCTTATTGTGTACGCTCGTCCGGGCACAGTACCTAACTGGCTTGGAGGAGGGTCATAGGGGGAGGAGCCAGTGCACACCACCTGATCCTAAAGCTTTACTTTTTGTGCCCTGTCTCCTGCGGAGCCGCTATTCCCCATGGTCCTTTCAGGAACCCCAGCATCCACTACGGACTCCGAGAAATAGAATTATCGGTAAGTAAATTCTTATTTTTTGATGGGCAGGGGGTGGGGCCTGGTTGCAAGGGGTGGAGCTTCAGACGGGCACGGGGCGGAGCCTCGGCTACCGGAAACTGAGGAAAGAAGGCAGTTTCATTCCGTGGTGGGGTGGTCGGGACACAACACAGGCTAAACAGTTTGGGGTGGGGGTGAAGAGGGCTGCTGTGGATGATAAGAGGGCTGCTGAGGTAAGAGGGCTGCTGTGGATGATGACAGGAAATATTTTTTTCCTGTCAGCACTGGCTGCATGCACTGCAGGGAACTCTGTGGGCATATTTCCAATGGGGAGCTTGGAGCTGCAGCTCCATCCACCCCATTGTTAATCCAGCCCTGCCCATAGGTAGTTACCGTCCTGGCCATACCTTACACAAGACACTGCAAAAACTCTAATACATGCTCACATTGAATATTGCAGTAGTCTTCTTACTGGTCTTACCAAAAAGAGACTCTCACTACTACAGTCCATTCTGAATGCAGCTGCGCGGCTAATCTTCCTCACTAGATGCTCATCGTCTGCGGATCTACTGTCAGTCCCTCCACTGGTTACCTGTATTCTACCCTTATTCAATATTATTTTTACTCACACACAAGGCCATTAACCAAACTACACCAACGTACATCTCTTCACTTAGCTCAAAATATCTCCCAACCCGACCTCTTTACTCTTCACAAGATCTACATCTCTCATCCAAGCTCATTATTCACTCCCATTTACGATTGCAGGACTTTCTTCGGACAGCACCCACTCTGTGGAATGCCCCCACGCACAATAGACTCTCCTCACTTCTTCAGGCAAGCTTATCAAATTCTGGAACCGCCCACATAACCTTCATAAACTTTCCTATCCAATTGCATCCCCACTGTACAGTCCACACATGTCCTCACATTTTCTCTTTCTTTATTCTGTTATCCTCCTGACCACTGGCCAACATTGCTGTGTGACCATATCACCAAGAACCTTTGCAATCTGGTGGACCATTATGCAATGAATAACACCTACCTTTGTGTATCAATCCCTATTTCCCTATAGATTGTAAGCTTGTGAAAAGGGCCTTCCTACCATGGACGTGCAGTCAGGGGAGGCAGTGCCTCCCCTCTCATAATCATTAAAATAATATAAAGAAAATACTTATGACACATATTCTGTGTCATAAGTATATGCGTTAGGCTTTATATTATTTTAATGATTCCTAGTGTGTAAAATATTTGTTTAAATGAGGTTAGGAGGCATCGCTGTCGGTGCCTCCCGCTGTAAGTGCAGAGGGCAGGAAGCGGGGAGGCGGGACCAAGAATTGGGCAGTGAAAGCCCATTAAAAAATGAAGCTGAAGCTGCACTTAGTGGAAGTGCCGCTTTGACAGGGGAGTGACAGAGGCGTGCTTTCAACCCATAGCACGCCCCTGTCGCTAAGACTGACCACTACCACCAGCAGCAGCGGTGGAGCGGGAAGTGAACCTGCCGGCTGCTTCTGTCAGGCCGGAATCCGCAGAGCAGGAGGGGAGCTGCGAGTCCCGGTCTCTGGCCAAGTCTCTGTCCCGCCGCTGTTACCAGTGTGAGGCGCGCCTTCCCCTTGTCCCGCCACCGACATCTTACCTGAGTCCCGCCACCGCCGTCCTTACTCAGCCCCTGAGACCTGCTTCCTGCTGCCGCCGGCTGTCTGCTCCGGAGCGTCGCCGCAGCTGCCAGGACCCGAGGAGAGTGTCTGTGGATGGTGGATCGTGACCCCCCCCCCCAAGGCGAGTACCAACAACAACACACACACACTCACTCTCTCTCACTCTCACTCTCTCTCTCACTCTCTCTCGTCTGCTGATGTACTGTGTAAAAAAAAAAAGGGGGGGGGACGCTGTCTGCCGTAATGTGTAACAAAGGGGGACGCTGTCTGCCGTAATGTGTAACAAAGGGGGACGCTGTCTGCCGTAACATGTAAAGAGGGGGACGCTGTCTGCCGTAATATGTAACAAATGGGGACGCTGTCTGCTGTAACGTGTAAAAAGGGGGATGCTGTCTGCTGTAATGTGTAAAAAAAAAGGGGGACTGTCTGCCGTAATGTATAAAAAGGGACGCTGTCTGCCGTAATGTGTAACAAAGGGGGACGCTGTCTGCCGCAATGAGTAAAAGAGGGGGTCTGTCTGCCGTAATGTGTAAAAAATGGACGCTGTCTGCCGTAATATGTAAAAAAGGGGTACCTCTGATCCCAATGCCCCAACTATTTAAACTCAAGGGCTACCTAAAACACTTATTTGCAAAAAATAAATAAATGTTTAAATAAAAAAATAGAAGTAGGCAGGCACTGTCAGCCTACTTCCATGACATCACAAGTGGCGGTAAGGTTCATCGACGGACTTTGCGGATCATTATGGCTGCAGTGCCTCACCAGCCAATGACCTCACCGCACGCCACTGCCTCCTACCTCTATGACTGTCTGTTGTTACCCAGTTTTTGTTCTATCACTGTTGTTTCCAATTGTAAAGCGCAACTCATTTTAACTTCTACAGGACTGTCTTTATGACATGTGACACTTTTGTAATTAGGAATGCCTTTTAATAGTAAATTTGTAAGGAAGGTACCAAGGCTAGGGTTGGCCATCGGTATGTTAACCATAGATTGTACCACTGGTGGTTTACCTCAATGGTTTAAAACAATCGACAGGGGAACCATTGATGGTTTTAGCCACCGATAGTCATCCCTGCTGTATTATTTGCCAAGCTACAGGCCAGTCAGATGTGGGGGCGGTGCTTCTTGGGTTGGAGCTAGGCTCTGTGTAGAAAAAAAAATAAGCCCAACGGGGGCTCTATAACATCGATGGCGGTGAAACATTTGATCAGCGCCATTGATGACAAACAAACCCATCTACTGTCGGCTGTTAACAGTTGATGGTTGATGGCCAACCTTAGCCAAAGCCCTAAAATTGTTAGTAAAGGACAACATCTGGTTATCACATTCACTGAGAACATGGCGAGAAGAAAATGCTCTGTGACCTCCAATAAACAGCCCTGTAAACATTTTGTCACCTTTGAATCTGATTGAAATATCTTGAAACACAAAACGGAATTTTGTTTTGGAGTGTTAGTGTAAACATAGGTGTGCTCATGTGTCTATTGCACACCTGGCAGGGAACACATGGAGCCAGCTTTTCCTTCACAACATACAAAATATTGCACCATAGCAGATGCTGCCACTTAGCACATCTAAGTGTGTTGCATATACATTTGCATAAAAACAGGCACCTATAGCAGTTACAGCGCAGGAAGTACATAAATGTGTTTTGTCTCTGTGTACTGCTGACTATGCGTATAATGTAAAAGGAGGTTGCATTTCCCTGGCACTAGAGTGTAAGCCCTGGACATATCTCAGGCTCTTAACAGCAGTGACACAAAAGGAAGGGTGGACCTGAACAATGGTATTTTCCTGACCATCCTGTGCAGCCGTGTAGTCAATGTATGATGGTGTGATTTATGCAATGTGACAGTTTTAATGAAAGATACTAGCGCTGTTGACACCAGTCTACGTATATTATATCTGGCAGAGAAGACCAGAATCCAAGTAAAGGCATATAGATCAACAAGAGCAGATTTATTGGGCATCAAAAAATGTGAGAAACATCCAGTTACTGTATGTATAGTAGATATTTTTATAAATAGTCAAATGCATTTATGAGAATTAAATCATCAATCTGAAGTCAAATACAGGTTGAGTATCCCTTATCCAAAATGCTTGGGACCAGAGGAATTTTGGATATCGGATTTTTCTGTATTTTGGAATAATTGCATACCATAACGAGATATTATGGTGATGGGACCTAAATCTAAGCACAGAATGCATTTATGTTTCATATACACCTTATACACACAGCCTGAAGGTCATTTTAGCCAATATTTTTTATAACTTTGTGCATTAAACAAAGTGTGTGTACATTCACAGAATTCATTCATGTGTCATATACACCTTATACACACAGTCTGAAGTTCATTTAATACAATATTTTTAATAACTTTGAGTATTAAACAAAGTTTGTGTACACTGAGCCATCAAAAAACAAAGGTTTCACTATCTCAGTCTCACTCAAAAAAGTCCGTATTTCGGAATATTCCGTATTTCGGAATATTTGGATATGGGATACTCAACCTGTATACCCTAATAATAATTAGCATATTTGTCCATTAATGTTTTTGTAAACAAACCATTAAACCACAGTAACCGCACATTTCTTTACTTGCATGTTTTTTCTGCATTCACAAATGGGAGTTCCTTGCTGCTCAAGGTGCATACACATGGTACGATTTTCCTTGCGATATGGACTATATAGTCCATATCGCAGGAAAATATAGTGCATATCGCAGCGTGTGTATATCGCAAGAAAGAATAGACTGTGCAGGCAGCCCAACATTGGGGTAAATTTACTAAGATTCGTATTTTCCCGTTTGAGGTCAAAGTTCAATCACGAATGACATCGCAAGTGTAAAATTGCAACTTTTTGAATTTATTACGGCTAATTTACTAAGCTGTCGTATTCTGCATTTTCCGTTTTACCGATGTCGATGTCATTTGTTTTTTTTGGCAGTGTTTTACGTGAGTGACTTGTAAAACACTGCCGACTTTAATACAATGAATCTCGGCCGGATCTGAGAGATCCGTGCTGGGCTTCATTGTGCACTTTAAAAAAAAAAAAAAAATCTGTGTTAAATTTAAAAAAAAAATTGCGTGGGGTCCCCCCTCCTAAGCAAAACCAGCCTCGGGCTCTTTGAGCCGGTCCTGGTTGCAAAAATATGGGGAAAAAAATGATAGAGGTTCCCCCATATTTCAACAACCAGCACCGGGCTCTGCGCCTGGTCCTGGTTCCAAAAATACGGGGGACAAAAAGCGTAGGGGTCCCCCGTATTTCTGAAACCAGCACCGGGCTCCACTAGCCAGATACATAATGCCACAGCCGGGGGACACTTTTATATAGCTCCCGGCGGCCCTGGCATTACATAACCAACTAGTCACCCCTGGCCGGGGTACCCTGGAGGAGTGGGGACCCCTTCAATCAAGGGGTCCCCCCCTCCAGCCACCCAAGGACCAGGGGTGAAGCCCGAGGCTGTCTCCCCCATCCATGGGCTGCGGATGGGAGGCTGATAGCCGTTGTGTAAAAAAATGAATATTGTTTTTAGTAGCAGTACTACAAGTCCCAGCAAGCCTCCCCCGCAAGCTGGTACTTGGAGAACCACAAGTACCAGCATGCGGATGAAAACCGGGCCCGCTGGTACCTGTAGTACTACTACTAAAAAAATACCCCAATAAAAACATAAGACACACACCTTGAAAGTATAACTTTAATACATACATACACACCTCCATATACACATACTTACCTTATGTTCACACGAGGGTCGGTCCTCTTCTCCATGTAGAATCCATGGTGTACCTGTGGAAAAAATTATACTCACATACTCCAGTGTAGAAGCCTCTTCTTCTTTTAATCCAGTTGTAATCCAGGTACTTGTCAAAATAAAAAAACGGACACCCGACCTCGCACTGAAAGGGGACCCATGTTTTCACATGGGACCCCTTTCCCCGAATGCCAGGAACCCCCTCTGACTTATGTCTAAGTGGGTTCCATCAGCCAATCAGGGAACGCCACGTTGTGGCATCCTCCTGATCGGTTGTGTGCTCCTGTACTGTATGACAGGCGGCACACGGCAGTGTTACAATGTAGCGCCTATGCGCTCCATTATAACCAATGGTGGGAACTTTGTGGTCAGCGGGTGACCGAAAGTAACCTCACCGCTGACCACAAAGTTCCCACCATTGGTTACAATGGAGCGCATAGGCGCTACATTGTAACACTGCCGTGTGCCGCCTGTCATACAGTACAGGAGCACACAGCCAATCAGGAGGGTGCCACAACGTGGCGCTCCCTGATTGGCTGAAGAAACCCACTTAGACATAAGTCAGAGGGGGTTTCTGGCATTCGGGGAAAGGGGTCCCATGTGAAAACATGGGGCCCCTTTCAGTGCGAGGTCGGGTGTCCGTTTTTTTATTTTGACAAGTACCTGGATTACAAATGGATTACAAGAAGAAGATGCTTCTACCATGGATTCTACTGGAGAAGAGGACCGACCCTCGTGTGAACATAAGGTAAGTATGTGTATATGGTGGTGTGTATGTATGCATTAAAGTTATACTTTCAAGGTGTGTGTCTTATGTTTTTATTGGGGTATTTTTTTAGTAGTAGTACTACAGGTACCAGCGGGCCCGGTTTTCCTCCGCATGCTGGTACTTGTGGTTCTCCAAGTACCAGCTTGCGGGGGAGGCTTGCTGGGACTTGTAGTACTGCTACTAAAAACAATATTAATTTCTCTGACGTCCTAGTGGATGCTGGGGACTCCGTCAGGACCATGGGGATTAGCGGCTCCGCAGGAGACAGGGCACAAAAATAAAGCTTTAGGATCAGGTGGTGTGCACTGGCTCCTCCCCCTATGACCCTCCTCCAAGCCTCAGTTAGGTTTTTGTGCCCGTCCGAGCAGGGTGCAATCTAGGTGGCTCTCCTAAAGAGCTGCTTAGAAAAAGTTTTTAGGTTTTTTATTTTCAGTGAGTCCTGCTGGCAACAGGCTCACTGCATCGAGGGACTTAGGGGAGAGAAGTGAACTCACCTGCGTGCAGGATGGATTGGCTTCTTAGGCTACTGGACACCATTAGCTCCAGAGGGAGTCGGAACACAGGTCTCACCCTGGGGTTCGTCCCGGAGCCGCGCCGCCGACCCCCCTTGCAGATGCCGAAGATGGAAGAGGTCCAGAAGCAGGCGGCAGAAGACTTTTCAGTCTTCCTGAGGTAGCGCACAGCACTGCAGCTGTGCGCCATTGTTGTCAGCACACTTCACACAGCGGTCACGGAGGGTGCAGGGCGCTGGGGGGGCGCCCTGGGCAGCAATGTATAATACCTTTTTATGGCTAAAAATACATCACATATAGCCCTTGAGGCTATATGGATGTATTTAACCCCTGCCAGATCTCACAAACTCCGGAGAAGAGCCCGCCGAAATAGGGGGCGGGGCTTATTCTCCTCAGCACACAGCGCCATTTTCCTGCTCAGCTCCGCTGTGAGGAAGGCTCCCAGGACTCTCCCCTGCACTGCACTACAGAAACAGGGTAAAACAGAGAGGGGGGGCACTTTTTTTGGCGATATTACTATATTTAAGCTGCTATAAGGATACAACACTTATATAGGGTTGTTCCCATATATATTATAGCGCTTGGGTGTGTGCTGGCAAACTCTCCCTCTGTCTCCCCAAAGGGCTAGTGGGGTCCTGTCTTCAATAGAGCATTCCCTGTGTGTCTGCTGTGTGTCGGTACGTGTGTGTCGACATGTATGAGGACGATGTTGGTGTGGAGGCAGAGCAATTGCCGGTAATGGTGATGTCACCCCCTAGGGAGTCGACACCGGAATGGATGGCTTTGTTTATAGAATTACGTGATAATGTCAGCACATTACAAAAATCAGTTGACGACATGAGACGGCCGTCAAACCAGTTAGTACCTGCCCAGGCGTCTCAGACACCGTCAGGGACTATAAAACGCCCTTTACCTCAGTCGGTCGATACAGACCCAGACACGGACACTGAATCTAGTGTCGACGGTGAAGAAACAAACGTATTTTCCAGTAGGGCCACACGTTATATGATCACGGCAATGAAGGAGGCTTTGCATATCTCTGATACTACAAGTACCACAAAAAGGGGTATTATGTAGGGGGTGAAAAAACTACCTGTAGTTTTTCCTGAATCAGAGGAATTGAATGATGTATGTGATGAAGCGTGGGTTAACCCAGATAGAAAAGGGCTAATTTCAAAAAAGTTATTGGCATTATACCCTTTCCCGCCAGAGGTTAGGGCGCGCTGGGAAACACCCCCTAAGGTGGATAAGGCGCTCACACGCTTATCAAAACAAGTGGCGTTACCGTCTCCTGATACGGCCGCCCTCAAGGATCCAGCTGATAGGAGGCTGGAAACTACCCTAAAAAGTATATACACACATACTGGTGTTATACTGCGACCAGCCATCGCCTCAGCCTGGATGTGCAGTGCTGGGGTGGTCTGGTCGGATTCCCTGACTGAAAATATTGATACCCTGGATAGGGACAGTATTTTACAGACTTTAGAGCAATTAAAGGATGCTTTTCTTTATATGCGAGATGCTCAGAGGGATATTTGCACTCTGGCATCGAGAGTAAGTGCGATGTCCATATCTGCCAGAAGAAGTTTATGGACACGACAGTGGTCAGGTGATGCGGATTCCAAACGGCATATGGAAGTATTGCCGTATAAAGGGGAGGAATTATTTGGCGTTGGTCTATCGGATCTGGTGGCCACGGCAACGGCCGGGAAATCCACCTTTTTACCTCAGACCCCCTCCCAACAGAAAAAGACACCGTCTTTTCAGCCGCAGTCCTTTCGGTCCTATAAGAACAAGCGGGCAAAAGGACAGTCATATCTGCCCCGAGGCAGAGGAAAGGGTAAGAGAGGGCAGCAAGCAGCTCCTTCCCAGGAACAGAAGCCCTCCGCGGGTTCTGCAAAGCCCTCAGCATGACGCTGGGGCTTTACAAGCGGACTCAGGAACGGTGGGGGGTCGACTCAAGAATTTCAGCGCGCAGTGGGCTTGCTCACAGGTGGACCCCTGGATCCTGCAGGTAGTATCTCAGGGTTACAGGTTGGAATTCGAGAAGTCTCCCCCTCGCCGGTTCCTAAAGTCTGCTTTGCCAACGTCTCCCTCAGACAGGGCGACGGTATTGGAAGCCATTCACAAGCTGTTTTCTCAGCAGGTGATAGTCAAGGTACCCCTCCTACAACAGGGATTACTCCACGCTATTTGTGGTACCGAAGCCGGACGGCTCGGTAAGACCTATTCTAAATCTGAAATCTTTGAACCTGTACATACAAAAATTCAGTTTCAAGATGGAATCACTCAGAGCAGTGATAGCGAATCTGGAAGAAGGGGGCTTTATGGTGTCCCTGGACATAAAAGATGCTTACCTGCATGTCCCAATTTGCCCTTCACATCAAGGGTACCTCAGGTTCGTGGTGCAAAACTGTCATTATCAGTTTCAGACGCTGCCGTTTGGATTGTCCACGGCACCTCGGGTCTTTACCAAGGTAATGGCCGAAATGATGATTCTTCTGCGAAGAAGAGGCGTATTAATTATCCCTTACTTGGACGATCTCCTGATAAGGGCAAGGTCCAGAGAACAGCTGGAGGACGTAGTAGCACTAACCCAAGTAGTGCTGCAACAACACGGGTGGATTCTGAATTTTCCAAAATCTCAGTTGACCCCGACAACACGTCTGCTGTTCCTGGGAATGATTCTGGACACGGTTCAGAAAAAGGTGTTTCTTCCGGAGGAGAAAGCCAAGGAGTTATCCGAACTTGTCAGGAACCTCCTAAAACCAGGAAAAGTGTCTGTGCATCAATGCACAAGAGTCCTGGGAAAGATGGTGGCTTCTTACGAAGCAATCCCATTCGGCAGATTCCACGCACGAACTTTTCAGTGGGATCTGCTGGACAAATGGTCCGGATCGCATCTGCAGATGCATCAGCGGATAACTTTGTCTCCACGGACAAGGGTGTCTCTTCTGTGGTGGTTGCAGAGTGCTCATCTGTTAGAAGGCCGCAGATTCGGCATACAGGACTGGGTCCTGGTGACCACGGATGCCAGTCTGAGAGGCTGGGGAGCGGTCACACAGGGAAGAAACTTCCAGGGAGTATGGTCAAGCCTGGAGATGTCTCTTCACATAAATATACTGGAGCTAAGAGCGATTTACAATGCTCTAAGTCTGGCAAAACCCCTGCTTCAGGGTCAGCCGGTGTTGATCCAGTCGGACAACATCACGGCAGTCGCCCACGTAAACAGACAGGGCGGCACAAGAAGCAGGAGAGCAATGACAGAAGCTGCAAGGATTCTTCGCTGGGCGGAAGATCATGTGATAGCACTGTCAGCAGTGTTCATTCCGGGAGTGGACAACTGGGAAGCAGACTTCCTCAGCAGACACGATCTACACCCGGGAGAGTGGGGACTTCATCCAGAAGTCTTCCACATGATTGTGAACCGTTGGGAAAAACCAAAGGTGGATATGATGGCGTCTCGCCTCAACAAAAAACTGGACAGGTATTGCGCCAGGTCAAGAGACCCTCAGGCAATAGCTGTGGATGCTCTGGTAACACCGTGGATGTTCCAGTCAGTGTATGTGTTTCCTCCTCTGCCTCTCATACCCAAAGTACTGAGAATTATACGGCAAAGGGGAGTAAGAACGATACTCGTGGCTCCGGATTGGCCAAGAAGAACTTGGTACCCGGAACTTCAGGAGATGCTCACGGAAAATCCGTGGCCTCTACCTCTAAGGCGGGACCTGATTCAGCAGGGACCGTGTCTATTCCAAGACTTACCGCGGCTGCGTTTGACGGCGTGGCGGTTGAACGCCGAATTCTAAAGGAAAAAGGCATTCCGGAAGAGGTCATTCCTACACTGGTTAAAGCCAGGAAGGAGGTGACTGCACAACATTATCACCGCATTTGGAGAAAATATGTTGCGTGGTGTGAGGCCAGGAAGGTCCCCACGGAGGAATTTCAACTGGGTCGATTCCTGCATTTCCTACAAACAGGATTGTCTATGGGCCTCAAATTGGGGTCCATTAAGGTTCAAATTTCGGCCCTGTCGATTTTCTTCCAGAAAGAATTGGCTTCAGTTCCTGAAGTCCAGACTTTTGTTAAAGGAGTACTACATATACAGCCCCCGGTGGTGCCCCCTGTGGCTCCGTGGGACCTTAATGTAGTTTTGGATTTTCTCAAATCCCATTGGTTTGAGCCACTCAAATCGGTGGATTTGAAATATCTTACGTGGAAAGTAACCATGCTACTGGCCCTGGCTTCAGCCAGGAGAGTATCAGAATTGGCGGCTTTATCGTATAAAAGCCCATATCTGATTTTCCATTCGGACAGGGCAGAACTGCGGACGCGTCCTCATTTTCTGCCTAAGGTGGTGTCAGCGTTTCATCTGAACCAGCCTATTGTGGTGCCTGCTGCTACTAGCGATTTGGAGGATTCCAAGTTGCTGGACGTTGTCCGGGCATTGAGAATATATATTTCAAGGACGGCTGGAGTCAGAAAATCTGACTCGCTGTTTATACTATATGCACCCAACAAGCTGGGTGCTCCTGCTTCTAAGCAGACGATTGCTCGTTGGATTTGTAGCACAATTCAACTGGCACATTCTGTGGCAGGCCTGCCACAGCCTAAATCTGTCAAGGCCCATTCCACAAGGAAGGTGGGCTCATCCTGGGCGGCTGCCCGAGGGGTCTCGGCATTGCAACTCTGCCGAGCAGCTACGTGGTCGGGGGAGAACACGTTTGTAAAATTCTACAAATTTGATACCCTGGCTAAAGAGGACCTGGAGTTCTCTCATTCGGTGCTGCAGAGTCATCCGCACTCTCCCGCCCGTTTGGGAGCTTTGGTATAATCCCCATGGTCCTGACGGAGTCCCCAGCATCCACTAGGACGTCAGAGAAAATAAGATTTTACTTACCGATAAATCTATTTCTCGTAGTCCGTAGTGGATGCTGGGCGCCCATCCCAAGTGCGGATTGTCTGCAATACTTGTACATAGTTATTGTTACAAAAAAATCGGGTTGTTATTGTTGTGAGCCGTCTGTTCAGAGGCTCCTACGTTTGTCATACTGTTAACTGGGTTCAGATCACAAGTTGTACGGTGTGATTGGTGTGGCTGGTATGAGTCTTACCCGGGATTCAAAATCCTTCCTTATTGTGTACGCTCGTCCGGGCACAGTATCCTAACTGAGGCTTGGAGGAGGGTCATAGGGGGAGGAGCCAGTGCACACCACCTGATCCTAAAGCTTTATTTTTGTGCCCTGTCTCCTGCGGAGCCGCTAATCCCCATGGTCCTGACGGAGTCCCCAGCATCCACTACGGACTACGAGAAATAGATTTATCGGTAAGTAAAATCTTATTTTCTCTAACGTCCTAAGTGGATGCTGGGGACTCCGTAAGGACCATGGGGATTAGCGGCTCCGCAGGAGACTGGGCACAACTAAAGAAAGCTTTAGGACTACCTGGTGTGCACTGGCTCCTCCCACTAAGACCCTCCTCCAGACCTCAGTTAGATTCTTGTGCCCGGCTGAGCTGGATGCACACTAGGGGCTCTCCTGAGCTCCTAGAGAGAAAGTATATTTAGGTTTTTTATTTTACAGTGAGATCTGCTGGCAACAGACTCACTGCAGCGAGGGACTAAGAGGAGAAGAAGCGAACCTACCTAACAGGTGGTAGTTTGGGCTTCTTAGGCTACTGGACACCATTAGCTCCAGAGGGATCGACCGCAGGACCCGACCTTGGTGTTCGTTCCCGGAGCCGCGCCGCCGTCCCCCTTACAGAGCCAGAAGCAAGAAAAGGTCCGGAAAATCGGCGGCAGAAGACTTCGGTCTTCACCAAGGTAGCGCACAGCACTGCAGCTGTGCGCCATTGCTCCTCATGTACATCTCACACTCCGGTCACTGATGGGTGCAGGGTGCTGGGGGGGGGCGCCCTGAGGGCAATATATGACACCTTGGCTGGCAAATCTACATCATATATAGTCCTAGAGGCTATATAGATGTAAAATTACCCCTGCCAGTATTCCAGAAAAAGCGGGAGAAAGTCAGCCGAAAAAGGGGCGGGGCCATCTCCCTCAGCACACTGGCGCCATTTTTTCTTCACAGTGCAGCTGGAAGACAGCTCCCCAGGCTCTCCCCTGTAGTTTTCAGGCTCAAAGGGTTAAAAAGAGAGGGGGGGCACTAAATTTAGGCGCAATATATGTATACAAGCAGCTATTGGGGGAAAAATCACTCAGTTATAGTGTTAATCCCTGCATTATATAGCGCTCTGGTGTGTGCTGGCATACTCTCTCTCTGTCCCCCCAAAGGACTTTGTGGGGTCCTGTCCTCAGTCAGAGCATTCCCTGTGTGTGTGCGGTGTGTCGGTACGGCTGTGTCGACATGTTGGATGAGGAAGGTTACGTGGAGGCGGAGCAGAGGCCGATAAATGGGATGTCGCCCCCTGTGGGGCCGACACCAGAGTGGATGGATAGGTGGAAGGTATTAACCGACAATGTCAACTCCTTACATAAAAGGCTGGATGACGTAGCAGCTGTGGGACAGCCGGCTTATCAGCCCGCGCCTGCCCAGGCGTCTCAAAGGCCATCAGGAGCTCAAAAAAAACAAAAAAAAACGCCCGTTACCTCAGATGGCAGACACAAATGTCGACACGGAGTCTGACTCCAGTGTCGACGAGGTTGAGACATATACACAATCCACTAGGAACATCCGTTACATGATCTCGGCAATGAAAAATGTGTTACGCATTTCTGACATAAACCCAAGTACCACATAAAAGGGGTTTTATTTTTGGGGAGAAAAAGCAGCCAGTGTTTTGTTCCCCCATCAGATGAATGAATGAAGTGTGTAAAGAAGCGTGGGTTCCCCCGATAAGAAACTGGTAATTTCTAAACAGTTACTGATGGCGTACCCTTTCCCGCCAGAGGAAAGGTCACGCTGGGAGATATCCCCTGGGGTGGATAAGGCGCTCACACGTTTGTCAAAAAAGGTGGCACTGCCGTCTTAGGATACGGCCACCTTGAAGGAGCCTGCTGATAAAAAGCAGGAGGCTATCCTGAAGTCTGTATATACACACACTCAGGTTCTATACTGAGACCTGCAATTGCCTCAGCAAAATAGTGCTGCTGCAGCGTGGTCTGATACCCTGTCAGATGATATTAATACCCTAGACAGGGATAATATTTTGCTAACATAGAGCATTTTAAAGACGTCGTCTTATATAGGAAGGATGCACAGAGGGATATTTACCAGCTTGCATCCAGAATTAATGCAATGTCCATTCTGCCCGGAGGGTATTAGAAATAGAAACCCGGCAGTGGACAGGTGATGCGGCCTTTAAAAGGCACATGGAGATTCTGCCTTATAAGGGTGAGGAATTGGTTGGGGATGGTCTCTGGGACCTCGTATCCACAGCAACAGCTGGGAAGAAAATTTTTTACCTCAGGTTTCCTCACAAAAGCCTAAGAAAGCACCGTATTTTCAGGTACAGTCCTTTCGGCTTCAGAAAAGCAAGCGGGTCAAAGGCGCTTCCTTTCTGCACAGAGACAAGGGAAGAAGGAAAAAGCTGCTCCAGGCAGCCAGTTCCCAGGATCAAAAATCTTCCCTCGCTTCCTCTGAGTCCACCGCATGACGCTGGGGCTCCACAGGTGGAGACAGATGCGGTGGGGGCGCGTCTCGGGAACTTCAAGGACCAGTGGGCTTGCCCACAGGTGGATCCCTAGGTTCTGCAAGTAGTATCTCAGGGATACAGGCTGGAGTTCGAGGCGACTCCCCCTCGCCGTTACCTCACATCAGCCTTGCCTGCTGCCCTTGGAGAAAGGTAGTACTGGCGGCAATTCACAAGCTGTACTTCCAGCAGGTGAAATCAAGGTACCCCTCCTTCAACAAGGCCGGGGTTACTATTCCAAAATGTTGTGGTACCGAAACCAGACGGTTCGGTGAGACCCATTCTAAAATTGAAATCCTTGAACACTTATATACGAAGGTTCAAGTTCAAAATGGAATCGCTCAGGGCGATTATTGCAAGCCTGGAGAATTTCAGGGTATCACTGGACATCAAGGATGCTTACCTGCATGTCCCTATTTACCCTCTTCACCAGGTGTACCTCAAAATTGTGGTACAGGATTGTCATTACCAATTCCAGACGTTGCCGTTGGTCTGTCCCCGACACCGAGGGTATTTACCAAGGTAATGGCCGAAGTACTTATCCCGTACTTGGACGATCTCCTTATAAAGGCGAGGTCCAGGGAGCAGTTGTTCGTCGGAGTAGCACTATCTCGGGAAGTGCTACAACAGCACGGCTGGATTCTGAATATTCCAAAGTCGCAGCTGGTTCCTACGACGCGTCTACTGTTCCTGGGTATGGTTCTGGACACAGAAAAGGATAAAAAGGGTTTCTCCCGGAGGAGAAGTCCAGGGAGTTGGCGTCTCTAGACGGAGACCTCCTAATACAAATACAGGTGTCGGTGCATCAATGCACGCGAACCTTGGGAAAGATGGTAGCTTCTTACGAAGAAATTCCATTCGCCAGGTCCCATGCAAGGATCTTCCAGTGGGATCTGTTGGACAAGTGGTCCGGGTCGCATCTTCAGATGCATCGGCGGATAATCCTGTCTCCAAGGGCCAGGGTGTCGCTGTGGTGGTGACTGCAGAGTGCTCATCTTCTAGGGGGGCGCAGATTCGGCATACAGGACTGGGTCCTGGTGACCACGGATGCCAGCCTTCAAGGCTGGGGGCAGTCACACAGGGAAGAAACTTCCAAGGCCTATGGAAAAGTCAGGAGACTTCCCTACACATAAATGTTCTGGAACTATGGGCCATTTACAATGCCCTAAGTCAGGCTAGACCCCTGCTTCAACACCGGCCGGTGCTGATCCAGTCAGACAACATCACGGCGGTCGCTCAGGGAAACCGACAGGGCGGCACAAGAAGCAGGATGGCGATGACAGAAGCCACAAGGATTCTCCGATGAGCGGAAAATCATGTGTTAGCACTGTCAGCAGTGTTCATTCCCGGAGTGGACAATTGAGAAGCAGACTTTCTCAGCAGACACGACCTCCACCCGGGAGAGTGGGGACTTCATCCAGAAGTCTTCCAAATGATTGTACACCGTTGGGAAAGGCCACAGGTGGACATGATGGCATCCCGCCTCAACAAAAAGCTACAAAGATATTGCGCCAGGTCAAGGGACCCTCAGGCGATAGCTGTGGATGCTCTGGTAACACCGTGGGTGTACCAGTCGGTGTATGTGTTCCCTTCTCTGCCTCTCATACCCAGGGTAATGAGAATAATAAGAAGGAGAGGAGTAAGAACTATACTCATTGTTCCGGGTTGGCCAAGAAGAGCTTGGTACCCAGAACTCCAAGAAATTATCTCAGAGGACCCATGGCCTCTGCCGCTCAGACAGGACCTGCTGCAGCAGGGGGCCTGTCTGTTCCAAGACGTACCGCGGCTGCGTTTGACGGCATGGCGGTTGAACGCCGGATCCTGAAGGAAAAGGGCATTCCGGAGGAAGTTATCCCTACGCTATTTAATGCTAGGAAAGAAGTGAACGCAAACCATTATCACCGCATATGGCGGAAATATGTTGCGTGCTGTGAAGCCAGTAAGGCCCCAAAAGGAGGAATTTCAGCTAGGTCGATTTCTGCACTTCCTACAAGTCAGAGGTGACTATGGGCCTAAAATTGGGTTCCATTAAGGTCCAGATTTCGGCTCTATCGATTTTCTTCCAAAATAGAACTGGCTTCACTGCCTGAAGTTCAGACTTTTGTTAAGGGAGTGCTGCATAGTCAGCCCCCGTTTGTGCCTCCAGTGGCACCGTGGGATCTCAACGTAGTGTTGGATTTCCTGAAGTCGCATTGAGTTGAGCCACTTAAATCCGTGGAGCTACAATACCTCACGTGGAAAGTGGTCATGCTTTGGGCCTTGGCGTCGGCCAGGCGTGTATCAGAATTGGCGGCTTTGTCATGCAAAAGCCCTTATCTGTATTTTATATGGATAAGGCGGAATTGAGGACTCGTTCCCAATTCCTTCCTAAGGTGGTATCAGTTTTTCATGTGAACCAACCTATTGTGGTGCCTGCGGCTATTTGGGACTTGGAGGATTCCAAGTTTTCTGGACGTAGTCAGGGCCCTGAAAAATATATGTTTCCAGGACGGCTGGAGTCAGAAAGACTGATTTGCTATTTATCCTGTATGCACCCAACAAGCTGGGTGCTCCTGCTTCTAAGCAGACTATTGCTCGCTGGATCTGTAGCACGATTCAACTTGCACATTCTGCGGCGGGACTGCCGCACCCTAAATCTGTAAAAGCCCATTCCACGAGGAAAGTGGGCTCTTCTTGGGCGGCTGCCCGAGGGGTCTCGGCTTTACAAATTTGCCGAGCTGTTACTTGGTCGGGGTCAAACACTCTTGCAAGAGTCTACAAGTTTGATACCCTGGCTGAGGAGGACCTAGAGTTTGCTCATTCGGTGCTGCAGAGTCATCCGCACTCTCCCGCCCGTTTGGGAGCTTTGGTATAATCCCCATGGTCCTTACGGAGTCCCCAGCATCCACTTAGGACGTTAGAGAAAATAAGATTTTACTCACCGGTAAATCTATTTCTCGTAGTCCGTAGTGGATGCTGGGCGCCCATCCCAAGTGCGGATTGTCTGCAATACTTGTATATAGTTATTGCCTAACTAAAGGGTTATTGTTGAGCCATCTGTTGAGAGGCTCAGTTGTTATCATACTGTTAACTGGGTATAGTATCACGAGTTATACGGTGTGATTGGTGTGGCTGGTATGAGTCTTACCCGGGATTCAAAATCCTTCCTTATTGTGACAGCTCTTCCGGGCACAGTATCCTAACTGAGGTCTGGAGGAGGGTCTTAGTGGGAGGAGCCAGTGCACACCAGGTAGTCCTAAAGCTTTCTTTAGTTGTGCCCAGTCTCCTGCGGAGCCGCTAATCCCCATGGTCCTTACGGAGTCCCCAGCATCCACTACGGACTACGAGAAATAGATTTACCGGTGAGTAAAATCTTATTTCTCTGACGTCCTAGTGGATGCTGGGAACTCCGTAAGGACCATGGGGAATAGCGGCTCCGCAGGAGACTGGGCACAACTAAAGAAAGCTTTTAGGTCACCTGGTGTGCACTGGCTCCTCCCACTATGACCCTCCTCCAAGCCTCAGTTAGATTTTGTGCCCAGCCGAGGTTGGATGCACACTAGGGGCTCTCCTGAGCTTCTAAAAAGAAAGTATATAATTAGGTTTTTTATTTTACAGTGAGATCTGCTGGCAACAGGCTCACTGCAGCGAGGGACTAAGGGGAGAAGAAGCGAACCTACCTGCTTGCAGCTAGCTTGGGCTTCTTAGGCTACTGGACACCATTAGCTCCAGAGGGATCGACCGCATGGAACTGGCCTTGGTGTTCGGTCCCGGAGCCGCGCCGCCGTCCCCCTTACAGAGCCAGAAGCAAGAAGAGGTCCGGAAAATCGGCGGCAGAAGACATCAGTCTTCACCAAGGTAGCGCACAGCACTGCAGCTGTGCGCCATTGCTCCTCATACACACTTCACACTCCGGTCACTGAGGGTGCAGGGCGCTAGGGGGGGGCGCCCTGAGCAGCAATAAAAACACCTTGGCTGGCAAAAATACCACAATATATAGCCCCAGAGGCTATATATGTGATAATTACCCCTGCCAGAATCCATAAAAAAGCGGGAGAATAGTCAGCGAAAAGGGCGGAGCTATCTCCTTCAGCACACTGGCGCCATTTCTCCCTCACAGCTCCGCTGGAAGGAAGCTCCCTGGCTCTCCCCTGCAGTCTACACTACAGAAAAGGGTAAAAAAGAGAGGGGGGGCACTAAATTTAGGCGCAGTATATATAACAGCAGCTATAGGGGACATAATTCAGTTAGTCCCTGCATTATATAGCGCTCTGGTGTGTGCTGGCATACTCTCACTCTGTCTCCCCAAAGGGCTTTTGTGGGTCCTGTCCTCTGTTAGAGCATTCCCTGTGTGTGTGCGGTGTGTCGGTACGGCTGTATCGACATGTTTGATGAGGATAATGATGTGGAGGTGGAGCAGATGCCTATAGAAGGGATGTCACCCCCTGCGGGGCAGACACCTGAGTGGATGGACTTATGGAAGGAATTGCGTGCACGTGTCGACTCCTTACACAAAAAAATTGACAAAAATGCGGGACAGCCGGCTTCTCAGCTCGTGCCTGTCCAGGCGTCTCAAAGGCCATCAGGGGCTCTAAAACGCCCGCTACCTCAGATGGCAGACGCGGATGTCGACACGGATACTTACACCAGTGTCGACGACGATGAGTCTAGTCTAATGTCCACTAAGGCCATTCGTTGCATGATTGAAGCAATGAAAGAGGTGTTACACATTTCAGATATAAACCCAGGTACCACTAAAAAGGGTATTATGTTTGGAGAGAAAAAACTACCCGTAGTTTTTCCCCCATCAGAAGAATTAAATGAAGTGTGTGAAGAAGCGTGGGCTTTCCCTGATAAAAGATTGGTAATCTCTAAGAAGTTACTAATGGCGTTCCCTTTCACGCCAGAGGATAGGTCACGTTGGGAGATACCCCCTAGGGTGGATAAAGCGCTCACACGTTTGTCTAAAAAGGTGGCACTACCGTCTCCGGATACGGCCGCCCTCAAGGAACCTGCTGATAGAAAGCAGGAGGCGATCCTGAAGTCTGTATATACACACTCAGGCATTATTGCGTCAGCATGGATGTGCAGTGCTGCCGCTGCGTGGTCAGATTCCCTGTCAGAAAATATTGACATTGTCCATTTCTGCTAGGAGAGGCTTATGGACTCGCCAGTGGACAGGGGATGCAGATTCAAAAAGGCACATGGAAGTTTTGCCTTATAAGGGTGAGGAGTTATTTGGGGATGGTCTCTCTGACCTAGTTTCCACAGCAACTGCTGGGAAGTCAGCATTTTTACCCCATGTTCCCTCACAGCCTAAAAAGGCGCCGTTTTATCAGGTACAGTCCTTTCGGACTCAGAAAAACAGGCGTGGAAAAGGCGGGTCCTTTCTGTCCAGAGGCAGAGGTAGGGGAAAAAGGTTGCAACAAACAGCAGGTTCCCAGGAGCAAAAGTCCTCCCCCGCTTCTTCCAAGTCCGCCGCATGACGGTGGGGCTCCACAGGCGGAGCCAGGTACGGTGGGGGGCCGCCTCAAAAATTTCAGCGATCAGTGGGCTCGCTCACAGGTGGATCCCTGGATCCTGCAAATAGTATCTCAAGGGTACAAACTGGAATTCGAGGCGTCTCCACCCCACCGGTTCCTAAAATCTGCCTTGCCGATTACTCCTTCAGACAGGGAGGCTGTGCTAGCGGCAATTCACAAGCTGTTTTTCCAGCAGGTGATAATCAAGGTGCCCCTACTTCAACAAGGACGGGGTTACTATTCCACACTGTTTGTGGTACCGAAACCGGACGGTTCGGTGAGACCCATTTTAAATTTGAAATCCTTGAACACATACATAAAAAAATCCAAGTTTAAGATGGAATCGCTCAGGGCGGTTATTGCAAGCCTGGACGAGGGGGATTACATGGTATCCCTGGACATCAAGGATGCTTACCTGCATGTCCCCATTTACTATCCTCACCAGGAGTACCTCAGATTTGTGGTACAGGATTGCCATTACCAATTCCAGACGCTGCCGTTTGGACTCTCCACGGCACTGAGGGTGTTTACCAAGGTAATGGCGGAAATGATGATACTCCTTCGAAGAAAGGGAGTTTTAATTATCCCGTACTTGGACGATCTCCTAATAAAGGCGAGGTCCAAGGAGCAGTTGTTGGTGGGAGTAGCACTATCTCAGGAGGTGCTACACCAGCACGGTTGGATTCTGAATATTCCGAAATCACAGCTGATTCCGACGACATGTCTACTGTTCCTGGGTATGATTCTGGATACAGTCCAGAAAAAAGTGTTTCTCCCGGAGGAGAAAGCCAAGGAGCTGTCATCTCTAGTCAGAGACCTCCTGAAACCAAAACAGGTATCAGTGCATCACTGCACGCGGGTCCTGGGAAAGATGGTGGCTTCTTACGAAGCAATTCCTTTCGGCAGGTTCCATGCCAGAATCTTTCAGTGGGACCTGTTGGACCAATGGTCCGGATCGCATCTTCAGATGCATCGCCTAATAACCCTGTCTCCAAGAACCAGGGTGTCTCTGCTGTGGTGGCTGCAGAGTGCTCATCTTCTAGAGGGCCGCAGATTCGGCATACAGGACTGGGTCCTGGTGACCACGGATGCCAGCCTTCGAGGCTGAGGGGCAGTCACACAGGGAAGAAACTTCCAAGGGCTGTGGTCGAGTCAGGAGACTTCCCTACACATAAATATTCTGGAACTAAGGGCCATTTACAATGCCCTAAGTCAGGCAAAATCCCTGCTTCTACACCAGCCGGTACTGATCCAGTCAGACAACATCACGGCAGTCGCCCGTGTAAATCGACAGGGCGGCACAAGAAGCAGGATAGCAATGGCAGAAGCCACAAGGATTCTCCGATGGGCGGAAAATCACGTACTAGCACTGTCAGCAGTGTTCATTCCGGGAGTGGACAACTGGGAAGCAGACTTTCTCAGCAGGCACGACCTCCACCCGGGAGAGTGGGGACTTCATCCAGAAGTCTTCACGCTGATTGTAAATCGATGGGAACGGCCATAGGTGGACATGATGGCGTCCCGCCTATACAAAAAACTAGAGAGATATTGCGCCAGGTCAAGGGACCCTCAGGCGATAGCTGTGGACGCTCTAGTGACACCGTGGGTGTACCAGTCAGTTTATGTGTTCCCTCCTCTGCCTCTCATACCAAGGGTACTGAGAATAATAAGAAAACGAGGAGTAAGAACAATACTCGTGGTTCCGGATTGGCCAAGACGAGCGTGGTACCCGGAACTTCAAGAGATGATCTCAGAGGACCCATGGCCTCTGCCGCTCAGACAGGACCTGCTGCAGCAGGGGCCCTGTCTGTTCCAAGACTTACCGCGGCTGCGTTTGACGGCATGGCGGTTGAACACCGGATCCTGAAGGAAAAGGGCATTCCGGAGGAAGTCATTCCTAGGCTGATTAAAGCCAGGAAAGATGTAACTGCAAAGCATTATCACCGCATATGGCGGAAGTATGTTGCTTGGTGTGAGGCCAAAAAGGCTCCAACAGAGGAATTTCAACTAGGTCGATTTCTGCATTTCCTACAAGCAGGAGTGACTATGGGCCTGAAATTAGGCTCCATTAAGGTACAGATCTCGGCTCTGTCGATTTTCTTCCAGAAAGAACTAGCTTCACTACCTGAAGTTCAGACGTTTGTGAAAGGAGTGCTGCATATTCAGTCCCCGTTTGTGCCTCCAGTGGCACCTTGGGATCTCAACGTGGTGTTGAGTTTCTTAAAATCACATTGGTTTGAGCCACTTAAAACCGTGGATCTAAAATATCTCACGTGGAAAGTGGTCATGTTATTGGCCTTGGCTTCAGCCAGGCGTGTGTCAGAATTGGCGGCTTTGTCATGTAAAAGCCCTTATCTGATTTTCCATATGGATAGGGCGGAATTGAGGACTCGTCCCCAGTTTCTCCCTACGGTGGTATCAGCTTTTCACTTGAACCAACCTATTGTGGTGCCTGCGGCTACTAGGGACTTGGAGGATTCCAAGTTACTGGACGTAGTCAGGGCCTTGAAAATTTATGTTTCCAGGACGGCTAGAGTCAGGAAAACTGACTCGCTATTTATCCTGTATGCACCCAACAAACTGGGTGCTCCTGCTTCTAAGCAGACTATTGCTCGCTGGATTTGTAGCACAATTCAGCTGGCACATTCTGCGGCTGGACTGCCGCATCCTAAATCAGTAAAAGCCCATTCCACAAGGAAGGTGGGCTCATCTTGGGCGGCTGCCCGAGGGGTCTCGGCTTTACAACTTTGCCGAGCTGCTACTTGGTCAGGGGCAAACACGTTTGCAAAATTCTACAAATTTGATACCCTGGCTGAGGAGGACCTTGAGTTCTCTCATTTGGTGCTGCAGAGTCATCCGCACTCTCCCGCCCGTTTGGGAGCTTTGGTATAATCCCCATGGTCCTTACGGAGTTCACAGCATCCACTAGGACGTCAGAGAAAATAAGATTTTACTTACCGGTAAATCTATTTCTCGTAGTCCGTAGTGGATGCTGGGCGCCCATCCCAAGTGCGGATTGTCTGCAATACTTGTACATAGTTATTGTTAACTAAAGGGTTATTGTTGAGCCATCTGTTGAGAGGCTCAGTTGTTTTCATACTGTTAAACTGGGTATAGTATCACGAGTTATACGGTGTGATTGGTGTGGCTGGTAGGAGTCTTACCCGGGATTCAAAATCCTTCCTTATTATGTCAGCTCGTCCGGGCACAGTGTCCTAACTGAGGCTTGGAGGAGGGTCATAGTGGGAGGAGCCAGTGCACACCAGGTGACCTAAAAGCTTTCTTTAGTTGTGCCCAGTCTCCTGCGGAGCCGCTATTCCCCATGGTCCTTACGGAGTTCCCAGCATCCACTACGGACTACGAGAAATAGATTTACCGGTAAGTAAAATCTTATTTTTTTTTTTCCAAACGGCTATCAGCCTCCCATCCGCAGCCCATGGATGGGGGGGACAGCCTCGGGCTTCACCCCTGGTCCTTGGGTGGCTGGAGGGGGGGGGACCCCTTGATTGAAGGGGTCCCCACTCCTCCAGGGTACCCCAGCCAGGGGTGACTAGTTGGTTATGTAATGCCAGGGCCGCCGGGAGCTATATAAAAGTGTCCCCCGGCTGTGGCATTATGTATCTGGCTAGTGGAGCCCGGTGCTGGTTTCAGAAATACGGGGGACCCCTACGCTTTTTGTCCCCCGTATTTTTGGAACCAGGACCAGGCGCAGAGCCCGGTGCTGGTTGTTGAAATATGGGGGAACCTCTATAATTTTTCCCCCCCATATTTTTGCAACCAGGTCCGGCTCAAAGAGCCCGAGGCTGGTTTTGCTTAGGAGGGGGGACCCCACGCAATTTTTTTTCAAAAAATAAACACTTTCCCATCCCCTTCCCACTGATAAACATGCACGGATCTCATGGATCCGTGCATGCCTATCCAAACACGGGAAAAAAAAGCAGGTCTGTTTTTTTTTAGCACTTTTTCACGAATTGTATTTCAGCACGGCAGTGTTTGGCTATTGTCGGCAGTGTTTGTGATTTGCACTTTTTAGTAAATTCCCGATTTCTACCAAATTGCAGGCGTATTTGACCGATGGTGTATTGATTCGTGATTTTTTCCTTGGACTTCCAAAATATTACGAATGCCCTCATCACTGCCGAGATTTTTGCTTAGTAAATTCCCGACATGACACTTTGAAGAAAAAACGGCATCTCGGTCAAAATCGGGAGCTTAGTAAATATACCCCACTGACTATATTGGCATGCCCTCCAACATTTTACACATAAAAATCGGTACAAATTTGAAAAGGGGGCATGGCCACGGGTAAAGGGTGTGTAACCACTCCCATTTTTCTATACTTTCAATGAAAGTTTGGAGAGCAAAAAATTGGTATAGACCATAAAAAAAAGGTACTGTACCTGCCAAAAAGGTACAGTTTGAGGGTATGTATTGGTGGTGCCAGGCTCCGGCCACATTGCATAGTCAATGGGGTATATTTACTAAGGTCCCGATTTTGACCGAGATGCCGTTTTTTCTTCAAAGTGTCATCTCGGTAATTTACTAAGCAAAAATCACGGCAGTGATGAGGGCATTCGTAATATTTTGGAAGTGCTAGGAAAAAATCACGAATCAATACACCATCGGTCAAATACGCCTGCAATTTGGTAGAAATCGGTCATTTACTAAAAAGTGCAAAACACAAACACTGCCGACAATAGCCAAACACTGCCGTGCTAAAATACAAATCGTGAAAAAGTGCTAAAAAAAAACAGACCTGCTTTTTTATCCCGTGTTTGTATAGGCATGCACGGATCCATGAGATCTGTGCATGTTTTTCAGTGGGAAGGGGTGGGAAATGTTATAATTTAAAAAAAAAAAATGCGTGGGGTCCCCCCTCCTAAACCAAACCAGCCTCGGGCTCTTTGAACCGGCTCTGGTTGCAAAAATATGGGGGAAAAATTGACAGGGGTTCCCCCATATTTAAGCAACCAGCTCCGGGCTCTGCGCCTGGTCCTGGTTCCAAAAATACGGGGGACAAAAAGCGTAGGGGTCCCCCGTATTTTTGAAACCAGCACCGGGCTCCACTAGCTGGACAGCTAATGCCACAGCCGGGGGTCACTTTTATACAGTGCCTTCAATCAAGGCCCCCCCCCCCCCCCCCAGCCACCCAAGGGCCAGAGGCTGTCCCCCCCATCCAATGGGCTGCGGATGGGAGGCTGATAGCCTTTGTTGAAAGTAATGAATATTGTTTTTAGTAGCAGTACTACAAGTCCCAGCAAGCCTCCCCCGCAAGCTGGTACTTGGAGAACCACAAGTACCAGCATGCGGCGGAAAACCGGGCCCGCTGGTACCTGTAGTACTACTACTAAAAAAATACCCCAATAAAGACATTACACACACACCTTGAAAGTATAACTTTAATGCAGACATACACACCACCATATACACATACTTACCTTATGTTCACACGAGGGTTGGTCCTCTTCTCCAGTAGAATCCATGGTGTACCTGTTGAAAAAATCCTACTCACCAAATCCAGTGTAGAGGGCTCCTCGGATAATCCATTTGTAATCCACGTACTTGTAAAAATAAAAAAACGGGACACCCGACCACGAACTGAAAGGGGCCCCATGTTTCCACATGGGACCCCTTTCCCCGAATGCCAGAAACCCCCTCTGACTGATGTCTAAGTGGGTTTCTTCAGCCAATCAGGGAGCGCCACGTTGTGGCACCCTCCTGATCGGCTGTGTGCTCCATCAGCCAATCAGGGAGCGCCACGTTTGGCACCCTCCTGATCGTCTGTGTGCTCCTGTACTGACTGACAGGCGGCACACGGCAGTGTTACAATGTAGCGCCTATGCGCTCCATTGTAACCAATGGTGGGAACTTTGTGGTCAGCGGTGAGGTCACTTTCGGTCAACCGCTGACTACAAAGTTCCCACCATTGGTTACAATGGAGCGCATAGGCGCTACATTGTAACACTGCCGTGTGCCGCCTGTCAGTCAGTACAGGAGCACACAGACGATCAGGAGGGTGCCAAACGTGGCGCTCCCTGATTGGCTGATGGAACCTTCTTGGACTTAAGTCAGAGGGGGTTCCTGGCATTCGGGGAAAGGGGACCCATGTGGAAACATGGGTCCCCTTTCAGTGCGAGGTCGGGTATCCGTTTTTTTATTTTTACAAGTACGTGGATTACAAAAGGATTTACAGAGGAGCCTAAAACACTGGATTATGTGAGTATAATTTTTTCTACAGGTACACCATGGATTCTACTGGAGAAGAGGACCGACCTGCGTGGGAACATAAGGTAAGTATGTGTATATGGAGGTGTGGATGGATGTATTAAAGTTATACTTTCAAGGTGTGTGTGTGTTGTCTTTATTGGGGTATTTTTTTAGTAGTAGTACTACAGGTACCAGCGGGCCCATTTTTCCGCCGCATGCTGGTACTTGTGGTTCTCCAAGTACCAGCTTGCGGGGAGGCTTGCTGGGCCTTGTAGTACTGCTACTAAAAACAATATCATTCACTTTGAACAAAGGCTATCAGCCCCCCATCCGCAGCCCATTGGATGGGGGGGACAGCCTCGGGCTTCACCCCTGGCCCTTGGGTGGCTGGGGGGGGGGGGACCCCTTGATTGAAGGGGTCCCCACTCCCTCAGGGTACCCCGGCCAGGGGTGACTAGTTGGATATTTGATGCCACGGCCGCAAGGCACTGTATAAAAGTGACCCCCGGCTGTGGCATTATCTGTCCAGCTAGTGGAGCCCGGTGCTGGTTTCAAAAATACGGGGGACCCCTACTCTTTTTGTCCCCCGTATTTTTGGAACCAGGACCAGGCGCAGAGCCCGATGCTGGTTGTTTAAATATGGGGGAACCCCTGTTCATTTTTTCCCCATATTTCTGCAACCAGGATCGGCTCAAAGAGCCCGAGGCTGGTTTGCCTTAGGAGGGGGGACCCCACGCAATTTTTTTTTTACATTTAAACATTTTTTTTTATTTTTTTTTACAAGGTGCACAATGAAGCCCAGCACGGATCTCTCAGATCCGGCCGAGATTCATTGTGTTAAAGTCGGCAGTGTTTTACAAGTCACTCACGTAAAACACTGCCAAAAAAAACGAATGACATCGACATCGGAAAACCCGAAAATGCAGAATACGGCAGCTTAGTAATTTAGTCGTAATCAATTCAAAAAGTTGCATATTTACACTTTCGATGTCATTCGTGATTGAACTTTGACCTCAAACGGGAAAATACGAATCTTAGTAAATTTACCCCATAGTCGGGTGCTATGCACATCGCACCGTGTGTACGCACCTTTAGATGTACAGATGAGTCCTCATACATCTAGCCTCAGTACGCCATACAGCGCGAGATGCCTGGCATGAGTGATCCGCCAGGTCCCGTGCAACTCTGCTAGCGTCGTTCGTAATTTTTTTTGGTTTGACGAAAATGCATCTTATGCACAATGCAATGCTACTAGGATGCACGGGGAGACTGTACTGATTCATTTGAATTATGACACTTGTATATTGTGTGTGACTGAGACTATACACGTAGCAGAACAGAACTTGTATTGGAAAAAAGATACCGCTGCTACATTGTAGCATTTTGTATACAGATTCAGAGACTCAGTCACACACAGATATACAAGTGTCATATATCAAATTAATCAGCACAGTCTCCCCGTGCATCCTAGTTGCATTATGTTGCAACGAAGACGCATTCTCAGCAAAAAAAAAAAAAAGACACCCGACACTAGAAGATTCTCACACTACCTGGTGGTCAGCAGCAAAGATGTATGAGGACATATGTGTAGTCATTATTGTAACCTGTCCTGCAAATATATATTAGTAACACATCTTTGAGTAGGCAGGAAACTAATGAGTGGAGCACTCCTATTCTGGTAATAGGCATACAGTGAATGAAGGTTGTAAGCTGACATTGAATGGAGTGTTTTCATACTGGTTGTAGGCTAGAAATTAATGGAGTACTCCTATAGTGATAGTGTTCAGGAAATAAGTGAAGGGAGATTCCCTCGCCAAGGTTCCATCGCCTGCATCTTCCCTGTTCTCCAGGTTCACTGTCATCCTAGGCTTTCCACACTCACATTCAGTCCCTTTCAGTCATGTCGCTTCCACCTCCTCAACGTCTCCAGGATCAGGCCCTTTCTCTTCATGGGGGCCACTAAAATCTATATTCACACTCTTATCTTCTGCCCACATTACTGCAGTCTGTTCCTCTCTAGCCTTCCAACTCAAGTATTTTCAATATATCCTTACCAATGCCGTTACCATAATTTTCTTGTCTTCTCGCACTACCCCTTCTGCTCCATCTTTCAGTTGGTCAACTGGCTACCTGTCCCCCACAACATCAAATTTTGATGCTTCACACTCGCCCTTAAAGCCCTGAACCACTCCTCTCCCCCTACATCTCCAGTATCATTTTCACTTATACTCCCTCCCATTTACTTCTCTCTGCCAGTGACAGCCTCTGCCTGCACCATTAGTACCACCTCCTACTCTCACCTTCAGGGTTTCTTCTGTGCCATCCCCAACCTTTAGAATGACTTCGCAATAAGACTTGTTTCCATTATGCTCTCAAGACTCATCTCTACATTCAAGCCTAGTACCATTCCTACTAGTTGCCCAAAGTATGCTTTCCCCATCTGTACTTCCCTCTCCCTCCATGTGTCCACCCACACCCTAAATCAGAGTTTCCCAAACTCCGCCATTACAGTCCAGGTTTTAAGGATATCCATGTTTGAGTCCAGATGGTCAAATCAAAATAACTGAAATATTAATTAAGGGCCTAATTCAGCATGGATCGCTATTGAGACAGAAACTGTGATTTTCTCAATCCTGCTTCTGCTGAAAAACGCATGTGAAGAGCTGCCCAGAAAGGAAAAAGACGCTCACCGCTGCATTTATAAATTTGCGTATATGCAGTCACATAACTGTGATGCATACGCAGAAATCGAGCACTATCGACAGTTGCGGTAGACCAAGAGCTACTCAGAATAATTAGAATGCAGTTGCACAAGGCGCCGTGTTTTAAGTCTTAGCCACCGCAGCTGACGTCAGATGCACGCCCCGAAAATAGCCATGCCACGTCTGCATTTTCCCACCCACTCCCCACAAACACCTTGTTGTCTCCCACAAACGGTCACTCTCTGTTAGTCACTTTGCGATCGCATCTCACTGAGCCTGTGCATGCGTAGTCTGACGATAATCGGCCGATTGCCTTTTTTGCAATTTAGCAATCCATGCTGAATTAGGCCCAGAGTCACTTGTACTCAAGCATGGATATCAATAAAACCTGGACTGTAATTGCGGAGTTTGGGATGCTCTGACCTAGACTGCGATTTCTAAAATTACCTCAGCCAGTATAAAAAAAGCTGGAAGACCGCGCGCCATTGAAGGGGCGGGGCTTCACTATGAGAGGATCCAGCAGCTCACCAGCGCCATTTTCCCTCTGCAGTAGACACAGACGCGCAGCTCCTCCGGTGTGACTCCAAATTACCTCAGCGGTACCAGGAAGTCATAGCAGGGGGGAGTGACTACTAGTGTACTAAGTCCCCTATCAGGGTACTTAGTCCGCGACCTGGCTAAGCTTGGCATTAGCGGTAAGGGCGCGGTGGGGGCTCGCTCCAAACAACTCTGTGTCTCCCTGATGGGCTCTTTGTTGGTTACTTGTGCTTAACCTTGTGTGTGTGTGTGTGTGTGTGTGTGTGTGTGTGTGTGTGTGTGTGTGTGTGCGCTGTCACATTTACATTTATGTCAGGCAAAGAGTGTGTTTCTTGTACAGCGGAGTGTTCCTCTTCACCAGGGGGCTTACTACTGGGTACTCAGGGTTCACAGAATAGCCAGGAAGGGGGTAACGTCTAAGCATTACCATCGTATTTGGAAGAAATACATCTCTTGGTGTGAGAGCAGAAATTATTCTGTGGAGGAATTTCATCTGGGACGTTTCCCTGCTTTTTCTGCAGTCAGGTGTGAATGTGGGCCTGCGTCTAGGCTCCATAAAAGTCCAGATTTTGGCCTTGTCCATTTTCTTTCAGAAACAATTGGCTACTCTCCCTGAGGTCCAAACGTTCTTGAAAGGTGCTCTACACATCCAACCTCCCTTTGTGCCTCCCACGGCACATTGGTTATCAATTTGGTGCTGCAATTCCTCCAATCGGACTGGTTTGAACCATTACAGGGGGTGGAAGTAAAATATCTTACATGGAAAACCGTCACACTGTTGGCCTTGGCTTCAGCAAGACATGTGTTGGAGCTGGTGGCTTTGTCTCACAAAAGTCCCTATTTAATTTTCCATGAGGACAGAGCTGAACACAGAACTCGTCAGCAATTTCTTCCTAAAGTGGTGTCTGCGTTTCACATCAACCAACCTATTGTGGTTCCGGTTGTCACCGACACCTCTGCTACTTCAAAGTCTTTGGATGTTGTGAGGGCCTTGAAGGTGTATGTCAAGCAAACAATTCATCACAGAAAATCGGACTCGCTGTTTGTTCTTTATGATCCCAATAAAATTGGGTGTCCTGCGTTAAAGCAGTCCATTGCACGCTGGATCAAGCTTACTATCCAACATGCTTATTCCACGGCAGGTTTGCCATGTCCAGTATCTGTACAGGCCCACTCTACTGGGTCGATGGGTGCTTCCTGGGCGGCTGCCCGGGGTGTCTCGGCTTTACAGCTCTGCCGAGCAGCTACTTGGTCAGGTTCGAGCACGTTTGCTAAGTTCTACAAGTTCGATACTTTGGCCTCCGAGGACCTTCAGTTTGGTCAATCAGTTCTGCAGGAACCTCAGCACTTTACCGCCCGGTTTGGGAGCTTTGGTACATCCCCATGGTATTAAATGGACCCCAGTCCTCTAGGACGTAAGAGAAAATAGGATTTTAATTACCTACCGGTAAATTCTTTTCTCGTAGTCCGTAGAGGATACTGGGCGCCCGCCCAGTGCTTTGTTCTTCCTGCACTGTTACTTGGTTAAGTAATGTTGGTTCAGCCGTTGTTGTTCCTGTTTCAAGTTTGGTTAGCTCACCACTATCCTTATCTCTCCTCTCAAAGTATGTCCGTCTCCTCTGGCACAGTTTCCTAGACTGAGTCTAGTAGGAGGGGCATAGAGGGAGGAGCCAGCCCACGCTATTAAATTCTTAAAGTGCCCATGGCTCCTAGTGGACCCGTCTATACCCCATGGTACTAAATGGACCGCAGTGTCCTCTACGGACTACGAGAAAAGGATTTACCGGTAGATAATTAAAATCCTATTTTTTTATGTCATGTAATGGTTATATAGGTCAGTAAAGTATAACATCAAGGCTGCGTATATCTTACTTGCAATACTTTTTCAGAGTTTTGTATTAGTTTTTATGTGCAGCATCGTGCATCTATGTTATTTATGTTATGCTCCTACTGTACATGGTCCTGTGTGGAGCAGTTGGGATTGTGAATAATGAATATTGCCACCTGTGCTGAAATCTGTTCAATTGTTTGTTTGTTAATTTGGCTAAACATTCTGCACTTGTCCCCAAAATGAGACATTATGTGCTTCATTCCACTGCTCTTTGTAACTTGCCAACGGCATGAAATCTAATTTTATCAACTTTAGCACTTATGGCCTGATTCAGACTATCACGGTAATGATATCACTGCTGAGTCTTTGTGATGTGAAAATATGTAAAAGCTGCGGGGGCGATGCTGTTGTAGAAAGACGCCCACGGCATCACCGAGGACCCCGCATACAATCATCTAGGTGACCATCTGTAATATGAGTAACCTCACGTTACTCAGGAGGGCCAATGGTTTTACGCTGCCTGGGCCTGTGAGGCTGCATTCAAGGACGCAACCACTGGCCTAGCCAATCCCACAAAATGGGGCAGACACGCCCCCATTTTCAGGAATGCTGCACAGTGCCACCTGTCCCTAAGCAGCGATGTGGCTTTGGGGCACTGCAAGCGAAATCACAGATCAGGATCTGCGCAGTGCGGCTTCTGTGCAAATTGGAAAACATTGCAGTATTGTGAAAACATCTTCATTCTACTGTGATAGCCTGAATCAGGTCCTTAATTCATTGTTTTGCTAAAAGTAACATTGTGCTGCATCATTTCCTGAACTGCATCATAAGGACTAAAGACAACATGGACAAAAGTAGTCACACAGGAGTGGGCAATTCAGCTGCAGTCAGTGTGCCGCAAAATATCAACACAATGTTCAACTGTGCAAATATTCACCTAATACGGTAGCTCAAAATCACTAATTTTCCTGTGCATGTCTATGGGGTGCCAGGAATATTAGTGGTGTTACTAGCCACAATGCACTCTTATGGCATAGCACGTCTCAGCCATCAACGCTAAGGGATTCACCTCATAAAGTCACAGTGCTCTGCCTCCTTTTATAGATGACTCCTTGTGTTGTTTCAAGTATTCTTTAAGAGGGAACACACCAAATAAACAAATTGGACCTCTACGATATAGTAACAAAAAAAAAAGGTTCCTCACTCTCATTTTTCCCATGTAACAACTGACAGAAATAGGACTCTCCTTTTATAGTCAACATGTTGAAAACATTAATTTAATAAGGTACAGAGAAGAAAAAATAATTCAATTTCTGTATTTTTCTGTATTTAGGACGGATTTTGGACTTGAAGACCGGTACAGTAAAAAAAGAGGGCCAGCAGTCATCTATGAGAATGTGTATGGGATCCCGGCGTTCCTTCATTTGCCGGATGAGGTAATGTCAACGTATATGTGTGCCTATAATCTAACATGCTGTGTGTCCACATTAGTGTCTGTTACTGGACATGTAGCAAGCATACAAACAGTGAATATTTTACTCATGATTTTTTCTGCAGTACTAACATAATATATATATATACTGTGTGTGTGTGTGTGTGTGTGTGTGTGTGTGTGTGTGTGTGTGTGTGTGTGTGTGTGTGTGTGTGTATATATATAAACTAAATAGCATGCTGCCTCCAAGGTCACCCTGTTCTGCCTGCTCTCAGTATTCTAAATGTGCCAGTGTGTTTTACTGTAGGTGTGGTAATGCCCAACTGGATCACCTACCTCATAACAGAATTAGCACAATGCGAAAGAGATACAGGTAAGCTTTCCACATATTTTTAGTTTTTCACTATGTTTTTCATAGCAGTTACTCTGTCTTGGCACAAAGCACTCTACTGTCTCTTTTAGGAATGGCCTTGGACCAGTGAAAGAAGGAGAGGCACAGTATTCTGTAGTTCACTGTACAGGATACATTAAGGCATGGCCTCCAGCAGGTAAGAAAGGTGTGTGAAGTTAGAACAAAGAGTCATGTCCGTCCAGCTGGGACCATGACACAGATCTGGGATCTGGAATCCGTGAATATGGACATTAGTGATCCTAGAGACAAACCAAGTGTCTGGCACAAGAAATCCCTCCCCCCTTCCCGCTTACTCAAAGTAACTAATCAGTGTTCTGAAATTCCCACTCACATGGCATTGGTTCTCTACTGTGATATTAGTTACACTTTACTACTACTACTACTACCACCACCACCACCACTACCACTACTACTTCTTTAATATAGATGTTCATAATGTATTCAGACCTGATCGCTGCTGTGCATTTTCTCACAGTCTGCGATCAGGACTGCACTGCATGGTCACCGCAACAGGCCACAGCAACGGGGATCGCCGGCCAGAGACGGGATGGTGCGAAAATAACGAATGCACCGGCGATCTCAAGGAGATTGACAGGAAGAGGGCGTTTGTGGGTGGCAACTGTCCGTTTACAAGGAGTGTCTGGGAAAACGCAGGAGGGACCAGGCATTTGAAGGGAGGGTTTCTGACGTCAGCTCCGGCCCAGATCATCGCAGCAGCAGAGTAAGTCCTGGGCTGAGCAGAAACTGCACAAACTTAGGTTTGTGCAGTTCTGCTACAAATGTGATCGCACACCTGCACACTCTCCATACCCTCCCCCTGTAGGCGGCGACTACCTGATCGCAGGGATGCAAAAAACGCACCCTAGCGAACAGGTCTGAATCAGGCTCATAGAGCCTAATTCAGACTTGATCGTAGATGTGCAAAAAAACTCACATCTACGATCAAAATCTTTGGCATGCGGGGGGATGCCCAGCACAGGGCAAGTCCTGTCCTCCTGCTTCCCCCCCCACAGACATGCAAAGCATTACACATCAGCGATGGTTTCGCATCTGATGAGTAGTTCTCTGCCTATGTAGCCTAGCTGTGAAGGCAGGCGACTACCTGTCATATTTAGGGTCGCAGCGGCTGCCGACCGCACCCCCCAAATGCCGCCGACATGCCCCGTGATCGCCTCTGCCTGTCAATCAGGCAGAGGTGATCGCACAAGCGAGATACCATTGTATTTCACTGTGTGCGCACGTGCAGTGCTGCTGCTGCGAGTGTGCACACATGACTTGGCTTCAGCCTGCGTATGCAGCCATTGCAGCGACCAGGTCTGAATTAGGCCCCTAGTACCACCATTATACAATGAATTCCATGGTCAGCATTTTATTGCTTAGCTAGTCTGTTTCATAGCAGCATGCCAGCGAGCACCTTCTTGCTGTACACTACTGAGCTAGCTGTATGTCTTGTTGGGAAAGATTAGTTTTAAAGTTATGCTTGAAGACTTGAAGTAAGTAGACTAGAAGGTCCAAATAGTAAGATTCCATGTTTGTATGAGTACCTGGTGGATTGAGCGGATGAGTGGGGGAAATATGTTACGTGGGTACAGAGGAAGAAAAGTATTACCAAGGAGAATGACAGATGCTGTGTTGGCACATTAAGGGGTATATTCAATAGATGGAAAGGATCCGACATCTGAGTATTCAATGAGTGTTGGATTTGGCCGTTCACGACAATGCCAACCCGACTTTTTTTAAAGTCGGATTGACATTGTCTGAAACGGGGCTAAAACGTGTCGGATTTGGCCGTGTTTCTGACAAAACGCGCGGATCAGCGGCTTAAGCTACTGATCCGCATGCTTTCCAACAAGTTGGAATTCCCAATTTGTCAAAAAATCTGAGGGGGCATTGAATAGGTTGGAACCCCTTCCGACCTAAAAAAGTCGGAAACTGCTGTCTTTCCGACAAGAGGGCAGTTTCCTACAAGAATTGAATACACCTCTATGGGTCAATCAGCCCACTGTAATATGAAATAATATATTACATGCAGCACATATTATTTACCCTATATGTACATATTTACTTTTATTTTAGAGGTTATTCTTTTACATGTTTTTGCTTTATGGAAGATTAAAATAAAATTTCTCTAACGTCCTAGTGGATGCTGGGGACTCCGTAAGGACCATGGGGAATAGACGGGCTCCGCAGGAGACATGGGCACTTTAAGAAAGAATTTAGATTCTGGTGTGCTCTGGCTCCTCCCTCTATGTCCCTTCTCCAGACCTCAGTTTGAATCTGTGCCCGGACGAGCTGGGTGCTGTTCAGTGAGCTATCCTGAGCTTGCTGTGAGAAAGTATTTTGTTAGGTTTTTTATTTTCAGGGAGCTCTGCTGGCAACAGACTCCCTGCATCGTGGGACAGAGGGGAGAGAAGCAGCCCTACTCTCTGAAGCTAGGTCCTGCTTCTTAGGCTACTGGACACCATTAGCTCCAGAGGGATCGTACACAGGATCTCACCCTCGTCGTCCGATCCCAGAGCCGCGCCGCCGTCCCCCTCGCAGAGCCGGAAGACAGAAGCCGTGTGAGTATGAGAAGCAAGAAGACTTCGAAATCGGCGGCAGAAGACTCCGTTCTTCACTGAGGTAACGCACAGCACTGCAGCTGTGCGCCATTGCTTCCACACACCTCACATACTCCGGTCACTGTAAGGGTGCAGGGCGCAGGGGGGGGGGGGGGGGGCGCCCTGGGCAGCATATGGACCTCTTTTGGCAAAAGTACACATATATACAGTTGGGCACTGTATATATGTATGAGCCCCCGCCAAGAAAATGTATATTTAAGCGGGACAGAAGCCCGCAGTCGAGGGGCGGGGCTTCTTCCTCAGCACTCACCTGCGCCATTTTTTCTCCACAGCTCCGCTGAGAGGAAGCTCCCCAGGCTCTCCCCTGCAGATACACGGTAGAAGAGGGTAAAAAGAGAGGGGGGGCACATAATTAGGAGCAAAAATCTATATAAACAGCAGCTACTGGGTTAACATTAAGTTACTGTGTTATTCCTGGGTTTATAGCGCTGGGGTGTGTGCTGGCATACTCTCTCTCTGTCTCTCCAAAGGGCCTTGTGGGGGAATTGTCTTCAGATGAGCATTCCCTGAGTGTGTGGTGTGTCGGTACGTGTGTGTCGACATGTCTGAGGTAAAAGGCTCCCCTAAGGAGGAGATGGAGCAAATGTGTGTGTGAGTGGTGTCTCCGTCGACAACGCCGACACCTCTTTGGATATGTGAAATTAAGCGCTAAGGAAAATTTATTGCACAAAAGATTAGAGAACAGACAGGGAATCTACCCATGTCTGTCCCTATGTCGCAGAGACCTTCAGAGTCTCTCAATGCTCACTATCCAAAATAATAGACACTGATATCGACACGGAGTCTGACTCCAGTGTCGACTACGATAATGCAAAGTTACAGCCAAAATGGCAGGAAAGTATTCAATATATGATTATTGTAATAAAAAATGTTTTGCATATCACTGATGACTCATCTGTCCCTGACACAAGGGTACACATGTTTAAGGGGAAGAAAGCTGAGGTAAATTTCCCTCCTCTCATGAAGAAAAAGAGCGGGAATCTCCAGACAAGAGACTGCAGTTTCCCACAAAGAATTCTCAGGGAGTATCATTTCCCTATTAGGGCCAGGATACGATGGGAATCTTCCCCTAGGGTGTCATGTTTGCCCAAAAGATAGCGCTGACTTAACAGCTATCCTCAGGGATCCTGCAGATAGCATGCAGTAAAAGTACTTTGAAGTCCATTTACACACATTCTGGTACACTACTCAGACCGGCGATTGCGATTGTGTCGGCATGGGTTTATAGCGCTGTAGCAGCGTGGACAGATACCTTATCAGCAGAGATTGAGACCCTAGTATGTATATATATATATATGTATATATATAGATATATATATAAAAGATGCTGTCTTAGATATATATATAAAACATGCCCAAAGAGACATTAGTCTACTGGGTTCTAGAGTCAACGCTATGTCGATTTCTGCTTGACGTGTCCTGTGGAACATGCAATGGACAGGTGATGCCGACTTAAGAGGCATATGGAAGGTTTACCTTACAAGGCTGAGGATTGTGTGGAGAAGGGATCTCGGACCTGGTCTCCACAGCTATAGCTGGTAATTCTGATCTTTTGCCTTATATTCCAGCACAGCCTAGGAAAGCACGACATTATCAAATGCAGTCCTTTCGATCACAAAGAAACAAGAAAGTCCGAGGTGCGTCCTTTCTTGCCAGAGGCAAGGGCAGAGGAAAGAAGCTGCACAACACAGCTAGTACCCAGGAACATAAGTCCTCCCCGGCCTCTACAAAATCCACCGCATGTCGCTGGGGCTCCACAGGCGGAGCTAGGCCCAGTGGGGGCACGTCTTCGAAATTTCAGCCACAAGTGGGTTCACTCCCTGTTGGATCCCTGGGCAATAGATATTGTGTCTCAGGGATACAAGCTGGACTTCGAGGAGATGCCCCCTCACCGACGGCCCTGCCGGCTTTCCCCCATGAGAGGGAAATAGTGTTAACTGCAATTCACAAATGGTATCTTCAACAGGTGGTGGTCAAGGTTCCCCTCCTTCAACAAGGAGGGGGTCATTATTCGACCATGTTGTAGTCCCGAAACCGGACGGTTCGGTCAGACCCATATTAAATTTAAAATCCCTGAACATATACCTGAAAAGGTTCAAGTTCAAGATGGAATCGCTGAGAGCGGTCGTCGCAAGCCTGGAAGGGGGGGATTTTATGGTGTCTCTGGACATAAAGGATGCATACCTTCATGTCCCCATTTATCCACCTCATCAGGCGTACCTCAGATTTGTGGTACAGGATTGTCATTACCAATTTCAGACGTTGCCGTTTGGTCTCTCCACGGCACCGAGAATATTTACCAAGGTAATGGCGGAAATGATGGTACTCCTGCGGAAGCAAGGGGTCAAAATTATCCCATACTTGGACGATCTCCTCATAAAAGCGGGATCAAGAGAGCAGTTGCTGATCAGCGTAGCACTTTCTCTGGAAGTGTAACGGCAACATGGCTGGATTCTAAATATTCCAAAGTCGCAGTTGGTTCCTACGGCTCGTCTGCCTTTCCTAGGCATGATTCTAGACACAGACCAGAAAAGGGTTTATCTCCCGATAGAGAGAGCTCAGGAGCTCATGACACTGGTCAGGAACCTATTAAAACCAAAACAGGTGTAGGTGCATCACTGCACTCGAGTCCTGGGTAGGATGGTGGCATCATACGAGGCCATTCCCTTCGGCAGGTTCCATGCGAGGACCTTTCAATGGGACTTACTGGACAAGTGGTCCGGGTCACATCTTCAGATGCATCGGTTAATCACCCTATCCCCCAGGGCCAGGGTGTCTCTCCTGTGGTGGCTGCAGAGTGCTCACCTTCTCGAGGGCCGCAGATTCGGCATTCAGGACTGGGTCCTGGTGACCACGGATGCAAGCCTCCGAGGGTGGGGAGCAGTCACACAGGGAAGAAATTTCCAAGGTCTGTGGTCAAGTCAGGAGACTTGCCTTCACATCAACATCCTGGAACTAAGGGCCGTATACAACGCCCTACGTCAAGTGGAGACCCTGCTTCGCGACCAACCAGTTCTGATTCAGTCAGACACCATCACCGCAGTGGCTCATGTAAACCGACAAGGCAGCAAAAGGAGCAGGGTAGCGATGGCGGAAGCCACCAGAATTCTTCGCTGGGCGGAAAATCACGTAAGCGCACTGTCAGCAGTGTTCACCCCGGGAGTGGACAACTGGGAAGCAGACTTCCTCAGCAGACACGACCTCCACCCGGGATAGTGGGGACTTCATCAGGAAGTCTTCGCACAGACTGCAAGTCGGTGGGAACTGCCACAGGTGGACATGATGGCATCCCGCCTCAACAAAAAACTACAGAGGTATTACGCCAGGTCAAGAGACCCTCAGGCGATAGCTGTAGACGCCCTGGTGACACCGTGGGTGTTCCAGTCGGTCTATGTAATTCCTCCTCTTCCTCTCATACCCAAGGTGCTGAGAATAATAAGGAAAAGAGGAGTGAGAACGATACTCATTGTTCCAGATTGGCCACGAAGGACTTGGTATCCAGATCTGCCAGAAATGCTCACAGAGGACCCGTGGCCTCTTCCTCTAAGACAGGACTTGTTGCAACAGGGGCCCTGTCTGTTCCAAGACTTACCGCGGCTGCGTTTGACGGCATGGCGGTTGAGCGCCGGATCCTAGCACAGAAAGGCATTCCGGATGAGGTCATTCCTACGCTGATAAAGGCTAGGAAGGACGTGACAGCTCAACATTATCACCGTATATGGCGAAAATATGTTGCTTGGTGTGAGGCCAGGAAAGCCCCTACGGAGGAATTCCAGCTGGGCCGTTTCCTTCAGTCAGGAGTGAATTTGGGTCTAAAATTGGGGTCCATTAAGGTCCAGATTTCGGCACCTATCCATTTTCTTTCAAAAGGATTTGACTTCTCTACCTGAAGTTCAGACGTTTGTAAAGGGAGTGCTGCATATTTAGCCCCCTTTTGTGCCTCCAGTGGCACCTTGGGATCTTAACGTGGTGTTGAGTTTCCTGAAATCCCACTGGTTTGAACCACTCAAAACGGTGGAGTTGAAATATCTCACGTGGAAGGTGGTCATGCTATTAGCCTTGGCTTCGGCTAGGCGTGTGTCAGAGTTGGCGGCTTTGTCACATAAAAGCCCCTATCTGGTTTTCCATGCGGATAGAGCAGAATTGCGGACCCGTCCACAATTTCTGCCAAAAGTGGTTTCATCCTTTCATATAAACCAACCTATTGTGGTGCCTGTGGCTACTGCGGACTTGGAGGATTCCGAGTTGCTTGATGTAGTCAGGGTTTTGAAGGTTTATGTAGCCAGAACAGCTAGGGTCAGGAAAACAGAGTCTTTGTTTATCCTGTATGCTTCCAACAAGCTTGGTGCTCCTGCTTCAAAGCAGACTATTGCTCGCTGGATCTGTAACACGATTCAGCAGGCTCATTCGGCGGCTGGATTGCCGCTGCCAAGATCAGTTAAGGCCCATTCCACTAGGAAGGTGGGCTCTTCTTGGGCGGCTGCCCGAGGGGTCTCGGCATTACAACTTTGCCGAGCGGCTACTTGGTCAGGTTCAAACACTTTTGCAAAGTTCTACAAGTTTGATACCCTGGCCGAGGAGGACCATGTGTTTGCTCAATCGGTGCTGCAGAGTCATCCGCACTCTCCCGCCCGTTTGGGAGCTTTGGTATAATCCCCATGGTCCTTATGGAGTCCCCAGCATCCACTAGGACGTTAGAGAAAATAAGATTTTACTTACCGGTAAATCTATTTCTCGTAGTCCGTAGTGGATGCTGGGCGCCCGTCCAAAGTGCGGACTTCTTCTGCAATGCTTGTATATAGTTATTGCTTGAATAAGGGTTATGTTATGGTTGCATCAGGGTTGACCTGTTGCTATGTTGTTGTTCATACTGTTGACTGGGTATGTTTATCTCAAGTTATACGGTGTGATTGGTGTGGCTGGTATGAATCTTGCCCTGGATTACCAAAATCCTTTCCTTGTACTGTCAGCTCTTCCGGGCACAGTTTCTCTAACTGAGGTCTGGAGGAGGGACATAGAGGGAGAAGCCAGAGCACACCAGAATCTAAATTCTTTCTTAAAGTGCTTATGTCTCCTGTGGAGCCCATCTATTCCCCATGGTCCTTACGGAGTCCCCAGCATCCACTACGGACTACGAGAAATAGATTTACCGGTAAGTAAAATCTTATTTTTTAGTAGGCAATTAAATTTTCCGTGATGTGCAGCACCAATGTCCTGCTTGTGCACATTCCAGGGAATTACGGTAGATGCAGTAGGGTGCAAGATAAAATGTGCAGTGTTTATGGTGGCAATGTGCAGGCGTTACCACTGTGTTTCTGATACATTGCAGCCATCACTTTTAATTTAATTACCCCCTTTAGAATATTTTCCTTAAGCAATACCCCATGTAGGCTTTTGGTCCATGGGTAAGTCTTCTGATTGATGCCAGTCTGACCTGGTAGATACACATGCCATGTGTTGAGTGAACGTTTGGTGAATATTATGTGCCCAGCTTTAAGGGGTGAAAGTCATTTTGTAAGTAGGTAACAATGGAGGGGAGGGGCATTGGAGTCAGGAGCCAGTTAGCCTACCAGTATATTTTTGGAGTGTGGAAGGTAATTGGAGTACCCACAGGAAACCCACCCAAGTACAGGGAGACTATATAAACTCCACACCATGGTGGGACTAGAAACCAGGAACTCAGTGTTGCAGGGCAGTAATGCTAACTGTTGCAGGGCAGTAATGCCAACCGTGCTGCTAACCGCAAATATTCTTTTTGGAGAAAGTTTTTATATTTGTTGTATAATTATAGAAAAGAAATCCTGAACAAAGATGAATAGTCTAGATTTACACATATTGCAGGGAACTGACACGTAACATTCACATCATACAGTAAAGATGACTGACAGAATGTATAGATAATTCCTTTCACAGTAACACACATATACTAAGATTTATTGGTGCGCTCAACTGGCAGATACCCTATTGTGATGTAATTTGCTGTTTATGTGGTCTGAGAGAAGATACAATATTCTATCATATGCCGCAGTGTCAGGAGTTCATATCCTTATACCTTCTGTTTGGAGGAGTGTAAAGAAAGTATTACTCTACATTTGTTAGCGTTCACTAGAGAATTAACTGTGAATGTCTTTGTTTGCTATTAGAGGTATTGTTATATTTGGCAGATCAGAATGGTCTGTTCCAATATAAAAGTGAGTCTTTTTTCTGAAAATCAATCTGGAAGTTGGGATTCTCACAGGAAAATTAAAGATGCTGGACGTGTCTGCCAAACTCAGTCAGACGGGCATCTCAGCTTTCCCTCCTAACCAGGGTCATGTATTAGAAGGCCAGGCAGTCTGTAAATGTAAACGGGCCTGACCTGAAAGCGACTATCCATTTTCTCTAACGTCCTAGTGGATGCTGGGGACTCCGTAAGGACCATGGGGAATAGACGGGCTCCGCAGAGACATGGGCACTTTAAGAAATAATTTAGATTCTGGTGTGCTCTGGCTCCTCCCTCTATGTCCCTCCTCCAGACCTCAGTTAGAATCTTGTGCCCGGCTGAGCTGGATGCACACTAGGGGCTCTCCTGAGCTCCTAGAGAGAAAGTATATTTTAGGTTTTTTATTTTACAGTGAGATCTGCTGGCAACAGACTCACTGCAGCGAGGGACTAAGGGGAGAAGAAGCGAACCTACCTAACTGGTGGTAGCTTGGGCTTCTTAGGCTACTGGACACCATTAGCTCCAGAGGGATCGACCGCATGGAACCGGCCTTGATGTTCGGTCCCGGAGCCGCGCCGCCGGCCCCCTTACAGAGCCAGAAGCAAGAAGTGATCCGGAAAATCGGCGGCAGAAGACTCCTGTCTTCAACAAGGTAGCGCACAGCACTGCAGCTGTGCGCCATTGCTCCTCATTGCACACCTCACACTGCGGTCACTGATGGGTGCAGGGCGCTGGGGGGGGGGCGCCCTGAGCAGCAATATAAACACCTTGCATGGCAAAATCATCACAATATATAGCCCCAGAGGCTATATATGTGATAAATTACCCCTGCCAGAATTCCTGAAAAAAGCGGGAGAATTCTGCGAAAAAGGGGCGGAGCTATCTCCCTCAGCACACTGGCGCCATTTCTCCCTCACAGCTCCGCTGGAAGGAAGCTCCCTGGCTCTCCCCTGCAGTCTACACTACAGAAGGGTAAAAAAGAGAGGGGGGGGGGCACTAAATTTAGGCGCAATATACATATATAGCAGCTATAAGGGGATATAACTTAGTTAATCCCTGTATTATATAGCGCTCTGGTGTGTGCTGGCATACTCTCTCTCTCTGTCTCCCCAAAGGGCTTTGTGGGGTCCTGTCTCCTGTCAGAGCATTCCCTGTGTGTGTGCGGTGTGTCGGTACGGCTGTGTCGACATGTTTGATGAGGAGGCTTATGTGGAGGGGGAGCAGATGCCTATAAATGTGTTGTCACCCCCTGCGGTGTTGTCACCCCCTGAAGAATTAAATGAAGTGTGTGAAGTAGCGTGGGCTTGCCCAGATAAAAAATTGGTAATTTCTAAAAAGTTACTAATGGCGTACCCTTTCCAGCCAGAGGATAGGTCACGTTGGGAAACACCCCCTAGGGTGGATAAAGCGCTTACACGCTTATCAAAAAAGGTGGCACTACCGTCTCCGGATACGGCCGCCCTAAAGGAACCTGCTGATAGAAAGCAGGAGGCTCTCCTGAAGGCTATATACAGTATACACACACTGGTATTATACTGAGACCAGCTATTGCTTCAGCATGGATGTGCAGTGCTGCAGCTGCGTGGTCAGATTCCCTGTCGGAAAACATTGACACCCTAGACAGGGACACTATATTGCTAAACATAGAGCATATTAAAGACGCTGTCTTATACATGAGAGATGCACAGAGGGATATTTGCCAGCTGGCATCTAAAATAAGTGCACTGTCCATTTCTGCCAGGAGAGGGTTATGGACTCGGCAGTGGACAGGGGATGCAGATTCTAAAAGGCACATGGAAGTTTTGCCTTATAAGGGTGAGGAGTTGTTCGGGGATGGTCTTTCAGACCTAGTGTCCACAGCAACGGCTGGGAAGTCAGCATTTTTACCACATGTCCCGTCACAACCAAAGAAAGCACCGTATTATCAGGTACAGTCCTTTCGTCCCCAAAAGAGCAGGCGGGGTAGAGGCGCGTCCTTTCTGCCCAGCGGCAGAGGTAGGGGAAAAAAGCTGCAGCATACAGCCAGTTCCCAGGAGCAAAAGTCCTCCCCCACTTCTTCTTCTAAGTCCGCCGCATGACGCTGGGGCTCAACAGGCGGAGCCAGGTACGGTGGGGGCCCGTCTCAAAAACTTCAGCAATCAGTGGGCTCGCTCACAAGTAGATCCCTGGATCCTTCAAGTGGTATCTCAGGGGTACAGGCTGGAATTCGAGACATTTCCCCCCCGCCGTTTCCTCAAATCTGCCTTGCCAACAACTCCCTCAGGCAGGGAGGCTGTGATAGAGGCAATTCACAAGCTGTATTCCCAGCAGGTGATAGTCAAGGTGCCCCTACTTCAACAAGGACGGGGTTACTATTCCACAATGTTTGTGGTACCGAAACCGGACGGTTCGGTGAGACCCATTTTAAATTTGAAATCCTTGAACACATATATAAAAAAATTCAAGTTCAAGATGGAATCGCTCAGGGCGGTTATTGCAAGCCTGGAAGAGGGGGATTACATGGTATAACTGGACATCAAGGATGCTTACCTGCATGTCCCCATTTACCATCCTCACCAGGAGTACCTCAGATTTGTGGTACAGGATTGTCATTACCAATTCCAGACGTTGCCGTTCGGCCTGTCCACGGCACCGAGGGTATTTACCAAGGTAATGGCCGAAATGATGATACTCCTTCGAAAAAAGGGAGTTTTAATTATCCCATACTTGGACGATCTCCTGATAAAGGCGAGGTCCAGGGAGCAGTTGTTGGTCGGTGTAGCACTATCTCAGGAGGTGCTACACCAGCACGGTTGGATTCTAAATATTCCAAAGTCACAGCTGGTTCCTGCGACACGTCTACTGTTCCTGGGGATGATTCTGGACACAGTCCAGAAAAAAGTGTTTCTCCCAGAGGAGAAAGCCAAGGAGCTGTCATCTCTAGTCAGAGGCCTCCTGAAACCAAAACAGGTGTCGGTGCATCACTGCACGCGAGTCCTGGGAAAGATGGTAGCTACCTACGAAGCAATTCCATTCGGCAGGTTCCATGCCAGAACTTTTCAGTGGGACCTGTTGGACAAGTGGTCCGGATCGCATCTTCAGATGCATCGGTTGATAACCCTGTCTCCAAGGACCAGGGTATCTCTGCTGTGGTGGCTGCAAAGTGCTCATCTTCAAGAGGGCCGCAGATTCGGCATACAGGACTGGGTCCTGGTGACCACGGATGCCAGCCTTCGAGGCTGGGGGGCAGTCACACAGGGAAGAAACTTCCAAGGACTTTGGTCAAGTCAGGAGACTTCCCTACACATAAATGTTCTGGAACTGAGGGCCATTTACAATGCCCTAAGTCAGGCAAAACCCCTGCTTCAAAACCAGCCGGTTCTGATCCAGTCAGACAACATCACGGCAGTCGCCCATGTAAACCGACAGGGCGGCACAAGAAGCAGGACGGCGATGGCAGAAGCCACAAGGATTCTCCGATGGGCGGAAAGTCACGTGTTAGCACTGTCAGCAGTGTTCATTCCGGGAGTGGACAACTGGGAAGCAGACTTCCTCAGCAGGCACGACCTCCACCCGGGAGAGTGGGGACTTCATCCAGAAGTCTTCCAACTGATTGTAAACCGTTGGGAAAGGCCACAGGTGGACATGATGGCGTCCCGCCTAAACAAAAAGCTAGAAAAATATTGCGCCAGGTCGAGGGACCCTCAGGCGATAGCTGTAGACGCTCTAGTGACACCGTGGGTGTACCGGTCGGTTTATGTGTTCCCCCCTCTTCCTCTCATACCCAAGGTACTGAGGATAATAAGGAAAAGAGGAGTAAGAACTATACTCATTGTTCCGGATTGGCCAAGAAGAGCTTGGTACCCGGAACTTCAAGAATTGATCTCAGAGGACCCATGGCCTCTGCCGCTCAGACAGGACCTGCTGCTGCAGGGGCCCTGTCTGTTCCAAGACTTACCGCGGCTGCGTTTGACGGCATGGCGGTTGAACACCGGATCCTAAAAGAAAAAGGTATTCCGGAGGAAGTCATTCCTACGCTCATTAAAGCTAGAAAAGATGTAACCGTACAACATTATCACCGCATATGGCGAAAATATGTTGCGTGGTGTGAGGCCAGGAGGGCCCCAACGGAGGAATTTCAGCTGGGTCGATTTCTGCACTTCCTACAGTCAGGGGTGACTATGGGCCTAAAACTGGGTTCCATTAAGGTCCAGATTTCGGCTCTGTCGATTTTCTTCCAAAAAGAACTGGCTTCACTGCCTGAAGTTCAGACATTTGTTAAGGGAGTGCTGCATATTCAGCCTCCTTTTGTGCCTCCAGTTGCACCGTGGGACCTCAACGTGGTGTTGGGTTTCCTGAAGTCACATTGGTTTGAGCCACTAAAAACCGTGGATTTAAAATATCTCACGTGGAAAGTGGTCATGCTTTTGGCCTTGGCTTCGGCTCGGCGAGTGTCAGAATTGGCGGCTTTGTCATGTAAAAGCTCCTATTTGATTTTCCATATGGATAGAGCAGAATTGAGGACTAGTCCCCAGTTTCTCTCTAAGGTGGTATCAGCTTTTCACTTGAACCAACCTATTGTTGTGCCTGCGGCTACTAGGGACTTGGAGGACTCCAAGTTACTGGACGTAGTCAGGGCCTTGAAAATTTATGTTTCCAGGACGGCTGGAGTCAGGAAGACTGACTCGCTATTTATCCTGTATGCACCCAACAAACTGGGTGCTCCTGCTTCGAAGCAGACTATTGCTCGCTGGATTTGTAGCACGATTCAGCTTGCGCATTCTGTGGCTGGCCTGCCGCAGCCTAAATCTGTAAAAGCCCATTCCACGAGGAAAGTGGGCTCTTCTTGGGCGGCTGCCCGAGGGGTCTCGGCTTTACAACTTTGCCGAGCTGCTACTTGGTCAGGGGCAAACACGTTTGCAAAATTCTCCAAATTTGATACCCTGGCTGAGGAGGACCTTGAGTTCTCTCATTCGGTGCTGCAGAGTCATCCGCACTCTCCCGCCCGTTTGGGAGCTTTGGTATAATCCCCATGGTCCTTACGGAGTCCCAGCATCCACTTAGGACGTCAGAGAAAATAAGATTTTACTCACCGGTAAATCTATTTCTCGTAGTCCGTAGTGGATGCTGGGCGCCCGTCCCAAGTGCGGACTGTCTGCAATACTTGTATATAGTTATTGTTAACTAAAGGGTTATTGTTGAGCCATCTGTTGAGAGGCTCTGTTATGTTCATACTGTTAACTGGGTATCATATCACGAGTTATACGGTGTGATTGGTGTGGCTGGTATGAGTATTACCCGGGATTCAAAATCCTTCCTTATTGTGTCAGCTCTTCCGGGCACAGTATCCTAACTGAGGTCTGGAGGAGGGTCACAGTGGGAGGAGCCAGTGCACACCAGTTAGTCCTAAAGCTTTCTTAGTTGTGCCCAGTCTCCTGCGGAGCCGCTATTCCCCATGGTCCTTACGGAGTCCCAGCATCCACTACGGACTACGAGAAATAGATTTACCGGTGAGTAAAATCTTATTTTAAGCGGGACAGAAGCCCGCCGTCGAGGGGGCGGGGCTTCTTCCTCAGCACTCACCAGCGCCATGTTTTTTCTCCACAGCACCGCTGAGAGGAAGCTCCCCAGCCTCTCCCCTGCAGATACACGGTAGAAGAGGGTAAAAAGTGAGGGGGGGCACATAATTAGGCGCAAAAATCAATATAAACAGCAGCTACTGGGTTAACATTAAGTTACTGTGTTATTCCTTGGTTTATAGCGCTGGGGTGTGTGCTGGCATACTCTCTCTCTGTCTCTCCAAAGGGCCTTGTGGGGGAATTGTCTTCAGATGAGCATTCCCTGAGTGTGTGGAGTGTCGGTACGTGTGTGTCGACATGTCTGAGGTAAAAGGCTCCCCTAAGGAGGAGATGGAGCAAATGTGTGTGTGAGTGGTGTCTCCGTCGACAACGCCGATACCTGTTTGGATATGTGTAATTAAGTGCTAAGGTAAATTTATTGCACAAAAGATTAGAGAACAGACAGGGAATCTACCCATGTCTGTCCCTATGTCGCAGAGACCTTCAGAGTCTCTCAGTGCTCACTATCCAAAATAATAGACACTGATATCGACACGGAGTCTGACTCCAGTGTCGACTACGATAATGCAAAGTTACAGACAAAATGGCAGGAAAGTATTCAATATATGATTATTGTAATAAAAAATGTTTTGCATATCACTGATGACTCATCTGTCCCTGACACAAGGGTACACATGTTTAAGGGGAAGAAAGCTGAGGTAAATTTCCCTCCTCTCATGAAGAAAAAGTGCAGGAATCTCCAGACAAGAGACTGCAGTTTCCCACAAAGAATTCTCAGGGAGTATCCTTTACCTACTAGGGCCAGGATACGATGGGAATCTTCCCCTAGGGTGTCACGTTTGCCCAAAAGGTAGCGCTGACTTAACAGCTATCCTCAGGGATCCTGCAGATAGCATGCACATTCTGGTACACTACTCAGACCGGCGATTGTGTCGGCATGGGTTTATAGCGCTGTAGCAGCGTGGACAGATACCTTATCAGCAGAGATTGAGACCCTAGTATGTATATTTATATAGATATAGATATAGATATATATATATAGATATAGATATATATATATATATATATATATATATATTAAAGATGCTGTCTTAGATATATATATATATATATATATATATATATATATATATATATATATCTATAAAACATGCCCAAAGAGACATTAGTCTACTGGGCTCTAGAGTCAACGCTATGTTGATTTCTGCTTGACGTGCCCTGTGGAACATGCAATGGACAGGGGCTGCCGACTTAAGAGGCATATGGAAGGTTTACCTTACAAGGCTGAGGATTGTGTGGAGAAGGGATCTCGGACCTGGTCTTCACAGCTATGGCTGGTAATTCTGATCTTTTGCCTTATATTCCCGCACAGCCTAGGAAAGCACGACATTATCAAATGCAGCCTTTCGATCACAAAGAAACAAGAAAGTCCGAGGTGCGTCCTTTCTTGCCAGAGGCAGGGGCAGAGGAAAGAAGCTGCACAACACAGCTAGTTCCCAGGAACAGAAGTCCTCCCCGGCCTCTACAAAATCCACCGCATGTCGCTGGGGCTCCACAGGCGGAGCTAGGCCCGGTGGGGGCACGTCTTCGAAATTTCAGCCACAAGTGGGTTCACTCCCTGTTGGATCCCTGGGCAATAGATATTGTGTCTCAGGGATACAAGCTGGACTTCGAGGAGATGCCCCCTCACCGACGGCCCTGCCGGCTTCCCCCCACGAGAGGGAAATAGTGTTAACTGCAATTCACAAATTGTATCTTCAACAGGTGGTGGTCAAGGTTCCCCTCCTTCAACAAGGAGGGGGTTATTATTCGACCATGTTGTAGTCCCGAAACCGGACGGTTCGGTCAGACCCATATTGAATTTTAAATCCCTGAACATATACCTGAAAAGGTTCAAGTTCAAGATGGAATCACTGAGAGCGGTCGTCGCAAGCCTGGAAAGGGGGGATTTTATGGTGTCTCTGGACATAAAGGATGCATACCTTCATGTCCCCGTTTATCCACCTCATTAGGCGTACCTCAGATTTGTGGTACAGGATTGTCATTACCAATTTCAGACGTTGCCGTTTGGTTTCTCCACGGTACCGAGAATATTTACCAAGGTAATGGCGGAAATGATGGTACTCCTGCGGAAGCAAGGGGTCGCAATTATCCCATACTTGGACGATCTCCTCATAAAAGCGGGATCAAGAGAGCAGTTGCTGATCAGCGTAGCACTTTCTCTGGAAGTGTAACGGCAACATGGCCGGATTCTAAATATTCCAAAGTCGCAGTTGGTTCCTACGGCTCGTCTGCCTTTCCTAGGCATGATTCTAGAGCGAGGACCTTTCAATGGGAATTGCTGGACAAGTGGTCCGGATCACATCTTCAGATGTATCGGTAAATCACCCTATCCCCCAGGGCCAGGGTGTCTCTCCTGTGGTGGCTGCAGAATGCTCACCTTCTCGAGGGCCGCAGATTCGGCATTTAGGACTGGGTCCTGGTGACCACGGATGCAAGCCTCCGAGGGTGGGGAGCAGTCACACAGGGAAGAAATTTCCAAGGTCTGTGGTCAAGTCAGGAGACTTGCCTTCACATCAACATCCTGGAACTAAGGGCCGTATACAACGCCCTACGTCAAGCGGAGACCCTGCTTCGCGACCGACCGGTTCTGATTCAGTCAGACACCATTACCGCAGTGGCTCATGTAAACCGACAAGGCGGCACAAGGAGCAGGGTAGCGATGGCAGAAGCCACCAGAATTCTTCGCTGGGCGGAAAATCACGTAAGCGCACTGTCAGCAGTGTTCATCCCGGGAGTGGACAACTGGGAAGCAGACTTCCTCAGCAGACACGACCTCCACCCGGGATAGTGGGGACTTCATCAGGAAGTCTTCGCACGGATTGCGAGTCGGTGGGAACTGCCACAAGGGGACATGTTGGCATCCCGCCTCAACAAAAAACTACAGAGGTATTGCGCCAGGTCAAGAGACCCTCAGGCGATAGCTGTAGACGCCCTGGTGACACCGTGGGTGTTCCAGTCGGTCTCTGTATTTCCTCCTCTTCCTCTCATACCCAAGGTGCTGAGAATCATAAGGAAAAGAGGAGTGAGAACAATACTCATTGTTCCGGATTGGCCACGAAGGACTTGGTATCCAAATCTGCAAAAAATGCTCACAGAGGACCCGTGGCCTTTTTCCCTAAGACAGGACTTGTTGCAACAGGGGCCCTGTCTGTTCCAAGACTTACCGAGGCTGCGTTTGATGGCATGGCGGTTGAATGCCGGATCCTAGCAGAGAAAGGAATTCCGGATGAGGTCATTCCTACGCTGATAAAGGCTGGGAAAGAGGTGACAGCTCAACATTATCACCGTATATGGCGAAAATATGTTGCTTAGTATAAGGCCAGGAATGCCCCTACGGAGGAATATCAGCTGGGCCGTTTCCTTCACTTCCTACAGTCAGGAGTGAATTTGGGCCTAAAATTGGGTTCCATGAAGGTCCAAATTTCGGTCCTATCCATTTTCTTTCAAAAGGAGTTGACTTCCCTACCTGAAGTTCAGACGTTTGTAAAGGGAGTGCTGCATATTCAGCCCCCTTTTGTGCCTCCAGTGGCACCTTGGGATCTTAACGTGGTGTTGAGTTTCCTGAAATCCCACTGGTTTGAACCACTAAAAACGGTGGAATTTAAATATCTCATCATGCTACTAGCCTTGGCTTCGGCTAGGCGTGTGTCAGAATTGGCGGCTTTGTCACATAAAAGCCCCTATCTGGTTTTCCATGCGGGTAGAGCAGAATTGAGGACCCGTCCACAATTCCTGCCAAAAGGGGTTTCATCTTTTCATATAAACCAACCTATTGTGGTGCCTGTGGCTACTACTGACTTGGAGGATTCCGAGTTGCTTGATGTGGTCAGGGCTTTGAAGGTTTATGTAGCCAGAACGGCTAGGGTCAGGAAAACAGAGTCTTTGTTTATCCTGTATGCTTCCAACAAGCTTGGTGCTCCTGCTTCAAAGCAAACTATTGCTCGCTGGATCTGTAACACGATTCAGCAGGCTCATTCTGCGGCTGGATTGCCGCTGCCAAAATCAGTTAAGGCCCATTCCACTAGGAAGGTGGGCTTTTCTTGGGCGGCTGCCCGAGGGGTCTCGGCATTACAGCTGTGCCGAGCGGCTACTTGGTCAGGTTCAAACACTTTTGTAAAGTTCTATAAGTTTGATACCCTGGCTGAGTAGGACCTTGTGTTTGCTCAATCGGTGCTGCAGAGTCATCCGCACTCTCCCGCCCGTTTGGGAGCTTTGGTATAATCCCCATGGTCCTTACGGAGTCCCCAGCATCCACTAGGACGTTAGAGAAAATAAGATTTTACTTACCGGTAAATCTATTTTTTCGTAGTCCGTAGTGGATGCTGGGCGCCCGTCCCAGGTGCGGACTTCTTCTGCAATACTTGTATATAGTTATTGCTGCAATAAGGGTTATGTTATAGTTGCATCAGGGTTGAACTGATGCTCTGTTGTTGTTCATACTATTGAATGGGTAAGTTTATCACAAGTTATACGGTGTGATTGGTGTGGCTGGTATGTATCTTGCCCTGAATTACCAAAATCCTTTTCTTGTACTGTCAGCTCTTCCGGGCACAGTTTCTCTAACTGAGGTCTGTAGGAGGGACATAGAGGGAGGAGCCAGAGCACACCAGAATCTAAATTCTTTCTTAAAGTGCCCATGTCTCCTGCGGAGCCCGTCTATTCCCCATGGTCCTTACGGAGTCCCCAGCATCCACTACGGACTACGAGAAATAGATTTACCGGTAAGTAAAATCTTATTTTAAACCTTATACAACCATAAGGGCCTGTAACACATTTTGAGGAATGCATTTTTATTCCTGGATTGTTTATACTCTGTTACTCTACTCTGATGTTATTACTGTATATAAACGATCAACACACCATTTATTTTAGTCAGGTTGTTCCAATCCCTCTGTTTACTGACTTGTCACAGGAACACATGTTCCATTATTTGCTGACATGGAAGTGTGACTGCTCCAGCATCACACAGATAAGCACTTAAGTTGAGTACGTATTAACATCTTAAAATGTGGGGCATATTGCACATGCACAGTCTGATATGTAGAATCTAGGGGCAGATTTATCTAACAGCAATTTGTTAAACTCACCCGTTCGTATTGTGTTTTGGGTTCAGATATACAGTTGTGCTCATAAGTTTACATACCCTAGCAGAATTTGTGATTTTCTGACCATTTGTCAGAGAATATGAATGATAACTCACAAGCTTTTCTTTCACTCATGGTTAGTGGTTGGGTGATGCTATTTATTGTCAAACAACTGTGTTTACTCTTTTTAAATCATAATGACAACAGAAACTACCCAAATGACCCTGATCAAAAGTTTACATACCCTGGAGATTTTGGCCTGATAACATGCACACAAGTTGACACAAACGGGTTTGAATGGCTACTAAAGGTAACCATCCTCACCTGTGATCTGTATGCTTGTAATCAGTGTGTGTGTATAAAAGGGCAGTGAGTTTCTGGACTACTGAAAGACCCTTGCATCTTTCATCCAGTGCTGCACTGAGGTGTCTGGATTCTGAGTCATGGGGAAAGCAAATATAGGATTTTAATACCTGCCGGTAAATCCTTTTCTCCTAGTCCGTAGAGGATGCTGGGGTCCACTTCAGAACCATGGGGTATAGACAGTTCCGCAGGAGCCATGGGCACTTTAAGACTTTTCAAGGGTGTGAACTGGCTCCTCCCTCTATGCCCCTCCTCCAGACCTCAGTTATAGGAACTGTGCCCAGGGAGACGGACATTTCGAGGAAAGGATTTACTTTTATACTAATGGTGAGATTCATACCAGCTCACACCTCAACCATGCCGCACAACATGGCATTCAACATGACACACGCCAACAGGCATGAACCATTTACAGCAACATGCTGAAAACAAATGAAACGCAACTTGTGTAACTATAAAGAACAAACTGCAGGTAAAGTACGCACTGGGTCGGGTGCCCAGCATCCTCTACGGACTAGGAGAAAAGGATTTACCGGTAGGTATTAAAATCCTATTTTCTCATACGTCCTAGAGGATGCTGGGGTCCACTTCAGTACCATGGGGTTATACCAAAGCTCCAGTACGGGCGGAAGAGTGCGGATGACCATGCAGTACCGATTGACCGAACTTGAGGTCCTCATCGGCCAAGGTATCAAACTTATAAAATTTAGCAAATGTGTTTGACCCTGACCAAGTAGCTGCTCGGCAAAGTTGTAAAGCCGAGACGCCCCAGGCAGCCGCACAGGATGAGCCCACTTTCCTAGTAGAATGGGCCTTCGCCGACTTCGGTACCGGCAAGCCTGCCGTAGAATGAGCGTGCTGAATTGTCCCTCTGATCCAGTGCGCAATAGTCTGCTTAGAAGCAGGACACCCAATCTTGCTGGGAGCATACAGGAAAAACAGAGCCTCTGTTTTCCATAATCGAGCTGTTCTTGCGACATAAATCTTCAAAGCTCTAACCATATCTAGAGACTGTGACTCAGTGAAAATGTCAGTAGCTACTGGCACCACAATAGGTTGGTTTATGTGGAAGGACGAAACCACCTTTGGAAGAAATTGTTGACGAGTTCTTAACTCTGCCCTATCTTCATGGAAGATCAGGTAAGGGCTCTTGTGAGACAAGGCCCCCAACTCAGACACCCGCCTTGCGGATGCCAAGGCCAAAAGCATCACCACTTTCCAAGTGAGAAACTTCAATTCTATCTCCTGCAAAGGTTCAAACCAATCTGATTGAAGGAACTGCAACACCACATTAAGGTCCCATGGTGCCACTGGAGGCACAAATGGAGGCTGGATGTGCAGAACCCCTTTCACGAACGTCTGAACTTCTGGAAAGGAGGCCAATTGTTTTTGAAAGAAAACTGATAAGGCCGAAATCTGGACCTTGATTGACCCTAATCTAAGGCCCAAATCCACACCAGCCTGCAGAAGATGGAGAAAACGTCCCAACTCAAGCTCTTCCGTAGGAGCCTTCTTGGATTCACACCAAGACACATATTTTCTCCAAATACGGAGGTAATGTTTAGACGTTACTCCTTTGCTGGCCTGAATAAGAGTGGGGATGACTTCCTTGGGAATACCCTTTCGGGCTAGGATCCGACGCTCAACAGCCATGCCGTCAAACGTAGCCGCGGTAAGTCTTGATACACACACGGCCCCTGCTGTAGTAGGTCCTCTCGAGGAGGAAGAGGCCGAGGATCTTCTATGAGCAACTCCTGAAGATCTGGATACCAAGCCCTCCGTGGCCAGTCTGGGGCAATGGGGATTGCTCAAACTCTTGTCCTTATTATTATTTTGAGAACTTTTGGAATCAGTGGAAGTGGAAGGAAAACATATATCGACCGAAACACCCACTGGGTCACCAGTGCATCCACTGCTATTGCTTGAGGGTCTCTCGACCTGGAACAATATCTCTGAAGCTTCTTGTTTAGACGAGATGCCATCATGTCTACTTGAGGAACTCCCCAAAGACTTGTCACCTCTGCGAAGACTTCTTGGTGGAGGCCCCACTTTCCTGGATAGAGATCGTGTCTGCTGAGGAAGTCTGCTTCCCAGTTGTCCACTCCCGGAATGAAAATTGCTGACAGAGCTCTAACATGTCTTTCTGCCCAGAGGAGAATCCTTGTCACCTCTGCCATTGCCGCTCTGCTTTTCGTTCCGCCTTGCCTGTTTATGTATGCGGCTGCTGTTACATTGTCCGACTGGATCTGCACGGGATCTTGAAGAAGATGTACCGCTTGTAGAAGGACGTTGTAAATGGCTCTCAATTCCAGAACGTTTATGTGAAGGCAGGCTTTCTGACTTGACCATTTTCCTTGGAAGCTTTCTCCCTGTGTGACAGCTCCCCAGCCTCGGAGACTTGCATCCGTTGTTATTAGGATCCAGTCGTGAATCCCAAACCTGCGTTCCTCTAGTAGGTGAGAACTGTGTAGCCACCACAGGAGCGAAATCCTGGCTTTGGGGGACAGGATTATTTTCCGGTGCATGTGTAGGTGGGATCCGGACCACTTGTCCAACAGGTCCCACTGGAATACTCTGGCATGAAATCGGCCAAACTGTATGGCCTCGTAGGCCGCTACCATTTTCCCCAACAACCGAATGCATTGATGGATCGACACGCTTGTTGGTTTCAATATTTGTTTGACCGTTCTCTGGATTTCCAGAGCCTTCTCCACTGGAAGAAATACTCTCCGTACTTCTGTGTTCAGAATCATCCCTAAAAAGGACAACCTTGTTGTCGGTTCCAACTGCGACTTTGAAAAATTCATGATCCAACCGTGTTGTTGGAGTATTGACAGGGAGAGTGCGATGTTCTGCACCAACTGTTCCCTGGATCTCGCTTTTATCAGGAGATCGTCCAGATAAGGAATTATATTGACTCCTTTTTAACGAAGTAGGACCATCATCTCCGCCATCACCTTGGTGAATACCCTCGGTGCCATGGAGAGTCCGAACGGCAACATCTGAAACTGGTAATGGCAATCCTGTACTGCGAATCTCACATAAGCTTGGTGAGGAGGATAAATGGGAACATGCAAGTAAGCATCTTTTATGTCTGCTGACACCATGAAGTCCCCCTCTTCCAGACTGGAAATCACTACCCTCAGGGATTCCATCTTGAACTTGAACCTTTTCAGGTAGAGATGCAGATTTTTCAGGTTTAAAATCGGTCTGACCGAGCCGTCCGGCTTCGGAACTACGAAGAGGCTTGAATAAAAAACCTTCTCCTTACTGTGCCAAGGGTACCAGGACAATGACCTGATCCTGACATAATTTTTAAATTGCCGTTGTTACTGCCTCTCTTCCCGGAAGAGAAGCTGGCAAGGTCGATTTGAAAAATCGGCATGGGGGGACATCTTGAAACTCTAGTTTGTACCCTTGGGACACTATTTGTAAGACCCATTGGTCCAGGCCAGATTGAAACCAGATTTTGCTGAAAAGTTTCAGACGTGCTCCCACCCGAGCAGACTCCCGCAAGGGAGCCCCAGCGTTATGCTGCAGATTTGGCAGAAGCAGGGGTGGACTTCTGCTCCTGCGATCCGGGAGACACTGCAGATTTCTTTCCTTTTCCCCTTCCCCTTCCTGCAAAAAAGGGGGAATCTTTGGCCTCTTTGTATTTGTTGGGCCGAAAGGACTGTATGTGAGAGTAATGTGTCTTTTTCGCCGGTGTAGGAGCATAAGGCAAGAATGTCGACTTACCTGCGGTAGCCGCCGAGACTAACGCATCCAGCCCATCACCAAACAAGGCCTCACCTTTATACGGGAGAGCCTCCATATTTCTTTTGGAATCTGCATCAGCATTCCACTGGCGAATTCACAACGCCCTCCGAGCCGATACTGCCATGGTAGTGGTTCTTGATCCCAAGAAACCAATATATTTCATGGTTTCTAGTACATACGCAGCAGCGTCTTTGATATGACCTAACGTTATGAGTATCTCGTCTCCATCTATTGTGTCAATGTCTAATGACAAGTTTTCTGACCACTTTTCAATAGCACTACTCACCCACTCACAGACAATGGTAGGCCTGAGTAGTGTCCCATTGGCCATATCAATAGATCACCTCACTCACTTGCGGTCTGTCGGCTCCTTAAGTGAAGCCATTCCAGGCTCAGGGAGAAACACCTTTTCTCTTTTATGACAGGGCCCTGTCTAAAATGCGGGGTGACTCCCACCTTTTTTGGAAAAAAGGTAAGCTGCCTGAATTCCTTTTGGGAAGCTGAAATTTATTTTCAGGTTAAATCAGACTCCCTCCAAGAGACTGTTCAACTCCTGAGGTGGAGGGAAAATTACATTACTTCTTTACTACAGTAAACCCTCTCCTTGTGGTAAAAGAGGGGGCTTCGTAACTTCTAACACCTCCTTTATAGCTAAAACATGTTTTGAATGCTTTTTTGCTAACTTAGGACCTATTCCCCTGGAATCACTAGTGTCGACACAGGAATCAGAGTCTGTGTCAGTATCAGTTTGTACTACTTGTGCAAATTTGTATGTGATCCAGAAAGGTCCCTGTGGATGAAAGGCAGAACTATTAAAAATCACATCTTCAACAGATTATTTTCAAGTTTCTGTATGAGATTCAGTCCAACCTCTTACTGATATGATTCACACTATCATGTAACCTTTCATCCAGTCAGGCTCTTGGTGTCATATTACACCTCTGTGTCCCTAACATGTCTCCACAGAGTTCCCTGCCACAGACATGTCACACACGTGCACAACCACACCACAGACACTCCGGGACTTATAGGGGACAGACCCACAGTAAAATCTGTCAGAGGGACACAGATAAGATTTGCCAGTTCACAACCCAGCGCCAGTAACTCAATGTCTGTGAACACAAAATGCCCACTTACATGCAGCGCTTTTATAATGTTAATCACACAATTATATAGCACCAAATTCACTGTGGCCCCCCCTGTTTTGCACTCTGATACTTGTTCAGTAGTGGAGGAGGACCAGCGTTATCTCTGCAGCCTGAGGAGAGAGAGAAAATGGTGCTGAGCAGTGTGCTGGCTCACTGAGGAGGAAGCTCCACTCTTCAATGGTGTGTTTCTCCTCAGCTTTTATGAGGTAATTTTTTATACTGGCGGGGGTAGGACTGGGCCTCAGCAACTTATGCCCCTTATTTATGCCAGTTTTCATAGGTTTCATGCTGCCCAGGGCGCCCCCCCCGCGCCCTGAACCCTGCAGTGCCTGTGTATGTGTGGGCAACATGGCCCGCTGCGCTCCCGCCAGCCGCGCGGTACCTTTAGCCGTCACTTTCTTGATTGAAGATCTGTCTTCTAACACTCACCTGTCTTCTGGCTCTGTGAGTGGGGTGACGGCGTGCTGTGGGAGTGAGCATCTAGGTACGGCTAGCGTTCAGTTCCCTTCAGGAGCTAATGGTGTCCTGTCAGCCAGAAGCAGAGCCATGAAACTCTTTAGGAAGTTGGTTCCTACTTCTGCCCCCTCAGTCCCACGAAGCAGGGAGACTGTTGCCAGCAGTTCTCCCTGAAAATAAAAAACCTAACATAAGTCTTTTCAGAGAAACTCAGTAGAGCGCCTCTGGAGTGCATCCAGTCTGCCTGGGCACATTTCTAAAACTGAGGTCTGGAGGAGGGGCATAGAGGGAGGAGCCAGTTCACACCCATGAAAAGTCTTAAGAGTGCCCATGGCTCCTGCGCAACCGTCTATACCCCATGGTACTGAAGTGGACCCCAGCATCCTCTAGGACGTATGAGAAAGAATTGTCAAAGGATCTGCGGGAAAAGGTAATTGAACTGTATAAAACAGGAAAGGGATATAAAAAGATATCCAAGCAATTGAGAATGCCAATCAGCAGTGTTCAAACTCTAATTAAGAAGTGGAAAATGAGGGATTCTGTGGAAACCAAATCACGGTCAGGTAGACCAACAAACATTTCAGCCACAACTGCCAGAAAAATTGTTCTGGATGCAAAGAAAAATCCACAAATAACTTCAGCTGAAATACAGGACTCTTTGAAAAAAAGTGGTGTGGTTGTTTCAAGATGCACAATGAGGAGGCATTTGAAGAAAAATGGGCTGCATGGTCGAGTCGCCAGAAGAAAGCCATTACTACGCAAATGCCACAAAGCATCCCACTTACAATACTCCAAACAGCACAGAGACCAGCCTCAAAACTTCTGGAACAAAGTCATTTGGAGTGATGAGACCAAAATTGAACTTTTTGGCCACAACCATAAACATTACATTTGGAGAGGAGTCAACAAGGCCTATGATGAAAGGTACACCATTCCTACTGTGAAACACTGAGGTGGATCGCTGATGTTTTGGGGATGTGTGTGCTACAAAGGCACTGGAAACTTGGTCAAAATTGATGGCAAGATGAATGCAGCATGTTATCAGAAAATACTGGAGGAAAATTTGCGCTCATCAGCCCGGAAGCTGCGCATGGGACGTACTTGTACGTTCCAACATGACAATGATCCAAAACACAAGGCCAAGTCGACCTGTCATTGGCTACAGCAGAATAAAGTGAAGGTTCTGGAGTGGCCATCTCAGTCTCCTGACCTCAATATCATTGAGCCACTCTGGGGAGATCTCAAACGTGCAGTTCATGCAAGACAGCCCAAGAATTTACAGGAACTGGAGGCTTTTTGCCAAGAAGAATGGGCAGCTTTACCATCTGAGAAAATAGAGAGCCTCATCCACAACTACCACAAAAGACTTCAAGCTGTCATTGATGTTAAAGGGGGCAATACACAGTATTAAGAACTGGGGTATGTAAACGTTTGATCAGGGTCATTTGGGTAGTTTCTCTGGTCATTATGATTTAAAAAGAGTAAACACAGTTGTTTGACAATAAATGGCTTCACCCAACCACTAACCATGAGTGAAAGAAAAGTTTGTGAGTTATCATTCATATTCTCTGACAAATGGCCAGAAAATCACAAATTCTGCTAGGGTATGTAAACTTATGAGCATAACTGTATCAAGGGAAAAATCATTGAAAATTAGCCTCAAAGCCGCCATTCTGAACCCAGCAATCTTTTTACAAGTTAAGAATAAAAAATGTTATTACGCTGTTGCTTCACAAACTGCCACAAAACCCAGTGGAAAAACTTAGAGAAACTAGGGGTGAGAGGGTGAGAGGCAAAATATGATGAAATGTTGATATTATTAGAATGTCGACAAAACAGTCCAGGTGGTGCAGCAATCACTTACTTGCTAGTGGGTCTCTGTCATCTGTGGCAGTGTCTTCTAGGTTCGTCTGTCAGGTGATGATGACTTCCAGCTGTCATCCAGTAACGCCCCTAACCCTTCCCCTAGTGCCTATCCCTAACCCTCCTCTCCTGCAGCCTAACCCTAATGTCGGCACTCTGCAGAATGACGACATTTCAGATGACAACATTTAAACATGTCAACATTTTGCAGACGCCAACATCATCAACTGACTACATCCCTTCATGAATTGTACTGGCAATGTAAAATTGCCAGTACAGTTCATAATTATCTGTACAGGTAATGTCACAATGATATATTATGAAGGGCAAAGTACTATTTTGTTCTGTTATGATAAAGCTAAATATTTATCTTATATAAAACCCTTTATGAGGTCTAAGAACACTGTACGCTATTTACGTATGGAGTACCGTAAGGGTACGCTCGTTGCGTAGCAATCGCTTAGCCGTGGTCGAGACGCTCAAGGGTCACGTTCGCTCACGGCCAAGAGATCACAGGCAGGCACGCTATTGGCTGCCGACTAACGTAATGGTTCACTATAGCGTAACGGACGCTGTATCGGGAGCGGGCTGCTCGAGCGATACAGACGCTCACGAGAATACGCTGTTGGTATCGGGCACACTTATAGGTGAGCGACTACCGTAATCCTACGCTATCAGCGTAGCGGACGCTCGAGACCACGAGGAGATCACGAGCGGCGCAGACGCTCACAATGTTAAACCTTTATTTCTCTGACGTCCTAAGTGGATGCTGGGGACTCCGTCAGGACCATGGGGATTAGCGGCTCCGCAGGAGACAGGGCACAAAAGTAAAAGCTTTTAGGATCAGGTGGTGTGCACTGGCTCCTCCCCCTATGACCCTCCTCCAAGCCTCAGTTAGATTTTTGTGCCCGGCCGAGAAGGGTGCAATCTAGGTGGCTCTCCTAAAGAGCTGCTTAGAGTAAAAGTTTTGTTAGGTTTTTTATTTTCAGTGAGTCCTGCTGGCAACAGGCTCACTGCATCGAGGGACTTAGGGGAGAGAAGTGAACTCACCTGCGTGCAGGATGGATTGGCTTCTTAGGCTACTGGACACCATTAGCTCCAGAGGGAGTCGGAACACAGGTCTCACCCTGGGGTTCGTCCCGGAGCCGCGCCGCCGACCCCCTTGCAGATGCCGAAAAATGAAGAGGTCCAGAAACCGGCGGCAGAAGACTTTTCAGTCTTCATAAGGTAGCGCACAGCACTGCAGCTGTGCGCCATTGTTGTCAGCACACTTCATAGCAGCGGTCACTGAGGGTGCAGGGCGCTGGGGGGGGGCGCCCTGGGCAGCAATGATAGTACCTTATTCTGGCTAAAAATACATCACATATAGCCCCTGGGGGCTATATGGATGTATTTAACCCCTGCCAGGTCTCAGAAAAACGGGAGAAGAAGCCCGCCGAAAAGGGGGCGGGGCCTATTCTCCTCAGCACACAGCGCCATTTTCCCTCACAGAAATGCTGGTGGGAAGGCTCCCAGGCTCTCCCCTACACTGCACTACAGAAACAGGGTTAAAACAGAGAGGGGGGGCACTTATTTGGCGATATGACTATATATATTAAAATGCTATAAGGGAAAAACACTTATATAAAGGTTGTCCCTGTATAATTATAGCGTTTTTGGTGTGTGCTGGCAAACTCTCCCTCTGTCTCCCCAAAGGGCTAGTGGGGTCCTGTCCTCTATCAGAGCATTCCCTGTGTGTGTGCTGTGTGTCGGTACGTGTGTGTCGACATGTATGAGGACGATGTTGGTGAGGAGGCGGAGCAATTGCCTGTAATGGTGATGTCACTCTCTAGGGAGTCGACACCGGAATGGATGGCTTATTCAAGGAATTACGTGATAATGTCAACAGAGACGGCCGGCAAACAAAATAGTACCTGTCCAGGCGTCTCAAACACCGTCAGGGGCTTTAAAACGCCCATTTACCTCAGTCGGTCGACACAGACACAGACACGGACACTGATTTCAGTGTCGACGGTGAAGAAACAAACGTATTTTCCTTTAGGGCCACACGTTACTTGTTAAGGGCAATGAAGGAGGTGTTACATATTTCTGATACTACAAGTACCACAAAAAAGGGTATTATGTGGGGTGTGAAAAAACTACCTGTAGTTTTTCCTGAATCAGATAAATTAAATGAAGTGTGTGATGATGCGTGGGTTTCCCCCGATAGAAAATTATTGGCGGTATACCCTTTCCCGCCAGAAGTTAGGGCGCGTTGGGAAACACCCCTTAGGGTGGATAAGGCGCTCACACGCTTATCAAAACAAGTGGCGGTACCGTCTCCAGATAGGGCCGTCCTCAAGGAAAATATCCTAAGAAGTATATACACACATACTGGTGTTATACTGCGACCAGCGATCGCCTCAGCCTGGATGTGCAGAGCTGGGGTGGCTTGGTCGGATTCCCTGACTAAAAATATTGATACCCTTGACAGGGACAGTATTTTATTGACTATAGAGCATTTAAAGGATGCATTTCTATATATGCGAGATGCACAGAGGGATATTTGCACTCTGGCATCAAGAGTAAGTGCGATGTCCATATCTGCCAGAAGATGTTTATGGACACGACAGTGGTCAGGTGATGCAGATTCCAAACGGCACAAAGAAGTATTGCCGTATAAAGGGGAGGAGTTATTTGGGGTCGGTCCATCGGACCTGGTGGCCACGGCAACTGCTGGAAAATCCACCGTTTTTACCCTAAGTCACATCTCTGCAGAAAAAGACACCGTCTTTTCAGCCTCAGTCCTTTCGTCCCCATAAGAGTCATATCTGCCCAGGGATAGAGGAAAGGGAAGAAGACTGCAGCAGGCAGCCCATTCCCAGGAACAGAAGCCCTCCACCGCTTCTGCCAAGTTTCTCAGCATGACGCTGGGGCCGTACAGGACCCCTGGATCCTACAAGTAGTATCCCAGGGGTACAGATTGGAAAGTCGAGATGTTTCCCCCTCGCAGGTTCCTGAAGTCTGCTTTACCAACGTCTCCCTCCGACAGGGAGGCAGTATTGGAAACAATTCACAAGCTGTATTCCCAGCAGGTGATAATCAAAGTACCCCTCCTACAACAAGGAAAGGGGTATTATTCCACACTATGTTGTGGTACTGAAGCCAGAAGGCTCGGTGAGACCTATTCTAAATCTGAAATATTTGAACACTTACAAAGGTTCAAATCAAGATGGAGTCACTCAGAGCAGTGATAGCGAACCAGGAAGAAGGGGACTATAGGGTGTCCCGGGACATCAGGGATACTTACCTCCATGTCCCAATTTGCCCTTCTCACCAAGGGTACCTCAGGTTCGTGGTACAGAACTGTCACTATCAGTTTCAGACGCTGCCGTTTGGATTGTCCACGGCACCCCGGGTCTTTACCAAGGTAATGGCCGAAATGATGATTCTTCTTCAAAGAAAATGGACGACCTCCTGATAAGAGCAAGGTCCAGAGAACAGTTGGAGGTCGGAGTAGCACTATCTCAAGTAGTTCTACGACAGCACGGGTGGATTCTAAATATTCCAAAACCGCAGTTGTTTCCGACGACACATCGGCTGTTCCTAGGGATGATTCTGGACACAGTCCAGAAAAGGGTGTTTCTCCCGGAGAAGAAAGCCAGGGAGTTATCCGAGCTAGTCAGGAACCTCCTAAAACCAGGAAAAGTGTCAGTGCATCATTGCACAAGGGTCCTGGGAAAAATGGTGGCTTCTTACGTAGCGATTCCATTCGGCAGTTTTCACGCAAGAACTTTTCAGTGGGATCTGCTGGAAAAATGGTCCGGATCGCATCTTCAGATGCATCAGCGGATAACCCTGTCTCCAAGGACAAGGGTGTTTCTTCTGCGGTGGCTGCAAAGTACTCATCTACTAATGGGCCGCAGATTCGGCATTCAGGAAGGGTCCTGGTGACCAGGGATGCCAGCCTGAGAGGCTGGGGAGCAGTCACACAGGGAAAAAATTTCCAGGGAGTGTGATCAAGTCTGGAGAATTCTCTCCACATAAATATACTGGAGCTAAGGGCAAGTTACAATGCTCTAAGCTTAGCAAGACCTCTGCTTCAAGGTCAGCCGGTATTGATCCAGTGGGACAACATCACGGCAGTCGCCCACGTAAACAGACAGGGCGGCACAAGAAGCAGAAGGGCAATAGCAGAAACTGCAAGGATTCTTCGCTGGGCGGAAAATCAGGTGATAGCACTGTCAGCAGTGTTCATTCCGACGCCCGGGAGAGTGGGGACTTCATCGGGAAGTCTTCCACATGATTGTGAACCATTGGGAAAGACCAAAGGTGGACATGATGGCGTCCCGCCTGAACAAAAAACTAGACAGGTATTGCGCCAGGTCAAGAGGCCCTCAGGCAATAGCTGTGGACGCTCTGGTAACACCGTGGGTGTACCAGTCAGTGTATGTGTTCCCTCCTCTGCCTCTCATACACAAGGTACTGAGAATTATAAGACGGAGAGGAGTAAGAACTATACTCGTGGCTCTGGATTGGCCAAGAAGGACTTGGTACCCGGAACTTCAAGAGATGCTCACAGAGGACTCATGGCCTCTGCCGCTAAGAAGGGACCTGCTTCAGCAGGGACCCTGTCTGTTCCAAGACTTACCGCGGCTGCGTTTGACAGCATGGCGGTTGAACGCCGGATCCTGAAGGAAAAAGGCATTCCGGAGGAAGTCATTCCTATCCTGATCAAAGCCAGGAAGGAGGGGACCGCACAACATTATCACCGTATTTGGCGAAAAATTGTTGCGTGGTGTGAGGCCAGGAGGGCCCCCACGGAGGAATTTTAACTCGGTCGATTCCTGCATTTCCTGAAGACAGGAGTGTCTATGGGCCTCAAATTGGGGTCCATTAAGGTTCAGATTTCGGCCCTGTCGATTTTCTTCCAGAAAGAATTGGCTTCAGTTCCTGAAGTCCAGACGTTTGTTAAGGGAGTATTGCATATACAGCCCCTTTTGTGCCTCCAGTGGCACCGTGGGATCTCAACGTAGTGTTGGGATTCCTCAAATCACATTGGTTTGAACCGCTCAAATCTGTGGATTTTAAATATCTCACATGGAAAGTGACCAGGCGGTTGGCCCTGGCCTCGGCCAGGCGAGTGTCAGAATTGGTGGCTTTGTCTTACAAAAGCCCATATCTGATTTTCCATTCGGACAGGGCAGAACTGCGGACTCGTCCCCAGTTTCTTCCTAAGGTGGTGTCAGCGTTTCACCTGAACCAACCTATTGTGGTACCTGCGGATACTAGGGACTTGGAGGACTCCAAGTTGCTAGACGTTGTCAAGGCCCTGAAAATATATGTTCCAGGACGGCTGGAGTCAGAAAGTCTGACTCGCTGTTTATACTTTATGCACCCAACAAGCTGGGTGCTCCTGCTTCTAAGCAGACGATTGCTCGTTGAATTTGTAGTACAATTCAGCTCGCACATTCTGTGGCAGGCCTGCCACAGCCAAAATCTGTAAATGCCCAATCCACAAGGAAGGTGGGCTCATCTTGGGCGGCTGCCCGAGGGGTCTCGGCTCTACAACTTTGCCGAGCTGCTACTTGGTCAGGGGCAAACATGTTTGCAAAATTCTACAAATTTGATACCCTGGCTGAGGAGGACCTGGAGTTCTCTCGTTCGGTGCTGCAGAGTCATCCGCACTCTCCCGCCCGTTTGGGAGCTTTGGTATAATCCCCATGGTCCTGACGGAGTCCCCAGCATCCACTTAGGACGTCAGAGAAAATAAGAATTTACTTACCGATAATTCTATTTCTCGTAGTCCGTAGTGGATGCTGGGCGCCCATCCCAAGTGCGGATTGTCTGCAATACTTGTACATAGTTATTGTTACAAAAATCGGGTTATTATTGTTGTGAGCCATCTTTTCAGAGGCTCCGCTGTTATCATGCTGTTAACTGGGTTCAGATCACAGGTTGTACAGTGTGATTGGTGTGGCTGGTATGAGTCTTACCCGGGATTCAAAATCCTTCCTTATTGTGTACGCTCGTCCGGGCACAGTATCCTAACTGAGGCTTGGAGGAGGGTCATAGGGGGAGGAGCCAGTGCACACCACCTGATCCTAAAAGCTTTTACTTTTGTGCCCTGTCTCCTGCGGAGCCGCTAATCCCCATGGTCCTGACGGAGTCCCCAGCATCCACTACGGACTACGAGAAATAGAATTATCGGTAAGTAAATTCTTATTATCTAAACCATAAACAATGTAATATGCTGTAAAACCTTAGTGTAGAGATAGGGTGTAGATGCAACACAGTGTAACCTTATTAACTTAAAAGCTGTTTGAGCGTCACCGACGCTCTGAGAATACTTAACACTATAAGAAATACACAGATACCGTGCTTAGGGTCCAACGCCTAATATATATATTATGAATGTTATACTTGCAAAATAATTAATACAATACAAGTCATACACTACAATATAACATAGACTAACTAACCAGGTAAGTACACATGAAATATAATACAATACTATTACGTTTAAGAGAATACGAGAGAAAGAGAAGAGAGAGAGAGAGAGATATGGCCCATAATAACAAGAAAGACAATATGATTGCGGAGAAAACTTACGCACAAAGGAAACGATCGCATGCGCCTCTGGACATCCAGCTCCCGATTTTCAGCAATGATAACCGCTGAAGAGTGAGCTGGATGTGATCGGCTTGTCTATTTATGCCCCACACACAATACAATTCAATAGTCCCTACAAACTCATTGTTCATTGGACACAGGAATTCCTCCTCGCATTATAACAAAAGGTCATAGGTTGATTCATACAGGTGGGCTGTGACGATTTCCAACTGCTCAGGTGGGTGGGAAACTAGGTTTCCCGCCGCATGGATAAGTAAGTGCAAATAATAGTAAATGGACATAAACTTCTTATGTCCATAACTATTCGCACGAGCGATTAATCCGCTTCAGACCAACACCGGAATATTGCTAATTAAATACTCTTCCGATGGATACTAAACACCACTGTATTACTCCTGTCTGACCCTTCGTATCAAACAAAGGGGGATTTCTCTGTTCATGAACATTCTACCTTAACCAAACTTTCAGATTCTATCAAAGGGACCATGATCTACAAAATACATTATATAGTGGAAATATGTAACGATTGAGTCGCACGCTACGAACACATGAACTCTACCGTAAATGCACATACCGCGCGCCCGCGGGTGCCTGCAACAGCGAGTATGCGCACGCACGGGAGAGCGCACGCATGCGCAGCGCAGACCTGTGTGAGGTGCAAATATGGCAGTGTGCATCGTGATATTTTTCTGACTTTGACAGTCCACCCTTTGGCAGTCAACAATAACTGCCACTTCCTAAAACATTTCAAAAAGAGAAAAATATATGTCAGGGGTTAATACATTTACATGGTTGGGTAGGGGAGGAGAGGAGAAGGTAGGAAAAGGGTATGACCTAGTGAGATAGCAGAAGCATGTGTGTATGAATCCGTGTTTGGGGGTCATGTATCATCATGCCGTACGTGTTTTAAATCAAGCTTCGAGGCATTGCGAAGTATACATTTGAATTCCTTCTTATCCCGTGGTACGGGTCTGTGGATGGGCTGTCAAACTTTACCGAGCTCTTTTCGGAACAAAATGGGGAGCACATTTTAGTTGATGATACATGAATGGGGGAATATGTGATTGCTGATATCTGTGCCTGTATTCCCTATACTATGTGTGTAATTACCTGAAGGTTGTAGAGATGAAGAAAATACATAATTACGGTAAATGCAGTGGTACTCTATGTCAGGTAAATGAACATTTGTCGGTTGAAGTCTTGTTCGGTGTCTGTTGAATGCAGTCTTCTTTGTGCTTTTGCCCATAAGGTGCGAGCAAAAGCTTTGTCAATGTCCATAGATTTACAAAAGTGTTGGGCTAGCGTAATTTTAAAATTTCTAGGGAAACTGGGGATCTATGGCATAGTTCATCAAAAATCTGTGTATAAGGTTGTCAAAACTTCTTCTTTAATCCATCTGTTGTCTGTATATCGGCTCATCAAATTCCTCGTCCAAGTGGGTCTTTTTACCTTGGAGAAAACGGAAAAACAGGTGAAAGAAACGGACCGTAGAAATCGCATTTTCATCACATCATTGTTTCTACATTTGGGTCATAAATCAAATCCATTGGAATTACAATTTCCTCACTCCTTAAACTCATCACCCTGGTACTTCGTTTGCACTTCGTTAAAGCCTGACCGCATCTAAATATCAAGCCAATCGTTATGATAACACCTAAGATACATAGGAGAAACTTCCCTACATCCATTATGACTCCTTGAGCCCATTCTCCTAAACCGGAGAACCAATTTCGCGGGTTCAACCATGACACCCAACCAGTCAGCTCATTACTCACAGCAGCAAGGGTGAGATTGTGTCTCCTGCGAAATTCCCACTTCAGTTGGAGAATATCGTCCATCTTTTGGTCTATGACCTCAACCGGGTCCTCGGTACTATTTGTAATATATGTGCAACATTTCACGCCGTACTGCGTTGCCAGTGTGACACAATATCCACCTGTTACTGCTGTGAGATAATTGAGAATCATTCTATGCTGAACCAGTTCTGTTTTATAAGCTTGAAGTTCTCTTCCAGTATACCTAAACGTGTCATCATACATTTCTGTGATATTGTCTAATAAATTTGCGAGCGCAGATATGTATTTGTAATTCAACACTCCTCTGGCGGTGCGAGTGATGTCTAACGCGATTAGAAACTGAATCCCGGTGGATTCATGGATCATGTCAGAGGCCGGATGCTCTGTTCTTTCTATCAGGTGCCGTTTAACTACGTGCTCGTAGTGGGTATGAGTATAAGGAGCTTGGGCAACACGGTGTATATCTTTCATTTTGGCATGTGATACAGTCATTACTTCAGGCAGTACTTTTCCAATATAACACAATCCTTCAGAGTTTGGGGCAAGCCACTTATACGCCTTCCTCCCGCATATGAAATATGCATCATCGGGGAGAACATATGGGACGGAGTAGGACATAACCATATTACACATCTTCCATGTGAAATCTCCTAACCCTAATTCTCCCATCTGTCTAGTACACGTATCAGCTTGTACGATATGTGCACAGTATCCTGGTGATACCTCTCCAACTCTCGTAATCCTACTTCCTAGGGTATACCTATATCGGAAAGATTTTCCTCTACTGGCTATGTGGCGTATAAGTTCTGTATCTGTCGGCATTCTATCTGCTCTATATGAAAAGGTCATGGTTTGGTTACTCCATGACACTTCCCAATTTCCCGGCTTTCGGGGATTGGAAATGTTAAAACATATGAGGGATCTATCCACATGATATTGGTGGAGCTTCAAACTAGGAGGACTGGAGATATTAAACCTCCTGTCCACCGGCCTCCCACCACTTAGCTCAAGTACCTCCCCTATCGTTAAAGGAAATGGTACTAGTCCTGATTTGCTATGACCTCGAGGTACTTGAGAGCATACCCAACAATCTGTTTGATTTAACACACTACCCACTAAGGAGTGATAGTCACTCAATGGATGCCGGTCCATGTGGATATTAAAACTGGATTGGCATTTCTTAATGCACCCATCCTCAACTACGTTGTCACAGAGCCTACAGATACAGTTTTGGTGGTTGTGTTGCTATTGGAAATTTACACCTCCGTCTCAGTCATCGGAACCTTTCTGGATCCTTTCTCGACCTCACTGGTACTCTCGCCGGAACAGACTGCTCTGGTCAACATCATGGTCAACAGGAAAATCCATATCACAGTCTCTTGGGGCAAGTCCATCTTACAGGAGGAGAAAAGAAGAAATTTGTAATGGGGGTACAGAAAAACAGTTTGAGGGGGAGAGAAACTTGCTACGATAATTAAGTTCTCTAGTCTTGTTGTTCTTCTTGTTCTGCTGTCATCTCAAAGGTGCTGTCTCTCAGTCTTCCAAACGAACATTCTGGTGATGCAATATTCCCTCCCAACCAGCGATCTTTCTGTAAGGAGCAAAAAAATCTTGCATTACCATTTGCCTAACTGAGGTGTGACATACCATCTTTAAAACATAAAAACATGGGTGAGAAGAGGGAGAGGAAAAAAAAAAAAAAACAAGAGAGAGAGAACCGTTCACATATGTATATATATATATATATATATATATATATATAACATAACACATCAATAAACAACAGAAAAAAAACATTTTTTTTCAAACATAAACATTTTTAAAACATTGTCAGATCATCAGGCTGTCATCTCTACATGTCCAATGGTTTCCTTGCGCAGTCCCTCCCCCCAGCACTTCCATATTCCACTGTCTGTATCTGGCCAGAATACATTGATGCGGATAGGTCATGCTGGGGTTTGGTAGACTTCTGCAAAGACCAAGTATATATGCAATGTTTGAATCCTACCAATAATCGTCAGAGATGGGGAGAGAGAAAAAGAAACATTTCACAGATACATTTACAACGTTTCACCCGGTCATTCCTGTGTCTTCAGGGAATGACCTCCCAATTTATTAACTATAACCTCAGGCTTACCATCAGTCCTAATGATCACCTTTCCTGATTGCACATTATGGGTGTGGCTCAAAATTCTTCCTATATGATCCCTGTTTATAATTGTGTGTGTTATAATTTTGCTCATTTCTTGGTCTAGGGGGTCTGACTTTATGTGGGTTATTACAGTTGCTGGCATAATGCCCCTCTCTTCCACAATGATAACAAATCCTTGGCTTTCTCCATGTGCCAGGGGCCCGGGGCTCCGGTCGACTTGATGCCTCCTCTAGTACTTGGATGCTCATTGCCATCAACCGTTCTCCCTGCGCTTCCCTGGTTCTTTGGATATTGCGGTCATGCTCGATAGCGGACTCTCTTAATGCAGCCACCGAGATGCCTCTCCAGTGAGGTATGGAGGTTTGTACCCTGATTTTTAGTGTGTCTTTTAAGCTGTCCATTAATACAGACACAGCTACCTCTCTGTGATGTACGTTAGTTTCAATGTCATCTATACCAGTGTACCTAGCCATATCTTGCAGAGCCCGGTGAAAATACTCTGATGCGGATTCACCTTCTTTTTGTTTTATTGTAAAGATTTTATTCCACTTTACTACTGTAGGAAAATATACTCCTAACTGTAGATTGATTCTTTTTACATTATCTTGGTTATACTTGTCTGTTAGTGGTACTTCCTCATCTAGCTTACAGTCAGCAATAAATTTCAATGAATCAACATCGGGGGGTAAACATGCCCTCAAAACTGTCCTCCAATCTTTGTTATTTGGCTCTGCAGTGTTTCCTAGCACTCTTATGTATTTTTGACAAGCAACTAAGTCTTTCCTGGGATCAGGAAATTCAGACAGAATTGTTCTTAATTCTGTTCGGGAAAAGGGGCAGTACATGGCGACGTTCCTGACAGGAGTGACTCCTGTAGAGTCAGTTTTCCCATTTGGTACTGCAATTACCCTGACAGGATTAAGTCCAGTAACGTCATTCTGAATTGATTCCACGATATGAGGTACATTTGTTTGTGCGTGATGTATAATACCATACGTACCTGTGGACACGACCTCACCTGACCCTCCGTTAGGGGGTTTGATTACAGTCTTTACCGATTTGGTCGCGTCCACCTGGATGTCTTGTGTGATGGCTGCTGGAAAAGGTGCCGACATTGTGCTGGGCTCACTTTCTTGTTGGTGTTCCTGAGGAAAGTTTAACATGGGGTGCGACTTGCATTGGTTAATAGTTGTACATTTAACACTTTCATTTTTATAAACCTTATTACGTTTGTTACATTCATTCTTAATACAGTTACTAAGTGCCTTTTTATCGTACAACATTGTGCCTTTCTCCGCAACCATAATCCTCTCCATTGCCATGTCTCTCCTCTCAAGATGAAAGTTAGGTATGTAAGTTAAATTTCTTTGCATTTCACTTTCCTGTAGCCATAACTGCAAACAATCATCATGTTTAACCCGTTGTTTCCAGGATTTTATGAGACAGATCCTCCGCCTTAAATTATGCAATACCTCTAAGTCAAAACTACCTATCCCAGGAAATGGTGCTTTATCCCCCGCAGTCATTCGTGTCCATTCATCACAAAAGGTCTCAGTGTGGGGACCATACCTCCTCCACATTACTAACCGAGCAGACCCTCGGGGTCTGCAAGCCTCTGCAGTCTGAACCCTGACTGCTGAACGTCCCTGTGTTGTGCACTTGGCTTCCATTGTGGACCTCTTTTAACACAGAAAAACTTCCTAAAATGCACCAAACACAGTCTACGTTGGAAATCCTTAAAGCTCTTCCACTGAACTTCTTCTGCTCCGGGTATCTCCGGTCCGCCTTCTAGCAGACACGTGTAACCGTTGCAGGCCCTATCTCTAGAGATTTTCCTGTGACCAGTGAAAATTCCCTTCTTTACACAAATCACGCTTGCATGTGCTCCCTACAACACGTATGAGGGCAAGATTTACGCATGGATATACTACCTCATATCACGTTGCGTTATTGGTCACACATACAACCGTGCGGTCCAATCGTACCACTTATAGACACTTGTTGCCCATAAATGGTAGGATCATTGGAGTCTCCCTACTGTGCTCCAAAACAGCCAGAGCGTAATACAACGAAAACTTTATCACACTCTGTTGCACGTTTTCACTCAGACCGTGCTCATCACGTTCCACCAAAGATCACCCAGATCACTCAGTTCACAAAGCGGGATTCAATACACTCATACCGTTTTCAACCCACTATCATTCTTATAGTTTTCTGATCAGAAAAATCATTTCCCGTAGTCTGATAGCTGTCCCCAGAGGCATTACAGTAAAGTAAGGTATTTAAACTAAGTTTTGGAAAAACTGAAATCAATTTGTGCTATTATCACGTGGCTATGCTATACCGCCCCCACTAAAACAATGCTATTGTGCGATTTGAGTTTCGGTGGGCGTACCCAGACGCTCCGTTGCGTAATATACGCTGCGTGCGTCGGCCTTTGGGTTGTGTTCGCGAGTCTCAGCCTTTTGTTAGAGACACGTGTACGCTGGCCACAAAATACAATTAGCACGTTTATTAATGTAGATGATTCTTTTAACTGTAATCATCTACCAAGCCCCACACAGGTCTTTCTTGTATCTCAGGTAAAGCTGTGTGTGTATTTTACAAATTACCCCTTAGTGTATAACTTTTACACTTTAACTATTTAAATAGCGACAAATCTCTCTTAGCACGTTTATCAATTATACAATGGCAAACAGGAGAGTGATATGAATATACACGAAAAAGGAATGCAGATATATGCGTGTGTATACAAAACAGAAATAAACAGTTTTAAAAGACACTAGTGTGTTGTTCTTACCTCCGGTTCCCGGATTCCTTCAGCACCCTTTACTAAGCGAAGCAGACGCTTATCCCGTCAGCACTGCGAAGAATATGATCTCCCGCCCTTTGCTGATGGATAATGTCTGCTGAAATTACCCAGCAGAGATATGTGAAGGACAGGACGAGCCGCCAATTGATAAAGCTAAATATTTATCTTATATAAAACCCTTTATGAGGTCTAAGAACACTGTACGCTATTTACGTATGGAGTACCGTAAGGGTACGCTCGTTGCGTAGCAATCGCTTAGCCGTGGTCGAGACGCTCAAGCGTCACGTTCGCTCACGGCCAAGAGATCACAGGCAGGCACGCTATTGGCTGCCGACTAACGTAATGGTTCACTATAGCGTAACGGACGCTGTATCGGGAGCGGGCTGCTCGAGCGATACAGACGCTCACGAGAATACGCTGTTGGTATCGGGCACACTTATAGGTGAGTTACTACCGTAATCCTACGCTATCAGCGTAGCGGACGCTCGAGACCACGAGGAGATCACGAGCGGCGCAGACGCTCACAATGTTAAACCTTTATATCTAAACCATAAACAATGTAATATGCTGTAAAACCTTAGTGTAGAGATAGGGTGTAGATGCAACACAGTGTAACCTTATTAACTTAAAAGCTGTTTGAGCGTCACCGACGCTCTGAGAATACTTAACACTATAAGAAATACACAGATACCGTGCTTAGGGTCCAACGCCTAATATATATATTATGAATGTTATACTTGCAAAAGAATTAATACAATACAAGTCATACACTACAATATAACATAGACTAACTAACCAGGTAACTACACATGAAATATAATACAATACTATTACGTTTAAGAGAATACGAGAGAAAGAGAAGAGAGAGAGAGAGAGAGAGATATGGCCCATAATAACAAGAAAGACAATATGATTGCGGAGAAAACTTACGCACAAAGGAAACGATCGCATGCGCCTCTGGACATCCAGCTCCCGATTTTCAGCAATGATAACCGTTGAAGAGTGAGCTGGATGTGATCGGCTTGTCTATTTATGCCCCACACACAATACAATTCAATAGTCCCTACAATCTCATTGTTCATTGGACACAGGAATTCCTCCTCGCATTATAACAAAAGGTCATAGGTTGATTCATACAGGTGGGCTGTGACGATTTCCAACTGCTCAGGTGGGTGGGAAACTAGGTTTCCCGCCGCATGGATAAGTAAGTGCAAATAATAGTAAATGGACATAAACTTCTTATGTCCATAACTATTCGCACAAGCGATTAATCCGCTTCAGACCAACACCGGAATATTGCTAATTAAATACTCTTCCGATGGATACTAAACACCACTGTATTACTCCTGTCTGACCCTTCGTATCAAACAAAGGGGGATTTCTCTGTTCATGAACATTCTACCTTAACCAAACTTTCAGATTCTATCAAAGGGACCATGATCTACAAAATACATTATATAGTGGAAATATGTAACGATTGAGTCGCACGCTACGAACACATGAACTCTACCGTAAATGCACATACCGCGCGCCTGCGGGTGCCCGCAACAGCGAGTATGCGCACGCACGGGAGAGCGCACGCATGCGCAGCGCAGACCTGTGTGAGGTGCAAATATGGCAGTGTGCATCGTGATATTTTTCTGACTTTGACAGTTAAGAAGACAATATATATCAAGGGTTTTTACAAGGTACAGTGTGGAGACATTCTTCTATGGAAAAGATGTATTAGAACACGAGGACACATGCTGAAACTAGAAGGTGGTAGGTTCAAAGGAAACTTGAGGAAACATTACTTTACGGAAAGGGTAGTAGATGGGTGGAATATACACCCATCAGATGTGGTAGAAGCTAAAACAGTAGAGCAATTTAAATATGCTTGGGATAGATACAAGGATATCCTTACAAAGAAGTAAGGATCAAATAGGGTTATGGTTACCAAAAAAGGTTAAAAAAAAACAAAAAAAACAAAAAGGGACAGACTAGATGGGCCAAGTGGTTCTTATCTGCTGTCAAATTATGTTTTTATGTATGTTTGATATCATTTTTCATGATATTATTCTTATGAATTTATTTTTTTAATATATTACAAGAGCAATAATTTTTTAATGTCAATAAGGGAAATATTAAATTATGAATGCGGATGAGGGGGGGGGTCAAGGATAATGTTTTCACAATTGTGTTGTGCCTCCTTATTTTGCTGTGAATGAACGGGTAGCTGGAGCAGTCTTGTCACTCACAACTTCTTTTCTGTTAGTTTTATTGGTGGTTTGGCTTGGGTTTTTGAAACCGCCTCACATCACCAACAAATTAGGTTTAACCCTACACACTGCTGTATAAAAAATCTGGCATTTTGGATGCAAACTCCAAGGCGATGTGGCAATATGTGGCCATGTGTTAGTATTTTATACATCTGGAAATTACAGAACTTCATAAATACCCTAAATACTTCATAAATAAGCTATGAATTTCCTTTTCAAATGTAAAAGAGAATCCCCCCAATAAATCCTCTCCCATATATTATAGATAGTACTATACTGTCACAGTGATTTGTGGTTGATGCTAAGGTTTTTTTAGTCAAGACATACTGTATAGGTAATCAGATTTTCTGGTTGTGACTTTCTATGCAAGATCAAGTTAGTGTTGCCCCTCAATAACCTGTGGAAATTCCTTAGCTGTGGCGTATGCTCTTTTGTCCTGTGGGAATGAAGGTTTTTGCTCAGAAATCCTATATATAGAATTGTTTAGCCTGCAGCCAGCAGCCCCTTCTGTAATATATGGCAGGTGGGAATTCAGCGTTCCAGCACACGCAAAGAATCACTTATTATCCACATTGTTTGTGTGTGCCGATCGCATAGAGGCCACTGATGTGAGCTCATGTAGAGTGAGACCCCCAGACCGAGCAGGCTCAGCTTTAACACAAAGAAATGTAAAATTGTAGAATGGAAACACTCAGGCTCAATGTAAGCAAATTAAATTCCTAAATGTCAGGGGCAAAAGTCATTGGCTGATCTTCGTCTTAACCATTAAATCATCATTATAGTTTTATTATTTTCTCTATTCATATTCATTACATGTATTACATTTATACTGCTGCTATCCACCATCTTTTCTTGGATCACATAGGGACATGTCCATACCATAGTTATTAATTGTAAATAAACTGTAGACATTTATGCTTTGGAATTTGTGCATAAAACTTATCATTTGGACAGCATCCGTCACCATCCTAGTTTTATAGTCACAGCTCTTGACCTCTGTATAAAGTCATGTTTTTTAACCACTTGAAGACCATAGGGGATTTAGGGGGTAATTCAGAGTTGATCGCAGCAGCAAATTTGTTAGCAGTTGGGCAAAACCATGTGCAGTGCAGGTGTGGCAGATATAACATGTGCAGAGAGAGTTAGATTTGGGTGGGTTATTTTGTTTCTGTGCAGGGCAAATACTGGATGCTTTATTTTTACACTGCAGTTTGAACACACCCCACCCAAATCTAAATCTCTCTGCACGTGTTATTTCTGCCCCCCCTGCAGTGCACATGGGGGGGGGGTCATTCCGAGTTGATCGCTAGCTGCATTTGTTCGCAGCACAGCGATCAGGCTAAAAAACGGCAGTTCTGCGCATGCGCGACGTACGCACTCAACGAACAATGTAGTTTTGCACAGGGTCTAGCGATGCATTTCAGTCGCACTGGTTGCCGGAGAGTGATTGACATGAAGTGGGCGTTTCTGGGTGGCAACTGACCGTTTTCAGGGAGTGTGCGGAAAAACGCAGGCGTGCCAGGAAAAATGCAGGCGTGGCTGGGCGAACGCTGGGTGGGTTGTGACGTCAAATCCGGAACTGAATAGTCTGAAGTGATCGCAAGCGCTGAGTAGGTTTTGAGCTACTCTGAAACTACACAAAAAAATGTTGTAGCCGCTCTGCGATACATCCGTTCGCACCTCTGCTAAGCTAAAATACACTCCCAGTGGGCTGCGGCATAGCGTTTGCACGGCTGCTAAAAACTGCTAGCGAGCGATCAACTCGGAATGACCCCCATGGTTTTGCCCAACTGCTAACAAATTTGCTGCTGCGATCAACTCTAAATTACCCCCTTAGTCCTTTATTCAGGCCCATTTTTATGGCTTTGTGCTGCTTCAATTTTGCTGGGAATTGTGTCAAATCCACACTCTATCCGGGACAATTTTAGACTTGGGATACATTAACATAGTGAAATACTTAACTTGGTTTGCAGCAATTAGCCAGGAAAAAAACACGCAAACAATCGTTTTTACAACACTTTTTATTTATTCTTGGAGCAGTTACATTTACACACTAAAAATTAAATTGCATTGTATTTGTCTTATATAATCAAGTATATAGACTACTAAATGTTTGTACTTATTATTGACAAATAATAGTGGAAACATGGTTATGGTGTTTTTTGTTTGTTTTAGTTTATTTAAACATTTTTTTTTTCACTTTTTATCCATGACAGGCCCTTAGGAGTAATCAGGAATTCAAATGGATGCAGTTAAAATACCAGCTGTCGGGATCCCGGCGTATAGGATAATGACACCGGAATCCCGATAGCCAGTGAAATGCCACCAGACGAAATACCAACAGCTGCACGGTATTCCCACTCGGTTGGTGGGGCCCAAAGCTTGGCGAGCGCAGCGAGCCCGCAAGGGGACTTACTGCCTCCCAGATGGGATTCCAACAGACTGGATGCTGCTGTCGGTATACTGACAGCCGGAATCCCATCTGCCAGTAACACGTATTGATTCCATTTAAATAGGTCTTCCTGTTTGTGTATTACTAATAGCTCCAGTCAAAACTGTATGTATTATTATTGACAAGACAATAACAGCTTCTTCAGTTCAGGGGCCAGAAATCTAACAATGGGGCTGGTGTATTAAGCCTAGAGAAGTTATAAAGTGGAACGTGATAACGCACCAGCCAGTCAGCTCCTAACTGTCAAGTTACAGGCTGAATTTGAAAAATGACAGGAGCTGATTGGCTGGTGCTTTATCACCTTCCACTTTATCACTTCTCCAGGCCTAATACATCTGCCCCAATAAGACTTCTGGCAGTATAACTGGTCCCAATAGCTGTAATTTCCATCCACCACTGGGTAGGAAATTAAGTCTGAGCAGGAAATTCAGCCTCTCATTTCTGCCTCTCCTCCCTCTACATGATTACTTGATCCCATTCCCTCCCACCATCTCTGCTCTCTATCCCCTAATATCTGCCTACAGCTTGCCCACCTGTTCAACCTTTACTTTTCCTCTGGCATTTTCCAATCCTCCATCAAACATACCCTTGTTTCCCAAATCATTTACAAACCATCTCTCGGCTCCACCTCTCTATCCAACTACAATCCAGTCTCTCTGCTCCCCTTCACCTCTAAAACACTTGAAAGGGTTGTCTACACCCACCACTACTAATTCTCAGCTAACTTCCTTCTTGACCCCCTCCAATCTGGCCTTCAACCCCTCCGCTCTACTGAAACTGTACAGACTGTAGTCACCAATGACCTCAGCTAAATTAACTCTAGGGGTCATTTTCCTGTCCTCATCCTTCTTTACCTCTTTGCAGCCTTTTGCACTGTTGATCATCCACTTCTCCATTCTCTTCACTCAGTCTCACCAAAATGGTACTTCCTTGGTTATCCTCCCAGGTTCAGACCTAGGCCCCCCTCTGTTTTCATTCTACACATACTCACTTGGTGAACTTATCAACTCTTCCTGTCTTTAGTATCATCTTTTTTATGACTGCATTCACCTCTACCTGTCTTTTCCCAGACCTATCCCATTCCATCCTCTCTTGCATTTCCAACACTTTCTCAAGCTTACTATGTCCAATACTGAGCTCATTGTCTTCCCTCCATCTTGTGTCTCCACCCCTCCCCATCTCACCCTCACTGTCGACAACACCTCCATCTCTTCAGTTCATCAAGTCCACTGCCTGGGTGTTACCGTTGATTTCACGTTTTCATTCACTCTTCAAATTAATTCACTTACACACTCCTGACTGTTCCATCTCTAGAACATCTCCAAAAATCACCCCTTCCTCTCACTCGACATTACCAGAATACTTGTTCATTCCCTCAGTATCTCTCTTTTCAACTATTGCAACCTTCTTCTCATTGGTCTTCCCCTTTAATTGGGATTGGTGATGTACTCAGGGAATTTATGTGAAAAAGCAGCACAATAATGCCATACACAGTTAAGTTAAGCACACCCCTTGAGATGTGTCTTATGTAGAGCAGATATATTTTTAAATATAATAGGTCCAAGACATACATGTTTCACAGTCATTAATCAAATGCAAGTTTGGGAATTGATGATGATGATGATGTACTTGTATTAAGATGCATATATTAAAATAGCGTTGGGTATGTGTGACCGGCGGTCAGGAAACTGCTGGTCACAATACAGATGGTGGGATCCCAGCTGTCGGGTGGCCGGTGGGGGCGAGCGGAACAAAGCCCCTTGCAGGCTCGCTGCGCTTGCCACGCAGTGGCCCCTGCGCACGCCACAGGTTATTTAACACTCTATGGGTGTTGGGTGTTGTGGACAAGCACAAGTGGGAATAGTTCCTGTTCATCGGGATTTTCAGATGCCGGGATCCCAGCATCGGTATTGTGACCGGCGGTCTCCTGACCGCCAGTCACATAAATGTAACCTATTAAAATAGAAGTGTGTAGGAAGATACAGTATTTGCTCAAACGGTTATCTTACCCCCCACGAGTCTGTGCGAGTAAGTACGGCTATATGTTGCTCTTACCGCACCTCTGGACTCTCTGACTTTTGTTGCAGATCTATAGGACTGCGTACATAAATCAGTGAGTCCAGAGCAAGATCGAGCCGTGAGAGGGGGCGAGTTCAGTTGCTGTTTCTGTCAATTCTATACCCTTGCAACTGAAACGACCCCGCTCACATGTAATTGAATTAACCTTAAACTGTGCATGTCTATATTCAGCTGAAAGTCAGGCTGTCATTCTGTATTTCCCACTATCCCCTGTGGCATCCTTCTAAATATAAATAATTGCTGTATTATAATAATGTGTGGAGTACTGTGTATTCCAGCGCAATGACGTTCTATGGTAACAGTGTAGGAAAAATTATAAAAATTGTATATATACAATTAAAGTATAATAAAATGTTTATTAATTATACAAATTGCTTAAGCCTTATTAATTCAGATTTTTATGGTACATTGACATGTTCATGAGAGAGTGTAAAAGATGAAAAAAAAAGAAAAAGGAAACAGAAGGAGAGGATAGAAGAAAAAAGAGAGAGGGAAGAAAGAAAGAAAGAAAGAAAGAAGAAAAAAAAAGGGAATACACAAAAATATATAAAAAGGACAAAATTAATTTAAAATGATATTAAAAATGTCTTTTAAAATGAAGAAAAATCCTTCTTTATGGTGGTTTAATGACAATTGTCCATCAAAAATTAAAAAAGTTAATATAACACCAGTAGAGGGTCCACAGGTACATTCCATACCTTATGTGTCCCAATCGATAGAGGGGTGTTTTGCCGGCAAAACTAGGGTGTCCAAATGACCTTGATCCTGGTACATCCAAGCTCCTCTCACCAATGTTTCACCGTATGGCTTCTTCAGGACGTTTTGAGGATCCTCACACAAGGTACGGAATGTACACAAAACTACACACCTGAAGTGGACAAGTCCCACATGTCCAGACTTTTCATTTGTATCTACCATATAGGTAATTGAAAGTACCAGGATACTTGAAAATACATACACCAATTGTGACTCTTATATATACCTGTGACTGGTGTTATATTAATTATTAATTTTTGATGCACAATTGTCATTAAACCACCATAAAAAAGGATTTTTTTCATTTAAAAAGACATTTTTAATATCATTTGAAAGTATCTTTTTCATTTTTATATATTTTTGTGTATTCCCTTTTTTCTTTCTTTCTTTCTCTTTCTTTCTTTCTTTCTTTCTTTCTTTCTTTCTTTCTTTCTCTTTCTTTCTTTCTTTCTTTCTTTCTTTCTTTCTTTCTTTCTTTCTTTCCTCTCTCTTTTTTTCTTCTGTCCTCTAGTCTTCTTTTTTTCCTTTTTCTTTTATTTTCATCTATTACACTCTCTCATGAACATGTCAATGTACCATAAAAATCTGAATTAATAAGGCTTAACCAATTTGTATAATTAATAAACATTTTATCATACTTTAATTGTATATATCCCTTTTCTCTGACGTCCTAGTGGATGCTGGGACTCCGTCAGGACCATGGGGATTAGCGGCTCCGCAGGAGACAGGGCACAAAAGTAAAAGCTTTAGGATCAGGTGGTGTGCACTGGCTCCTCCCCCTATGACCCTCCTCCAAGCCTCAGTTAAGATTTTTGTGCCCGGCCGAGAAGGGTGCAATCTAGGTGGCTCTCCTAAAGAGCTGCTTAGAGTAAAAGTTTTGTTAGGTTTTTTATTTTCAGTGAGTCCTGCTGGCAACAGGCTCACTGCATCGAGGGACTTAGGGGAGAGAAGTGAACTCACCTGCGTGCAGGATGGATTGGCTTCTTAGGCTACTGGACACCATTAGCTCCAGAGGGAGTCGGAACACAGGTCTCACCCTGGGGTTCGTCCCGGAGCCGCGCCGCCGACCCCCTTGCAGATGCCGAAAAGTGAAGAGGTCCAGAAACCGGCGGCAGAAGACTTTTCAGTCTTCATAAGGTAGCGCACAGCACTGCAGCTGTGCGCCATTGTTGTCAGCACACTTCATAGCAGCGGTCACTGAGGGTGCAGGGCGCTGGGGGGGGCGCCCTGGGCAGCAATGATAGTACCTTATTCTGGCTAAAAATACATCACATATAGCCCCTGGGGGCTATATGGATGTATTTAACCCCTGCCAGGTCTCAGAAAAACGGGAGAAGAAGCCCGCCGAAAAGGGGGCGGGGCCTATTCTCCTCAGCACACAGCGCCATTTTCCCTCACAGAAATGCTGGTGGGAAGGCTCCCAGGCTCTCCCCTGCACTGCAGTACAGAAACAGGGTTAAAACAGAGAGGGGGGGCACTTATTTGGCGATATGACTATATATATTAAAATGCTATAAGGGAAAAACACTTATATAAAGGTTGTCCCTGTATAATTATAGCGTTTTTGGTGTGTGCTGGCAAACTCTCCCTCTGTCTCCCCAAAGGGCTAGTGGGGTCCTGTCCTCTATCAGAGCATTCCCTGTGTGTGTGCTGTGTGTCGGTACGCGTGTGTCGACATGTATGAGGACGATGTTGGTGAGGAGGCGGAGCAATTGCCTGTAATGGTGATGTCACTCTCTAGGGAGTCGACACCGGAATGGATGGCTTATTCAAGGAATTACGTGATAAATGTCAACAGAGACGGCCGGCAAACAAAATAGTACCTGTCCAGGCGTCTCAAACACCGTCAGGGGCTTTAAAACGCCCATTTACCTCAGTCGGTCGACACAGACACGGACACTGATTTCAGTGTCGACGGTGAAGAAACAAACGTATTTTCCTTTAGGGCCACACGTTACTTGTTAAGGGCAATGAAGGAGGTGTTACATATTTCTGATACTACAAGTACCACAAAAAAGGGTATTATGTGGGGTGTGAAAAAACTACCTGTAGTTTTTCCTGAATCAGATAAATTAAATGAAGTGTGTGATGATGCGTGGGTTTCCCCCGATAGAAAATTATTGGCGGTATACCCTTTCCCGCCAGAAGTTAGGGCGCGTTGGGAAACACCCCTTAGGGTGGATAAGGCGCTCACACGCTTATCAAAACAAGTGGCGGTACCGTCTCCAGATAGGGCCGTCCTCAAGGAGGTCGGAGTAGCACTATCTCAAGTAGTTCTACGACAGCACGGGTGGATTCTAAATATTCCAAAACCGCAGCTGTTTCCGACGACAAATATCCTAAGAAGTATATACACACATACTGGTGTTATACTGCGACCAGCGATCGCCTCAGCCTGGATGTGCAGAGCTGGGGTGGCTTGGTCGGATTCCCTGACTAAAAATATTGATACCCTTGACAGGGACAGTATTTTATTGACTATAGAGCATTTAAAGGATGCATTTCTATATATGCGAGATGCACAGAGGGATATTTGCACTCTGGCATCAAGAGTAAGTGCGATGTCCATATCTGCCAGAAGATGTTTATGGACACGACAGTGGTCAGGTGATGCAGATTCCAAACGGCACAAAGAAGTATTGCCGTATAAAGGGGAGGAGTTATTTGGGGTCGGTCCATCGGACCTGGTGGCCACGGCAACTGCTGGAAAATCCACCGTTTTTACCCTAAGTCACATCTCTGCAGAAAAAGACACCGTCTTTTCAGCCTCAGTCCTTTCGTCCCCATAAGAGTCATATCTGCCCAGGGATAGAGGAAAGGGAAGAAGACTGCAGCAGGCAGCCCATTCCCAGGAACAGAAGCCCTCCACCGCTTCTGCCGAGTTTCTCAGCATGACGCTGGGGCCGTACAGGACCCTTGGATCCTACAAGTAGTATCCCAGGGGTACAGGTTGGAAAGTCGAGACGTTTCCCCCTCGCAGGTTCCGGAAGTCTGCTTTACCAACGTCTCCCTCCGACAGGGAGGCAGTATTGGAAACAATTCACAAGCTGTATTCCCAGCTGGTGATAATCAAAGTACCCCTCCTACAACAAGGAAAGGGGTATTATTCCACACTATGTTGTGGTACTGAAGCCAGAAGGCTCGGTGAGACCTATTCTAAATCTGAAATATTTGAACACTTACAAAGGTTCAAATCAAGATGGAGTCACTCAGAGCAGTGATAGCGAACCAGGAAGAAGGGGACTATATGGTGTCCCGGGACATCAGGGATACTTACTTCCATGTCCCAATTTGCCCTTCTCACCAAGGGTACCTCAGGTTCGTGGTACAGAACTGTCACTATCAGTTTCAGACGCTGCCGTTTGCATCGGCTGTTCCTAGGGATGATTCTGGACACAGTCCAGAAAAGGGTGTTTCTCCCGGAGAAGAAAGCCAGGGAGTTATCCGAGCTAGTCAGGAACCTCCTAAAACCAGGAAAAGTGTCAGTGCATCATTGCACAAGGGTCCTGGGAAAAATGGTGGCTTCTTACGAAGCGATTCCATTCGGCAGATTTCACGTAAGAACTTTTCAGTGGGATCTGCTGGAAAAATGGTCCGGATCGCATCTTCAGATGCATCAGCGGATAACCCTGTCTCCAAGGACAAGGGTGTTTCTTCTGCGGTGGCTGCAGAGTGCTCATCTACTAAAGGGCCGCAGTTTCGGCATTCAGGACTGGGTCCTGGTGACCACGGATGCCAGCCTGAGAGGCTGGGGAGCAGTCACACAGGGAAAAAATTTCCAGGGAGTGTGATCAAGTCTGGAGACTTCTCTCCACATAAATATACTGGAGCTATGGGCAATTTACAATGCTCTAAGCTTAGCAAGACCTCTGCTTCAAGGTCAGCCGGTATTGATCCAGTGGGACAACATCACGGCAGTCGCCCACGTAAACAGACAGGGCGGCACAGGAAGCAGGAGGGCAAGAAACTGCAAGGATTCTTCGCTGGGCGGAAAATCATGTGATAGCACTGTCAGCAGTGTTCATTCCGGGAGTGGACAACTGGGAAGCAGACTTCCTCAGCAGGCACGACCTCCACCCGGGAGAGTGGGGACTTCATCGGGAAGTCTTCCACATGATTGTGAACCGTTGGGTAAGACCAAAGGTGGACATGATGGCGTCCCGCCTGAACAAAAAATTGGACAGGTATTGCGCCAGGTCAAGAGACCCTCAGGCAATAGCTGTGGACGTTCTGGTAACACCGTGGGTGTACCAGTCGGTGTATGTGTTCCCTCCTCTGCTTCTCATACCCAAGGTACTGAGAATTATAAGACGTAGAGGAGTAAGAACTATATTCGTGGCTCCGGATTGGCCAAGAAGGACTTGGTACCCGGAACTTCAAGAAATGCTCACAGAGGACTCATGGCCTCTGCCGCTAAGAAGGGACTTGTTTCAGCAAGTACCATGTCTGTTCCAAGACTTACCGCGGCTGCGTTTGATGGCATGGCGGTGGAACGCCGGATCCTAAGGGAAAAAGGCATTCCGGAAGAGGTCATTCCTACCCTGGTCAAAGCCAGGAAGGAGGTGACCGCACAACATTATCACCACATGTGGCGAAAATATGTTGCGTGGTATGAGGCCAGGAAGGCCCCACGAAGAAATTTCAACTCGGTCGATTCCTGCATTTCCTGCAAACAGGAGTGTCTATGGACCTCAAATTGGGGTCCATTAAGGTTCAAATTTCGGCCCTGTCAATTTTCTTCCAGAAAGAATTGGCTTCACTTCCTGATGTCCAGAAGTTTGTCAAGGGAGTACTGCATATACAAACCCCTTTTGTGCCTCCAGTGGCACTGGGGGATCTCAACGTAGTTCTGGGATTCCTCAAATCACATTTTAAACCGCTCAAATCTGTGGATTTGAAATATTTCACATGAAAAGTGACCATGCTGTTGGCCCTGGCCTCGGCCAGGCGAGTGTCAGAATTGGCGGCTTTGTCTCACAAAAGCCCATATCTGATTGTCCATTCGGACAGGGCAGAGCTGCGGACTCGTCCCCAGTTTCTCCCTAATGTGGTGTCAGCGTTTCACCTGAACCAGCTTATTGTGGTACCTGCGACTACTAGGGACTTGGAGGACTCCAAGTTGCTAGATGTTGTCAGGGCCCTGAAAATATAGTTTCCAGGACGGCTGGAGTCAGAAAAACTGACTTGCTGTTATCCTGTATGCACCCAAAAAACTGGGTGCTCTTGCTTCTAAGCAGACGATTGCTAGTTGGATGTGTAGTACAATTCAGCTTGCACATTCTGTTGCAGGCCTGCCACAGCCATAATATGTAAATGCCCATTTCACAAGGAAGGTGGGCTCATCTTGGGCGGCTGCCCGAGGGGTCTCGGCTTTACAACTTTGCCGAGCTGCTACTTGGTCAGGGGCAAACACGTTTGCAAAATTCTACAAATTTGATACCCTGGCTGAGGAGGACCTGGAGTTCTCTCATTCGGTGCTGCAGAGTCATCCGCACTCTCCCGCCCGTTTGGGAGCTTTGGTATAATCCCCATGGTCCTGACGGAGTCCCAGCATCCACTAGGACGTCAGAGAAAATAAGAATTTACTTACCGATAATTCTATTTCTCGTAGTCCGTAGTGGATGCTGGGCGCCCATCCCAAGTGCGGATTGTCTGCAATACTTGTACATAGTTATTGCTACAAAAATCGAATCATACTGTTAACTGGGTTCAGATCACAGGTTGTACAGTGTGATTGGTGTGGCTGGTATGAGTCTTACCCGGGATTCAAAATCCTTCCTTATTGTGTACGCTCGTCCGGGCACAGTATCCTAACTGAGGCTTGGAGGAGGGTCATAGGGGGAGGAGCCAGTGCACACCACCTGATCCTAAAGCTTTTTCTTTTGTGCCCTGTCTCCTGCGGAGCCGCTAATCCCCATGGTCCTGACGGAGTCCCAGCATCCACTACGGACTACGAGAAATAGAATTATTGGTAAGTAAATTCTTATTTTTTATAATTTTTCCTACACCGTTACCATAGAATGTCATTGCCCTGGAATACACAGTACTCCACACATAGTCACCTCCTAAGGGGACCAGGGGATTCCCTCCATTCCAAAAGCAGCATACCCTATATGGTTGTATTACTTGTTCCTCCAGTTAGCGCAGCCACTATTCTTCTAATTTCTGTATTATAATAATGCCTCAAGAAAGTGTGCATGCAGGCCTAGATTTGAGAAAAGGCCACATACTGTAGATGGGGAATTGGGGGTAAAAGAAGAGGAGTAGAATATAACTTACATTTTCACATACAGTCTAATTTTTGAGGCTAGGCTCTCATTTTATTTGAATCTGCAGAAAATTATACTTTTTTAGTTACTGGTAGGGTAAATGCATATTTCTTTAACAAAGATAAGAACTGTAAAGAAAGCTATAATTTCCATAAAAAGGAGGTACTGGTACCAGTGGCAGATTTCACCTATGCGCTGCAGGACTTCAGCCACCCCCCCCCCCCCCCCCCCCCTCCCCAGGTAAAAATCTGCCACCCAGCTCAGTGTCAGTGAAGCCAGATGCAGTCTGTGATTGATTACACTGGCTTCACTGTGACTGGCAGTGACTTCCTATTGGAAGTCCTACTTGTCAGTCACAGGCACACAAGGCAGTCCCATTGTGAGGTGTTTCCTCCCTCTGGGATTGCCAGACCAGGCTGCGATAAGCAGAGATATGGCTGCCTGTAGGAAGCCATTCTCTGCCTTTCGCGTAGCCTAATCCGGCTTCTGTGAGCTGCACTTGGTGCAGTACATAGAAGCCAGGGGTTTATGCATGCACAGTTGCACCACGGCTTCTGCACATACGCCAGACCTGGCACCTGCTGGATCCATTGTGCAGCTGCCAGGACCCGGGGCTAGCTGTCTTCTCTCTGGGTACTGGGGTAGCGGCAGCCTCCAGACTATGTGTAAGTAGGAGCCGCCGCTGACCAGTACTCATCTAAACTCACCTTCAGCTTTCTGAAGATCTTGTGGCCAGGAGGTTTATTTTCTAAGTGGTAGCTTGTAAATGCAGCCACTTCCTGGCGTATTTAAACTGGAAATTTAAAACGTGCTTTAAATAGCAAAACACCCAGTGTTTACTAATAAAAGCAGTGCTCACCTAAATTTTAGGTTTAAGCACATCGGGAAGCCTGCTGTTTAGTAAATTATCCCTCAGATGTCACTCATAGTAAATAATCCCTCAAATATCTCTCTGTAGTCTTGTGATATAAATTCCAGATAAATTATACCAGTGATTACAGTAGAAGGATTTTCTGTTTCCAGAATAAAAGCGTGCCAGTACTAGGTACTGTTGAATACTAACAGCATGTAGTGGCCAATCCCGGGATCGGGATCAGCGGGATTCCGGGATTTAGGCCAAAAATAGTCCGGGATTCAATCCCGAGATTGGAAGCTCCAGTCCCGGGGATTGCGGGATCAGGTAGCCCTTTAATGCCGGGCAGCATTGAGCGTCCTCCTCCCGGCTCCCCCAACGCAGCGTGACCTCTGACTGTGAGGGCACACTGCGCAGTCACCTGCCACTGAGGCCGCTGCTAAACCGGCCATCACCCGCCGCCTCCTCCCGGCTCCCCCTGCAGTCTCCGCGGCTGGCGGACATTTTCCTCCCACCTGCCCCAGCAGTTCGGTGAGTTGATTTATGGGCGGGTGTGGCGAGGCGGGGCGGCCAGACGGACACACAAGCAGAAAGCCAATCCTGGGAATCCCAGGATTGACCATATTTCAATCACGATACCCGGGATTGAAAAATACTGGGAGGCAGGTAAAGAGTGCTGCACTCAGATTGGTAGTTAGCTCCAGTCATGCACCAGTCAGCATGCTGAAAGCCATTCACAGTCTGGCTATAGGCTGGGAGGCATATTGAGAATGCTGCACTGTGTATGGTATATAGCTTCAACCATGCACCAATCAGCATACTGAGAGCCATTCACTGTCTGGCTGCAGGCAAGTAGAGAATGCTGCATTCTCTACCTACCTCCCAAGAAACTGCAGAGGCAACAGCCCTGCTCAAAGACCCCTAGAATCGTGGGACCCTGGACAGCTGCCCAGTGAACCCATACATAAAGACGGGCCAGTCAGAAGGTAAACTCATTTAGACCTTGGAGATGTCACTCTGTTTATATTCCTGTGTAAAATTGCACCCACTGTTTGAAAATCAATAATAAGTCAATTATTAATAAAGCAATAGACTTTAAGTGCTGTTAGTACACTGGCTAGGCATTGCAAGGTTTTATTACAGGAAGGTGGGCTCAGGTTAATGCCCCAGCTATGACCAGATATTCGAGCCAGATAGATGCAGCTAGGTGAAGTTGATGTTGACTGAATGATAAATCTCTCCAGCCAACAGTTTTCTGGAGAACCCTTTATTAGAAACCAGATCTTTCTCCCATGCAACCGTTCCTCAGCTTTTAAATCTGTCCTTTCATATTGTGTTCATCTTTGTACTACAATAACCATACATATCTGGCACTCCCGCCAGGCTGCGTGCGCCAGGCCGAAAGCTGCAGATTTTCCGTTGTGTTAAATCCCAGATTCCGAGCAGCGGCTGTCCTGCCAAGACTTTCGCTTCCAGGCTGCTTTTTAAACGTCCTAGATTTATTCGGCAGTAGCTTGAAGAAAGTCCCATAAAAGGAAAGTGTAATTGAAATTACATCTGGCACACACAACAAAGTAATGACTGGCAAATTACACTCATGTTAACTATTTATTTGTCTTAGGGCCTGTCGCTTTGTATCTCCCTGACATGCACACAAAGGCTATTCCCAAGGGTCCTGCCTACTGCTTTTACCATTTTGTCTCACCCATGTGCCGTGAAAGAGCTAAAATTCACCATAGGATTTTTAAGTAGTATAGGTGAAAATAAAAAAAGATGTGTATAAAAAGCAAAAGATCATAATGGAACAACGGGTACACTGACTATGAGAGTGGGATTAGTACTGCAATAGATTATCTATGGTTTACCTGCACCATACTTTTCCTAATGTGGTGCAGGGACTATACCAGAGATAATTTCATTGCTAGGTATGCCTTTTGTTTGTGGTCCTCAGTATGTGGTGCGGTTACACACTGTAAGTCAGGGGTGGCCAAACAGTCGATCGTCGACTGGTCGATCGCGGACATGCGACCAGTCGATCGCGATCCGCTGCCCATCCACCCGAAGCAGCACCTCTCCTGCCTGCCGTCCTGCCCCTCAGTCTGGTCTCCGGCAGTGACGGCGGAGTGTATAGCTCAAATCAGGTGCCGGTTCGTTAGCCAATCAGAGCTCGCGAACCGGCGCCTGATTTGAGCTATACACGCTGCCGTCACCGCCGGAGACAGCACGGTAAGCACTGTGGGGGCATATCTGGCAATGTGGGGCATATGTGCCACTGTGGGGTCATATAAGGCACTGTGGGGGCATATCTGGCACTGCGGGCACATGGCACAGTGGCGGCATATGTGGCAATGTGGGGCACTGTGGGGTCATATCTGGCACTGTGGGGGCATATCTGGCACTGCGGGCACATGGCACTGTGGGGGCATATCTGTAATCTGGCACTGGGAGCATATCTGGCACTGCGGGCACATGGCACAGTGGCGGCATATGTGGCAATGTGGGGCATATGTGGCACTGTGGGGGCATATCTGGCACTGTGGGGGCATATCTGGCACTGCGGGCACATGGCACAGTGGCGGCATATGTGGCAATGTGGGGCATATGTGGCACTGTGGGGTCATATCTGGCACTGTGGGGTCATATCTGGCACTGTGTGGGCATATCTGGCAATGGGGGCATATCTGGAACTGCGGGCACATGGCACTGTGGGGGCATATCTGTAATCTGGCACTGTGGGGGCATATCTGGCACTGGGGGCATATCTGGAACTGCGGCCACATGGCACTGTGGGGGTATATCTGTAATCTGGCACTGTGGGGGCATATCTGGCACTGCGGGCACATGGCACTGTGGGGGCATATCTGTAATCTGGCACTGTGGGGGCATATCTAGCAGTGTGGGCACATGGCACTTGTGGGGGCATATTTGTATCTGGCACTGTGGGGGTATATCTGTAATCTGGCACTGTGGGGGCATATCTGGCACTGCGGGCACATGGCACTGTGGGGGTATATCTGTAATCTGGCACTGTGGGGGCATATCTGGCACTGTGGGGGCATATCTGTAATCTGGCACTGTGGGGGCATATCTAGCAGTGTGGGCACATGGCACTTGTGGGGGCATATCTGTATCTGGCACTGTGGGGGCATATCTGTATCTGGCACTGTGGGGTCATATCTGGCACTGTGGGTGCATATCTGTATCTGGCACTGTGGGGGCATATCTGGCACTGTGGGCACATGGCACTGTGGGGGCATATGTGTATCTGGCACTGTGGGGGCATATGTGTTTGAGGTTTTTACCTGTGGGGGCCAATGTGTTATTTCATGCGAGACAGTCATTACACTCTGTGCAGCAAGGCTACGTCCCTTTTTTTGTTATACCACGCCCACTTTTTGTTATGCCACGCCCACTTTTTTGTTATCACGCCCTTTTTTTGCACGCACACTTGCGGCGCGCGCTATTATTCCTCCTAGGTAGATCACGAAAGCTTTTTAGCTTTCAAAGTAGATCGCCGACTCCAAAAGTCTGGCCACCCCTGCTGTAAGTTATTAATATAGGGCTCGCTATGCTTTCTGTTGCTAATACAACTCCTGCTGTGCAGTAAGGATGATCACTGAGAATGTCAGTTATTTCTCACCTCAAACGTTGCATTTCAGCCTCACTTGTGTGTTTTCTGCTCCCTGTTTAATCAATCACCATCAGACAACCTAAAGTGAATGATAAAATGTATGTTATAAATCACAGAATGAAGCATTTTCCATCACGAAACCCCCGCAGTTTCTGCAGCTTAAAACATTAGTTAGAAATAAGATGCAAAAAAAAAAAAGAAAAACATTCATTTGTTATAGGTAGGTAGGGCTGACATGCTCCTGGCAGCCACAGAAGCTCCTGCACTCATCTATATAGATGTCTCGTTCAGGAAGAGCTGGGCTGTTCTTATAGGTGCAAAAAGTATGGCCTAGTTGAATTGTATTTATAAAATGTGAGTTAATTTAACATCTGCTGTACGTTACACATTTCTCCAGAGAATAAGACATATGTTTGAATGGTCTTAAAATTACATATGCGTGTCTTATGTTGTAATCATACATAAGACACTGTACATTACAAAGAGAAATGACCTGTGTCATTATATACACAGACATTGATAAAGTTTGTACAGAACGTGGAGCCCGACGCCTAGAACTCCAGATGAATACTGCATATAGTGGGATGTAGTTATGTGACCGGCGGTCAGGAGACTGCTGGTCACAATACCTCCCCCTACATCTCACCCCCTTAGAATCCCGACAGTCGGCATGCCAACTAGCAGGGACTATTCCCACTCGTGGGTGTCCACGACACCTATTGAGTGGGAATAGAACCTGTGGCGAGCGCAGCTCGCCTCCGAGCCGGCAAGGGGCTTGTTGTGCTTGCCCCCCCGCCAGCCATCTCAATGCCGAGATACCGGCTTCGGTATGGTGACTGGTAGTCTCCTGACCACTGGTCACACATACCCAATCCCATATAGTACTGGACACAAGGTGCAATGCGAAGTACAATCCATGGGTAGTTACGTCTGGCCACATGGTGATTCTGTTCTGCAATCTATGAGGTCACTGAAAATTCCCCATACCTAATAAACCCACAGATGTGCGCATTGCCACACGAAATGTTATTATTGTTTAGGATGGTCGAATCTGAAGCCTCTTTCTTAAACAAGATGGGCCTTGGCTGACTCACCCCTGTGCCGTCACCACAGAACTCGGAGCCTTGTGAAATGGGCTTGGAAAATGCTGAAACCAGCTCCGCAGAAAGAAAAAAATCGAATTTTTTCCAAATTCATAACAGGAAGTTTGGATGGCTTCAAGCAGTGCAGAATTGCATGTGATAAAAATACCTCTAATGAGACACAAATGTGCTCCATCGCCTCTGATTTGCTACTAGTAAACAACATTCTTGAGCTGTGTGTCTGCTGAACAGGGGGAACCAGGGACAGCAAGTTCTTATATATCCACCAAAGAGCTTGCATTAACTCTTACCACATTTTACACTGACGCATTAGATGTTGTATACTTTCCCCTTCTACCATGACACATTGACTGACAATGAAATCTCATTTGCATGTTAACAACGGTTTAGTTATGCAAGAAGATGGCTTAGTATTCAGTTACTGTAACGTAAATGCTTGTTACAGTGGCCAAGCAGGATGCTATAAATATACATGAATAACCCTGGGCGGAAATAAGGATGTAATACACATATGCGGTACACACGAACATAGTTTTGGATGTTAATTTTAGCAAGTTAATTTGTTTAAAGGTAATTATCCTGCACCACATTATTTGCACACAAGACGTCATTCACAGGACAGTAGTGCGCAATGCCATGTTTATGAGACATTCAGTGATAAATTATATTAAAAAAAAGCTTTTTGCATTACTTTTGGAGTAAGAAGTTGTATATCCTATTTTTAAAACTAAAACTATTCAGTAAATCACTACTGAAATATATAATTACTGTAGTAATATATGCATTTTCTCTGTTACAGGAATGACTATCCCTGAAGAAGATGCTGAGGTGAACCAGGGGAGCAAGTACTGCCTTGTTGCTATTGGTAGACTGCAGGTGAGATTGCCCTAATTATTGTCACTTTACTTGTTATCGTGTCAAATATATGTTAAAGAAAACAAGATAATTTAATGTTTGTAAGAAGCCAAAACGGAGATTCCCACTGACTTCTTTGCACCTTTAATTTGCACCATTTTAATTTGCATCCATAGGGGGATATCCAACTGGGCAAGAGGTTTTGACCGCAAAAAACCTTGCGGACCTCAGGCCCAATATTGGATTACCACAGGTATGTGCGATTCCGAAACCTGCAGTATCCAATTTAAAAAAATTGCAGAGAACCCCACGGTGCGAGAAAGAAATTTGTACTTACCAGTCCGGTGGGCTCTCCCCTCCATCTTTCCACTGGTGAGGAGGCTGCTGGGAGGCGAAGGGGCTGCTGGGAGGTGAAGGGGCTGCTGGGAGATGTTCTCCTTGCTGCTGCCTCCGGACACATACATGGGGGGGAGTCACACACAGGGGGGTCTCACACATACTTATAGACACACACTTACCACACACGTTGCAGAAGAAGACCAGAGCCTGACAGGCAGGAGGAAGAAGACTGCTTTGGAAGGTGAGTAATTAATTACTAATTAAGATAATAGAAAACTTCCAATTGCTTAATTAGTCGTGGGCGGGGGATCGCAAGGGTGCCAGATAAAGTTTTGCTAATTTTTCGTAAAATAACGATTTTAGGAAAAATCAGACTTGCTCTGGGGGTGAGAGACAAAAGATGCATTGATTTTTATAAAAATCACCCGCTGCTTATTTTCTCTCCTGCAATTCATTTGAAAAAAACTGAGGCTGCGGGGTTTTTAAAAGAACACATGCACAAGTGAATATGCCCCTAAAGGTCCATTCATCTGTGCTCTTGGAGTATATATCCTGTAGTGAACACATCTCTATAGATGGAAACTTCTCACCTAGAAATGTTATCCCCATATTGCACTGGTTGGTCGTCTGCAGTGATTACCTTCTACAAAGTAATTGATGGCATCAGTGCAGGACTGATACCACAACACAACACATTTGTTGTACTAGCACCTTCCATATCTTACAGGGTGTAAATGGCTTTGTCGTTAACCCCAGTCTCTGTTAGGCAAGTGTAAAACATGCTGAAAACCTCAGGGTGAAGTTCCATGCTACGTGTATTGTGCACCAGAATCCAAATATGCTGTGTTTCTTGGCACGTCATTATATTCTTCCTGACTTGCAGCAGCAGTGAATAATCCCAATACACTCTTTTACTGATGCTTATTATTTGTATTTATTTAATGAACACATTCCATGTGGTTGAACTTTTATTATTAATAATATTATCCATTATCTATAAAGCACTGACATATTACAGAGTTCTGTCACATAGAAGTGAATAGAGTATAAATCTGATCTAAGTACACCAATTCTCAATATCGTAGAGCCGGATACATTTAGCCACGGTTAATTACTGCAGGCTAATTGATTTGCTGGGACTATGCGATTATATTGTTAACCCATAGCTCCAGGAACTTATCCCGGATTCTAAGGGTTAATGTGTGTTAGCGGGTAATTCACCGCACAAAGAAAAGGGGCCGTAATTGAATAGCCCTGGGTGTTGAAGCTCGACGATCCCACCTTTTTCCCGGCGTGCATACTGCATCTAACTGAATCCAGCCCATAGGTTTGCATTGGTTTTTTTTTCCATCCATAATAAAAGGAATTGATACGTTTTTTGGAATATAGGATTGTATTTCCAGCATATAATAGGAAACATGCCTATTGTTGGGACATCGTCATTCAAAATTGACTACATACAGATGTGTCCACATACATTTAGTGTCTCTTTGCCATGTGGCGCACGTCTTAGATGCTCCGTCATGGGTCACATCGTAGCCACATGCAGAGCTGCTCACAGTGTACCAGGGACACTAGGTTGCTGATTTTGCTGCAAAAGAATTGGTATAAAGTGTGTATAACGTCACAGATTAAGCATATAAAAAGTGACGTGATTAATGGCTGCAGCCATTGGGCCTGTACGACGTGAGGAAATGTTTTGCCACTGAGCATGGCAGTGTAAGCAAATCAGAGTCCTGTTTGAGGCTGTGACAGTGATTCTGTACACAGTTACAGTGGCTTCGGCATCTCACCTCTTGCTCCATGCCTGCACGCCCATAAGACTGCTCAGAAATCCTGCATTAGCCGCAGGGGGTTACATAGCCACCGGAGGGCATCTCAGTACACATCCCAGTGGCTGCGACATTTGTGTATTTCACACTGCAAAGACGCAGTGGCGATGGGATTACCATATATGTCTGAATCATGCCCATTATTAGTAAATTACTCATTGGATTTTGTGTCCTAGTAGGGTTCAATCAATGAATGTTATCCTGCTACCAAGGCCGCCAAAAATGTATTTATTTTATTGTATAAACTATGTCTGATTCTCTCACTTCATTCATGCCATACATCTGTCACACATCATTCCATAATCACGTCTGCTCACATCCATCTCTGACACTTGTTGCATATAACATAGTCAGTAAGCATGTTGTCATCTCTTCATCAAGCACCTGTGTCCAGATCTCCATTGCTCTTATATCAGCTTTGCTACTTTGCCCACCCTGAGCAGTACAAATAAAACAATTTTCCACGCAGTCAGTCATTCTCTCACTGCCCCTTCATTTCTCACACACATGCACTGATCCAAGTGCTAGCTTTCCATATTACTTCTGCAGCTCAGTATAAATAACGGGATAAAGTATGTTGCTGTCTTATACAGGTCACAAGTTCTCCGGGGAGCCTGGATATGAATGGAATGTCTCTTCCCACTGAGTTCTTATCACGACACAACACAGACGGAGTCATCACATTTGTGGACCCTCGGTGCATCAGCGTGATTGGATATCAACCACAGGTTAGTGGTGTGACCAGTTACCATCTGGCATATGTCTGAGATTGAAAAAACAGATTGGCTTTGTGGGTGAGGGTTCATTCTAGTGTTATGTCTTGATTCAGTTTGGCCTCAGTTTACTGCCTTTTACTTTTGTCTATTTACCGTTTCATGGTCTGTGCCTTTGATCAGACCATGTGTGTTTTTATGGCCTTGACTTGGTTGTTCTAGCATTGACATGGCCTAGATAACTGCTTACATTTCTCCTGAATGTTTAATCCAACAGATATAGACTAAAGATACAGAATTGCTGTGTACTTGAAGAATACTAAACAGTTTCTGTCTGTCTAGGACCTCCTTGGAAAGGACATAATTGAGTTCTGCCACCCTGAAGACCAGAGTCATCTTCGAGAAAGTTTCCAGCAGGTACTGTCAGTAATGGACCAGGAAATGCTCAGCTGCCACCTGTCCTCAGTCTCAGTGGTTTAATCACAGACTGTAATGATTTCAGTACTGAATTATCAATTTTCTGAAACTTGCTGTCATAAGTTACTTCTTCCTGAATTAAAACAGTAATTGCTTATGGTCATTACTTGTGAACAACAAAATAAACCTAATTACCAAGGGACCTACCAATATTTTATAGGACTTCCATAGCGTCCTTTAGGCGTAGTCACTGCTGATATCTACTGCTGGTAGATAGGTGGCGGTATATGGAGGTGACTTTGCACATTTAAAAATAGCAATATACAATGGGAAAGCCATATTCATGGATATCTGTCAGAGGAGGGTAAAGATCCATGTGTATCAGACATTTTACTGACACAAGTACCCAATGCAGCAAGTCATTTGTGTATAACATGGAAGCAAAGTGCTATGCAGACAACAAATCATTTTAGATGATACTTGCCCAACACACGATTCAGCTTATGAACTACTTCTCTCCCACACTCAAAGCACCTTTTCCAATTCAAGCATCCTCCAGATGTGTTCATATACATCTAGTCTCAATACGCCATGTGGTATGAGAGAGCCGCACCGAGCTGTGTAGTGTAGACAGCCATGACAGCCAGCCATTAGTTAAGTAGTATATATACAGTACTCATGTGACTGGCGGTCAGGAGACCCCGACGGTCGGCATGCCGAACAAGAACTATTCCCACTCGTGAGTTTCCACGGCACCCATAGAGTGGGTATAGAACACCGTGCCCGCAAGGAGCTTGTTTTGCGCTCGCCCTTCCCCCCCCCCCACCCTCCCCGGGATCCTGGTGTCGGTATGCTGACCGCCGGTCAAGCATACCACACCTATACAGTACAACCAAAACTCTTCTATTCTCTCGATTTGACTTCTGCATTCCCCTTACCCTGTTTCACCATGTCCTAAATACTGTGGCAATACTGATCTTTCTCTCTTCGTGCTCCAGATATGATGCACTGCTCAGCAAATCCCTGCATTAGTTCTCCATATCTCTCAGATTCCAATTCAGATTACTCGTTATCATACAAAGCCTCAATGAAATTGCCACGTCATACAACTCATATCCCATCTTAAAATACTTTCCCTGATGCCCTCTTAGTCCTGCTTCTAACCAGTGACTCTCCTACACGTCTGCTCCCATTCACCCTCACAACCCATTTCTCATGCACAGAGCCATTCCCTACCCTTTATGCTTATGTTGTCTGTTTTGTGTATGCTCTCTTTTCCCTATTGGATGGTGTTGCAGAGTGCTGTGCTCTGTGGTGGTACTCACAGCAAAACAACACTTTAAATGGTGGTATTGTCAGTGCATTGGCAAGATAACTATTCCTATCCTGGGGCTCACAGCCAGAGGGGCCTACTAGAGATTTCCCCTGAAATCCCAGTAATCCAATGTAATTGTAAATTCAAAGCAGTATTATTTTGCCTCTAATGCATACTACATGAGTTCCTGTATTTAGTCCCACTCACAAGTCAGTTGGAAAGGTGAGTTACTTAGCTGCCTTTCCTGGTAAATGAGACCACTCATGACAGTGTGCCAGAGTTATCATTGTGATGGGACAGGCACTGTAACTGTCATGGTGGTAGCCATCTGACAATGAGTCACTAGTATCAAGATATCTCACAATGAATCCAATTTAATCAGTGTCTGTCTAATATATATTAATAGAGTTTTTTGCACCAGGTGGTGAAGCTGAAAGGACAGGTGCTATCAGTGATGTACCGCTTTCACACCAAGACTCGAGATTGGATGCTACTTCGCACAAGCAGCTTCACTTTCCAGAACCCATACTCTGATGAGATTGAATACATTATCTGTACAAATACCAATGTGAAGTAAGTAGCTGTCACACAGTTAGCTAGCCCACGGCTCCTTTATTTAGGCATCCTGGAGACCAAACATGGGCTACTTCTGATGAGCATACACGTCAAATAGGCTGATTCTGAATAGCATGCAAAGTGGCTGTAGTTGCGGCAGCTGAGGAGGCTATATGTACGACCTTATGTTATTGTGATCCCTGCATGTAATACATGGGGTGATATACCTCCTATTGTAAAAGGATATTAGGAGTCACCAAGAGTTCTGACACCAGAGAAAGGTATGAGACCTCGGCCAGATGCTGTTAACCAAATTATGAAAATATGATGTAATTTCATCATTCCAAACCACTTAGAACAAATGATCTGCGATCAAGGCATCACCTCTCTATGTAGATGTACAGAGTGAGCAGAATGGAAATGGATTAAGCAGAGAATATGAGCTAATTTGTGATAGGCCCTGTTTAATTTAGATGCTGATGGTTGATAATATTAAAATGAATCCCAGTATGGTGTTGCAATAAAATCTATCGGTGCAATTAGCATTGCTCTTTCTGGAAGCACAGTATATATCATTTGCTATTGATGGCACTTGTAGGTTATCATCACAAATTGGAGCATGATTTAGTTATCTGTACTGTATTTCAAGTTATTATAACATCAATGCTAAAACCAATCTGGTTTCTAGTATTTACCATGTAAATCTGATACATGTGTGCACATTCTGGAGTCACCAGGATATGTTTAGGATTGCTCTGTAAGACACTGCAAAGGGTACAACTAGGGAAGCAGTGCTGTTTATTTCTTCATGTCACATAAACCATAGCCTACAGCATTTCCGCAGCTGTTCCTATGTTCCCAGGCAGGTCCAGCAGCAGCAGGCAGAGCTGGAGGTTCATCCAAGGGACAGCTTGTCCTCCTATGACCTGTCCCAGGTGTGTATTATTATTATTAGTAGTAGTATTTATTTATATAGCACCAGCAAATAAGCAGCGCTGTACAGCGAATATCTCACACATGTTCCTCCCATCCCACCACCTTGCTGTGTGCTCAGCCTGGGGTCACTGAGATGCTGTATGTCATTGCAGGTACCTGTCACAAACCTTGCAGGGAATGTACACGAGGGGGGGAAATCTGTGGTTGATAAGCCTGATCCCATATTTTCCCAGGAACGGGACCCACGTTTTGCCGAGATGTTTGCTGGAATCACAGCCTGTAAGTTGTCAGTATTATCCCTCACAACCAGTCACACATCTCTGCTAGAGGTGATAGCTTTTAAAAACATCAAATTTGGGCAGCCAGCCTATTTTGTGTGATATGAGGACATTATCCCGCAACCTTGACGCCTCAGTACCAAGAGAACTATCACTGTTCATCTTTTATATTGGAACCCTAATAGAGTCAGTCTGCTTACTTTCAACAGTTTATTGCATCTCAAAAGGGATTACGTGATCTTAGATACCTAGCAGGTTCAGATCAGGACAGGTCAGTGTGTGGAGTTGTGCTCATGGGCTCCAGGGATCCTGGTTAAGTGTGTTTTTAATAAGCATTTAGGTATGTTTGTAAATGCAGTGAGAGGGTCAAACGCAGAGTCTTCATTGAGAAGGAATGCAGTGTTAACATAGCCAAGGTGCCTTCCGCTAGTCTGCCTGTCGCCATCAGTGCATAGTTACAGGGGTAACAAGGGCTCATGTCTCTGTTAGAATTAGGGGGAACATCTGCAACAGATCCAGGGTCATGTCAACATCTGAAAGAGATCCAAGGTCATGTCAATTATTTATATATTGTTTGTGAGGCTACATATATTGGTGACTGTTGATTTACTAGATTAGGGTAAGGGAGGTGAGTTATTTCTATGGAATTTCTGTGTCTTATTGATTGTCTCTGTAAATTCCACTTACACGTGTAATGCGATTATGATATGTGGAAGTCAGCTGTGAGTGATTTGAGTTTCACTTCTTACTCTGGGATAAATGCATTTTCATAAGGAATGGGATTGCTATGGTGTCTGCGTTAGTATGTACGTGCATTCTTACTTCTGTCTCGCTCACCTCTTAGCTGAGAAGAAAATGTTGTCAGCATCTGGCAGCGGCACTCAGCAATTGTACTCAACAGGCAGCCCTTTCCAGCCTGGACACAGCGGCAAGTCTTTCAGGTACTTAGCTGTCCGCACTGGCCTGATTGGAGGGACTTCTATTGGTGTTCTAACTTCGATACACAAATTCCCCCACTGAATACAGAATGAATAAGATCACTACTTATGCACATTTCTCTATCGTCCTAGTGGATGCTGGGGTTCCTGAAAGGACCATGGGGAATAGCGGCTCCGCAGGAGACAGGGCACAAAAAGTAAAGCTTTTCCGATCAGGTGGTGTGCACTGGCTCCTCCCCCTATGACCCTCCTCCAGACTCCAGTTAGATTTTTGTGCCCGGCCGAGAAGGGTGCAATCTAGGTGGCTCTCCTAAAGAGCTGCTTAGAGAAAGTTTAGCTAGGTTTTTTATGTTACAGTGATTCCTGCTGGCAACAGGATCACTGCAGCGAGGGACTGAGGGGAGAAGGAGTCAACTCACCTGCGTGCAGGATGGATTGGCTTCTTGGCTACTGGACATCAAGCTCCAGAGGGACGATCACAGGTACAGCCTGGATGGTCACCGGAGCCGCGCCGCCGGCCCCCTTGCAGATGCTGAAGACAGAAGAGGTCCAGAATCGGCGGCTGAAGACTCCTGCAGTCTTCTAAAGGTAGCGCACAGCACTGCAGCTGTGCGCCATTTTCCTCTCAGCACACTTCACACGGCAGTCACTGAGGGTGCAGGGCGCTGGGAGGGGGGCGCCCTGGGAGGCAAAATAAGTACCTATAAAGGCTAAAAATACCTCACATATAGCCCTAGAGGCTATATGGAGATATTTAACCCCTGCCTGATTTCTCAAAATAGCGGGAGACGAGCCCGCCGGAAAAGGGGCGGGGCCTATCTCCTCAGCACACGGCGCCATTTCCTCTCACAGCTCCGCTGGTCAGGACGGCTCCCAGGTCTCTCCCCTGCACTGCACTACAGAAACAGGGTAAAACAGAGAGGGGGGGCAAATTTATGGCGATATTTTTATATAACAAAGCAGCTATAGGGGAGCACTTATTATAAGGCTATCCCTGATATATATATAGCGCTTTTGGTGTGTGCTGGCAAACTCTCCCTCTGTCTCCCCAAAGGGCTAGTGGGTCCTGTCTTCATTAGGAGCATTCCCTGTGTGTCTGCTGTGTGTCGGTACGTGTGTGTCGACATGTATGAGGACGATATTGGTGTGGAGGCGGAGCAATTGCCAAATATGGGGATGTCACCTCCTAGGGGGTCGACACCAGAATGGATGCCTTTATTTATGGAACTACGGGATAGTGTCAACACGCTAAAGCAGTCGTTTGACGACATGAGACGGCCGGACAATCAATTAGTGCCTGTCCAGGCGACTCAAACACCGTCAGGGGCTGTGAAACGCCCTTTGCCTCAGTCGGTCGACACAGACCCAGACACAGGCGATGACTCCAGTGGTGACGGTGACGAATCAACCGTATTTTCCAGTAGGGCCACACGTTATATGATTTTGGCAATGAAGGAGGCGTTACATTTAGCTGATACTACAGGTACCACTAAACAGGGTATTATGTGGGGTATGAAAAAACTACCTATAGTTTTTCCTGAATCAGAAGAACTAAATGACGTGTGTAATGAAGCGTGGGTTGCCCCTGATAAAAAGCTGATAATTTCAAAGAAATTATTGGCATTATACCCTTTCCCGCCAGAGGTTAGGGAGCGCTGGGAAACACCTCCTAGGGTGGACAAGGCGCTAACACGCTTATCTAAACAAGTGGCGTTACCCTCTCCTGAGACGGCCGCACTTAAAGATCCATCAGATAGGAGGATGGAAAATATCCAAAAAAGTATATACACACATGCAGGTGTTATACTACGACCAGCTGTAGCAACTGCCTGGATGGGCAGTGCGGGGGTAGTTTGGTCAGAATCCCTGATTGAAAATATTGATACCCTGGACAGGGACAATATTCTACTGTCGTTAGAACAAATAAAGGATGCATTTCTTTATATGCGTGATGCACAGAGGGATATATGCACACTGGCATCACGGGTAAGTGCTATGTCCATTTCGGCCAGAAGAGCTTTATGGACGCGACAGTGGACAGGCGATGCGGATTCAAAACGGCATATGGAAGTTTTGCCGTATAAGGGGGAGGAGTTATTTGGAGTCGGTCTATCAGATTTGGTGGCCACGGCTACAGCCGGGAAATCCACCTTTCTACCTCAAGTCACTCCCCAACAGAAAAAGGCACCGACTTTTCAACCGCAGCCCTTTCGTTCCTTTAAAAATAAGAGAGCAAAGGGCTATTCATATTTGCCACGAGGCAAAGGTCGAGGGAAGAGACAGCAACACGCAGCTCCTTCCCAGGATCAGAAGCCCTCCCCGGCTTCTACAAAAGCCTCAGCATGACGCTGGGGCTTCTCAAGCGGACTCGGGGACGGTGGGCGGTCGTCTCAAAAATTACAGCGCGCAGTGGGCTCACTCGCAAGTAGATCCCTGGATCCTGCAGATAATATCTCAGGGATACAGGTTGGAATTAGAGACAGATCCACCTCGCCGTTTCCTGAGGTCTGCTTTACCAACGTCCCCCTCCGAAAGGGAGACGGTGTTGGAAGCCATTCACAAGCTGTACTCTCAGCAGGTGATAGTCAAGGTACCTCTTCTGCAACAAGGGAAGGGGTATTATTCCACTCTTTTTGTGGTACCGAAGCCGGATGGCTCGGTAAGGCCTATTCTAAATCTGAAGTCCTTGAACCTGTACATAAAGAAGTTCAAGTTCAAAATGGAGTCACTCAGAGCAGTGATAGCGAACCTGGAAGAGGGGAACTTTATGGTATCCTTGGACATCAAGGATGCGTATCTCCACGTTCCAATTTACCCCTCACACCAGGGGTACCTCAGGTTCGTTGTACAAAACTGTCACTATCAGTTTCAGACGCTGCCGTTCGGATTGTCCACGGCACCTCGGATCTTTACAAAGGTAATGGCCGAGATGATGATTCTTCTTCGAAGAAAAGGCGTATTAATTATCCCATACTTGGACGATCTCCTAATAAGGGCGAGGTCCAGAGAACAGCTAGAGATGGGATTAGCACTGTCTCAAGAAGTGCTAAAACAGCACGGGTGGATTCTGAATATTCCAAAATCCCAGTTAATGCCGACAACTCGTCTGCTGTTCCTAGGGATGATTCTGGACACGGTTCAGAAAAAGGTTTTTCTCCCGGAGGAAAAAGCCAAGGAGTTATCCGAGCTTGTCAGGAACCTCCTAAAACCAGGAAAGGTGTCTGTACATCAATGCACAAGAGTCCTGGGAAAAATGGTGGCTTCTTACGAAGCGATTCCATTCGGCAGATTCCACGCAAGAATTTTCCAAAGGGATCTGTTGGACAAATGGTCAGGGTCGCATCTTCAGATGCACCTACGGATAACCCTGTCTCCAAGGACAAGGGTGTCTCTTCTGTGGTGGTTGCAGAGTGCTCATCTATTGGAGGGCCGCAGATTCGGCATACAGGATTGGATCCTGGTGACCACGGACGCCAGCCTGAGAGGCTGGGGAGCAGTCACACAAGGAAGAAACTTCCAGGGAGTATGGACGAGCCTGGAAACGTCTCTTCACATAAACATTCTGGAACTAAGAGCAATATACAATGCTCTAAACCAGGCAGAACCTCTGCTTCAGGGAAAACCGGTATTGATCCAGTCGGACAACATCACGGCAGTCGCCCATGTGAACAGACAGGGCGGCACAAGAAGCAGGAGGGCAATGGCAGAAGCTGCAAGGATTCTTCGCTGGGCAGAGAATCATGTGATAGCACTGTCAGCAGTGTTCATCCCGGGAGTGGACAACTGGGAAGCAGACTTCCTCAGCAGACACGATCTTCACACGGGAGAGTGGGGACTTCATCCAGAAGTCTTCCACATGCTGGTAACCCGTTGGGAAAGACCAATGGTGGACATGATGGCGTCTCGCCTCAACAAAAAACTGGACAGGTATTGCGCCAGGTCAAGAGATCCGCAGGCAATAGCTGTGGACGCGCTGGTAACGCCTTGGGTGTACCAGTCGGTGTATGTGTTTCCTCCTCTGCCTCTCATACCAAAAGTATTGAGAATTATACGGCAAAGAGGCGTAAGAACGATACTAGTGGTTCCGGATTGGCCAAGGAGGACTTGGTACCCGGAACTTCAAGAGATGATCACGGAAGATCCGTGGCCTCTACCTCTAAGGAGGGACTTGCTTCAGCAGGGTCCCTGTCTGTTTCAAGACTTACCGCGGCTGCGTTTGACGGCATGGCGGTTGAACGCCGGATCCTAAAGGAAAGAGGCATGCCGGAAGAAGTCATTCCTACTTTGATTAAAGCAAGGAAGGAAGTAACCGTGCAACATTATCACCGAATTTGGCGAAAATATGTTGCGTGGTGCGAAGATCGGAGTGCTCCGACGGAGGAATTTCAACTGGGTCGATTCCTACATTTCCTGCAATCAGGATTGTCAATGGGTCTCAAATTGGGATCTATTAAGGTTCAAATTTCGGCCCTGTCGATTTTCTTTCAAAAAGAATTGGCTTCAGTCCCTGAAGTCCAGACCTTTGTTAAGGGAGTGCTGCATATACAGCCTCCTGTGGTGCCTCCAGTGGCACCGTGGGATCTAAATGTGGTTTTGGACTTCCTAAAATCTCATTGGTTTGAACCACTAAAAAAGGTGGATTTGAAATATCTCACATGGAAAGTGACCATGCTTCTAGCCCTGGCTTCTGCCAGGAGAGTGTCAGAATTGGCAGCTTTATCTTACAAAAGCCCATATCTGATTTTCCATTCGGACAGGGCAGAACTGCGAACTCGTCCGCATTTTCTCCCTAAGGTGGTGTCAGCATTTCATCTGAACCAGCCTATTGTAGTGCCTGCGGCTACAAGTGACTTGGAGGACTCCAAGTTACTGGACGTTGTCAGAGCATTAAAAATATATATAGCAAGGACAGCTGGAGTCAGAAAATCTGACTCGTTGTTTATATTGTATGCACCCAACAAGATGGGTGCTCCTGCGTCTAAGCAGACGATTGCTCGTTGGATCTGTAGCACAATCCAACTTGCACATTCTGTGGCAGGCTTGCCACAGCCTAAATCTGTAAAGGCCCACTCCACAAGGAAGGTGGGCTCATCTTGGGCGGCTGCCCGAGGGGTCTCGGCATTACAACTTTGCCGAGCAGCTACGTGGTCAGGGGAGAACACGTTTGTAAAATTTTACAAATTTGATACTCTGGCTAAGGAGGACCTGGAGTTCTCTCATTCGGTGCTGCAGAGTCATCCGCACTCTCCCGCCCGTTTGGGAGCTTTGGTATAATCCCCATGGTCCTTTCAGGAACCCCAGCATCCACTAGGACGATAGAGAAAATAAGATTTTACTTACCGATAAATCTATTTCTCGGAGTCCGTAGTGGATGCTGGGCGCCCATCCCAAGTGCGGATTATCTGCATAAGTTGTACATAGTTATTGTTAACTAATTCGGGTTATTGTTAAAGGAAGCCATCTTTCAGAGGCTCCGCTGTTATCATACTGTTAACTGGGTTTAGATCACAAGTTGTACGGTGTGATTGGTGTGGCTGGTATGAGTCTTACCCGGGATTCAAAATCCTCCCTTATTGTGTACGCTCGTCCGGGCACAGTACCTAACTGGAGTCTGGAGGAGGGTCATAGGGGGAGGAGCCAGTGCACACCACCTGATCGGAAAAGCTTTACTTTTTGTGCCCTGTCTCCTGCGGAGCCGCTATTCCCCATGGTCCTTTCAGGAACCCCAGCATCCACTACGGACTCCGAGAAATAGATTTATCGGTAAGTAAAATCTTATTATATATAATATACAGTGATGACTGAAGCCCTGAACACACAGTGCAGGGGAGGGGGAGGTTGGGGGTGCTTAGCACATACAGTGGGGCAAAAAAGTATTTGGACAGCCACCGATTGTGCAAGTTGACCCACTTAAAAAGATGAGAGAGGTCTGTAATTTCCACCATAGGTACAGTTCAACTGTGAGAGACAGAATCTGAAAAAAAAACTAGGAAATCACATTGTATGATTTTTAAACAGTTTATTTGTAAATTCTTGCGGAAAATAAATATTTGGACAATCAAAAAGTTTAACTCAGTACTTTGTAACATAACCTCGGTTGGCAATTACAGAGGTCAAACATTTCCTGTAGTTCTTGACCAAGTTTGCACACACTGTAGCAGGTATTTTGGCCCACTCTTCCATGCAGATCTTCTCTAGGTCTGTCATGTTTTGGGGCTGTCGCCGGGCAACATGGACTTTCAACTCCCTCCACAGATTTTCTATTGGGTTGAGGTCTGCAGACTGGCTAGGCCACTCCAGGACCTTGAAATGCTTCTTACGGAGCCACTCCTTAGTTGCTCGGGTGGTATATTTGGGGTCATTGTCATGCTGAAGACCCAGCCACGTTCCATCTTCAATGCTCTTACTGAGGGAAGGAGGTTTTTGCTCAAAATCTCACGATACATGGCCCCATTCATCCTCTCCTTAATACGGATCAGTCGTCCTGTCCCCTTTGCAGAAAAGCAGCCCTAAAGCATGATGTTTCCACCCCCATGCTTCACAGTGGGTATGATGTTCTTGGGATGCCATTCATCATTCTTCTCCCTCCAAACACGGCGAATAGAGTTTATACCAAACAGTTTGATTTTGCTCTCATCTGACCACATTACATTCTCCCAATCCTCCTCTGGATCATCCAGATGGTCACTGGCAAACTTTAGACGGGCCTGGACATGTGCTGGCTTAAGCAGGGGGACCTTTCGGGCGCTGCAGGATTTCAATCCATGACGACGTAGTGTGTTACTAATGGTAACCTTTTGACTGTGGTCCCAGCTCTCTTGAGGTCATTGACCAGGTCCCCCCGTGTAGTTCTGGGCTGATTCCTCACCGTTCTCAAGATCATTAATACCCCACGAGGTGAGATCTTGCATGGAGCCCCAGGTCGAGGGAGATTGTCAGTGATCTTGTATTTCTTCCATTTTTTTATAATTGTGCCAACAGTTGATCTCTTCTCACCAAGCTGCTAGCCTATTGTGGAGTAGCTCATCCCAGCCTTGTGCAGCTCTACAATTTTGTCCCTGGTGTCCTTAGACAGCTCTCTGGTCTTGGCCATGGTGGAGAGGTAGCAGTCTGACTGTTTGAGGGTGTGGACAGGTGTCTTTTATACAGATAACCAGTTCAAAAAGGTGCCATTAATACAGGTAATGAGTGGAGGATAGAAGAGCTTCTTAAAGAAGAAGTAACAGGTCTGTGAGAGCCAGAAATCTTGCTGCTTGGTAGGTGTCCAAATATTAAATTTCCACAAGAATTTTCAAGTAAATTGTTTAAAAATCATACAATGTGATTTCCTGGTTGTTTTTCTTTTAGTTGTAGTGTACCTATGATGGAAATTACAGACCTCTCTCATCTTTTTAAGTAGGTCAACTTGCACAATCGGTAGCTGTCCAAATACTTTTTTGCCCCACTGTATACACATACATGTTATGCTGTAATATATGTGCTTGCTGGTTATCCCGGTGATTGGCAGTGTGTGGATTAAGCCACCGTGCGGCACCCGGGACTCAGCAGCATTAGGATTAACTCTCCTTCTCACATTTCCCCCAGACTCCCATTAGCTAGTTTCTCAGGAGTCTGAGGGCGGGCTCAGAAGGAGAGTGAAGCCCCTGCACTGTGTATTCAGTGCTGCACAGCCGCTGCTGACAATTTTATATATTGTAACCACCATTAAAGTACAAACTGCTAAAGTAATGGCAGCACTGTCTATAGTGACTTGATCCTGGAGACATCTTGGCTCGCATAGAAGCACATTTGACAAAGAGGGAACACTGTTGCTTGTTTTCTACTGTTCTGTTCTGGTGTCAATGATTCACTGTTTGTTATTTCAGCTCCTCAGTAGTCCATGTGTCCGGAGTTAATGAGATCCAGTCTCCAACGGGCACAGGGCAGAACTTGACCCAAATATCACGTCAGATTAATGCTGGACAGGTTTGGACAGGAAGCCGGCCTCCTTTTCAAGGACAGGTACTTGCACCACCAGAGATCAATGTATTCTTAATCACAGAAGGTGCTGAAAGTGGGAGGCACAATGCTGGATTGTCCTTAAGGCAAAATATGTGTTTGTTAAATTCACAGCAAATTACATCACAGTCTGGTAAAGCTCAAACTTCTCCATTTGGTATTGGAACAAGTCACACGTACACATCAGATCCATCCACGTACAGCCCACTATCCAGCCCAGCCACATCATCTCCCAGCGGAAATGCCTACTCTGGTTTAGGAGGACGGAACGCGGCGTTCAGTAAGTCTGCATTCCGTTTCTTTGTGGTCACCATATAAACCTCTATGAAGCAAGAAGTGAAATACTCATAGGTTTGCATTGTAATACTTAACACACATGATGGCATAAAAAGTCTTATATTTCTCCACACAGCTGTTCTTTAGATCTCCACTGTGAGCCATGGCCGCCTTGTACCCTGGAGGACACTGCCTTCATGTGCTATTTCTCCCCATCACAGTACCTGCAAATTCCTTTAATAACCACAGCATCAATGTCTATTACCCTAGAGAAGTGGTTCTCAATCATTTCCCACCTTGGAACCCTCTGGTAGACCATTTGCATAATTTGCACCCCAAACATTTTCAAAGAAAAATATTTTAATGAATTTAATTGCTATTAGATAAAATGTTTATGTGCCACTACACTAAATATAAGCTATAATAGAACTATAAACAGGATTAAAATATAAATTACACAAACAGTATGAATTATACATATACTATATGGACAAAATTATTCAGACACCTGACCATTACACCAACAGGGACTGTAATTACATTGTATTCAAATACATATACTTTGATATGGAGTTGGAATCCATTTTTGCAGCTGTAACAGCTTCCATTCTGCTTTGAAGGCTTTCCACAATATGTTAGAGTGATTCTGTGGGAATCTGTGTCCATTCATTTTTTAGAGCATTTATGAGGACAGCCACTGATGTTGGATAAGTAGGCCTGGCTCACAATCTCCGTTCCAGTTCATCCAAAAGGTGCTCGATGATGTTGAGGTCAGGCTCTGTGCGGGCTAGTCAAGTTCTTCCGCACCAAACTCATCAAACCATGTCTTTATAGTCCTTGCTTTGTGTACTGGAGCACTGTCATGTTGGAATAGAAAACGGCCTTCCCCAAACTCTTGCCACAAAGTTGCAAGCATAGCATTGTCCAAAATGTCTTAATATGGTGAAACATTAAGATTGCCCTTCACTGGAGATAATGGGCTTAGCTCAAACCCTAAAAAAACAGCCCTATACCATTAGCCCTCCTCCACCAAACTTTACAGTTGTCACAATGCAGTCAGGCAGGTAACGTTCTCCCGGCATCCATCAAACTCAGACTCGCCTATCTGATTTCCAAACAGAGAAGTGTGATTCGTCACTCCAAAGAAAACGTTTCCACTGCTCCACAGTCCAGTGTCGGTCTCTTTTACACCACTTCATCCGACGCTTGGCATTGGACTTGGGGATGTGAGGCTTGCATGCAGCTGCGTGGCTATGGAAACCCATTCCATTAATTTCCCGCCGCACAGTTTTTGTGCTTACATTAATTCCAGTGGAAGTTCAGAACTCTTCAGCTATGGAATCAGCAGAGCGTTGGCGAATCTTACGCACCATGCACCTTAGCCGTCACCGTTCTGTGATTTATGCGGTCTTCCGCTTCGTGGCTGAGTTGCTGTTTTTTCTCAATGCTTCCACTTTCTAATAATATCACTTACAGTTGACCGTGGACTATCCAGCAGGAATGAAATTTCATGAACCGTCTTATTGCAAAGGTGGTATCCTGTCACAGTGCCACCCATTTTGTATAACAAATATCTGCAAATGGAGACTGCATGGCTAGGTGCTTGATTTTATACACCTGTGGCAACGGGTCTGATTGAAACACCTGAATTCAATAATTAACAGGTGTGGCCAAATGCATTGTCCATATAGTATATGTATTTCTCACATATTACAATTAAAACATTTTTTTAAATTGACACTGAAACTATAGCCAACATATGCTTTTTTTTTGTATTTATTTTAAAGCTACTGTGTAAGGTTATGTTCTAATAAATACAGAGACATTGGGCCTGATTGCGATGTGAACGCAAATTTTGAGAAGACCCCTGCACAAGCCATTAATGCGATTTGGCCGCATTAACTGCGAACGCCTCAGTGACGGAGCGTTTTTTCTGAGAGGTGCCGGGGAAACGGGGGCGTGTAGGCTGCATTTTTGGGGAGGCTGCATGTCACCACATGTAGCCGCTCTGATTGAAAAAATGACTGCAAGAGGCGTCCATAGTTTCTGCGCGCACGCTCTAATTGTGGCGCGATCGTAGTTAGAGCCTGATTGCAGTTGGTGGGCAGCAGGTAGCATGCTGGGCGGCCTTGCCCTGCGATGGGTGGCCCCCAGCATGCGATTGCAAGAGTAGCAGATTCTAAAAATCAGAATCTTCTACTCCTGCTGAATAAGGTCAATAGTAATACAATTTAATTCCCCCCACCCTGCCATTACAAGAAAAAGCTTTTGCTTATCCCTGAACGTCACAGCGAGTACTCCTGGCGGTACTCATATGCCAAGTGACATCACAGCGAGTACTCCTGACGGTACTCATGCACCAAGTTAAGAACCGCTGCTCCGGAGAGTATCTCTCTTTCTTTTGCTTGTAGCTACTGCAATTGTTTTAGACCTAATTGACTGCAAACTGGGCATGTATATACCCATGAAGATAGCCAAACCTAATAAACTTCTGATTGGGAACTTTGATATGTTGCTTGGGATGGACGTTAAATACAGTTAGAAATTAGCCGCATCTATCTTACTGATGGTACCCTGTCAGATCCAACTTTTTTTTTACCAGAGTGCCAGACAACAAGATCTTTTAGATTTAGGCACACATGTAAGAATGCCCATGGCCAAATCTGGCAGAGATCTGAATGCCTGGCAGTCGGGCCTGGCAAATAAGACAGGAGATGGTTTTAACATATTGTATATTTTATTGTCATCAAATTACAGCACTAAGGGCCTTATCAGCTTCCGTTGTAAAATTGCAAAATCGTAGTCTTGTTATTCTGAGTAGCCCTGGGTCACCAGCAATTGTCGATGGTACTCGATTTCTGCAAATGCATCGCAATTCTGTGATTGCATCGGTGGCATCTTTTACCTGTGTGGATGGCTCTTCACATGCGATTTTTAGCAGGAGCAGGATTGAGAAAATCGCAATTTCTGTCTCAATAGCGATCCAAGCTGAATGAGGTCCTAAATCTTCTATAGTTATCTCTTTTCAATGTGAATGTTTTCTTTATTATATATAAACGGAAAGTCCACAGACTACAACATAATGTCATTGGTGACTTCAGTCATCTTATGATATTATATTATCTCTTCTGTTGCAGCCTGTTAACTTGAACAGTTCTAGATAGGATGATAGAATGTGACATTGTCTTCTCTCAGACCAAGGGAAATTAGCCCAGCACACGTTACTTGCACTGGATCAGGAGAGAAGTGTTAAACACCTTGGAGAAATAGGTTTACTTTATAGATATCTATATATGATAGGGATGTGTCCAGGATCCGGCGGTTGAAATCCCGTCAGTCACAATGCCGACAGCGGCATGCCGATGGTCAGAATCCCGACGGTAAGTACTTGGGTTAGTGTTAGGGACTAGGGGGAGGGTTAGAGTTTGGCTGCAGGGGGGGTGGGTTATGGTTAGGCTGCAGGAGACAGTTAGGGTTAGTCTGTGGGAGGGGTGGGTTATGGTTAGGACAAGGGTAAGGGTTAAAATACTCAGTGGGATCCATCAGCATTCTGACCGCCGGGATGGCGCTGTCGGCATACTGACCATTGGGATATCAACCGCCAGGATATTGATGCAATCCCTAAATTAATACACTGACATTTTCATTCTCATATTTTGATTGAAATGTTCTGTTCTTTCATTAATCCACGCTCTCTTACTATAATACACACCCTTTTACTGGGGCATCTGAATCACCCCAACATGTCTGTTCCCATCAGAATGCGGTATGTGTAACTTCCTGACCAGCGTGCACCGGCTGACTCAGCTCTTATTGTACATCTATTCCATCTAGCAGAAAGTGACATAGCCACCTAATACCACTTTCACACACAAGTCAGAAACAGTTTAATGAACACAGGATAAACCCGTGTTGTATCTATTTGTACACCTTTCACACCGAGGTAAGTTCCCAGGAAAAATCCAGGTTGTGTGTCGGCCAGGGACATGCGGTGAGCTAAATGGGCTCTGCCTCACTCCACCGCACGTCACTGGTGTCGGCCCATGTCCTAGGTAATTACCAGGGATGATGACCCAGGTCACAAACTCCAGGATTATCCATTCACACCGATGCACAACCTGATTTGTTCCCGGGTCCTTTGTGGGGGGTCTTATTGTGGTATGTTATCTGCCCTCATGACTTACACACTCCACAAATGTCACCTCCAGGCATCACTGCTTGGGGGACTCAAATGGGTTACTGGTGCAACCGAGCAAGAAGGTGTCTCTCCACTGCAGAATTCTCTATGCCATAATGCCACAACTGGGGTGCATCACTTTACCATGCTGCCACCAGGGCAGGGAGCTTGACATGCAACAAAACAGGTGGTGTGGAATACATTACAGCTTTACTGATAATGCTACTGATAAACAGACCATAAATCCATTTTCTCTGACGTCCTAGTGGATGCTGGGACTCCGTCAGGACCATGGGGAATAGCGGCTCCGCAGGAGACAGGGCACAAAAGTAAAAGCTTTAGGATCAGGTGGTGTGCACTGGCTCCTCCCCCTATGACCCTCCTCCAAGCCTCAGTTAGGTTTTTGTGCCCGGCCGAGAAGGGTGCAATCTAGGTGGCTCTCCTAAAGAGCTGCTTAGAGTAAAAGTTTTATTAGGTTTTTTATTTTCAGTGAGTGCTGCTGGCAACAGGCTCACTGCAACGAGGGACTTAGGGGAGAAGAAGTGAACTCACCTGCGTGCAGGATGGATTGGCTTCTTAGGCTACTGGACACTAGCTCCAGAGGGACGATCACAGGTACAGCCTGGATGGGTCACCGGAGCCGCGCCGCCGACCCCCTTGCAGATGCTGAAGAGAGAAGAGGTCCAGAAATCGGCGGCTGAAGACTTCTCAGTCTTCATGTGGTAGCGCACAGCACTGCAGCTGTGCGCCATTGCTCTCAGCACACTTCACACCAACGGTCACTGAGGGTGCAGGGCGCTGGGGGGGGCGCCCTGGGCAGCAATGAAAGTACCTATACTGGCTAAAAATACATCACATATAGCCTCTGGGGCTATATGGATGTATTTAACCCCTGCCAGGTTGTCAGAAAAACGGGAGAAGAAGCCCGCCGAAAAGGGGGCGGGGCCTATTCTCCTCAGCACACAGCGCCATTTTCCCTCACAGAACTGCTGGTGGGAAGGCTCCCAGGCTCTCCCCTGCACTGCACTACAGAAACAGGGTTAAAACAGAGAGGGGGGGCACTTATTTGGCGATATGATTATATATTAAGATGCTATAAGGGAAAACACTTATATAAAGATTGTCCCTGTATAATTATAGCGTTTTGGTGTGTGCTGGCAAACTCTCCCTCTGTCTCCCCAAAGGGCTAGTGGGGTCCTGTCCTCTATCAGAGCATTCCCTGTGTGTGTGCTGTGTGTCGGTACGTGTGTGTCGACATGTATGAGGACGATGTTGGTGAGGAGGCGGAGCAATTGCCTGTAATGGTGATGTCACTCTCTAGGGAGTCGACACCGGAATGGATGGCTTATTTAAGGAAGTACGTGATAATGTCAACACGCTGCAAGGTCGGTTGACAACATGAGACGGCCGGCAAACAAATTAGTACCTGTCCAGGCGTCTCAAACACCGTCAGGGGCTTTAAAACGCCCATTTACCTCAGTCGGTCGACACAGACACGGACACTGACTCCAGTGTCGACGGTGAAGAAACAAACGTATTTTCCATTAGGGCCACACGTTACATGTTAAGGGCAATGAAGGAGGTGTTACATATTTCTGATACTACAAGTACCATAAAAAAGGGTATTATGTGGAGTGTGAAAAAACTACCTGTAGTTTTTCCTGAATCAGATAAATTATATGAAGTGTGTGATGATGCGTGGGTTTCCCCCGATAGAAAATTATTGGCGGTATACCCTTTCCCGCCAGAAGTTAGGGCGCGTTGGGAAACACCCCTTAGGGTGGATAAGGCGCTCACACGCTTATCAAAGTGGCGGTACCGTCTCCAGATAGGGCCGCCCTCAAGGAGCCAGCTGATAGGAGGCTGGAAAATATCCTAAAAAGTATATACACACATACTGGTGTTATACTGCGACCAGCGATCGCCTCAGCCTGGATGTGCAGCGCTGGGGTGGCTTGGTCGGATTCCCTGACTGAAAATATTGATACCCTTGACAGGGACAGTATTTTATTGACTATAGAGCATTTAAAGGATGCATTTCTATATATGCGAGATGCACAGAGGGATATTTGCACTCTGGCATCAAGAGTAAGTGCGATGTCCATATCTGCCAGAAGATGTTTATGGACACGACAGTGGTCAGGTGATGCAGATTCCAAACGGCACATGGTAGTATTGCCGTATAAAGGAGAAAAAGACACCGTCTTTTCAGCCTAAGTCCCCATAAGGGCAAGCGGGCAAAAGGCCAGTCATATCTGCCCAGGGATAGAGGAAAGGGAAGAAGACTGCAGCAGGCAGCCCATTCCCAGGAACAGAAGCCCTCCACCGCTTCTGCCAAGTCCTCAGCATGACGCTGGGGCCGTACAAGCGGACTCAGGTGCGGTGGGGGGTCGTCTCAAGAGTTTCAGCACGCAGTGGGCTCACTCGCAAGTGGACCCCTGGATCCTACAAGTAGTATCCCAGGGGTACAGATTGGAAATTCGAGACGTCTCCCGCTCGCAGGTTCCTGAAGTCTGCTTTACCAACGTCTCCCTCCGACAGGGAGGCAGTATTGGAAACAATTCACAAGCTGTATTCCCAGCAGGTGATAATCAAAGTACCCCTCCTACAACAAGGAAAGGGGTATTATTCCACACTATATTGTGGTACTGAAGCCAGACGGCTCGGTGAGACCTATTCTAAATCTGAAATATTTGAACACTTACATACAAAGGTTCAAATCAAGATGGAGTCACTCAGAGCAGTGATAGCGAACCAGGAAGAAGGGGACTATATGGTGTCCCGGGACATCAGGGATGCTTACCTCCATGTCCCAATTTGCCCTTCTCACCAAGGGTACCTCAGGTTCGTGGTACAGAACTGTCACTATCAGTTTCAGACGCTGCCGGTTGGATTGTCCGCGGCACCCCGGGTCCTTACCAAGGTAATGGCCGAAATGATGATTCTTCTTCAAAGGAAATGGACGATCTCCTGATAAGGGCAAGGTCCAGAGAACAGTTGGAGGTCGGAGTAGCACTATCTCAAGTAGTTCTACGACAGCACGGGTGGATTCTAAATATTCCAAAACCGCAGCTGTTTCCGACGACACGTATGCTGTTCCTAGGGATGATTCTGGACACAGTCCAGAAAAGGGTGTTTCTCCCGGAGAAGAAAGCCAGGGAGTTACCCGAGCTAGTCAGGAACCTCCTAAAACCAGGAAAAGTGTCAGTGCATCATTGCACAAGGGTCCTGGGAAAAATGGTGGCTTCTTACGAAGCGATTCCATTCGGCAGATTTCACGCAAGAACTTTTCAGTGGGATCTGCTGAAGAAATGGTCCGGAGCGCATCTTCAGATGCATCAGCGGATAACCCTGTCTCCAAGGACAAGGGTGTTTCTTCTGCGGTGGCTGCAGAGTGCTCATCTACTAAAGGGCCGCAGATTCGGCATTCAGGACTGGGTCCTGGTGACCACGGATGCCAGCCTGAGAGGCTGGGGAGCAGTCACACAGGAAAAAAAAAAAAAAAAAATTTCCAGGGAGTGTGATCAAGTCTGGAGACTTCTCTCCACATAAATATACTGGAGCTAAGGGCAATTTACAATGCTCTAAGCTTAGCAAGACTTCTGCTTCAAGGTCAGCCGGTATTGATCCAGTGGGACAACATCACGGCAGTCGCCCACGTAAACAGACAGGGCGGCACAAGAAGCAGGAGGGAAATGGCAGAAACTGCAAGGATTCTTCGCTGGGCGGAAAATCATGTGATAGCACTGTCAGCAGTGTTCATTCCGGGAGTGGACAACTGGGAAGCAGACTTCCTCAGCAGGCACGACCTCCACCCGGGAGAGTGGGGACTTCATCGGGAAGTCTTCCACATGATTGTGAACCGTTGGGAAAGACCAAAGGTGGACATGATGGCGTCCCGCCTGAACAAAAAACTGGACAGGTATTGCGCCAGGTCAAGAGACCCTCAGGCAATAGCTGTGGACGTTCTGGTAACACCGTGGGTGTACCAGTCGGTGTATGTGTTCACTCCTCTGCTTCTCATACCCAAGGTACTGAGAATTATAAGACGTAGAGGAGTAAGAACTATACTCGTGGCTCCGGATTGGCCAAGAAGGACTTGGTACCCGGAACTTCAAGAAATGCTCACAGAGGACTCATGGCCTCTGCCGCTAAGAAGGGACTTGCTTCAGCAAGTACCATGTCTGTTCCAAGACTTACCGCGGCTGCGTTTGACGGCATGGCGGTGGAACGCCGGATCCCAAGGGAAAAAGGCATTCCGGAAGAGGTCATTCCTACCCTGGTCAAAGCCAGGAAGGAGCTGACCGCACAACATTATCACCACATGTGGCGAAAATATGTTGCGTGGTGGGAGGCCAGGAAGGCCCCACGAAGAAATTTCAACTCGGTCGATTCCTGCATTTCTTGCAAACAGGAGTGTCTATGGGCCTCAAATTGGGGTCCATTAAGGTTCAAATTTCGGCCCTGTCGATTTTCTTCCAGAAAGAATTGGCTTCAGTTCCTGAAGTCCAGAAGTTTGTCAAGGGAGTACTGCATATACAACCCCCTTTTGTGCCTCCAGTGGCACTGTGGGATCTCAACGTAGTTCTGGGATTCCTCAAATCACATTTTAAACCGCTCAAATCTGTGGATTTGAAATATCTCACATGAAAAGTGACCATGCTGTTGGCCCTGGCTTCGGCCAGGCGAGTGTCAGAATTGGCGGCTTTGTCTCACAAAAGCCCATATCTGATTGTCCATTCGGACAGGGCAGAGCTGAGGACTCGTCCCCAGTTTCTCCCTAAGGTGGTGTCAGCGTTTTGCCTGAACCAGCTTATTGTGGTACCTGCGGCTACTAGGGACTTGGAGGACTCCAAGTTGCTAGATGTTGTCAGGGCCCTGGAAATATAGGTTTCCAGGACGGCTGGAGTCAGGAAAACTGACTTGCTGTTATCCTGTATGCACCCAACAAACTGGGTGCTCTTGCTTCTAAGCAGACGATTGCTAGTTGGATGTGTAGTACAATTCAGCTTGCACATATGTGGCAGGCCTGCCACAGCCAAAATATGTAAATGCCCATTTCAAAAGGAAGGTGGGCTCATCTTGGGCGGCTGCCCGAGGGGTCTCGGCTTTACAACTTTGCCGAGCTGCTACTTGGTCAGGGGCAAACACGTTTGCAAAATTCTACAAATTTGATACCCTGGCTGAGGAGGACCTGGAGTTCTCTCATTCGGTGCTGCAGAGTCATCCGCACTCTCCCGCCCGTTTGGGAGCTTTGGTATAATCCCCATGGTCCTGACGGAGTCCCAGCATCCACTAGGACGTCAGAGAAAATAAGAATTTACTTACCGATAATTCTATTTCTCGTAGTCGGTAGTGGATGCTGGGCGCCCATCCCAAGTGCGGATTGTCTGCAATACTTGTACATAGTATTGTTACAAAAATCGGGTTATTATTGTTGTGAGCCATCTTTTCAGAGGCTCCGCTGTTATCATGCTGTTAACTGGGTTCAGATCACAGGTTGTACAGTGTGATTGGTGTGGCTGGTATGAGTCTTACCCGGGATTCAAAATCCTTCCTTATTGTGTACGCTCGTCCGGGCACAGTATCCTAACTGAGGCTTGGAGGAGGGTCATAGGGGGAGGAGCCAGTGCACACCACCTGATCCTAAAGCTTTTACTTTTGTGCCCTGTCTCCTGCGGAGCCGCTATTCCCCATGGTCCTGACGGAGTCCCAGCATCCACTACGGACTACGAGAAATAGAATTATCGGTAAGTAAATTCTTATTTTTTTCAGTCTTTACCAGTATTCAGTAACTACTGTTCCTCATATTGCATGCACATGTGGATAGTGTTTGTGGTTACTATGGTAAGTATACAGAAAATACATTATTAGGCTACAAGCCTAATGTTTACTCACCCAACCGTATTTTGTTCTCTCCTCTATGTTCAGCTGAAACAGGACAGAGCAGTAGTCAGTTCCAGGGCCGGGCATCAGAAGTGTGGTCTCAGTGGCAGAGTCAGCATCATAACCAGCAGAGCAATGAGCAGCACTCCCACCAGCAGCCAGGCCAGGCAGAAGTCTTCCAGGTACCTAATGTCTCTATGGCAGAGGTTCTCAAACTCGGTCCTCAGGACCCCACACAGTGCATGTTTTGCAGGTAACCCAGCAAGTGCACAGATGCATTCATTACTCACACATTTTAAAAGGTCCACAGGTGAAGCTAATTGTTCCACTTGTGATTCTGTGAGGAGACCTGCAAAACATGCACTGTGTGGGGTCCTGAGGACCGAGTTTGAGAACCTGTGCTCTATGGTTTATACTGCATCATTTGTCAGGGATACTCACAAGTGTTTTTCATTTGGAATTAGAGGGGCATTTTATAATAGTCAGGGATATTTGCAAAAAACACAGAAAATCAACCAAATCTAAAGCTAGGTACACACTAGACAATATGTCGCCCGTTTCCACAGATCAGAGCGACACATCATCTAGTGTGTACTCATGATATGAACGATCCTGCGGATCGCTAGCAGCATCCCCTCATGCAGCAAGGCCGACAGGGGGGTGTTGCTAGCGATGACATGCTGCAGAAAGGAGTTTTCTATTTTTTATTTGTATTGTCAATTTTACTAATAGAGAAGTTGATCATAGTTCTAATTATATAACATGGATAAAGTGGCATATGAAAAGTAACTTACAAAATGCAACCAGTGAGACATTAGCTTTCATGTCTGAGAATTGTATTAGTTGCTATGTGCTTGTTAAAATATTTTCTCACCGTTTTTAAGAAATGTCATATTATAAGTCTGGCACCTACACTAACACCCATATATCATATCTACCAATCTCAGAAATTCAAGCCTATGAATGGCACCTATGGGGATGGGTTGGTATCGGGATCCCGATGGTCGGGATGCTGGCTGTCAAAATACCGACAGCAGCATCCCAGTGATAAAAAAACAGACAGTGAGAAATAAAGTTAACCCTAATTCCTAACCCCCCCCTTCCCGCAGCCTGACCCTAACCCCCTCCCCCCTTCCCTCCCGCAGCCTAACCCTAACCTCCCTAAGTGGTGCCTAACCCCCCTTTCTGCAGCCTAACCCTAACCTTCCCCGAGGGTTCCTAAACCCCTCACCCCGCAGCGTGACCGGATCCCATAAGAACAGTGTGACTGGCTAACAAAGGAGACAGTTTGTGTAAAGCACAATTAGGGGGTAATTCAGTTGTGGGTGAAGGGGGCAAACTGCCATTGCGTTTAAACGCATCCTTCACCCATGGGGTTCGCACCCCTTTTCTCTTAAGAGTGCTCTCTTCTCTATGGCCAGCGAACACCTGAACGAGATCCTGCCACTGTATTAAAGTGCAGCGGGTGGTCACGCTATCCGGACAGGCGAATCCATTCGCCCACAGTTCCCCGCTTAAAGTTCATTCATTATGGCGCTACGAACGGTTTGTGACAATTTATAAACAAATGTTAATAACAATAATGCATATTTCTCTTACGTCCTAGAGGATGCTGGGGACTCCAAAAGGACCATGGGGTATAGACGGGATCCGCAGGAGCTTGGGCACACTACAAAGACTTAATCTGGGTGTGAACTGGCGCCTCCCTCTATGCGCCTCCTCCAGACCTCAGTTAGACTTTGTGCCCAGGAGTGACTGGATGCACACTAGGGAAGCTCTACTGAGTTTCTCTAGAAAAGACTTTGTTAGGTTTTTTATTTTCAGGGAGACCTGCTGGCTACAGGCTCCCTGCAGCGTGGGAGGGAGGGGAGAGAAGCAGACCTACTTCTTCTTAGTTAAGGGCTCTGCTTCTCGGCTACTGGACACCATTAGCTCCAGAGGGTTCGATCACTTGGTGCGCCTAGCTGCTTGTTCCCGGAGCTACGCCGTCGCCCCCTCACAGAAGCCAGAAGATAGAAGTCGGGTGAGTATGAGAAGATCAGAAGACTTCAGGACGGCAGAAGACTTCAGTAAAGGTACAGCTCAGCGGTAACGCTGTGCTCCATGCTCCCACACACATCACCAACGGTTTTCACTGGGTGCAGGGCGCTGGGGGGGGGGGTGCCCTGGGCAGCATGTTACTGGAGTTTGTTGGGCGGCTTAAAGATTGTAGGTGCCTCGGCACCGTTTACAGACCCCTGCCGGCATCTTTTTTCAGATTTAAAATTGGCGGGCCGAAGCGCGCCGGGAAGGGGGCGGAGCTTCGTCTCGCAGCTCACGGGCGCCATTTTCCCTACAACACGCGGCTGAGGGATAGACGCTGCCGGGACCTCCACGCTTCTCTCCTAAGTAATGGGGGGCATTTTCAGAGGGGGGCCGCAGTGTGGTGCTTAATATTAACATAAGGCAGCGCTGGGTACATATATCGTTTCTGGCGATATATGGGCGCTGGGGTGTGAGCTGGCATACTCCCTCTGTGTCCTCTATCTGGGCTTTATTGTGGGCCTGTCACCTAGCTGGGACGTTCTGTGTGTTGTGGTGTGTCGGTACTACGTGTCGGCATGTGTGAGGCTGAAGGTTATTCACCGGAGGAGGTTATTGGGGGAGCGGATGCGGGGCTAGAGTTGGGACTGTCGACGCAGCCGACACCTGATTTGCTAGCATTGCTCAGTACGATAAATTCAAATGTAGCTTCCTTATCAAAGAGGTTAGATAAGTCTGAGTCACAGACGCAGGTGTGGAAAAAGTCCATGGAAGAGGCTTTGTCTCAGGTACAGACCCCATCCGGGTCGCAAAAGAGGCCATTTACTCAAGTGGTAGATACGGATACCGACACGGACTCTGATTCCGAGGTCGATTTCACTGAGGCAGCTTTACATCCACGGTTAGTTAAGAGTATTCAGTACATGATTGTGGCTATAAAAGATGTTTTACACATTTCTGATGAACCTGCGGTACAGGAAACAAGGATTTGCTTGTTCAAGGGAAAAAAACCTGAGGTGAAGTTTCCCACCTCTCATGAAATGAATACTCTTTGTGAAAAGGCTTGGGAGTCGCCGTATAAGAAATGGCAGATTCCCAAGAGGATTTACATGGCGTATCCTTTCCCCTATGATGACAGGGAAAAATGGGAGGCATCTCCAAATGTTGACAAAGCTCTATCTCGTTTGTCTAAGAAAGTGGCACTTCCGTCTCCTGACACGGCAGCCCTCAAAGATCCGGCGGATCGCAAACTGGAGACGTCTCTGAAGTCCATTTTCGCTAATTCGGGTGCATTGCTCAGACCCGCTGTGGCATCGGTATGGGTGAGTAGTGCTATTGCTAAATGGGCTGAGAATTTAGCTAATGATATGGATACTCTTGATAAAGATAATGTCCTTTTAACTCTCGGTTATATTAAGGACGCTGCAGATTACATAAAGGACGCGGCGAGGGACGTCTGTCTCTTGGGTTCAAGAACCAATGCCATGTCGATATCAGCCAGGAGGGCGCTGTGGATCCATCAATGGAACGCTGATGCCGACTCCAAGAGGGCTATGGAAGCGCTACCCTTCAAAGGTACTGTCTTGTTTGGGGACGCTTGGCTGACCTGGTCTCGACCGCGACTACGGGTACGTCCTCTTTCTTCCTTATGTTCCCACACAACAGAAAAAGGCACCACATCAGCAAATGCAGTCCTTTCGTCACAATAAATACAGGCGTGGAAAAGGTTCGTCCTTCCTCGCTTCAAAGGGTAGAGGAAGGGGAAGAAAACCTCCTGCAGGCTCAGGCACCCAGGACCAAAAGTCCTCCCCTGCTGCTACCAAGTCCACCGCATGACGCTGGGGATTCCCTGGGGGAGTCCGGACCGGTGGGGGGCCGTCTACAAATATTCAGTCAGGTCTGGATTCAATCAGGCCTGGATCCTTGGGTACTAGAGATCGTGTCTCAGGGATACAAACTGGAGTTTCAGGAGATGCCCCCTCACCGGTTCTTCGTTTCGGCATTACCAGTAGTTCTTCCGGACAGGGAGGTGGTGCTAGCAGCGATTCAAAAACGGTGTCTACAGAGGGTCATTTTTTCTGTTCCCTCGTCCCAGCGGGGGGAGGGTTTCTACTCGAGCCTCTTTGTTGTGCCGAAACCAGACGGTTCGGTCAGACCAATTCTAAATCTAAAATCCCTCAATCCATACTTGAAAGTTTTCAAGTTCAAGATGGAATCCCTTCGAGCGGTGATTGCCAGCCTGGAAGGGGGGGATTTTATGGCGTCAGTCGACATCAAGGATGCCTACTTACATGTCCCGATATATCCTTCACATCAGGCCTTTCTCAGGTTTGCGATACAGGATTCTCATTACCAATTTCAGACGTTGCCGTTTGGGCTTTCCACGGCTCCGAGGATTTTCACCAAAGTCATGGCGGAAATGATGGTTCTCCTTCGCAAACAAGGGGTTACAATTATCCCATACTTGGACGATCTCCTGATAAAGGCGAGGTCCAAGGAACGGTTGCTGAGAAGTGTAGAGTTGTCACTGTCGGTTCTGCGACAGCACGGTTGGGTGCTCAATTTGCCAAAATCCCAGTTGATTCCGACCACTCGGCTTCCTTTTCTGGGCATGATTCTGGACACGGAATTACAGAAGGTATTTCTTCCAGAAGAAAAGGCTCTGGAACTGCAGACGATGGTCAGGGAACTTCTGAGGCCGACGAGTGTGTCGATCCATCAAGGTACTCGGGTTCTGGGGAAGATGGTTGCGGCATACGAAGCCATCCCATTCGGCAGGTTTCACGCCCGGGTGTTTCAGTGGGACTTGCTGAGCAAATGGTCCGGGTCTCACCTGCACATTCACCGGAAGATAAGTTTATCTCCCAGAGCCAGAATCTCTCTCCTGTGGTGGCTACAAGGTCATCACCTCCTAGGGGGACGCTGATTCGGTATCCAGGATTGGGTACTTCTAACAACAGATGCAAGTCTCCGGGGCTGGGGCGCAGTCACCCAAGGAAGAAACTTCCAGGGGAAATGGTCGCTTCAGGAAGCCTGTCTCCACATAAATGTTCTCGAGTTAGGAGCTATTTACAACGGCCTGCTGCAAGCAAGAAGCCTTCTTCAGGGTCGACCTGTCCTGATGCAGTCAGACAACATCACAGCGGTGGCGCATATAAACCGTCAAGGCGGAACGAGGAGCAGAGCGGCAATGGCAGAGTCCACAAGAGTCCTTCGCTGGGCAGAACAACACGTGTGCGCCCTGTCAGCAGTCTTCCTACCGGGAGTGGACAACTGGGAAGCAGATTTCCTCAGCAGACACGATCTCCATCCGGGAGAGTGGGCTCTTCACCAAGAGGTATTTGCAGAGGTGACAAGACGCTGGGGAATTCCGTTGATCGACATGATGGCGTCTCGTCTCAACAAGAAGTTCCCGAGGTATTGTTCCAGGTCAAGGGACCCCCAAGCCACTGCAGTGGACGCCCTGGTGTCTCCGTGGGTGTTCCAGTCGGTGTATGTGTTCCCTCCACTTCCTCTCATTCCAAAGGTACTGGGGATCATTCGACGAGCAAGGGTTCAGGCGATTCTCGTTGTTCCGGACTGGCCAAGAAAGGCCTGGTACCCGGATCTTCAGGACTTACTGGTGGAAGATCCGTGGCCGCTTCCTCTAAGAGAGGATCTGTTGTTGCAGGGGCCATGCGTGTTTCCAGACTTACCGCGGCTGCGTTTGACGGCATGGAGGTTGAGCGCCAGATCTTAGCTCGTAAGGGTATTCCCAGGGAGGTCATTCCAACTCTCATTAAGGCTAGGAAGGAGGTTACGGCGAAACATTATCACCGTATTTGGAGAAAGTATGTTTCCTGGTGTGAGTCTAAAATGGCTCCTGCGGAAGATTTTCACTTGGGTCGCTTTCTCTACTTTTTACAGGCGGGGGTAGATGAAGGCCTGAAATTGGGTTCCATCAAAGTGAAGATTTCGGCTTTGTCTATTTTCTTTCAAAAAGAGTTAGCTGCCCTCCCAGAGGTTCAGACTTTTGTGAAAGGAGTAATGCATATCAATCCTCCGTTTGTGCCTCCTGTAGCTCCATGGGACCTTGATGTGGTGTTACGGTTTCTCATGTCTTCCTGGTTTGAACCTTTGCGTAATGTTGAGTTGAAGTTTCTCACTTGGAAGGTAGTTATGCTTTTGGCGCTGGCGTCTGCCAGGTCGGGTGTCAGAGTTGGCGGCTTTATCCCATAAGAGCCCGTACTTGATTTTTCATTCGGATAGGGCGGAATTGAGGACTCGTCAACAATTTCTGCCGAAGGTGGTTTCTTCATTTCAAATTAACCAACCTATTGTGGTTCCGGTGGCTACGGAAGCAGTGGCGATTCCAAAATCTCTGGATGTTGTAAGAGCGTTGAAGATCTACGTCACTAGGATAGCTGTTGCTAGGAAGACTGAGGCGTTGTTTGTCTTGTATGCGGCCAACAAGATTGGTCATCCTGCTTCAAAACAGACTATTGCACGCTGGATTTGTAGTACGATCCAGCAGGCTCATTCTTCGGTCGGACTACCGGTGCCGAAGTCGTTGAAAGCCCATTCTACCAGGAAAGTGGGCTCATCTTGGGCGGCTGCCCGAGGCGTTTCGGCGTTACAACTTTGCCGAGCAGCTACTTGGTCGGGTTCTAACACGTTTGCTAAGTTCTATAAGTTTGATACCCTGGCCTATGCGGACGACTCTGCAGTCGGTGCTGCAGAGTCGTCCGCACTCTCCCGCCCGTTCTGGAGCTTTGGTATAATCCCCATGGTCCTTTTGGAGTCCCCAGCATCCTCTAGGACGTAAGAGAAAATAGGATTTTGGTACTTACCGATAAATCCTTTTCTCCTAGTCCGTAGAGGATGCTGGGCGCCCGTCCCGGTGCGGACTATTACTCGCAGTGTTTTCTTGCTGGTTAAATTAGTTTATACACGGGTTGTGTATTGTTTTGTTTCAGCTTGTTGCTGGTGTTAATGCATACTGTTATCTGGTTACTCCGGTTGTACGGTATGTTTGTGGTGTGGGCCGGTCGGTTTGTAGCCCTTAGTTTAAACAAAAATCTTTTCCTTGAAATGTCCGTCTCTCCTGGGCACAGTTCCTATAACTGTTGTCTGGAGGAGGGGCATAGAGGGAGGAGCCAGTTCACATCCAGATTAAGTCTTTTTAGTGTGCCCAAGCTCCTGCGGATCCCATCTATACCCCATGGTCCTTTTGGAGTCCCCAGCATCCTCTACGGACTAGGAGAAAAGGATTTATCGGTAAGTACCAAAATCCTATTTTGTCTGTTTGGAAGGTAATGCTAGGGCTGGGCAAAGGATCAAGAGATGCAAATAGTGTCTGAGTTAAAGTGACGTATATGGCTGGCTGTATAGATCCTCTGTTTCCCCAGGACATGCTTCCTATGTCTGGAGACCCCACGCAAGGCACTGGTAACTACAACATTGAAGACTTTGCAGACTTGGGGATGTTCCCACCTTTTTCTGAATAATTAATTCCCTGCGTGGCTTGTACAGCAGCAAAGGAGAGAGGCTGCATTATGGTCTCAGCACTTTCACCTGCTCCCTCCAAATGACCAACATCTGTCACTCCAGCATGGATCCCGCCTCGCACAAGCTGGAAGGGTTCATGTAAACTTGTTGTAACTTTCTTATCTCAAGCAAGAATCGGGGATCTTATTATACAGACTGTCCTTCTGACAGCAAAAAGTAAACATATCAACAAAAATAAATTGTGATCAACTGATATACAAATGGCACTGTGATGGTATCCTATAGCTGGAAAAGAACAAGCATAGAGTATATTGCGCTCTATGTGGGCACTATTAATGTACAGGAATCGTCTGTCAAAGTCCCTAGTGTCATGTATTCCTTCGCTTGGATTTGTCCATCAGCCCTCAGCAAAATGGCATAATCTAAACCCTTATTCCCTCTCCAGTAATCTTCTGGGTATGTCCATAATCTGCGGTGGATTGGACAATCATCGTGTTTCTTTGAAGTGACCAATCACACGGTTACATATCTGTCAAGCTGTTATGTTAATGTGAAACATATATATTGTGTATTTTGTACTACTGAATGTCCTGTACTATTACTCTTTGCATAGTCTTACTATGCCGTATTTTGCTAATGTCATTTCATTAAAGGTTGACATGGGTTATGTTTGTTTTTGTATTACTATTTATGTCTGTGCCAGGTTTCTGTTCATTGATTTGGCAATTCGGGTAATGACGCTAGAGTCGGCAAATAGATGTTGGTGAGTTATTCAAAATGATTTATAAAGTTTGGTGGAAACTCAGTTAAAATGGGTCTGTCTAGCCCAGATTATTCATAGCAATCCAATAGAGCATTGCTTACATGATGCTTGATAGTTCTTCATGCAGACTGGGTTTATTAATACTAGAACTGCTGTACCGTACTGATTCATGGTACACCCTATGCATTTCTTTCACTGAAAAATGTGCCATTTTTAAGCTGTATGGGTAATGTTACATCAGGCTTTTAGCACCCAGCGTATTTCAGCAGACACAAAGCTTATTGGTGCTAGTGTGACAGGAACACGGAGGTCCAACTATCACTGTGCATTTCCTGCAACTGATGTACAATAAGTATAGGGAACAGTAGGGATCGCTACCTTTATTTAAAAAATCTGGTTGGTTGCTGTAGGTTTTTTTGTTTGTTTGTTTGTTTTTAATGGAACAATTGCCCTGTGTTACTGAATATCAGGTTATAAGAGGATACAGTATTACTGAGCATTATTGAAACCTTACAAAAAATGTAGACAAAAGAAGGGTTAACAGCAAATGTTCTTATTCACTCATCTGAAGTATACAAGGAATGTGCATATTGCTTAATTTCAATGTTTATTTTCAGACTGGCTATGCAGTTTTAGATAGATACATATACAACATGTCATCAGCTAATAATATGCACGGGTCTTGTACTAAACATCATATAAATAACATGGACATGCAAAAAAAAAACTAAATACAAATACACGCAGAAGGAATTGATATATGTCACAGAAAAGTCCAGTACATTATATATACAGTGCATCTTTAAAGTATTCACAGCGCTTCACTTTTTCCACATTTTGTTACAGCCTTATTCCAAAATGGAATAAATTATTTTTTTCCTTCAAAATTCTACATACAATACCTCATAATGACAACGTGAAAAAAGTTTTTTCTCTGACGTCCTAGTGGATGCTGGGGACTCCGTCAGGACCATGGGGAATAGCGGCTCCGCAGGAGACAGGGCACAAAAGTAAAAGCTTTAGGATCAGGTGGTGTGCACTGGCTCCTCCCCCTATGACCCTCCTCCAAGCCTCAGTTAGATTTTTGTGCCCGGCCGAGAAGGGTGCAATCTAGGTGGCTCTCCTAAAGAGCTGCTTAGAGTAAAAGTTTTGTTAGGTTTTTTATTTTCAGTGAGTCCTGCTGGCAACAGGCTCACTGCATCGAGGGACTTAGGGGAGAGAAGTGAACTCACCTGCGTGCAGGATGGATTGGCTTCTTAGGCTACTGGACACCATTAGCTCCAGAGGGAGTCGGAACACAGGTCTCACCCTGGGGTTCGTCCCGGAGCCGCGCCGCCGACCCCCTTGCAGATGCCGAAAAGTGAAGAGGTCTTGAAACCGGCGGCAGAAGACTTTTCAGTCTTCATAAGGTAGCGCACAGCACTGCAGCTGTGCGCCATTGTTGTCAGCACACTTCATAGCAGCGGTCACTGAGGGTGCAGGGCGCTGGGGGGGGCGCCCTGGGCAGCAATGATAGTACCTTATTCTGGCTAAAAATACATCACATATAGCCCCTGGGGGCTATATGGATGTATTTAACCCCTGCCAGGTCTCAGAAAAACGGGAGAAGAAGCCCGCCGAAATGGGGGCGGGGCCTATTCTCCTCAGCACACGGCGCCATTTTCCCTCACAGAAATGCTGGTGGGAAGGCTCCCAGGCTCTCCCCTGCACTGCACTACAGAAACAGGGTTAAAACAGAGAGGGGGGGCACTTATTTGGCGATATGACTATATATATTAAAATGCTATAAGTTGTTCCTGTATTGTCCCTGTATAATTATAGCGTTTTTGGTGTGTGCTGGCAAACTCTCCCTCTGTCTCCCCAAAGGGCTAGTGGGGTCCTGTCCTCTATCAGAGCATTCCCTGTGTGTGTGCTGTGTGTCGGTACGTGTGTGTCGACATGTATGAGGACGATGTTGGTGAGGAGGCGGAGCAATTGCCTGTAATGGTGATGTCACTCTCTAGGGAGTCGACACCGGAATGGATGGCTTATTTAAGGAATTACGTGATAATGTCAACACGCTGCAAGGTCGGTTGACGACATGAGACGGCCGGCAAACCAATTAGTACCTGTCCAGGCGTCTCAAACACCGTCAGGGGCGTTAAAACGTCCTTTTACCTCAGTCGGTCGACACGGACACTGACTCCAGTGTCGACGGTGAAGAAACAAACGTATTTTCCTTTAGGGCCACACGTTACTTGTTAAGGGCAATGAAGGAGGTGTTACATATTTCTGATACTACAAGTACCACAAAAAAGGGTATTATGTGGAGTGTGAAAAAACTACCTGTAGTTTTTCCTGAATCAGATAAATTAAATGAAGTGTGTGATGATGCGTGGGTTTCCCCCGATAGAAAATTATTGGCGGTATACCCTTTCCCGCCAGAAGTTAGGGCGCGTTGGGAAACACCCCTTAGGGTGGATAAGGCGCTCACACGCTTATCAAAACAAGTGGCGGTACCGTCTCCAGATAGGGCCGCCCTCAAGGAGCCAGCTGATAGGAGGCTGGAAAATATCCTAAAAAGTATATACACACATACTGGTGTTATACTGCGACCAGCGATCGCCTCAGCCTGGATGTGCAGCGCTGGGGTGGCTTGGTCGGATTCCCTGACTGAAAATATTGATACCCTTGACAGGGACAGTATTTTATTGACTATAGAGCATTTAAAGGATGCATTTCTATATATGCGAGATGCACAGAGGGATATTTGCACTCTGGCATCAAGAGTAAGTGCGATGTCCATATCTGCCAGAAGTTGTTTATGGACACGACAGTGGTCAGGTGATGCAGATTCCAAACGGCACATGGAAGTATTGCCGTATAAAGGAGAAAAAGACAACGTCTTTTCAGCCTCAGTCCTTTCGTCCCCATAAGGGCAAGCGGGCAAAAGGCCAGTCATATCTGCCATGGGATAGAGGAAAGGGAAGAAGACTGCAGCAGGCAGCCCATTCCCAGAAACAGAAGCCCTCCACCGCTTCTGCCAAGTCCTCAGCATGACGCTGGGGCCGTACAAGCGGACTCAGGTGCGGTGGGGGGGGTCGTCTCAAGAGTTTCAGCACGCAATGGGCTCACTCGCAAGTGGACCCCTGGATCCTACAAGTAGTATCCCAGGGGTACAGATTGGAAATTCGAGACGTCTCCCCCTCGCAGGTTCCTGAAGTCTGCTTTACCAACGTCTCCCTCCGACAGGGAGGCAGTAGTGGAAACAATTCACAAGCTGTATTCCCAGCAGGTGATAATCAAAGTACCCCTCCTACAACAAGGAAAGGGGTATTATTCCACACTATATTGTGGTACTGAAGCCAGACGGCTCGGTGAGACCTATTCTAAATCTGAAATAGTTGAACACTTACATACAAAGGTTCAAATCAAGATGGAGTCACTCAGAGCAGTGATAGTGAACCAGGAAGAAGGGGACTATATGGTGTCCCGGGACATCAGGGATGCTTACCTCCATGTCCCAATTTGCCCTTCTCACCAAGGGTACCTCAGGTTCGTGGTACAGAACTGTCACTATCAGTTGCAGACGCTGCCGGTTGGATTGTCCACGGCACCCCGGGTCCTTACCAAGGTAATGGCCGAAATGATGATTCTTCTTCAAAGAAAATGGACGATCTCCTGATAGGGGCAAGGTCCAGAGAACAGTTGGAGGTCGGAGTAGCACTATCTCAAGTAGTTCTACGACAGCACGGGTGGATTCTAAATATTCCAAAACCGCAGCTGTTTCCGACGACACGTCTGCTGTTCCTAGGGATGATTCTGGACACAGTCCAGAAAAAGGTGTTTCTCCCGGAGAAGAAAGCCAGGGAGTTATCCGAGCTAGTCAGGAACCTCCTAAAACCAGGAAAAGTGTCAGTGCATCATTGCACAAGGGTCCTGGGAAAAATGGTGGCTTCTTACGAAGCGATTCCATTCGGTAGATTTCACGCAAGAACTTTTCAGTGGGATCTGCTGGAAAAATGGTCCGGATCGCATCTTCAGATGCATCAGCGGATAACCCTGTCTCCAAGGACAAGGGTGTTTCTTCTGCGGTGGCTGCAGAGTGCTCATCTACTAAAGGGCCGCAGACTCGGCATTCAGGACTGGGTCCTGGTGACCACGGATGCCAGCCTGAGAGGCTGGGGAGCAGTCACACAGGGAAAAAATTTCCAGGGAGTGTGATCAAGTCTGGAGACTTCTCTCCACATAAATATACTGGAGCTAAGGGCAATTTACAATGTTCTAAGCTTAGCAAGACCTCTGCTTCAAGGTCAGCCGGTATTGATCCAGTGGGACAACATCACGGCAGTCGCCCACGTAAACAGACAGGGCGGCACAAGAAGCAGGAGGGCAATGGCAGAAACTGCAAGGATTCTTCGCTGGGCGAAAAATCATGTGATAGCACTGTCAGCAGTGTTCATTCCGGGAGTGGACAACTGGGAAGCAGACTTCCTCAGCAGGCACGACCTCCACCCGGGAGAGTGGGGACTTCATCGGGAAGTATTCCACATGATTGTGAACCGTTGGGAAAGACCAAAGGTGGACATGATGGCGTCCCGCCTGAACAAAAAACTGGACAGGTATTGCGCCAGGTCAAGAGACCCTCAAGCAATATCTGTGGACGTTCTGGTAACACCGTGGGTGTACCAGTCGGTGTATGTGTTCCCTCCTCTGCTTCTCATAACCAAGGTACTGAGAATTATAAGACGTAGAGGAGTAAGAACTATACTCGTGGCTCCGGATTGGCCAAGAAGGACGTGGCACCCGGAACTTCAAGAAATGCTCACAGAGGACTCATGGCCTCTGCCGCTAAGAAGGGACTTGCTTCAGCAAGTACCAGGTCTGTTCCAAGACTTACCGCGGCTGCGTTTGACGGCATGGCGGTGGAACGCCAGATCCTAAGGGAAAAAGGCATTCCGGAAGAGGTCATTCCTACCCTGGTCAAAGCCAGGAAGGAGGTGACCGCAAAACATTATCACCACATGTGGCGAAAATATGTTGCGTGGTGTGAGGCCAGGAAGGCCCCACGAAGAAATTTCAACTCGGTCGATTCCTGCATTTCCTGCAAACAGGAGTGTCTATGGGCCTCAAATTGGGGTCCATTAAGGTTCAAATTTCGGCCCTGTAAATTTTATTCCAGAAAGAATTGGCTTCAGTTCCTGAAGTCCAGAAGTTTGTCAAGGGAGTATTGCATATACAACCCCTTTTTGTGCCTCCAGTGGCACTGTGGGATCTCAACGTAGTTCTGGGATTCCTCAAATCACATTTTAAACCGCTCAAATCTGTGGATTTGAAATATCTCACATGGAAAGTGACCATGCTGTTGGCCCTGGCCTCGGCCAGGCGAGTGTCAGAATTGGCGGCTTTGTCTCACAAAAGCCATATCTGATTGTCCATTCGGACAGGGCAGAACTGCGGACTCGTCCCCAGTTTCTTCCTAAGGTGGTGTCAGCGTTTCACCTGAACCAGCTTATTGTGGTACCTGCGGCTACTAGGGACTTGGAGGACTCCAAGTTGCTAGATGTTGTCAGGGCCCTGAAAATATAGGTTTCCAGGACGGCTGGAGTCAGGAAAACTGACTCGCTGTTATCCTGTATGCACCCAACAAACTGGGTGCTCTTGCTTCTAAGCAGACGATTGCTCGTTGGATTTGTAGCACATTTCAACTTGCACATTCTGTGGCAGGCCTGCCACAGCCTAAATCTGTCAAGGCCCATTCCACAAGGAAGGTGGGCTCATCCTGGGCGGCTGCCCGAGGGGTCTCGGCATTACAACTCTGCCGAGCAGCTACGTGGTCGGGGGAGAACACGTTTGTAAAATTCTACAAATTTGATACCCTGGCTAAAGAGGACCTGGAGTTCTCTCATTCGGTTCTGCAGAGTCATCCGCACTCTCCCGCCCGTTTGGGAGCTTTGGTATAATCCCCATGGTCCTGACGGAGTCCCCAGCATCCACTTAGGACGTCAGAGAAAATAAGATTTTACTTACCGATAAATCTATTTCTCGTAGTCCGTAGTGGATGCTGGGCGCCCATCCCAAGTGCGGATTGTCTGCAATACTTGTACATAGTTATTGTTACAAAAATCGGGTTATTATTGTTGTGAGCCATCTTTTCAGAGGCTCCGCTGTTATCATGCTGTTAACTGGGTTCAGATCACAGGTTGTACAGTGTAATTGGTGTGGCTGGTAGGAGTCTTACCCGGGATTCAAAATCCTTCCTTATTGTGTACGCTCGTCCGGGCACAGTATCCTAACTGAGGCTTGGAGGAGGGTCATAGGGGGAGGAGCCAGTGCACACCACCTGATCCTAAAGCTTTTACTTTTGTGCCCTGTCTCCTGCGGAGCCGCTATTCCCCATGGTCCTGACGGAGTCCCCAGCATCCACTACGGACTACGAGAAATAGATTTATCGGTAAGTAAAATCTTATTTTTTGAAATTTTGCAAATGTATTAGAAATAAAAAACTAAGAAATCACATGTACTTAAGTATTCACAGCCTTTGCTCAATACTTTGTTGATGCACCTTTGGCAGCAATTACAGCCTCAAGTCTTTTTGAATATGATGCCACAAGCTTGGCACACTTATCTTTGGGCAGTTTCGCCCATTCCTCTTTGCAGCACCTCTCAAGCTCCATCAGGTTGCATGGTAAGTGTCGGTGCACAGCCATTTTCAGATCTCTCCAGAGATGTTCAATCGGATTCAAGGCTGGGTTCTGGCTGGGCCACTCAAGGACATTCACAGAGTTGTCCTGAAGCCACTCCTTTGATATCTTGGCTGTGTGCTTAGGGTCGTTGTCCTGATGCTGTCTGACGAAAGTTGATAAACTGAAATGTTAATTGACCTCTGGTCTAGTTTCTTTCTTTAAAAACCTTGCCTATGAGTGTCGTCCTATCTCCTATGACTTGTATTTAGACTCCAGGGAAAGGCACCAGGGCACTATTTTTGCTGTTCAGAGTGCCGGTCCACAACTGTTTATGCATTATATATATATATATATATATATATATATATATATTATATACACACACTCACACGCATAGTATAACAGAAAGTGTAGAGATGATACTTATACTGCTTTATTGGAGAGACCCTACCGGTAGCTACAGTGTTTCATACCAGCTGTGTAAATACATGCAAAGAATTAGTCATTACGTGAACACAAGAGCTAGCAGTCCTTGCATTGTGTTCTTCTTCCTCTCAACAAGGATTGTTTTGGGGTTCCTGAACCCTCCCAGAGGGAACTGGAGACATTCACTGATAAAACAACTCATTTTGTTTTCTGTTAACCCATGTATAATAAATGTAACACTCCCAGCATTGAGGAAACTTGTGTAGTATGGCTGTGTCAACCCAGATCCGGGACCTCTAAGGAAATACTGTGTGATCTCACAACATGGACAATCAACGAAACGTTTTTGGGTTTTTTTCCACCTAAAATGTCTATTAATGAAGTCTATTGTTAAATCTTATATCGCTGCACGTTCTTTCCAACTCTGGGTGCTGGTTAATGGGGATAATTCAGAGTTGATCACACTAGCAAATTTGTTAGCAGTTGGGCAAAACCATGTGCAGTGCAGGTGGAGCAGATATAACATTTGCAGAGAGAGTTAGATTTGGGTGACTTATTTTGTTTCTGTGCAGGGTAAATACTGGCTGCTTTATTTGTACACTGCAATTTAGATTTCAGTTTGAACACACCACACCCAAATCTAACTCTCTCTCTGCACATGTTATATCTGCCCCCTCTGCAGTGCACATGGGTGGCCATTCCGAGTTGATCGCTAGCTACATTCGTTCGCTGTGCAGCGTTGAGGCAAAAAAACTGCATTTCTGCGTATGCGGCGCAATGCGCACGCGCGTTGTACTGTTACAACGAACGATGTAGTTTTACACAGGGTCTAGTGAAGCTTTTCAATCGCACTGCTGGCCGCAGTGTGATTGACATGAAGTGGGCAATTCTGACCGTTTTCAGGGAGTGTTCGCTAAAACGCAGGCGTGCCAAGAAAAACGCAGGCATGGCTGGGCGAACGCAGGGCGTGTTTGTGACGTCAAAACAGGAACTGAACAGTCTGAAGTCATCGCAGGCGCTTAGTAGGTTTTGAGATACTCTAAAACTGCACAAAAAAACTTTGCCGCTGCTCTGCGATCCTTTTATTCGCACTTCTGCTAAGCTAAAATACACTACCAGTGGGAGGCGGCATAGCATTTGCACAGCTGCTAAAAACTGCTAGCGAACGAACAACTCGGAATGACCACCATGGTTTTGCCCAACTGCTAACAAATTTGCTGCTGCGATCAACTCTGAATTATGCCCAATGGCCCTCATTCCGAGTTGTTCGCTCGCAAGGCGATTTTAGCAGAGTTACACATGCTAAGCCGCCGCCTACTGGGAGTGAATCTTAGCTTCTTAAAATTGCGAACGATGTATTCGCAATATTGCGATTACAAACTACTTAGCAGTTTCAGAGTAGCTTCAGACTTACTCGGCATCTGCGATCAGTTCAGTGCTTGTCGTTCCTGGTTTGACGTCATAAACACACCCAGCGTTCGCCCAGACACTCCTCCGTTTCTCCAGCCACTCCCGCGTTTTCTCTAACGTCCTAGTGGATGCTGGGGACTCCGTCAGGACCATGGGGAATAGCGGGCTCCGCAGGAGACAGGGCACATCTAAAAAGCTTTTTAGGTCACATGGTGTGTACTGGCTCCTCCCCCTATGACCCTCCTCCAAGCCTCAGGTTTTTGTGCCCGTCCGAGAAGGGTGCAAACTGGATGGCTCTCTTAAGGAGCTATTTAGTAAAGTTTTTTTTTTTTTAGGTTTCTAATCAGTGATTCCTGCTGGCGACAGGATCACTGCAACGAGGGACTTAGGGGAGAGACTGGCAACTCACCTGCGTGCAGGAGGATTGAAGTCTTAGGCTACTGGACACTGAGCTCCAGAGGGAGTCGGAACACAGGTCAGCCTGGGGTTCGTCCCGGAGCCGCGCCGCCGATCCCCCTTACAGACGCTGAAGAAAGACGGCGGAACGGAGGTCCGGAAACAGGCGGCAGAAGACTTCACAGTCTTCAGAGAGGTAGCGCACAGCACTGCAGCTGTGCGCCATTGTTGTCACACGGCTCACTGACACGGTCACGGAGGGTGCAGGGCGCTGCTGGGGGCGCCCTGGGCAGCAATATAAATACCTATTTGGCAAATAAATACATCACATATAGCCATTAAGGCTATATGTATGTATTTTAACCCAGGCCAGTTATTAAAAAACCGGGAGGAAAAGCCCGCCGAAAAGGGGGCGGAGCTTATTCTCCTCAGCACTCAGCGCCATTTTCCTGATCAGCTCCGCTGGTGAGGAAGGCTCCCACTCTCCCCTGCACTGCACTACAGAAACAGGGTTAAAAGAGAAGGGGGGCATAAATTGGCGATATAATGATATATTAAGAGCGCATATATAGAAACAACACCTTCTAGGGTTGTTATATACATTATAGCGCTTTTGGTGTGTGCTGGCAAACTCTCCCTCTGTCTCCCCAAAGGGCTAGTGGGTCCTGTCCTCTATCAGAGCATTCCCTGTGTGTGTGCTGTATGTCGGTACGTGTGTGTCGACATGTATGAGGAAAATGTTGGTGAGGAGGCGGAGCAAATTGCCTGTAATGTTGATGTCACTCTCTAGGGAGTCGACACCGGAATGGATGGTCTACTTATGGAATTACGTGATAATGTCAACACGCTGCAAGACGGTTGACGACATGAGATGGCCGGCGGACAAATTAGTACCGGTCCAGGCGTCTCAGACACCGTCAGGGGCTTGTAAAAACGCCCATTTACCTCAGTCGGTCGACAGACACAGACATGGACACTGACCCCAGTGTCGACGGTGAAGAAACATACGTAATTTTCCTTTAGGGCCACGAGTTACATGTTAAGGGCAATGAAGGAGCTGTTACATATTTCTGATACTACAAGTACCACAAATAAGGGTATTTTGTAGGGTGTGAATAAACTACTTGTAGTTTTGCCTGAATCAGATAAATTAAATGAAGTGTGTGATGATACGTGGGGTTCCTCCGATAGAAAGTTATGGGCGGTATACCCTTTCCCGCCAGAAGTAAGGGCGAGTTGGGAAACACACCTTAGGGTGGATAAGGCGCTCACACGCTTATAAAAACATGGCGTTACCGTCTCTAGATACGGCCGCCCTCAAGAAGCCAGCTGATAGGAAGCTGAAAAATATCATGACAGTATATACACACATACTGGTGTTATACTACGACCAGCAATCGCCTCAGCCTGGATGTGCAGCGCTGAGGGGGCTTGGTCGGATTTCCTGACTGAAAATTTTGATACCCTTGACAGGGACAAGATTTTATTGACTATAGAGCATTTTAAGGATGCATTTCTATATATGCGTGATGCGCAGAGGGATATTTGCATTCTGGCATCAAGAGTAAATGTGATTTACATATCTGCCAGACGAAGACACGACAGTGGTCAGGTGAGGCAGATTCCAGACGGCATGTGGAAGTATTGCCGTATAAAGGGGCGGTCCATCGGACCTGGTGGCCATGGCAACAGCTGAAAAATCCACTTTTTGTTACCCCGAATCACATATCGGCAAAAAAGGACACAGTCTTTTCAGTCTCAGTCCTTTCGTCCCCATAGGGGCAGGCGGGCAAAGGCCAGTCATATCTGCCCAGGGGTAGAGGAAAGGGAAGAAGACTGCAGCAAGCAGCCCATTCCCAGGAACAGAAGCCCCTCACAGCTTCTGCCAAGTCCGCAGCATAACGCTGGGGCCGTACAAGCGGACTCAGGTGCGGTAGGGGGTCATCTCAAGAGTTTCAGTACGCAGGGGGCTCACTCGCAAGGGAACTCCGGGATCCTACATGTAGTATCCCAGGTGTACATTGGAAATTCGAGACATCTCCCCCTCACACAATTCACAGGCTGTATTCCCAGCAGGTGATAATCAAAGTACCCCTCTTACAACATGGAAGGGGGTAGTATCCCACACTATATTGTGGTACTGAAGCCAACCGGCTCGGTGAGATCTGAAATATTTGAACACTTACATACAAGCGTTCAAATCAAGATGGAGTCACTCAGAGCAGTGATAGCGAACCAGGAAGAAGGGGACGATATGGTGTCACTGGATATCAGGGACGCTTACCTACAGGTCCAAATTTGCCCTTCTCACCAAGGGTACTTCAGGTTCCTGGTACAGAACTGTCACTATCAGTTCAGACGCTGCCGTTTGGGTTGTCCACGGCGCCCCGGGTCTTTACCAAGGTAATGGCCGGAATGATGATTTTTCTTAAAAGGAAACATGGACGCTTTCCTGATAAGGGCAAGGTCCAGAGAACAGTTGGAGGTCGGAGTAGCACTATCTTAAGTAGTTCTACGTCAGCACGAGTGGATTCTAAATATTCCAAAATCGCAGCTTTTTCCGATGACACGTCTACTGTTCATAGGGATGATTCTGGACACAGTCCAGAAAAACGTGTTTCTCCCAGTGGAGAAAGCCAGGGAGTTCTCCGAGCTAATCGGGATCCTCCTAAAACCAGGAAAAGTGTCAGTGCATCATTGCACAAGAGTCCTGGTAAAAATGGTGGCTTATTACGAAGCAATTCCATTCGGCAGATTTCCCGCAAGAACTCTTCGGTGGGATCTGCTGGACAAATGGTCCGGATCGCATCCTCAGATGCATCAGCGGATAACCCTATATCCAAGGACAAGGGTGTCTCTCCTGTGGTGATTACAGAGTGCTCATCTTCTAGAGGGCCGCAGATTTGGCATTCAGGATTGGATGCCGGTGACCACGGAGGCCAGCCTGAGAGGCTGGAGAACAGTCACACAGGGAAAAAATTTCCAGGGAAGTGTGATTAAGTCTGGAGAATTCTCTCTGCATAAATAAGCTTAGAGCAAATTTATAAGGCTCTAAACTTAGCAAGACCTCTGCTTCAAGGTCAGCCGGTATTGATCCAGTGGGATAACATCACGGCAGTCGCCCACGTAAACAGAAAGGGCGGCACAAGAAGCAGGAGGGCAGTGACAAAACTGCAAGGATTTTTCGCTAGGCGGAAAATCATGTGATAGCACTGTCAGCAGTGTTCTTTCCGGGAGTGGACGACTGGGAAGCAGACTTCCTCAGCAGGCATGACCTCCACCCGGGAGAGTGGAAACTTCATAGGGAAGTTTTTCAGCATGATTGTGGACCGTTGGCAAAGACCAAAGGTGGACATGATAGCGTCCCGCCCGAAAAACGGGACAGGTATTCCGCCAGGTCATGAGACCTTCAGGCGATAGCTGTGGATGTTCTGGTAACACCGTGGGTGTACCAGTCAGTGTATGGGTTCCCTCCTCTGTTTCTCATAACCAAGGTATTGAGAATTATAAGACATAGAGGAGTATGAACTATACTAGTGGCTCCGGATGGGCCAAGAGGGACTTGGTACCCGGAGCTTCAAGAGATGCTCACAGAGGACTAAGGGCCTGGGGAGCTAAGAAGGGACTTGCTTCAGCAAGTACCATGTCTTTTCCAAGAATTACCGCGGCTGCGTTTGACGGCATGGCGGTTGAATACCGGATTCTGAAGGGAAAAAGGCATTCCATAAGAGGTCATACCTACCTTGGTCAAAGCCAGGAAGGAGGTGACCGCACAACGTCATCACCACATGTGGTGAAAATATGTTGCGTGGGTAAGGCCAGGAAGGCTCCACGAAGGAAATTCAACTAGGTCGATTCTGCACTTCCTGAAAACAGGAGTGTTTTGAGTCTCAAATTGGGGTTCATTAAGATTTAAATTTCGGCCCTGTAGATTTTCTTCCAGAAAAAATTGACTTCAGTTCCTGAAGTCCAGATGGTAAAGGGTGTATTCCATATACAGTTCTTTTGTGCCTCTAGGGGCACCGTGAGATCTCAACATAGTGTTGGGATTCCTTAAAATCATATTGGTTTGAACCGCTCAAATCTGTGGATTTGAAATATCTCACATGGAAAGTGACCATGCTGTTGACCAATATCTCACATGGAAAGTGACCATGTTGTTAGTCCTGGCCTCGGCCAGGCGATTGTCAAAAAGAATGGGCGGTTTTGTTTTACAAAAGCCCATATTAGAATTTTCCATTTGAACAGGGCAGAACTGGGACTCGTCTCCAGTTTCTTCCTAAAGGGGTGTCAGCGTTGTCACCTGAAACAACCTATTGTGGTGCCTGCGGCTACTGGGGACTTGGAGGACTCCAAGTTACTAGACGTTGTCAGGGCCCTAAAAATATATATATATATATATATATATATATATAGTTAGGACGGCTGGAGTCAGAAAGTCTGACTTGCTGTTTATATTGTATGCACCCAACAAGCTGGGTGCTCCTGCTTCTAAGCAGTCTATTGCACGCTAGATTTGTAGTACAATTCAGCTTGCACATTCTGTGGCAGGCCTGCCACAGCCGAAATATGTAGATGCCCATTCCACAAGGAAGGTGGCCTCATCCTGGGCGGCTGCCCGAGGAGTCTCGGCATTATAACTTTGCCGAGCAGCTACGTGGTCAGGGGAGAACACGTTTGTAAAATTTTACAAATTTGATACTCTGGCTAAAGAGGACCTGGAGTTCTCTCATTCGGTGCTGCAGAGTCATCCGCACTCTCCCGCCCGTTTGGGAGCTTTGGTATAATCCCCATGGTCCTGACGGAGTCCCCAGCATCCACTAGGACGTTAGAGAAAATAAGAATTTACTTACCGATAATTCTATTTCTCGTAGTCCGTAGTGGATGCTGGGCGCCCATCCCAAGTGCGGATTGTCTGCAATGCTTGTACATAGTTATTGTTACAAAAATCGGGTTATTACTATTGTTGTGAGCCATTTTTTCAGAGGCTACTTCGTTTTGTTATCATACTGTTAACTGGGTTCAGATCACAAGTTGTACGGTGTGATTGGTGTGGCTGGTATGAGTCTTACCCGGGATTCAAGATCCTTCCTTATTGTGTACGCTCGTCCGGGCACAGTACCTAACTGAGGCTTGGAGGAGGGTCATAGGGGGAGGAGCCAGTACACACCATGTGACCTAAAAAGCTTTTTAGATGTGCCCTGTCTCCTGCGGAGCCCGCTATTCCCCATGGTCCTGACGGAGTCCCCAGCATCCACTACGGACTACGAGAAATAGAATTATCGGTAAGTAAATTCTTATTTTTTCCGGAAACGGTAGCGTTTTTATCCACACGCCCATAAAACGCAGTGTTTCCGCCCAGTAACACCCATTTCCTGTCAATCACACTACGATCGCCGGAGCGAAGAAAAAGCCGTGAGTAAAAAAACTATCTTCATAGCAAAATTACTTGGCGCAGTCGCAGTGCGAACATTGCGCATGCGCACTAAGCTGAAAAACGCTGCGATGCGAGGAAAATTACCGAGCGAACAACTCGGAATGAGGGCCAATGTTCTGTCATATGAACAGGCTGTTTCCAAATACATTGTGTTCACTTTGAGATATCCTCTGAAGTTTGTTTTCCTGTATTGTAATTGTGAAAAGAGTGATTTTCCTGAAAAAAGAAAGAACAAAGTAGGGGTTTTCCCAGCAAGATTAATTGGAAATATGAGGTTGGGTACAATATGTTTACAGTCATGTTAGAATTTAGTCATCTCGTCCCTGATAGCGAAGAGGTGACCTACCTGCTCTCGCCGGCTCCAGCTGTGTCTTCTGGGCCCCGGTGGTCATGTGACCGTCATTTCCAAGTCAGTCCTACAATCCTCCAGCATTCTGCTAACCCCAATCCCTAGCCCTCTTTCTAGTGCCTAAGTCTAACCCCTCCCCCCACAGCCTAACCCTAACCCTCCCACTGGGTGTACTCCAATATCCCAGCTTTTGGGCGCCCGGCATACCAGCGTCGGGATTCCGACCGCCGGAATGCCGGCAGTGGGGCGAGTGCGAAAGAGCCCCTTGCGGGCTCGCTACACTCGCCACACTGCAGGCACGGAGGCTTTTGTTCTCCCTCCAGGAGTGTCGTGGACGCCCCAAAAGGGAGAATAGTTGTCGGTATCCCGGGGCGGGTATGCTGAGCGCCGGGATCCCAATAGCCGGGATATCGAATGCTTCTCCCACCTGCAGCCTAGACCTAATGTCTGGCCATCTGACACAATGTGGACATTGCACCTGTCGACATTCTGAGTAAAGAGAGAGACATTCTGAGTAAGTTGACATGTTTCCTGTCAACATTTTAACAATGTGGACGTCAACTGTTGACATAATGAATATCAACATTGTGATTATCGACCTTTTGACTACATCCCCTTTTTAAATAAGAAAAAACAATGGAACACTGCATAAAGTGTACACTAACTTATAATATTGTGACCATAATAAATAGGGAGTCAAGGATAACCTTATACACTATATATGTCGTCAATAATGTCAGTTTTATTGATTTATTAAACCTATAGATGAGCCCCGTAGTGGTGGAAAGCAGGAATACAAAATTACATGTACATAGGAAGTTCATGTTCCTTTATAGATCCCTCACCTCTATTGTAGGTGCCACTTACTGGCAATAATGTTAATAACACAATTAGAAAAGGCAGTATTGTATTTTAGTGGGTCTCCTAATGTCCTGGTGCCCCCTGATATGTGTCTTGTTCCTCTTAACATGCTCAGAGGACCAAGTTTACATTAGCATATGTAACAGCGTCATCACTTTCCCTGCAATTACCCATTAGACCAGTGGTTCCCAAACTGGGTGCCTCGAAGCACTTGCAGGGGTGCCCTGGGTTGGTGTGGCAGAACGAAATCAAATTATTTATGGTCAGTGTAATAGACAAAACCAATGCTGGTGGCTTCCAATCTTAAACTACAGAAGCAAATCTTGTCTCTCACCACATAACTGAACCTAAGGATAACGTATAAACATAATTTACGTCATCTAATATTTTTTCTTTTTTTTTCTTTTCTCAATAAGAAACTTTGGGCCTAGGGGTGCCGTAAAAAAAAAAAATTCTGATACTCTAGGGCACCGTGATTCAAAGAAGTTTGGGAACCACTGACTTAGACTACTCCTTCAGAGGTGTGGTTTAAAAACTAGGTAGGTAGGTATTATTTCTGTATGTTAAATACTATATTTATTTCAGCATAACAATTTCCCTGCTGAGCAGTTTAATCACAGTTTGCCCATTCATTTTACTATACTCTTTCTTCAGTCTTTAAAAGAAGATGTTGCAATGTACTGGATGATAAAACAGAATGTTCCATATACAGAATTGTTGTGCTAATTATTATGAAATGTCCAATTGTCTAACAGCGCTCACAATTTAGAAATTCATTCACTGCGTGAAAATTGTGACAGTGTGTTTCAGTGTCATAACAGTTAATGCACTGACTGGCTTTTCCTGAATCTGGTCTAAACGACTCTCATTAGTGGCATCTGCATAATTAAAGCTACATTTAACTTATTTTGTGCCTATGGGTGACATTTACTAAGCAGTGATAAGAGCGGAGAAGTTGCCCATGGCAACTAATCAGCACTGAAGTAACAGCTATAATTTGGGGATGCGGTCAACATCCCGCTGGACGGGATCCCGGCGGTCGAAATACCGACGCCGGAATCCCGACCGCCACAATCCCGACATATTCTCCCTCCGTGGGTGTCCACGACACCCACAGAGGGAGAATATAATAGTGTGCCGAGCGTAGCGAGGCACCGTGCCCGCAGCGTGGCGAGCGAAGCGAGGCCGCAAGGGGCTGCGTTCCGCTCGCCACCCCTGTCGGGATTGTGTGGTCGGGATTCCGGCGTCGGGATTTCAACCGCCGGGATCCCGTCCAGCGGGATTACGTACTGATCCCATAATTTGCATACTATAAAATAATACAGAGCTGCCGATTGGTTGATGGGGCAACTTCTCCAATGGCTCACTTCTCCGCTCTTATCACTGCTTAGTAAAAGTCCCCCTATGTCACCTGATTAACAAAATATACAGTAGGGAGATTTGCTCTCGTTTTTATTTCTATTCCATAAAATCTTTCGATATGGAAGATTTGTAATCTTTTAATCCATTTTCCAACACCATGAAATATTAGACCAGCAATACTATTGTAGAAGGTTTCCTGTCACATGCCCTCTATCTGAGCACATGGGATTGTCTCATTACGCCGGCTAAATGCAAACAGCCGGATGTGCTTTCTTCAGTGCATGTAACTGAGTACAATACAGTCATCAAATTAAAGATCCCTCCCTGTGCCAGTGTTAAACTAAACCAAGATGGGCACTTACAACATTTTCCACCTCGGCTTTAAAGGAAGACTTGATTACAAATGTTACATTTAAGATTATATTTTATAAACCATAATGACTTTTCCATTGTTCAATGTTTTACATAAGTAGGTTTAAATGGTAAAGGCAAATGTAGGTTTACAAGAGGATGCCAAAGTTGTCTGGTTTCTGGGAATTCCAATAATGTGGCAGAAGTTTGGTATTTAAAGACTCTTTAGGGCCCTACACTTTTAAAGATCCGCCGCCGAGCTGCCCGACGGCGGATACGGCCGACGGACGATCCAGCGGCGGGGGGGCAGTGACGGGGGGAGTGAAGGTACTTCACTCCCCCCGTCACACGGCTCCATTGAACTGCAGGCAAATATGGACGAGATCGTCCATATTGACCTGCATGCACAGCCGACGGGGCACCAGCGATGAACGAGCGCGGAGCCGCGCATCGTTCATCACTGGTGCCTCCACACTGCACGATATGAACGTTATCTCATTCATTAATGAACGAGATCGTTCATATCTTGCAGTCAAATCGCCTAGTGTGTAGGGCCTATTAGACTGGCAGGAAAATATACATTTTTGGGGGAGGATGGGGTGGTAACAGTTGTCTATATTTTGTAGTGTACAAGGTATAAAAGGAATGATCCATGCCACCATACACTATGGGCATAATGCCAGTGTTTCTGAAGGCAGGCCTCTGTATTGCATCTTATACATATGTTCTGGTAGATTACATTAATGTACATATTTACATGCTGCTACTAAACAGGCCATGCACTGCAGCAGAACAGCAGTCAGGGATATGGGAGAAATGAATTGCCTGATAGATGGAATGCCTCCATAGTCTATACAATACATGATGTATGGAGGCGATGTCCATTCACAGTTTGAAGACAGGTTTGAAAATAAAACAGAACAATACAGGCCAATTATTCAACAGTGAACAATCAGTGATTCGGTTGGCTGGTGTGCACCATTACCATGCAGTGTACGTATGGCCAGCTTTAGAAAGCAAGTGATACGATAAGACCATTCTGCCTCTGATTCAGGTTATCCAGTTGTCCACACTTATCAAGTTACCTGGCTGAACTTGCCAAAAATATATTACTCTTGTTTAGTAACAGGTCTTAGGTATATGTTGCAGATTACCAAATATAACCGACAGGTAGTGATACTGTAAGAAGTCAATCTACAGCTAAACCATCATTTTGTGCTTTGGACCTGACTCAGATGTGGATAGAGGAGCTATCATTGCTGCTAACATGCAAGCAGCAGCAATGACTCGAATATGGTAATGCAGCAGGAAGCGTCACACCTCCTGCATGCATTACTGATCCGAGCTGCGTCCTAGGGCACAGCATCGGATTAACTGCGACACCATCGGCTGGCTGTTTGACCCATGGAGACTCACATGCCAGCCGCTGCAGGTCCTTTCTCTGACAGAGATCCTGGCCTCATCCCTCCTCAAGAACAGCGGCGACACGTCTCCGTTTGGGACACAGGCTGTCACCACCTCCAAATGGCATCAACTGTCAATCACTAACAGTCTGATGGTGTACTGCGTCTGTCATCGCAGACTCATACTGCACATGTACAGTACAGGAGCGGCGCATGTGCAAAGTACCGAATATCGGTACTTGGCTGCATGCAACGCTACAGCAGCGGGGCCTGAATCAGGCGCCTTGTGCCCATAACCAATGCAGTCACCCTTACAAAGGTAATTTACTACTACACTCACCATAAGCCTTAAATTACCCTGGCATGTCACTCAGCCCTTGCTGAACCATGACCTTGGTTTTACCAGTGTTCCCAGGACCTTTTTGGCACTGGAAATCTGTCATTTGAAATAATTATTGCAGATAGATCTCTACTAGGGATGAATAGAAGTCCAAAATAAAAATGTCAAGAGGACTGCAGGAAAAAGGGACTACAAATGTGTCCTCATACATCTTTGCTGCAGTCACGCCAAACTTAGCACACAAGGTGGCGTGAGACTCTTCCAGTGCTAGGCATCCTCTTTGCTGAAAATATGACTAGGATGCATAAGGAGACTGTGCTGATTAATTTGATACTTGACACTTGTATATATCTGTGTGCGACTGAGTCTCTGAATCTGTATACGAAGTGTTACAATGTAGCAGCCGTAGATTTTTCCAATACAAGTTCTGTTCTGCTCCGTGTACAGACTCTGTCACACACAATATACAAGTGTCATATATCAAATTTATCAGCACAGTCACATTGTGCGTTCTAGCCACATTGTGTTGTGACTAAGAAGCATTTTCAGCAAAATGACACCCAAAGTTCGCAGAGTTGCAAAGAACCTGATGCAGTCATTTGACATGACGACATTCTGAATGTCAACATTTTATAGCACATCCGTGTTGGCTACAGTTTCAGTTTTACATCAGTAAATCATGTATATCAGTAATAGGTAAAGATACATTCTGTTCTGGCCAATGGGTCTACACTAAAAGTTTTTACTGTAAGGACCATATCCAGCTTGTGGAGTCGGAGCTTAGGGCCTGATTCAGACACACTGCTGTTGCAATCCCATATACAGCAGCTGTCCAAAAAGATGCAAATGTTGCAGCTGCTGGAATTTGTAAGGAGACGCTCATAACCAAAGACGCAACCATCAGATCGATAGATCATAAAAATTCAGAGTGACCCTATGGTCACGCAGAATGGCCATTGGCACCAAGGCGCTGGAGCCATTTTGATTGTGTTTGGGCTCACAGACAGTGACATGTCCCCAAAATAGTTGCGAGCATGCCTGTGTTTGAGTCAACCGCTCCCCGTTACTGCCCACAAATTTCCCCTGTCTGCCAATGACGTGTCATCGCAAGACCATTGCGGCACAAGCGCAGTGTGACTCACACACATGCACGGTAAAAACTGCCCATTTGTGAATACATCGGCATTGCGCCTGTATCTGTATATGCCAACTTCAGTAGGATTATCATACAGTTGGTTCTAGGGAAAAATAGAAGATTTTAGAACTGTACAACAATTGAAACATGGGAAGTAGGTGAAGCTGGGCAGCGTTCCCGAACACTGAAATACGCAGACTTCCTGGCCTCGGCTACGGAGCTGCGATGACCAGTCCAAGTAAGCGCACAGATGATCCGATGCTTAGTTTTCGGATGCAGCGCTCAGATCTGCAATGCTTTTCCTTCAGACGCCTCCTGCTGCATTAGCGTATTCTCACGTCGCTGCTGCGTTCAAAGTTGTCGCAGTGATGTGAACTGTGTCCATCTCTGAATCCGCAGCGGTACGGAGCAATACACAATGCTTCATAAGCTTTAGTTAACTCGGTACGGAGCAATACACAAGAAATGCTGCATAATCTTTAGTTAATAAGAGGTTAGAAAAAGCTGCTTTAGATGCTAACAGAATTCTAAGACAACATAACAGCCTTTTGAAACAGTTAAACAAATATAAATACAACAATGTATTAGACATAGCAAAATATGTTTTTCCAGTAAATCTGAATCATCAGTCAGCATGATGAGCTGTTAAATCCAGTTAACTATAAATGACCAATTTAGGCCAAATGACTCCAGCAATTGATGTAATACCAGATGTATGAAAGAGAAGTGCACAGGCAGGTGAAGATAATGCAGTTATGTCTAAGTACTGATACTGACGATGTGGCCATAGCCTCCGGGCACAAACTAAAGCATTATTGCACATACGTGTTGTTCCATGCACGCTTAGCCACCTGTCAGCTCTCTCTGATCTTCATTTTATTGTTTCATAATATAGGATCCATATTATGGGGCCCATTTATCAATGAGTGATAAAACTTGTTGTGGATGATGATGATAATAATGATGATGATAATAATAATCATCATCATCATTTCTCTGACGTCCTAGTGGATTCTGGGAACTCCGTAAGGACCATGGGGAATAGCGGCTCCGCAGGAGACTGGGCACAACTAAAGAAAGCTTTAGGACTACCTGGTGTGCACTGGCTCCTCCCTCTATGACCCTCCTCCAGACCTCAGTTAGAATCTTGTGCCTGGCTGAGCTGGATGCACACTAGGGGCTCCTAGAAAAGAAAGTATATTTTAGGTTTTTTATTTTCAGTGAGATCTGCTGGCAACAGACTCACTGCTACGAGGGACTAAGGGGAGAAGAAGTGAACCTACCTGCTTGCAGGTAGCTTGGGCTTCTTAGGCTACTGGACACCATTAGCTCCAGAGGGATCGAACACAGGGCCCGACCTCGATCGTCCGGTCCCGGAGCCACGCCGCCGTCCCCCTTACAGAGCCAGAAGCATGAAGATGGTCCTGAAAATCGGCGGCAGAAGACTTCGGTCTTCAACAAGGTAGCGCACAGCACTGCAGCTGTGCGCCATTGCTCCTCATGCACACCTCACACTCCGGTCACTGATGGGTGCAGGGCGCTGGGGGGGGGGGCGCCCTGAGCAGCAATATTAACACCTTGGCTGGCAAAATAATCACAATATATAGTCCCAGAGGCTATATATGTGAAAAATACCCCTGCCAGGATCCATAAAAAAGCGTGAGAAAGTCTGCCGAAAAAGGGGCGGGGCTATCTCCCTCAGCACACTGGCGCCATTTTCTCTTCACAGTGCAGCTGGAAGACAGCTCCCCAGGCTCTCCCCTGTAGTTTTCAAGCTCAAAGGGTTAAAAAGAGAGGGGGGGCACTAAATTTAGGCGCAAATCTGTGTATTATAGCAGCTATAAGGGAAAAATCACTGTGGGTAGTGTGAATCCCTGCATTATATAGCTCTCTGGTGTGTGCTGGCATACTCTCTCTCTGTCTCCCCAAAGGACTTTGTGGGGTCCTGTCCTCAGTCAGAGCATTCCCTGTGTGTGTGCGGTGTGTCGGTATGGCTGTGTCGACATGGTTGATGAGGAGGCTTATGTGGAGGCGGAGCAGATGCCGATAAATGTGATGTCGCCCCCTGTGGGGCCGACACCAGAGTGGATGGATAGGTGGAAGGTATTAACCGACAGTGTCAACTCCTTACATAAAAGGCTGGATGACGTAACAGCTGTGGGACAGCCGGCTTCTCAGCCCGCGCCTGCCCAGGCATCTCAGAGGCCATCAGGGGCTCAAAAACGCCCGCTACCTCAGATGGCAGACACAGATGTCGACACAGAGTCTGACTCCAGTGTCGACGAGGTTGAGACATATACACAAACCACTAGGAACATCCGTTGCATGATCTCGGCAATGAAAAATGTGTTACACATTTCTGACATTAACCCAGGTACCACAAAAAAAAATAAGATTTTACTTACCGATAAATCTATTTCTCGTAGTCCGTAGTGGATGCTGGGACTCCGTAAGGACCATGGGGAATAGCGGCTCCGCAGGAGACAGGGCACAAAATAAAAGCTTAAGGATCAGGTGGTGTGCACTGGCTCCTCCCCCTATGACCCTCCTCCAAGCCTCAGTTAGGATACTGTGCCCGGACGAGCGTACATAATAAGGAAGGATATTGAATCCCGGGTAAGACTCATACCAGCCACACCAATCACACCGTACAACTCGTGATCTGAACCCAGTTAACAGTATGATAAACGCAAAGGAGCCTCTGAAAAGATGGCTCACAACAATAATAACCCGATTTTTTGTAACAATAACTATATACAAGTATTGCAGACAATCCGCACTAGGGATGGGCGCCCAGCATCCACTACGGACTACGAGAAATAGATTTATCGGTAAGTAAAATCTTATTTTCTCTGACGTCCTAGTGGATGCTGGGACTCCGTAAGGACCATGGGGATTATACCAAAGCTCCCAAACGGGCGGGAGAGTGCGGATGACTCTGCAGCACCGAATGAGAGAACTCCAGGTCCTCCTCAGCCAGGGTATCAAATTTGTAGAATTTAGCAAACGTGTTTGCCCCTGACCAAGTAGCTGCTCGGCAAAGTTGTAAAGCCGAGACCCCTCGGGCAGCCGCCCAAGATGAGCCCACTTTCCTTGTGGAATGGGCTTTTACTGATTTTGGCTGTGGCAATCCTGCCACAGAATGTGCAAGCTGAATTGTACTACAAATCCAACGAGCAATCGTCTGCTTAGAAGCAGGAGCACCCAGCTTGTTGGGTGCATACAGGATAAACAGCGAGTCAGATTTTCTGACTCCAGCCGTCCTGGAAACATATATTTTCAAGGCCCTGACAACGTCAAGCAACTTAGAGTCCTCTAAGTCCCTGGTAGCCGCAGGTTCCACAATAGGTTGGTTCATGTGAAATGCAGAAACCACCTTAGGTAGAAATTGAGGACGAGTCCTCAATTCCGCCCTGTCAGAATGAAAAATTAAGTAAGGGCTTTTATATGATAAAGCCGCCAATTCTGACACACGCCTGGCTGAAGCCAAGGCTAACAGCATCGACACCTTCCATGTGAGATATTTTAAGTCCACAGTGGAAAGTGGTTCAAACCAATGTGACTTTAGAAAAGTCAACACCACATTGAGATCCCAAGGTGCCACTGGAGGCACAAAAGGAGGCTGTATGTGCAGCACCCCTTTTACAAATGTCTGAACTTCAGGTACTGAAGCCAGTTCTTTCTGGAAGAAAATCGACAGGGCCGAAATTTGAACCTTAATGGACCCTAATTTTAGGCCCATAGACAGTCCTGTTTGCAGGAAATGAAGGAAACGACCCAGTTGAAATTCCTCTGTAGGGGCCCTCTTGGCCTCACACCACGCAACATATTTACGCCAAATGCGGTGATAATGTTTTGCGGTTACGTCCTTCCTGGCTTTGACCAGAGTAGGAATGACTTCTTCTGGAATGCCTTTTTCCCTCAGGATCCGGCGTTCAACCGCCATGCCGTCAAACGCAGCCGCGGTAAGTCTTGGAACAGACAAGGCCCCTGCAGTAGCAGGTCCTTTCTTAGAGGTAGAGGCCACGGTTCGTCCGTGAGCATCTCTTGAAGTTCCGGGTACCAAGTCCTTCTTGGCCAATCCGGAACCACGAGTATAGTTCTTACTCCTCTCCTTCTTATGATTCTCAGTACTTTTGGTATGAGAGGCAGAGGAGGGAACACATACACTGACTGGTACACCCACGGCGTTACCAGAGCGTCCACTGCTATTGCCTGAGGGTCCCTTGACCTGGCGCAATATCTGTCCAGTTTTTTGTTTAGACGTGACGCCATCATGTCCACCTTTGGTTTTTCCCAACGGTTTACAATCAGGTGGAAGACTTCTGGGTGAAGTCCCCACTCTCCCGGGTGAAGGTCGTGTCTGCTGAGGAAGTCTGCTTCCCAGTTGTCCACTCCCGGAATGAACACTGCTGACAGTGCTATCACATGATTTTCCGCCCAGCGAAGAATCCTTGCAGCTTCTGCCATTGCCCTCCTGCTTCTCGTGCCGCCCTGTCTGTTTACGTGGGCGACTGACGTGATGTTGTCCGATTGGATCAACACCGCCTGACCCTGAAGCAGAGGTTTTGCTTGACTTAGGGCATTGTAAATGGCCCTTAGTTCCAGAATGTTTATATGAAGAGATGTTTCCATGCTTGACCACAAGCCCTGGAAATTCCTTCCCTGTGTGACTGCTCCCCAGCCTCTCAGGCTGGCATCCGTGGTTACCAGGATCCAATCCTGAATGCCAAATCTGCGGCCCTCTAGTAGATGAGCACTCTGCAGCCACCACAGGAGAGACACCCTTGTCCTTGGCGACAGGGTTATCCGCTGATGCATCTGCAGATGCGATCCGGACCATTTGTCCAGTAGATCCCACTGAAACGTTCTTGCATGGAATCTTCCGAATGGAATCGCTTCGTAAGAAGCCACCATTTTTCCCAGGACCCTCGTGCACTGATGCACTGAGACCTGGCCTGGTTTTAGGAGGTTCCTGACTAGCTCGGATAACTCCCTGGCCTTCTCCTCCGGGAGAAACACCTTCTTCTGTACTGTGTCCAGAATCATTCCTAGGAACAGTAGACGTGTCGTTGGAATCAGCTGCGATTTTGGAATATTTAGAATCCACCCGTGCTGACGTAACACTACCTGAGATAGTGCTACTCCGACTTCTAACTGTTCCCTGGATCTTGCCCTTATCAGGAGATCGTCCAAGTAAGGGATAATTAAAATGCCTTTTCTTCGTAGAAGAATCATCATTTCGGCCATTACCTTGGTAAAGACCCGAGGTGCCGTGGACAATCCAAACGGCAGCGTCTGAAACTGATAATGACAGTTTTGTACTACAAACCTGAGGTACCCTTGGTGAGAAGGGTATATTGGGACGTGGAGATAAGCATCTTTGATGTCCAGAGACACCATATAGTCCCCTTCTTCCAGGTTCGCTATCACTGCTCTGAGTGACTCCATCTTGAATTTGAACCTTTTTATGTAAGTGTTCAAGGATTTCAGATTTAAAATTGGTCTCACCGAGCCGTCCGGCTTCGGTACCACAAACAGCGTGGAATAATACCCCTTTCCTTGTTGCAGGAGGGGTACCTTGATTATCACCTGCTGGGAATACAGCTTGTGAATGGCTTCCAAAACTGCCTCCCTGTCGGAGGGAGACTTTGGTAAAGCAGACTTCAGGAACCGACGAGGGGGAAACGCCTCGAATTCCAGTTTGTACCCCTGCGATACTACCTGTAGAATCCAGGGATCCACTTGCGAGTGAGCCCACTGCGCGTTGAAATTCTTGAGACGGGCCCCCACCATATCTGAGTCTGCTTGTAAAGCCCCAGCGTCATGCTGAAGACTTGGCAGAAGCAGGGGAGGGCTTCTGCTCCTGGGAAGCGGCTGCATGGTGCAGTCTTTTTCCTCTTCCTCTGCCCCGGGGCAGAAAAGAGTGGCCTTTTGCTCGCTTGTACTTATGGGAACGAAAGGACTGAGTTTGAAAAGACGGTGTCTCTTTCTGCTGATGTGAAGTGACCTGGGGTAAAAAGGTGGATTTTCCAGCCGTTGCCGTGGCCACCAGGTCCGATAGACCAGCCCCAAATAACTCCTCCCCTTTATACGGCAATACTTCCATGTGCCGTTTGGAATCCGCATCCCCTGACCACTGTCGCGTCCATAACGCTCTTCTGGCAGAGATGGACATAGCACTTACTCTTGATGCCAGGGTGCAAATATCCCTCTGTGCATCACGCATATATAGTAATGCATCCTTTAAATGTTCTATAGTTAACAAAATATTGTCCCTATCCAGGGTATCAATATTCTCAGTCAGGGAATCCGACCATGCGACTCCAGCACTGCACATCCAGGCTGAGGCGATTGCTGGTCGCAGTATAACACCAGTATGTGTGTATATACTTTTTAGGATATTTTCCAGCCTTCTATCAGCTGGTTCTTTGAGGGTGGCCGTATCAGGAGACGGTAACGCTACTTGTTTAGATAAACGTGTGAGCGCCTTATCTACCCTAGGGGGTGTTTCCCAACGCGCCCTAACCTCTGGCGGGAAGGGATATAATGCTAATAATTTTTTAGAAATTAGCTGTTTTTTATCGGGGGAAACCCACGCTTTATCACACACCTCATTTATTTCCTCTGACTCAGGAAAAACTATTGGTAGTTTTTTCACACCCCACATAATACCCTTCTTTGTGGTACTTGTAGTGTCAGAAAGGTTCAATGCCTCTTTCATTGCCGTGATCATGTAACGTGTGGCCCTACTGGACATTACGTTTGTCTCGTCACCGTCGACACTAGACTCAGTATCTGTGTCAGGGTCTGTGTCGACCCACTGAGGTAACGGGCGTTTTAGCGCCCCTGGCGGTGTCTGAGACGCCTGGACAGGCACTAATTGATTTGCCGGCTGTCTCATGTCGTCAACAGTTTTTTGCAAATTGCTGACATTATCACTTAATTGTTTAAATACAATCATCCAGTCAGGTGTCGACTCCCTAGGGGGTGACATCACCAACACAGGCAACTGCTCCGCCTCCACATCATTTTCCTCCTCATACATGTCGACACACGCGTACCGACACACAGCACACACACCGGGAATGCTCTGATAGAGGACAGGACCCCACTTAGCCCTTTGGAGAGACAGAGGGAGAGTCTGCCAGCACACACCCAGCGCTATATATATATACAGGCATAACCTTATATAAGTGTTATTCCCTTATAGCTGCTGTTATTATCGTTATTTGCTGCCAAAAATGCCCCCCCTTCTCTTTTTTACCCTGATTCTGAAGCAGGACTGCAGGGGAGAGTCAGGGAGCCGTCCTTCCAGCGGAGCTGTGAGGGAAAATGGCGCTTGTGTGCTGAGGAGATAGGCTCCGCCCCTTCACGACGTCCTTATCTCCCGCTTTTTTGTGTAAAAATGGCAGAGGTTAAAATACATCCATATAGCCCAGGAGCTATATGTGATGTATTCTTCTTGCCACCTAAGGTATATACTGTTATATTGCGTCTCAGGGCGCTCCCCCCCAGCGCCCTGCACCCTCAGTGACCGGAGTGTGAAGTGTGCTGAGAGCAATGGCGCACAGCTGCGGTGCTGTGCGCTACCTTAGACTGAAGACAGGATGTCTTCTGCCGCCGATTTCACCGGACCTCTTCGTCTCTTCTGGCTCTGTAAGGGGGACGGCGGCACGGCTCCGGTGACCCATCCAGGCTGAACCTGTGATCGTCCCTCTGGAGCTAATGTCCAGTAGCCTAAGAAACCTGATCCACTCTGCACTCAGGTGAGTCCGTTTCTTCTCCCCTTAGTCCCACGATGCAGTGAGCCTGTTGCCAGCAGGACTCACTGAAAAAAAAAAAAAAAAAAACCTAAACTAAACTTTTATTCTAAGCAGCTCAGGAGAGCCACCTAGATTGCACCCTTCTCGGCCGGGCACAAAAATCTAACTGAGGCTTGGAGGAGGGTCATAGGGGGAGGAGCCAGTGCACACCACCTGATCCTTAAGCTTTTATTTTGTGCCCTGTCTCCTGCGGAGCCGCTATTCCCCATGGTCCTTACGGAGTCCCAGCATCCACTAGGACGTCAGAGAAAAGGGGTTTTATGTTTGGGGAGAAAAAGCAGACAGTGTTTTGTTCCCCCATCAGATGAGTGAATGAAGTGTGTGAAGAAGCGTGGGTTCCCCCGATAAGAAAGGGTTACTGATGGCGTACCCTTTCCCGCCAGAGGATAGGTCACGTTGGGAGATATCCCCTAGGGTGGATGAGGCGCTCACACGTTTGTCAAAAAAGGTGGCACTGCCGTCTTAGAATACGGCCACTTTGAAGGAGCCTGCTGATAAAAAGCAGGAGGCTATCCTGAAGTCTGTATATACATACTCAGGTACTGTACTGAGACCTGCAATTGCCTCAGCATGGATAGTGCTGCTGCAGCGTGGTCTATTACCCTGTCAGGACAGGGATACTATTTTGCTAACCATAGAGCATATTAAAGATGTCGTCTTATATATGAGGGATGCACAGAGGGATATTTGCCGGCTGGCATCCAGAATTAATGCAATGTCCATTCTGCCAGGAGGGTATTAGGGACCCGGCAGTAGACAGGCGATGCTGACTTTAGAAGGCACATGAAGATTCTGCCTTATAAGGGTGAGGAATTGTTTGGGGATGGTCTCTGGGACCTCGTATCCACAGCAACAGCTGGGAAGAAAAAGAAAAAAAAATGTACCTCAAGTTTCCTCACAGCCTAAGAAAGCACCGTATTATAAGGTACAGTCCTTTCGGCTTCAGAAAAGCAAGCGGGTCAAAGGCGCTTCCTTTCTGCACAGAGACAAGGGAAGAGGGAAAAAGCTGCACCAGACAGCCAGTTCCCAGGATCAAAAATCTTCCCCCGTTTCCTCTGAGTCCACCGCATGACGCTGGGGCTCCACAGGTGGAGCCAGGTGCGGTGGGGGCGCGTCTCGGGAACTTCAGCGACCAGTGGGCTCGCTCACAGGTGGATCCCTGGGTTCTGCAAGTAGTATCACAGGGATATAAGCTGGAGTTTCAAGGCGAGTCCCCCTCGCCGTTACCTGAAATCAGCCTTGCCTGCTGCCCTCGAGGAGAGGTAGTACTGGCGGCAATTCACAAGCTGTACTTCCAGCAGGTGATAATCAAGGTACCCCTCCTTCAACAAGGCCGGGGTTACTATTCCACAATGTTTGTGGTACCGAAACCAGACGGTTCGGTGAGACCCATTCTAAAATTGAAATCCTTGAACACTTATATACGAAGGTTCAAGTTCAAAATGGAATCGCTCAGGGCGGTTATTGCAAGCCTGGACGAAGGGGATTACATGGTATCACTGGACATCAAGGATGCTTACCTGCATGTCCCCATTTACCCTCCTCACCGGGAGTACCTCAAAATTGTGGTACAGGACTGTCATTACCAATTCCAGACGTTGCCGTTGCTCTGTCCCCGGCACCGAGGGTATTTACCAAGGTAATGGCCGAAATGATGATACTCCTTCGAAAAAAGGGAGTTATAATTATCCCGTACTTGGACGATCTCCTTATAAAGGCGAAGTCCAGGGAGCAGTTGTTCGTCGGAGTAGCACTATCTCGGGAAGTGCTACAACAGCATGGCTGGATTCTGAATAGTCCAAAGTCGCAGCTGGTTCCTACAACGCGTCTACTGTTCCTGGGTATGGTTCTGGAAACAGAACAGGAAAAAGGGTTTCTCCCAGAGGAGAAGGCTAAGGAGTTGTCATCTCTAGTCAGAGACCTCCTAATACAAATACAGGTGTCAGTGCATCAATGCACGCGAGTCCTGGGAAAGATGGTAGCTTCTTACGAAGAAATTCCATTCGGCAGGTTCCATGCAAGGATCTTCCAGTGGGATCTGTTGGACAAGTGGTCCAGGTCGCATCTTCAGATGCATCGGCTGATAACCCTGTCTCCAAGGGCCAGGGTGTCGCTGTTGTGGTGGTTGCAGAGTGCTCATCTTCTAGAGGGCCGCAGATTCGGCATACAGGACTGGGTCCTGGTGACCACGGATGCCAGCCTTCGAGGCTGGGGGGCAGTCACACAGGGAAGAAACTTCCAAGGACTATGGTCAAGTCAGGAGACTTCCCTACACATAAATATTCAGGGACTAAGGGCCATTCACAATGCCCTAAGTCAGGCTAGACCCCTGCTTCAACACCAGCCGGTGCTGATCCAGTCAGACAACATCACGGCGGTCGCCCATGTAAACCAGCAGGGCGGCACAAGAAGCAGGATGGTGATGGCAGAAGCCACAAGGATTTTCCGATGGGCGGAAAATCATGTGTTAGCACTGTCAGCAGTGTTCATTCCCGGAGTGGACAACTGGGAAGCAGACTTTCTCAGCAGGCATGACCTCCACCAGGGAGAGTGGGGACTTCATCCAGAAGTCTTCAAAATGATTGTACACCATTGGGAAAGGCCACAGGTGGACATGATGGCGTCCCGCCTCAACAAAAAGCTAAAAAGATATTGCGCCAGGTCAAGGGACCCTCAGGCGATAGCTGTGGACGCTCTGGTAACACCGTGGGTGTACCAGTCGGTGTATGTGTTCCTTCCTTTGCCTCTCATACCCAAGGTACTGAGAATACTAAGAAGGAGAGTAGTAAGAACTATACTCGTGGTTCTGGATTGGCCAAGAAGAGCTTGGTACCCAGAACTTCAAGAAATGATCTCAGAGGACCCATGGCCTCTGCCGCTCAGACAGGACCTGCTGCAGCAGGGGCCCTGCCTGTTCCAAGACTTACCACGGCTGTGTTTGACGGCATGGCGGTTGAACACCGGATCCTAAAGGAAAAAGGCATTCCGGAGGAAGTCATTCCTACGCTGATTAAGGCTAGGAAAGATGTGATCGCAAAATATTATCACCGCATATGGCAAAAATATGTTACTTGGTGTGAGGCCAGGAAGGCCCCAACGGAGGAATTTCAACTGGGTCGATTTCTGCACTTCCTACAGTCAGGAGTGACTACGGGCCTAAAATTGGGTTACGTTAAGGTCCAGATTTCGGCTCTGTACATTTTCTTCCAAAAAGAACTGGCTTCACTGCCTGAAGTTCAGACTTTTGTTAAGGGAGTGCTGCATATTCAGCCCCAGTTTGTGCCTCTAGTGGCACCGTGGGATCTCAACGTGGTGTTGGATTTCCTAAAGTCGCATTGGGTTGAGCCACTTAAATCCGTAGAGCTAAAATACCTCACGTGGAAAGTGGTCATGCTGTTGGCCTTGGCGTCGGCCAGGCGTGTATCAGAATTGGCGGTTTTGTCATGCAAAAGCTCTTATCTGATTTTCATATGGATAGTGGAAAAAGGGGGGAACCTGGATTGCACATCCTATTACTAAAGATATCAAGAGGTGCTATCATGCTGAGGCTTCTAATACTATGCTGGGGGAAGAGAGATGCAGATGCACACTCTTAGCAATTAGGGATGTTAGGGACCCATGTGATGAAGTCACCTGGCCGCGGTACATGGGCCCGCATATTTGCGCAAATGTGTGCTAAGAACTTCAATTATACTCCATGTTAATTGTGAGGGTTTATTTAAATTATTTTTATTATCAGTGTTCTTAGTGCTAAGAGTGTGCATCTGCATCTCTCTTCCCCCAGCATAGTATTAGAAGCCTCAGCATGATAGCACCTCTTGATATCTTTAGTAATAGGATGTGCAATCCAGGTTCCCCCCTTTTTCCACTATATTTGTGTATATATTGTACACTGGAAGGCAAGGCTTCCTTCCTCTGGATTGGCACTCCTCCCATTCACCCTCAGGTGTTTTAATTAGCTGGGTTCCTGCATTTCAGATCACACATTGATAAGGCCCTATTTAGAGGTAAGTCCTGTATAAATTTATAGAATGTGATAGTATTAGGGATGTTAGGGACCCATGTGATGAAGTCACCTGGCCGCGGTACATGGGCCCGCATATTTGCGCAAATGTGTGCTAAGAACTTCAATTATACTCCATGTTAATTGTGAGGGTTTATTTAAATTATTTTTATTATCAGTGTTCTTAGTGCTAAGAGTGTGCATCTGCATCTCTCTTCCCCCAGCATAGTATTAGAAGCCTCAGCATGATAGCACCTCTTGATATCTTTAGTAATAGGATGTGCAATCCAGGTTCCCCCCTTTTTCCACTATATTTGTGTATATATTGTACACTGGAAGGCGAGGCTTCCTTCCTCTGGATTGGCACTCCTCCCATTCACCCTCAGGTGTTTTAATTAGCTGGGTTCCTGCATTTCAGATCACACATTGATAAGGCCCTATTTAGAGGTAAGTCCTGTATAAATTTATAGAATGTGATAGTATTAGGGATGTTAGGGACCCATGTGATGAAGTCACCTGGCCGCGGTACATGGGCCCGCATATTTGCGCAAATGTGTGCTAAGAACTTCAATTATACTCCATGTTAATTGTGAGGGTTTATTTAAATTATTTTTATTATCAGTGTTCTTAGTGCTAAGAGTGTGCATCTGCATCTCTCTTCCCCCAGCATAGTATTAGAAGCCTCAGCATGATAGCACCTCTTGATATCTTTAGTAATAGGATGTGCAATCCAGGTTCCCCCCTTTTTCCACTATATTTGTGTATATATTGTACACTGGAAGGCAAGGCTTCCTTCCTCTGGATTGGCACTCCTCCCATTCACCCTCAGGTGTTTTAATTAGCTGGGTTCCTGCATTTCAGATCACACATTGATAAGGCCCTATTTAGAGGTAAGTCCTGTATAAATTTATAGAATGTGATAGTATTAGGGATGTTAGGGACCCATGTGATGAAGTCACCTGGCCGCGGTACATGGGCCCGCATATTTGCGCAAATGTGTGCTAAGAACTTCAATTATACTCCATGTTAATTGTGAGGGTTTATTTAAATTATTTTTATTATCAGTGTTTTTAGTGCTAAGAGTGTGCATCTGCATCTCTCTTCCCCCTTTCATATGGATAGGGCGGAATTGAGGACTCGTTCCCAATTCCTTCCTAAGGTGGTATCAGCTTTTCATGTGAACCAACCTATTGTGGTGCCTGCGGCTACGTGGGACTTGGAGGACTCCAAGTTACTGGACGTAGTCAGGGCCCTGAAAATAGATGTTTCCAGGACGGCTGGAGACAGGAAAACTGACTCGCTATTTATCCTGTATGCACCCAACAAGCTGGGTGCTCCTGCTTCTAAGCAGACTATTGCTCGCTGGATCTGTAGCACGATTCAACTTGCACATTCTGCGGCTGGACTGCCGCACCCTCAATCTGTAAAAGCCCATTCCACGAGGAAAGTGGGCTCTTCTTGGGCGGCTGCCCGAGGGGTCTCGGCTTTACAACTTTGCCGAGCTGTTACTTGGTCGGGTTCAAACATTTTTGCAAAAGTCTACAAGTTTGATACCCTGGCTGAGGAGGACCTTGAGTTTGCTCATTCGGTGCTGCAGAGTCATCCGCACTCTCCCGCCCGTTTGGGAGCTTTGGTATAATCCCCATGGTCCTTACGGAGTTCCCAGCATCCACTAGGACGTCAGAGAAAATAAGATTTTACTCACCGGTAAATCTATTTCTCGTAGTCCGTAGTGGATGCTGGGCGCCCGTCCCAAGTGCGGATTGTCTGCAATACTTGTATATAGTTATTGCCTAACTAAAGGGTTATTGTTATGAGCCATCTGTTAGTGAGGCTCAGTTATATTTCATACTGTTAACTGGGTATAATATTACGAGTTATACGGTGTGATTGGTGTGGCTGGTATGAGTCTTACCCGGGATTCCAAATCCTTTCCTTATTGTGTCAGCTCTTCCGGGCACAGTATCCTAACTGAGGTCTGGAGGAGGGTCATAGAGGGAGGAGCCAGTGCACACCAGGTAGTCCTAAAGCTTTCTTTAGTTGTGCCCAGTCTCCTGCTGAGCCGCTATTCCCCATGGTCCTTACGGAGTTCCCAGCATCCACTACGGACTACGAGAAATAGATTTACCGGTGAGTAAACTCTTATTTTTATTTATATAGCGCTCTTTCTCCAATAGGACTCAAGGCACTTAACAGAATTAACATAATACATTACAGAAACACTGAAGAACAGAAAAGTGTTTCATAAGATACAGAGAGCATGGAGATACTAAAGGGACAATTATGGAAATGATTGAGTAAACAGGAAAGTCTTGAGTTAATTTTTCAAGGATTTTAGAGTTGGGGCTTCTCGAACTGTACAGGGAAGTGAGTTCCATAGAGTTGGAGCCGCATGGCTAAAAGCTTGAGCCCCAAGATGAATTACGGGAGTTTCTAGGTACTGCTAATAGTCCTTCATCTACAGATCGCAGTCATCGAGTGGCTCAGTATAGAATCAGAAGCTGCTTTAGGTACCTGGGGCCCTGGTCGTGCAGTGCTTTGAAAGTCAGTAAGCCAATCTTGAAGATGATTCCCCATTTTACAGGCAGTCATTGGAGGGGGTAGTGAAAGGGTGTTATGTGGCTAGAACGGGGCTGGTCGGTTAACAGCCTGGCAGCTGAATTTTGTACCAGCTGTGAGGCAATTCTTTTGCTGGGAGACCAAGGTAGAGGGCATTACAGTAGTCTAATAGAAATGATACAAATGCATGTATGCATTTTGGCAGATCTTCAGAGGGAATAAAGAACTTGATTCTGGCTATGAATGATAAAACTTGTTGTGTATGATAAATGGAGCTCCAGTTAATTAGCTCCCAATTGTCATTTTTCAAACACATGACAGGAACCGAATACGACAGGAGCTGATTGGCTGGAGCACCATTTAACTCACGCAACGAGTTCTACTGCATCATTCACAGTGAGTGTTATCACTCATTGATAAATGAGCCCCTATGGTTGAGTCAAAACTGATGTTATAACAATACCATAATTTTCTTAACTGCAGATTCCGATCCAATCTGATTAGCTGCTATGGGCAGTACCACCTTTTCACGCCTTTGAACCAGTTGGTTGCTATGTGCAATATGTACAGTATTTCTCTGTACAGGTTGAGTATCCCATATCCAAATATTCCGAAATACGTAATATTCCGAAAAACAAACTTTTTTGAGTGAGATAGTGAAACTTTTGCTTTCTGATGGCTCAATGTACACAAACTTTGTTTTATACACAAAGTTATTAAAAATATTGTATTAAATGACCTTCAGGCTGTGTGTATAAGGTGTATATGAAACATAAATGAATTGTGTGAATGTAAACACACTTTGTTTAATGCACAAAGTTATAAAAAAAATATTGGCTAAAATGACCTTCATGCTGTGTGTATAAGGTGTATATGTAACATAAATGTATTCTGTGCTTAGATTTAGGTCCCATCGCCATTATATCTCATTATGGTATGCAATTATTCCAAAATACGGAAAAATCCGATATCCAAAATACCTCTGGTCCCAAGCATTTTGTATAAGGTATACTCAACCTGTACCAGCTTTCATAAATACCCCTATTAGCTTTTGTTATCCTTATGTCATGTACTAATTGAGACATAACACATTTTTGCCTCTTAAGCAAATCCTAACATTAAAAATTGAACTTGTTTTGTTCTGTTTGGCTGGGTTTGTTTTGCATATCACAGTGCTGGATCAGATACAACAAGGAGCTTTGTTACCGGAATTCCATCCCAGCAGTAAGCGGTTACAGCACATGACAGATGAGCTCCTCTCCATCAGGTCTGCAGCAGAAATGGCTCTCAGAATACGTGTCTGTGCAGTGTTAGTACACATTGTGCTCAGCAAGTTGTTTACTTACTAGTATGAGGAGATATTCCTGTTTGCAAAACATTTGGATATTTAAAGAACGTTTAGCAACTCTTGTTTTCTATTTTTAGATCAAAATGTCTATTTGAAAATCACACAGCAATCATCATTCATCTCTGCGGTGACCTTTTGCTCTGTGTGCACATCTCTGCTATATTCCGGTGTTTGGTACACCCCAGCCAGGAGTCTGTACAGGACTGCCTCATTCGTGAGTCAACTCAGCAATGTAGATTCTAGGTCAGACAACACCAGTATTTACTGGTGCTTTATTTACACACAGTTCAATATCTTAACTATTAGGTGACCCAAATAACTCTTATGTTATCAGAGACACAGCATGGGGCATGGGATTACCTGAAATCCAGTACCCACTATGCTTGGATTACTCTGAAATGCCCGTGTCCTAAGGGACTTATTAGGTTGGTTCCCATCTAGAAGACCAGGATATGGTACAGAGTAAGTCTTATTGAAGGACACAATATAAATTTCTGCCGTAAGTGGCCACAGACTTTATACTGGAATACATACTATATCCCGTCGGTCGAGATGGCGGCGGTCACAAGACCGACCACGGCGTATCAACATTGAAGATCCCTAATTCGGAGGGTGTAAGTATTTCTAGCCCCACGCCCCCCCTGAACACCATATAAACATGCAGGGATGTATGTAACATATGTGCTGGCTGCAGGTATCCGAGAATTACCAGAGCTGCGTGTCTTCTTACAGCCGCTGCTGAACACGGGACTCGGCATTTAGCATAACACCTCTTGCTAAGCCCACTAGTTTTTACAAGCGTCTGGGGGCGGGCTTAGAAGGAGAGTGGAGCCCAATGCAGCATTCCGGGTTCAGCGACGGCTGGAAGACACGCAGCGCTGCCGATCCCCAGATAGAGAAAGGGCAAGGACAAACAACCCTTACCCCCTGCAGCTGCTAGAGAGTCTTTACAGCATACTTTCAGGCCAGGCCCACAGTCTCGTCTAGGTGCGTTCAGCTTCAGTCTCTGAGCTGCCCTGTACGGTCCATCTCTCTGATGCTGGATGGAGTGGCCCCTGGTTGTCACTTACTCTCAGCAGGCCAGGTATGCTGCAGTGTGATTGGGTGCAGGGGAAATGCGGGCCCTGGGTGGACTGGCTGTGGCCCCATAGCAGCCGCACCCCCTGCACCCATGATAGCTACACCTATATTTACTAAGCAGCTTTTTTTTAAAGTTGCCGCTCATCAATAGTTCTCACTCCGGGATTTCAAAGGACAATGCTATTAAAAGGCAAATACTCCTGGTTTTGCATTTAATATTATTACCCTGTAAATACCGTGGGCAGAAACGGCAGCAAGTAGCAACATCGAAGAGCTTAGTAACTGGCTCCAGGGCAATGTTAGATTTGCCTGTCTGCATTTTTCCTGAGTGTGCCAAGCACTAGGGGGTGCAGTTGTAGATGCAAGCAGCTCAGAATCCTTAGGGACAGATGCGGGCACAGGACCTGGATCTGCGGGTACTAGTCTATTGCAGAGTTTTGTCAATGTTACGCAAAACTCCATTATAACGTTGGTCATGTTTACCTTGATCCCCTGGAGACTGCACTTGATATCTCCAATGGTGGTGCTTAGGGTTTCTGAATTGATGTTGATGTTATCCAGCCTCTATTGTGATACCTCTTACTGCCTCCAGGAAGTGCCTTGCTGTCTTTTGTGGCTGAATAGATATGATAGTTAGGCAGATGGTGTGCCCCTCAGTCTCCAGTGCTAGTGGTATGGGCTTATTATCATCATGCTGGTCTACCACGGTGAGTGCTTCATCCGCATCTATGAGGAATAACAAGTAATTATGTCTTACTGTATGTTTCTATAAGGCAGTCTTTACTCTTATGTACCTTTTACTTGTTTTTCTATACACATGGAAGTATCTATTATGTATTCCGGTCTCTCTATAGGACGAGTCGAGACACACAGTACATGCTATGTATAGAAGGACTATAGTAAAACACTGTCCAGCTATAATTAATATACCAGCGTAGTAGTTAGTTATATTATAAACCAAATGGGTATTCAGTGAGTTAATGTTTATGCAAAGGGCACAGTCTTTGTTTTTGTTTTGTTTTTTTATAATAGTATAATTTCATGGGGTGTGCTGAGTCTAGCTGGCGAGGATGGATATTCGGGGGGACCTGCGTCACTGTTCGGCCTTCTGTCTGACCCCATAAACCTCCTGGTCCTCAATATAGATAAACATGGTCCAACTCGAGATGGAATAGTGATGTGCACCGAACATTTTTCGGGTTTTGTGTTTTGGTTTTGGATTCGGTTCCGCGGCCGTGTTTTGGATTCGGACGCGTTATGGCAAAACCTCCCTGAAAATTTTTTGTCGGATTCGGGTGTGTTTTGGATTCGGGTGTTTTTTACAAAAAACCCTCAAAAACAGCTTAAATCATAGAATTTGGGGGTCATTTTGATCCCATAGAATTATTAACCTCAATAACCATAATTTCCACTCATTTTCAGTCTATTCTGAACACCTCACACCTCACAATATTATTTGTAATCCTAAAATTTGCACCGAGGTCGCTGGATGACTAAGCTAAGCGAACCAAGTGGCCGACACAAACACCTGGCCCATCTAGGAGTGGCACTGCAGTGTCAGGCAGGATGGCACTTCAAAAAAATAGTCCCCAAACAGCACATGAAGCAAAGAAAAAAAGAGGCGCAATGAGGTAGCTGTGTGACTAAGCTAAGTGACCCAAGTGGCCGACACAAACACCTGGCCCATCTAGGAGTGGCACTGCAGTGTCAGACAGGATGGCAGATTTAAAAACAGTCCCCAAACAGCACATGATGCAAAGAAAAAAAGAGGTGCACCAAGGTCGCTGGATGGCTAAGCTAAGCGACACAAGTGGCCGACACAAACACCTGGCCCATCTAGGAGTGGCACTGCAGTGTCTGGCAGGATGGCACTTAAAAAAAATAGTCCCCAAACAGCACATGAAGCAAAGAAAAAAAGAGGCGCAATGAGGTAGCTGTGTGACTAAGCTAAGCGACCCAAGTGGCCGACACAAACACCTGGCCCATCTAGGAGTGGCACTGCAGTGTCAGACAGGATGGCATATTTAAAAAATAGTCCCCAAACAGCACATGATGCAAAGAAAAAAAGAGGTGCACCAAGGTCGCTGGATGGCTAAGCTAAGCGACACAAGTGGCCAAAACAAACACCTGGCCCATCTAGGAGTGGCACTGCAGTGTCTGGCAGGATGGCACTTCAAAAAAATAGTCCCCAAACAGCACATGAAGCAAAGAAAAAAGAGGCGCAATGAGGTAGCTGTGTGACTAAGCTAAGCGACCCAAGTGGCCGACACAAACACCTGGCCCATCTAGGAGTGGCACTGCAGTTTTCTAGCGAGAGGATGAGTGCTTCCATCCTCATGTGAAGCTGATCCACTAGCCATGAACATAGGCCAGGGCCTCAGTCGTTCCTTGCCACTCCGTGTCGTAAATGGCACATTGGCAAGTTTATGCTTCTCCTCAGACGCTTTTAATTTTGATTTTTGGGTCATTTTACTGAACTTTTGTTTTTTGGATTTTACATGCTCTCTACTATGACATTGGGCATCGGCCTTGGCAGACGACGTTGATGGCATTTCATCGTCTCGGCCATGACTAGTGGCAGCAGCTTCAGCACGAGGTGGAAGTGGATCTTGATCTTTCCCTATTTTACCCTCCACATTTTTGTTCTCCATTTTTTAATGTGTGGAATTATATGCCAGTATCAATAGCAATGGCCTACTACTATATATACTGCGCACAACTGAAATGCGCCACAGGTATGGATGGATAGTATACTTGACGACACAGAGGTAGGTAGAGCAGTGGCCTACTGTACCGTAATGCTATATATTATATACTGGTGGTCAGCAAACTGTGCAAAACTTAAATGAACCACAGGTATGGATGGATAGCATACTTGACGACACAGAGGTAGGTAGAGCAGTGGCCTACTGTACCGTACTGCTATATATTATATACTGGTGGTCAGCAAACTGTGCAAAACTTAAATGCACCACAGGTATGGATGGATAGTATACTTGACAACACAGAGGTAGGTAGAGCAGTGGCCTACTGTACCGTACTGCTATATATTATATACGGGTGGATAGTATACTTGACGACACAGAGGTAGGTAGAGCAGTGGCCTACTGTACCGTACTGCTATATATTATATACTGGTGGTCAGCAAACTGTGCAAAACTGAAATGCACCACAGGTATGGATGGATAGTATACTTGACGACACAGAGGTAGGTAGAGCAGTGGCCTACTGTACCGTACTGCTATATATTATATACTGGTGGTCAGCAAACTGTGCAAAACTGAAATGCACCACAGGTATGGATGGATAGTATACTTGACGACACAGAGGTAGGTAGAGCAGTGGCCTTCTGTACCGTACTCCTATATATTATATACTGGTGATCAGCAAAATTATGCACTGTACTCCTACTATATACTACAATGCAGCACAGATATGGAGCGTTTTTCAGGCAGAGAACCTATAATACTGGTGGTCACTGGTCAGCAAAACTATGCACTGTACTCCTCCTATATAATACTGCTGGTCCCCAGTTCCCAGAATAAAGCAGTGTGAGCACAGATATATGCAGCACACTGAGCACAGATATGGAGCGTTTTTCAGGCAGACAACGTATACTGGTGGTCACTGGTCAGCGAAACTCTGCACTGTACTCCTATATAATACTGCTGGTCCCCAGTCCCCACAATAAAGCAGTGTGAGCACAGATATATGCAGCACACTGAGCACAGATATGGAGCGTTTTTCAGGCAGACAACGTATACTGGTGGTCACTGGTCAGCAAAACTCTGCACTGTACTCCTATATAATACTGCTGGTCCCCAGTCCCCACAATAAAGCAGTGTGAGCACAGATATGGAGCGTTTTTCAGGCAGACAACGTATACTGGTGGTCACTGGTCAGCAAAACTCTGCACTGTACTCCTCCTATATAATACTGCTGGTCCCCAGTCCCCACAATAAAGCAGTGTGAGCACAGATATATGCAGCACACTGAGCACAGATATGGAGCGTTTTTCAGGCAGACAACTTATAATACTGGTGGTCACTGGTCAGCAAAACTCTGCACTGTACTCCTCCTATAATACTGTTGGTCCCCAGAATAAAGATATGCAGCCCCCTGAAACAAAGTGAGAGGACGCCAGCCACGTCCTCTCACTATCATTTCCAATGCACGAATGAAAAATGGTGGCGACGCGCGGCTCCTTATATAGAATCCGAATCTCGCGAGAATCCGACAGCGGGATGATGACGTTCGGGCGCGCTCGGGTTAACCGAGCCATACGGGAGAATCCGAGTCTGCCTCGGACCCGTGTAAAATGGGTGAAGTTCGGGGGGGTTCGGATTCCGAGGAACCGAACCCGCTCATCTCTAGATGGAACAGCTTCTCTTTAAATCCTGCCACTGATGACATGAACAAGAAACATAAATTAGTGCTGCCCAACACCCATATGTTTTCATAGGGGGGAATTCAATTGTGGGTGAAGGGGGAAACAGTTTAAACGGCCCTTTTAGCTTAGAAGTGCTCGCTACCCTATAGGGTAGTAAACACTTGTAAGCAAGATCTCACAACGAGTTTGTGCTAATTTGGCCAGGTGAATCCATTCGACCACAACTAAATTCCCCCTATAGTATTTATCTCACTGACACCTGAGATAGCATTATTCCACCAATCTAACATTTTATTGTTACATCTGCAAACTCAAAAGAAATCTAGGTGCACATTGCAAAGTACATTGGTGGTCATTCCGAGTTGTTCGCTCGGTAAATTTTTTCGCATCGCAGCGATTTTCCGCTTAGTGCGCATGCGCAATGTCCGCACTGCGACTGCGCCAAGTAAATTTGCTATGCAGTTAGGAATTTTACTCACGGTTTTTTCTTCGTTCTGGTGATCGTAATGTGATTGACAGGAAGTGGGTGTTTCTGGGCGGAAACTGGCCGTTTTATGGGAGTGTGTGAAAAAACGCTACCGTTTCTGGGAAAAACGCGGGAGTGGCTGGAGAAACGGAGGAGTGTCTGGGCGAACGCTGGGTGTGTTTGTGACGTCAAACCAGGAACGACAAGCACTGAACTGATCGCAGATGCCGAGTAAGTCTCGAGCTACTCAGAAACTGCACAGAGATGTATTTTCGCAATTTTGCTAATCTTTCGTTCGCAATTTTGATAAGCTAAGATTCACTCCCAGCAGGCGGCGGCTTAGCGTGTGCAATGCTGCTAAAAGCAGCTTGCGAGCGAACAACTCGGAATGACCCCCATTATTGGCACACGTGTTCACTGTACATACCTATTCTTTACAGGGGCATAAATTCATACTAGGAGCATTGGAGACGAGATAGTTTTTGGTGCTCCCCCACCCCTACCGCTTGCATTCACTACCAATACCCTGTCCCAGCAGGACCGAGACACACACTCTCTCCAGGGGTGCCAAGATGGGGGGTGGGTACTAATTACCTGGGCCCAGCCTTGTTAGAGGCTCCCAGCCCAGGTCACCTGCTAAGATGGACATGGACCCCCTGTGTGGCTGCCTGTGCACCCTGTACAACTGCGTGGAGGAGGGGACGTTAAGGTGAGGGGGAGTGTGCAGTCAAGAGGAGGTCTCTCCCCATTTGTGCCTTTATTTATATGGCGCCACAAGGGTTCCGCAGCGCCCAATTACAGAGTACATAAACAAATAATCAAACAGGAAAAAAGCAACTTACAGTTGATGACAATATAGGACAAGTACAGGGTAAATAAACATAGTTACATCAGCAGATGACACTGGAATAAGTATCAGGTGACAGAAGACTGCTGGATTTGGTGCAGTTGAAGATTATTAAAGTAAGAAAGGATAAGCACATGAGGGAAGAGGGCCCTGCTCGTGAGAGCTTACATTCTAAAGGGGAGGGGTAGACAGACAGGGGTGACACAGATGGGGTACATAGAGAGCGTAGAACAGAGGGTTAGGATGAGATTTGGCTGGGTTTGGGGAAGAAGTGGGTCTTAAGAGCCCGTTTGAAGTTTTGTAGAGAGGTGTAGAGTCTGAGGGGGAGAGGTAGGGAATTCCAGAGAAGTGGTGCAGCACGTGAAAAACCTTCCCCCTCCACATTCACTTCCACCACCTCAGCAACATATCTGACAGAGGGAGGACTGCGGCACATGTCCCCTGGGCTCACTGCTTATTTTTGCGCTGCAGCACAAAAAGCAGAACCTGGAGCAATAGAAGAGGTCAATGTGCCCCCTTCAGGGCTGGCGACTTCCACTGTCTCCTGTATTTCCACCCATACTTCTTTATATCATGATTGCTACAATAAATGGAGGCCACAGCATTGATGTGTTGGACAATATCGTCCCAGATGCGTTGCTTTTACCTTGCCAGGACTTGCCTGCTAGTATGGCGCAGCTTCTCCAATACCAGCAGCTTCACTAGCACCTCAATTCCTGTGCAACTGCAATTGGACAGCAACACTTTGTGGTGGGGTGGGGGGATTTCCATCATCCTTGGGCTGTGAAATATTTATTTATTCTGATAATATTTATTTCTCTATCGTCCTAGTGGATGCTGGGGTTCCTGAAAGGACCATGGGGAATAGCGGCTCCGCAGGAGACAGGGCACAAAAAGTAAAGCTTTTCCAGATCAGGTGGTGTGCACTGGCTCCTCCCCCTATGACCCTCCTCCAGACTCCAGTTAGATTTTTGTGCCCGGCCGAGAAGGGTGCAATTCTAGGTGGCTCTCATAAAGAGCTGCTTAGAGAAAGTTTAGCTTAGGTTTTTTATTTTACAGTGATTCCTGCTGGCAACAGGATCACTGCAACGAGGGACAGAGGGGAGAAGAAGTGAACTCACCTGCGTGCAGGATGGATTGGCTTCTTGGCTACTGGACATCAGCTCCAGAGGGACGATCACAGGTACAGCCTGGATGGTCACCGGAGCCGCGCCGCCGGCCCCCTTGCAGATGCTGAAGTAAGAAGAGGTCCAGAATCGGCGGCTGAAGACTCCTGCAGTCTTCTAAAGGTAGCGCACAGCACTGCAGCTGTGCGCCATTTTCCTCTCAGCACACTTCACACGCAGTCACTGAGGGTGCAGGGCGCTGGGGGGGGGCGCCCTGGGAGGCAAATGTAAACCTATATTTCTCTATCGTCCTAAGTGGATGCTGGGGTTCCTGAAAGGACCATGGGGAATAGCGGCTCCGCAGGAGACAGGGCACAAAAGTAAAGCTTTTACAGGTCAGGTGGTGTGTACTGGCTCCTCCCCCCATGACCCTCCTCCAGACTCCAGTTAGATTTTTGTGCCCGGCCGAGAAGGGTGCAATTCTAGGTGGCTCTCATAAAGAGCTGCTTAGAGAGTTTAGCTTAGGTTTTTTATTTTACAGTGATTCCTGCTGGCAACAGGATCACTGCAACGAGGGACAGAGGGGAGAAGAAGTGAACTCACCTGCGTGCAGGATGGATTGGCTTCTTGGCTACTGGACATGAAGCTCCAGAGGGACGATCACAGGTACAGCCTGGATGGTCACCGGAGCCACGCCGCCGGCCCCCTCACAGATGCTGAAGCAAGAAGAGGTCCAGAATCGGCGGCTGAAGACTCCTGCAGTCTTCTTAAGGTAGCGCACAGCACTGCAGCTGTGCGCCATTTTCCTCTCAGCACACTTCACACGGCAGTCACTGAGGGTGCAGGGCGCTGGGGGGGGGCGCCCTGGGAGGCAAATGTAAACCTTTAAAAAGGCTAAAAATACCTCACATATAGCCCCAGAGGCTATATGGAGATATTTACCCCTGCCTAAATGTACTAAATAGCGGGAGACGAGCCCGCCGGAAAAGGGGCGGGGCCTATCTCCTCAGCACACGGCGCCATTTTCTGTCACAGCTCCGCTGGTCAGGAAGGCTCCCAGGTCTCTCCCCTGCACTGCACTACAGAAACAGGGTATAACAGAGAGGGGGGGCAAAATAAATGGCAATATATTAATATAAAAGCAGCTATAAGGGAGCACTTAATCATAAGGCTATCCCTGTCATATATAGCGCTTTTTGGTGTGTGCTGGCAGACTCTCCCTCTGTCTCCCCAAAGGGCTAGTGGGTCCTGTCTTCGTATAGAGCATTCCCTGTGTGTCTGCTGTGTGTCGGTACGTGTGTGTCGACATGTATGAGGACGTTATTGGTGTGGAGGCGGAGCAATTGCCAAATATGAGGATGTCACCTTCTAGGGGGTCGACACCAGAATGGATGCCTTTATTTGTGGAATTACGGGATAGCGTCAACTCGCTTAAGCAGTCGTTTGCCGACATGAGGCGGCCGGACACTCACTTAGTGCCTGTCCAGGCGCCTCAAACACCGTCAGGGGCTGTAAAACGCCCCTTGCCTCAGTCGGTCGACACAGACCCAGACACAGGCACTGATTCCGGTAGTGAAGGTGACGAATCAACCGTATTTTCCAAAAGGGCCACACGTTATATGATTTTGGCAATAAAGGAGATGTTACATTTAGCTGATACTACAGGTACCACTAAACAGGGTATTATGTGGGGTGTGAAAAAACTACCAGTAGTTTTTACCGAATCAGAAGAATTAAATGACGTGTGTGATGAAGCGTGGGGTGCCCCGATAAAAAACTGCTAATTTCAAAGAAGTTATTGGCTTTATACCCTTTCCCGCCAGAGGTTAGGGAGCGCTGGGAAACACCTCCTAGGGTGGACAAAGCGCTAACACGCTTATCAAAACAAGTGGCGTTACCCTCTCCTGAGACGGCCGCACTTAAAGATCCATCAGATAGGAGGATGGAAAATATCCAAAAAGGTATATACACACATGCAGGTGTTATACTACGACCAGCTATTGCGACTGCCTGGATGTGCAGTGCTGGGGTAGTTTGGTCAGAGTCCCTGATCGAAAATATTGATACCCTGGACAGGGACAATATTTTACTGTCGTTAGAACAAATAAAGATGCATTTCTTTATATGCGTGATGCACAGAGAGATATCTGCACACTGGCATCACGGGTAAGTGCTATGTCCATTTCGGCCAGAAGAGCTTTATGGACACGACAGTGGACAGGCGATGCGTAGAGGAGTTATTTGGGGTCGGTCTATCGGATTTGGTGGCCACGGCTACGGCCGGGAAATCCACCTTTCTACCTCAAGTCACTCCCCAACAGAAAAAGGCACCGACCTTTCAATCGCAGCCTTTTCGTTCCTTTAAAAATAAGAGAGCAAAGGGCTATTCATATCTGCCACGAGGCAGAGGACGAGGGAAGAGACAGCAACAGGCAGCTCCTTCCCAGGAACAGAAGCCCTCCCCGGCTTCTACAAAAGCCTCAGCATGACGCTGGGGCTTCGCAAGCGGACTCGGGGGCGGTAGGCGGTCGTCTCAAGTATTACAGCGCGCAGTGGGCTCACTCGCAGGTAAATCCCTGGATCCTGCAGATAATATCTCAGGGGTACAGGTTGAAATTAGAGACAGAGCCACCTCGCCGTTTCCTGAAGTCTGCTTTACCAACGTCCCCCTCAGAAAGGGAGACGGTTTTGGAAGCCATTCACAAGCTGTATTCTCAGCAGGTGATAGTCAAGGTACCTCTTCTACAACAAGGGAAGGGGTATTATTCCACTCTTTTTGTGGTACCGAAGCCGGATGGCTCGGTAAGGCCTATTCTAAATCTGAAGTCCTTGAACCTGTACATAAAGAAGTTCAAGTTCAAGATGGAGTCACTCAGAGCAGTGATAGCGAACCTGGAAGAAGGGGACTTTATGGTATCCTTGGACATCAAGGATGCGTATCTCCACGTTCCAATTACCCCTCACACCAGGGGTACCTCAGGTTCGTTGTACAAAACTGTCACTATCAGTTTCAGACGCTGCCGTTTGGTTTGTCCACGGCACCTCGGGTCTTTACAAAGGTAATGGCCGAGATAATATTTCTTCTTCGAAGAAAAGGCGTATTAATTATCCCATACTTGGACGATCTCCTAATAAGGGCAAGGTCCAGAGAACAGCTAGAGATGGGTTTAGCACTATCTCAAGAGGTGCTAAAGCAGCACGGATGGATTCTGAATATTCCAAAATCCCAATTAATGCCGACAACTCGTCTGCTGTTCCTGGGGATGATTCTGGACACAGTTCAGAAAAGGTTTTTCTTCCCGAAGAAAAAGCCAAGGAGTTATCTGACCTGGTCAGGAACCTCCTAAAACCAGGAAAGGTGTCTGTACATCAATGCACAAGAGTCCTGGGAAAAAATGGTAGCTTCTTACGAAGCAATCCCTTTCGGCAGATTCCATGCAAAGGGATCTGTTGGACAAATGGTCAGGGTCGCATCTTCAGATGCACCTGCGGATAACCCTGTCGCCGAGGACAAGGGTATCCCTTCTGTGGTGGTTGCAGGAGGCACATCTATTGGAGGGCCGCAGATTCGGCATGCAGGATTGGATCCTGGTGACCACGGGTGCCAGCCAGAGAGGCTGGGGAGCAGTCACACAGGGAAGAAATTTCCAGGGAGTGTGGTCGAGCCTGAAAAAGTCTCTTCACATAAGCATTCTGGAACTAAGAGCAATCTACAATGCTCTAAGCCAGGCGGAACCTCTGCTTCAAGGAAGACCGGTGTTGATCCAGTCGGACAACATCACGGCAGTCGCCCATGTAAACAGACAGGGCGGCACAAGAAGCAGGAGGGCAATGGCAGAAGCTGCCAGGATCCTTCGCTGGGCGGAGAATCACGTGATAGCACTGTCAGCAGTATTCATCCCGGGCGTGGACAACTGGGAAGCAGACTTCCTCAGCAGACACGACCTTCACCCGGGAGAGTGGAGACTTCATCCAGAAGTTTTCCACATGCTATTAAACCGTTGGGTAAAACCAATGGTGGACATGATGGCGTCTCGCCTCAACAAAACACTGGACAGGTATTGCGCCAGGTCAAGAGATCCGCAGGCAATAGCTGTGGACGCGCTGGTAACACCTTGGGTGTACCAGTCGGTATATGTGTTTCCTCCTCTGCCTCTCATACCAAAGGTATTGAGGATTATACGGCAAAGTGGAGTAAGACTAGTGGCTCCGGATTGGCCAAGAAGGACTTGGTACCCGGAACTTCAAGAGATGGTCACGGACGATCCGTGGCCTCTACTTCTGAGAAGGGACCTGCTTCAGCAGGGTACTTGTCTTTTTCAAGACTTACCGCGGCTGCGTTTGACGGCATGGCGTTTTGAATGCCAGATCCTAAAAGGAAAAGGCATTCCAGAAGAAGTCATTCCTACCTTGATAAAGGCAAGGAAGGAAGTCACCGCGAAGCATTATCGCCGTATTTGGCGAAAATATGTTGCGTGGTGCGAGCAGCGGAGTGCTCCGATGGAGGAATTTCAACTGGGTCGTTTTCCTACATTTCCTGCAATCAGGATTGTCTATGGGTCTCAAATTGGGATCTATTAAGGTTCAAATTTCGGCCCTATCAATATTCTTCCAAAAAGAATTGGCCTCAGTCCCTGAGGTCCAGATTTTTATCAAAGGAGTACTGCATATACAGCCTCCTGTGGTGCCTAAGGTGGCACCGTGGGATCTAAATGTAGTTTTAGATTTCCTCAAATCAAATTGGTTTGAACCACTAAAGAAGGTGGATTTGAAATATCTCACATGGAAAGTGACTATGTTACTGGCCCTGGCTTCGGCCGGGAGAGTATCTGAACTGGCGGCTTTGTTTTATAAAAGCCCTTATTTAAATTTTCCATTCGACATAGGGCAGAGCTGCGGACGCGTCCGCATTTTCTCCCTAAGGTGGTATCAGCGTTTCACCTGAACCAGCCTATTGTAGTGCCTGCGGCTACAGACGACTTGAAGGACTCCAAGTTGTTGGACGTTGTCAGAGCCTTAAAAATATACATTTAAAGGACGGCTGGAGTCAGAAAATCTGACTCGCTGTTTATACTGTATGCACCCAACAAGTTGGGTGCACCTGCTTCTAAGCAGTCGATTGCTCGTTGGATTTGTAACAAAATTCAACTTGTACATTCTGTGGCAGGCCTGCCACAGCCTAAATCTGTTAAGGCCCATTCCGCAAGGAAGGTGGGCTCATCTTGGGCGGCTGCCCGAGGGGTCTCGGCATTACTACTCTGCCGAGCAGCTACGTGGTCAGGGGAGAACACGTTTGTAAATTTTTACAAATTTGATACCCTGACAAAGGAGGACCTGGAGTTCTCTCATTCGGTGCTGCAGAGTCATCCGCACTCTCCCGCCCGTTTGGGAGCTTTGGTATAATCCCCATGGTCCTTTCAGGAACCCCAGCATCCACTTAGGACGATAGAGAAAATAAGAATTTACTTACCGATAATTCTATTTCTCGGAGTCCGTAGTGGATGCTGGGCGCCCATCCCAAGTGCGGATTATCTGCAATACTTGTACATAGTTATTGTTAACTAATTCGGGTTATTGTTTAGGAAGCCATCTTTCAGAGGCTCCTCTGTTATCATACTGTTAACTGGGTTTAGATCACAAGTTGTACGGTGTGATTGGTGTGGCTGGTATGAGTCTTACCCGGGATTCAAAATCCTCCCTTATTGTGTACGCTCGTCCGGGCACAGTACCTAACTGGAGTCTGGAGGAGGGTCATGGGGGGAGGAGCCAGTACACACCACCTGACCTGTAAAAGCTTTACTTTTGTGCCCTGTCTCCTGCGGAGCCGCTATTCCCCATGGTCCTTTCAGGAACCCCAGCATCCACTACGGACTCCGAGAAATAGAATTATCGGTAAGTAAATTCTTATTAAAGGCTAAAAATACCTCACATATAGCCCCCAGAGGCTATATGGAGATATTTAACCCCTGGCTGTATTCACAAAATAGCGGGAGACGAGCCCGCCGGAAAGGGGCGGGGCCTATCTCCTCAGCACACGGCGCCATTTCCTCTCACAGCTCCGCTGGTCAGGACGGCTCCCAGGTCTCTCCCCTGCACTGCACTACAGAAACAGGGTAAAACAGAGAGGGGGGGCAAATTTAATGGCAATATCTTGATATATATAAAGCAGCTATAAGGGAGCACTTATTATAAGGCTATCCCTGTCATATATAGCGCTTTTTGGTGTGTGCTGGCAGACTCTCCCTCTGTCTCCCCAAAGGGCTAGTGGGTCCTGTCTTCGTTTAGAGCATTCCCTGTGTGTCTGCTGTGTGTCGGTACGTGTGTGTCGACATGTATGAGGACGATATTGGTGTGGAGGCGGAGCAATTGCCAAATATGGGGATGTCACCTCCTAGGGGGTCGACACCAGAATGGATGCCTTTATTTATGGAATTACGGGATAGTGTCAACACGCTAAAGCAGTCGTTTGACGACATGAGGCGGCCGGACAATCAATTAGTGCCTGTCCAGGCGCCTCAAACACCGTCAGGGGCTGTAAAACGCCCTTTGCCTCAGTCGGTCGACACAGACCCAGACACAGGCACTGATTCCAGTGGTGACGGTGACGAATCAACCGTATTTTCCAGTAGGGCCACACGTTATATGATTTTGGCAATGAAGGAGGCGTTACATTTAGCTGATACTACAGGTACCACTAAACAGGGTATTATGTGGGGTGTGAAAAAACTACATATAGTTTTTCCTGAATCAGAAGAATTAAATGACGTGTGTGATGAAGCGTGGGTTGCCCCTGATAAAAAGCTGATAATTTCAAAGAAATTATTGGCATTATACCCTTTCCCGCCAGAGGTTAGGGAGCGCTGGGAAACACCTCCTAGGGTGGACAAGGCGCTAACACGCTTATCAAAACAAGTGGCGTTACCTTCTCCTGAGACGGCCGCACTTAAAGATCCATCAGATAGGAGGATGGAAAATATCCAAAAAAGTATATACACACATGCAGGTGTTATACTACGACCAGCTATAGCGACTGCCTGGATGTGCAGTGCTGGGGTAGTTTGGTCAGAGTCCCTGATTGAAAATATTGATACCCTGGACAGGGACAATATTTTACTGTCGTTAGAACAAATAAAGGATGCATTTCTTTATATGCGTGATGCACAGAGGGATATCTGCACACTGGCATCACGGGTAAGTGCTATGTCCATTTCGGCCAGAAGAGCTTTATGGACGCGACAGTGGACAGGCGATGCGGATTCAAAACGGCATATGGAAGTTTTGCCGTATAAAGGGGAGGAGTTATTTGGAGTCGGTCTATCAGATTTGGTGGCCACGGCTACAGCCGGGAAATCCACCTTTCTACCTCAAGTCACTCCCCAACAAAAAAAGGCACCGACTTTTCAACCGCAGCCCTTTCGTTCCTTTAAAAATAAGAGAGCAAAGGGCTATTCATATCTGCCACGAGGCAGAGGTCGAGGGAAGAAACAGCAACAGGCAGCTCCTTCCCAGGAACAGAAGCCCTCCCCGGCTTCTACAAAAGCCTCAGCATGACGCTGGGGCTTCTCAAGCGGACTCGGGGACGGTGGGAGGTCGTCTCAAAAATTACAGCGCGCAGTGGGCTCACTCGCAGGTAGATCCCTGGATCCTGCAGATAATATCTCAGGGGTACAGGTTGGAATTAGAGACAGATCCACCTCGCCGTTTCCTGAAGTCTGCTTTACCAACGTCCCCTTCCGAAAGGGAGACGGTTTTGGAAGCCATTCACAAGCTGTACTCTCAGCAGGTGATAGTCAAGGTACCTCTTCTACAACAAGGGAAGGGGTATTATTCCACTCTATTTGTGGTACCGAAGCCGGATGGCTCGGTAAGGCCTATTCTAAATCTGAAGTCCTTGAACCTGTACATAAAGAAGTTCAAGTTCAAGATGGAGTCACTCAGAGCAGTGATAGCGAACCTGGAAGAAGGGGACTTTATGGTATCCTTGGACATCAAGGATGCGTATCTTCACGTTCCAATTTACCCCTCACACCAGGGGTACCTCAGGTTCGTTGTACAAAACTGTCACTATCAGTTTCAGTCGCTGCCGTTTGGTTTGTCCACGGCACCTCGGGTCTTTACAAAGGTAATGGCCGAGATGATGATTCTTCTTCGAAGAAAAGGCGTATTAATTATCCCATACTTGGACGATCTCCTAATAAGGGCAAGGTCCAGAGAACAGCTAGAGATGGGATTAGCAATATCTCAAGAGGTGCTAAAGCAGCACGGATGGATTCTGAATATTCCAAAATCCCAATTAATGCCGACAACTCGTCTGCTGTTCCTAGGGATGATTCTGGACACGGTTCAGAAACAGGTTTTTCTTCCCGAGGAAAAAGCCAAGGAGTTATCCGACCTGGTCAGGAATCTCCTAAAACCAGGAAAGGTGTCTGTACATCAATGCACGCATCTTCAGATGCACCTGCGGATAACCCTGTCTCCAAGGACAAGGGTATCTCTTCTGTGGTGGTTGCAGAGGGCTCATCTATTGGAGGGCCGCAGATTCGGCATACAGGATTGGATCCTGGTGACCACGGACGCCAGCCTGAGAGGCTGGGGAGCAGTCACACAAGGAAGAAACTTCCAGGGAGTGTGGTCGAGCCTGGAAAAGTCTCTTCACATAAACATTCTGGAACTAAGAGCAATCTACAATGCTCTAAGCCAGGCGGAACCTCTGCTTCAAGGAAGACCGGTGTTGATCCAGTCGGACAACATCACGGCAGTCGCCCATGTAAACAGACAGGGCGGCACAAGAAGCAGGAGTGCAATGGCAGAAGCTGCCAGGATCCTTCGCTGGGCGGAGAATCACGTGATAGCACTGTCAGCAGTGTTCATCCCGGGAGTGGACAACTGGGAAGCAGACTTCCTCAGCAGACACGATCTTCACCCGGGAGAGTGGGGACTTCATCCAGAAGTTTTCCACATGCTAATAAACCGTTGGGAAAGACCAATGGTGGACATGATGGCGTCTCGCCTCAACAAAAAACTGGACAGGTATTGCGCCAGGTCAAGAGATCCGCAGGCAATAGCTGTGGACGCGCTGGTAACACCTTGGGTGTACCAGTCGGTGTATGTGTTTCCTCCTCTGCCTCTCATACCAAGGGTATTGAGAATCATACGGCAAAGCGGAGTAAGAACGATACTAGTGGCTCCGGATTGGCCAAGAAGGTCTTGGTACCCGGAATTTCAAGAGATGGTCACGGACGATCCGTGGCCTCTACCTCTAAGACAGGACCTGCTTCAGCAGGGACCGTGTCTATTCCAAGACTTACCGCGGCTGCGTTTGACGGCATGGCGGTTGAACGCCAGATCCTAAAAGGAAAAGGCATTCCAGAAGAAGTCATTCCTACCTTGATTAAGGCAAGAAAGGAAGTCACCGCGAAGCATTATCACCGCATTTGGCGGAAATATGTTGCGTGGTGCGAGGATCGGAGTGCTCCGACGGAGGATTTTCAACTGGGTCGTTTCCTACATTTCCTGCAATCAGGATTGTCTATGGGTCTCAAATTGGGATCTATTAAGGTTCAAATTTCGGCCCTGTCAATATTCTTCCAAAAAGAATTGGCCTCAGTTCCTGAGGTCCAGACTTTTGTCAAAGGAGTACTGCATATACAGCCTCCTGTGGTGCCTCCGGTGGCACCGTGGGATCTAAATGTAGTTTTAGATTTCCTCAAATCCCATTGGTTTGAACCACTAAAAAATGTGGATTTGAAATATCTCACATGGAAAGTGACTATGTTACTGGCCCTGGCGTCCGCCAGGAGAGTATCTGAACTGGCGGCTTTATCTTATAAAAGCCCTTATTTAATTTTCCATTCGGATAGGGCAGAGCTGCGGACGCGTCCGCATTTTCTCCCTAAGGTGGTATCAGCGTTTCACCTGAACCAGCCTATTGTAGTGCCTGCGGCTACAAGCGACTTGGAGGACTCCAAGTTGTTGGACGTTGTCAGAGCTTTAAAAATATACATTTCAAGGACGGCTGGAGTCAGAAAATCTGACTCGCTGTTTATACTGTATGCACCCAACAAGTTGGGTGCGCCTGCTTCTAAGCAGTCGATTGCTCGTTGAATTTGTAACACAATTCAACTTGCACATTCTGTGGCAGGCCTGCCACAGCCTAAATCTGTTAAGGCCCATTCCACAAGGAAGGTGGGCTCATCTTGGGCGGCTGCCCGAGGGGTCTCGGCATTACAACTCTGCCGAGCAGCTACGTGGTCAGGGGAGAACACGTTTGTAAAATTCTACAAATTTGATACCCTGGCAAAGGAGGACCTGGAGTTCTCTCATTCGGTGCTGCAGAGTCATCCGCACTCTCCCGCCCGTTTGGGAGCTTTGGTATAATCCCCATGGTCCTTTCAGGAACCCCAGCATCCACTAGGACGATAGAGAAAATAAGAATTTACTTACCGATAATTCTATTTCTCGGAGTCCGTAGTGGATGCTGGGCGCCCATCCCAAGTGCGGATTATCTGCAATACTTGTACATAGTTATTGTTAACTAATTCGGGTTATTGTTTAGGGAGCCATCTTTCAGAGGCTCCTCTGTTATCATACTGTTAACTGGGTTTAGATCACAAGTTGTACGGTGTGATTGGTGTGGCTGGTATGAGTCTTACCCGGGATTCAAAATCCTCCCTTATTGTGTACGCTCGTCCGGGCACAGTACCTAACTGGAGTCTGGAGGAGGGTCATAGGGGGAGGAGCCAGTGCACACCACCTGATCTGGAAAAGCTTTACTTTTTGTGCCCTGTCTCCTGCGGAGCCGCTATTCCCCATGGTCCTTTCAGGAACCCCAGCATCCACTACGGACTCCGAGAAATAGAATTATCGGTAAGTAAATTCTTATTTTTTGTTTTTGGGAAATTTGTGTAACATTCCAATATTGAGCCAATTGAGTAATATATTTATTCTGTTTGTGGGTGTGATTGCTCACAAGCTTAATTCAGTTGCAAGCATGAGGAGAGTGAGCTCTCTTAACTGAAGTGATGTGTAAGTAGCTCAGCAGAGCTGCACTAAGGGGGTCATTCCAAGTTGATTGCTCGCTAGCAGTTTACAGCAGCCGTGCAAACGCATTGTCGCCACCTACTGGGGTGTGTATTTTTCCGCTTTGCAGAAGTGCGAACGCTTGTGCAGCAGAGCGCCTGCAAAATCGTTTTGTGCAAAACAAGACCAACCCTGTAGTTACTCTTCGTGTGCGTTGATTCTAACGATGGAGGGACGGCTTTTGACGTCACACACCCGCCCAGCCACGCCTGCGTTTTTCCAAACACTCCCTGAAAACGTTCAGTTGCCACCCAGAAACGCCCACTTCATGTCAATCTCCTTGCGATCGACTGTGCGTTTGGAATCGTCACTAGAACCAGTGCAAAACCACAAAGGACTACATGCGCAGAAATGCTGTTTTTTAGCCTGATCGCTGCGCTGCGAACAATGGCAGCTAGCGATTAACTCGGAATGACCCCCTATATCAGTTGGCATAAATGTGTCCCAAATGTTGGTCCTAATTCAGACCTGATCGCAGCAGCAAAATCTTTCTCTAATGGGCAAAACCATGTGCAGTGCAGGTAGGGCAGATGTAACGTGCAGAGAGAGTTAGATTTGGGTGGGTTATATTGTTTCTGTGCAGGGTAAATACTGGCTGCTTTATTTTTACACTGCAAATTAGATTTCAGTTTGAACACACCCCACCCAAATCTAACTCTCTCTGCACATGCTATATCTGCCCCACATGCAGTGCACATGGTTTTGCCCATTATAGAAAAACATTGCTGCTGCAATCAGGTCTGAATTAGGCCCAACATTTGGGACACATTTATGCCATAGTCTACACTCTGCATGTGTTAGAAAATACGCCACGTTTGCGTTTGCTTTTACTGTATGTGAGTTGTGTCCATTTTCTTTTTAGGTATATTTTTATTAAAGTTTCAGAAAAGAATATAAAAGAAACACAAAAAAAACACATTCCCACCCACCTTCCACAAAACCCGCCAAATATATAAGAAATAGATAATCAGAACTCTTGCCATGTGAGAAAAACAAACATGAAGAACAGATTGGGTTTATATCATTCAACACAGATCCGTATATAGGGGGTAATTCTGAGTTGATCGCAGCAGGAACTTTGGGGGTCATTCCGAGTTGTTCGCTCGTTGCCGATTTTCGCAACGGAGCGATTAAGGCAAAAATGCGCATGGTACGCAGTGAGCATGCGCTAAGTATTTTAGCACAAAACTTAGTAAATTTACTCACGTCCGAACGAAGAATTTTCATCGTTGAAGTGATCAGAGTGTGAGTGACAGGAAGTGGGTGCTTCTGGGCGGAAACTGACCGTTTTTCTGGGAGTGTGCGGAAAAACACAGGCATGCCAGGAAAAAACGCGGGAGTGTCTGGAGAAACGGGGGGAGTGGCTGGCCGAACGCAGGGCGTGTTTGTGACATCAAACCAGGAAGGAAACGGCCTGAGCTGATCGCAATCTGTGAGTAGCTCTGGAGCTACTCAGAAACTGCTAAGAATTTTCTATTCGCAATTCTGCTAATCTTTCGTTCGCTATTCTGCTAAGCTAAGATACACTCCCAGAGGGCGGCGGCCTAGCGTGTGCAATGCTGTTAAAAGCAGCTAGCGAGCAAACAACTCGGAATGACCCCCTTTGTTAGCAGTTGGGCAAAACCATGTGCACGGCAGGGGAGGCAGATATAACATGTGCAGAGAGAGTTAGATTTCGGTGGGTTATTTTGTTTCTGTGCAGGGTAAATACTTGCTGCTTTATTTTTACACTGCAATTTAGATTGCAGATTGAACACACCATACCCAAATCTAACTCTCTGCACATGTTATATATGCCTCCCCTGCAGTGCACATGGTTTTGCCCAACTGCTAACAAAGTTCCTGCTATGATCAACTCAGAATTACCCCCATAGGGCCTAATTCAGACCTGATCGCTGGGGTGCATTTTTTGCATCCCTGCAATCAGGTATTTGCCGCCTACAGGGGGAGGGTATTACCTTTTTGCAGTTGTGCGATCGCATTCGTTGGCAGAGCTGCACAAACATAAGTTTGTGCTGTCTCTCCTCTGCCCGGGACTTACTCAGCTGCTGCGATGATCGGGGCCGGAGCTGAAGTCAAAAACCCTTCTTCAAAACACTGAGTCCCGTCTGCGTTTTTCCAGACACTCCCTGGAAACGGTCAGTTGACACCCACAAACGGCCTCTTCCTGTCAATCTCTTTGCAAACGCCCATGCGAATAGATCCTTCACACCATCCCGTCGCAGCGTGCCGATCCCCATTGCTGCGGTCCATCGCGCCTGTGCGTTGCGGTGCATACGCATGCGCAGTTCAGACCTGATCGCCCGCTGTGTGAAAATGCACAGCAGCGATCAGGTCTGAATTACCACCATAGTAGTGGAACAATTAGAAATATGCAAAAGAAGTGCATTCAAAATAAAATATGACTGTACTTAATAGAGACGAGTAATAGAACAATCTGTCCACTAGTGCCAGAAAGCTAAGGAAAACAAAAACGAAGATGTATATGGTCTGCAATGTCAAATATCTGCATCTCCGGATGCCAAACCCTCTGTGAAGACTGCATTACCCATACCATAGGGGGAAGTGTTCCAAAGCCCCAGATGCGATCAAACTCATGGAAACAATTACATCTAGTGTACATAAACTTTCCATGACTTCATTCATCAGCCGACACCACTCACTAAAGGTAGAGAGTGGTGGACTGCAGCATGCAAGGCTCACATGGCAAAAGCCTTAATAGGGACCCACAAAGGGATGTGACCAGTCACAAAAGGGGGTGTGGTGGCCAGTTACCAGAGAGACATAGGGAAGTATCCAATTACCAGCGATAGTGCCGCGGCCATGAAAAACTTATTTTTCACGTTTTTTATCACCCATATCAGTTAGGTCATGCGAAAAACACCTGTTTTTCGTGCGAAAATACATATGTCCCTTTTAAAGCCGTGGACCTATGTATTCTCACGCCACTTATTGCGAGTCTAAGGGGCACTTATCGCAGATTATGCTGAAGTCAGGCTGGAACTGGCAGCAGGCTGATGATAATTGCAGACTAAGGCTAAAGTACTGGGAACTCAGCAGAGTGGTGCCGACTGGGACTTGCAGTTCAACAAGCAGGAGAACAGAACTACTGTAGACTGAGACAGAATCACAGGCCGAGGGATGCAACTATGGTGAGCAACATTTATCCCCCTTGCCTTGCGGTGATTGAAGGACTCAATCAACTGACCATTGCGGTGCTTGTGGTTGGAGGATCAGGAATCAGCTGACCGCAAGTTTCATGGTGACGTCCACACACCGGAGATGGCAGGACATGCTACAGGGTACGCACAGGGGAAAATGGGGTACACTGCAGGCAGCAGAGGGCTCCAAGGAATGAACATCAAGTGCACCCACCTGATCTCCACAGGTCTGTCACACCTGAGGGCTGAGGCTGACCTGGGGAAGCCTCAGGCATAGGGGCTAACGTGTATGTGAACCTGGGTGGCAGTATGGGATTCCTGGACATACAAGGTACCCTTAGCACAGACGCCAGAAGACGTAACCAAGACGACAACGTAGTAAAAGTTAAGTTCTTTATTATGCACACAGTCCAATAATCACCACGGCAGTTAGATGCAAGAATCAAAGCTCAGCAATTGGAAGTCACAGTATAATTATAGCAGCACAGTCCCTCAGATGTGGTGGTAATAAGTATGCTGTTTGGTATGGTAAGAAATCACTATGGCACAGTCTTGGAAGACACTGAGATGGTAAGTACATAGAAATAACAGCTAACCACTGTACTGATGAGATAAACTGATACTGACCAGAGGATGACACACTGGAAGCTGGAGTCGATGACAGAGCACCGAGGTAGGCTGAGAGCTGGAGGACTGCCAAGGATGCTGGGTAGAACTGGCACAGATGGTGAGGATGCAGTGGAATTCACAGATGGTGACAAAGTTCGATGTTGGAGCACCGAACTGGAGTTTGATGTGGGAAAACCACTGACGAATGGAAGCGATGTAGGAACACCACTGACGAATGGAAGCGATGTAGGAACACCGCTGACGACTGGAGACGGTGTAGAAACACTGCTGCTAACCGAAGGCAATGTGGAAGCACCGATGATAGCTGGAAACGATGTGGGCACACGGCTGAGAGCTGGAGACGGTGATGGAACACTGCTGGTAACAGAAGGCAATGTGGAAACACCGCTGGAGTCAGGCAGCACCGCAGGATGGAAATAGGTGCAGGTCTCGTTAAGTGGAGCAAGGTCACAGGAGCTGGAATACCTTGAGACAGCAAGCAGGAACAACCACAGAATGCAGAGACATCCAACACTGGGTTAGACAACCATAGCATTGACAACAGGCAGCCTTGGTCTAGGATACTTATACCTGCTGGGAAGTAGGTATTGGCTGAGCAATCAGAGAGGATTCTGTGTACAGCAGATTGGCTGTGGAGAGTCATGTGATTAGCCCAAACATGGCTGCACCCATGTTTGGCACTGGAGGGAAAAGTCTGTTTGTAAACAGCATGTGGAAACTTGTGGCAATGGCGGCGACGGCAGAGGCCGCGGAGAACAGGAGACGCCATCCATTATGACAAGAGAGACATGCTGGATGGCTGGCAGGTCAGCGTCGTCAGGATCGCTGAGGAGAGACTGTGGAGATGCCGTGCAGCGTGCTGCACGCAGACAGTGCAGATGGAATCCAGGCTTGGAGCGCAAGGACAGTCTCAGAAGGCACTTGGATGGTAAGTAAACGTGTTTAGTTACCCGGATCGTGACAAGGTCAACACACCAGTGCAATGGTATGTACCATCGTGCAAAAATTCAGGTCCTGACACACGAATTGAGACTGGGAATTATCTTTGTTCACACAAACATCCAGACTAGAACTCTTTCACCATTATATTGCAGATGGGTCAAGCAAAGCAAGGCATCTCTGTTCTTGTAAAGCAGCAGCTTGGCAATGAAGGTGCGAGGAGGGGCACTAGGGGGCTGTGCCCAGGTAGGAAGATAATGGGACCTCTCCACCGCAAAATGGGTTTTGAATTTTTCATGACCAGAAGTGTCCTTCAACCATTTCTCTAGATATATCCGTGGATGAGAACCCTCAGCTTTCTCAGGCAATCCCACAAACTGACCTCCTTCATAGACAGCTTAGAACAACAGAACATCAATGAGACTAAAGTGGGAAGCCTCCCAGCAACAGCCTGATCAACACGTTCACACAACACGTTCACACATCTTCTTATGCTGGCGGAGCAAGGAAATGTCAGTATAAACCTCTTCTTAGAGGCCGTGATGGCCTGCATCAATCCCCACCAGGGACTTCTACTGAACCTTTGTGTGCCTGGCCGGCCGTGTCTTTTAGCTATAAGTAGAGGACTTGTGAGCTTCATTAGTCCAGCAATTTTTTTTAAAGATCTGTTTATTTTGTTTTGTTAAACAAGTAGGGAAAAGGATTACAGACAGATGTCAAAAACATCAAAATAGAATATTCAATGGTTTTACAATGATAAATTAAAATACCAGACATGCATATATAATCAGAGGTAAAGAAATCCATATGGGCAACAAAACAGTGGTTCCCATTCAAATGATGGTCTTATAGTACCACAAATAAAATCAAGAAGTAATCCCATAACATCAAAATAATACTACATACAAATGTCTAAACCAGGACATGGGGACCTAACAGGGAAAAATAAAAATAAGGGGGGGGGGGGGGGGAATAGAGAGGCAGCATCGTAGTGTAATTGATGCAAGAAGTAGGCAATCATGACCAGGCAGAGGGTCAGGACGTGATCAACAATTATATATAAATAAAGACATCCAAGCCTAGGGCTTACTTAAAACAAATTCTGGGTGAAGTCTCACAAAACATCAAGACAGTTGTCTATGTAAATACCAAGAAGTAGTTTCAAACACTTTTAGGATCTGAGATTGTGCAGGCGAGTCGAGCGATTCAATATATGCGCCCCATTTCTTGTAGATGGATGCAACTCCAGCCTGCAGGAAAAACTGCTTGCCTGTCAAAATATAAAGTCTAAAGTATAATGGATTTAACGGCACCCAGAAAAGGGGACGAAGAGGAGATCCAACTGCATAAAACAACTTTCTCGTCTACAGTGACAATAATAGCAAATGGATTATGCTAATTTTTTCAGAGCCTAAATTCCAATTAGTAAAGTTAGCACATAGGGGGTCATTCCGAGTTGTTCGCTCGTTATTTTTTTTTTGCAACGGAGCGATTAGTCGCGAATGCGCATGCGCAATGTCCGCAGTGCGACTGCGCCAAGTAAATTTGCTATGCAGTTAGGAATTTTACTCACGTTTTTTTCTTCGTTCTGGTGATCGTAATGTGATTGACAGGAAGTGGGTGTTTCTGGGCGGAAACAGGCCGTTTTATGGGTGTGTGCGAAAAAACGCTACCGTTTCTGGGAAAAACGCGGGAGTGGCTGAAGAAACGGAGGAGTGTCTGGGCGAACGCTGGGTGTGTTTATGACGTCAAACCAGGAACGACAAGCACTGAACTGATCGCTGATGCCGAGTAAGTTTGAAGCTACTCAGAAACTGCTAAGAGGTGTGTAATCGCAATTTTGAGAATCTTTTGTTCGCAATTTTACTATGCTAAGATTCACTCCCAGTAGGCGGCGGCTTAGCGTGTGCAAAGCTGCTAAAAGCAGCTTGCGAGCGAACAACTCGGAATGAGGGCCATAATAAGGTCAATGGGTCACTATAAAGATGAAAATGGGATTTAAGAGACCGAACAAAGTGAGTGGCTTGGAGATACATATAAACCTGCTTGTGCGGAATATTTGCTTCAGTGTGGAGAGCAGTAAATGGGAGAATAACTCCTCCTGGATCAAATATGTCTTTAATTAATTCAATTCCTTTCTGTTTCCATTGTTGGAAGTTAGGATTCTCCAATCTTGGTGGAAACATAGGGTTTCCAGTAAAAGGGACATATTTAGAAGAGGTGTTAGGTCTCGCGAGTTTAGAACAAATTGCCTTCCACACTAAATATATTTGTGGAACAACACACTGTGAAATATACAGTATGAGGTGGAATTGATTTTCTAGGTGCATGTATCAAAGCAGTAGCTCAGTATGGGGAAAACAGCTGTCTCAGTAGGGACATGACATGAGTAGTCCAGCAAATTTATCTGATTGCCATTATGGGGTCAAGAAGAAATTTTCTTCCTATGAGGCTGAACAGCTGCCATACTGGGGCTCTATGTTACCTTACACACAATTAGAGTTTTTGCTAGCTGAAGTTGATGGGCCGGTATATATATATATATATATAATATATATAATATATATATATATATTTACTTCTTATGTATCTAAGATTTATATTTTGTGACATGAGGTGTGTATCACACGTAATTGTGTTCATAATGTAAATGTAACAGCCATCTCTACAGCAGTTTTCAATAACAAGATGAAATCTGAAATCTAAACATCATTCTAAACCACACAAACTCCCTTTTGTGGCCCAGGATATATACATTCTCTGTATTTATTTGCTCTCAATATTGCAATTAGAACCTGTCACACGTGGGCGAAAAGGGGGGACCAAGCTGTGCAGGAATAAAAACATTGAATTATATAAATGGGCTGATTATTTGACATTGTAGATTATAAAGCACGCTGAGCACAGACAATCCAGATGTTTATTTGGATAATGGAAGATCACAATACAATAACTAAGCACAGCTATGATTACAGTTGCTGACTCCCAATTGCTCTAATTGTACTGTTTAACTCTTTATCAGCAAAAAGCAGTGTAGTCTGAGCTTATGTTGTGCTCTGTAGCCAGATCCACCATGCAACTGATATTCACACTGCAGTTAACACTGGAGACACATAACCAGGGGGGTGATTCAGACCTGATCGTAGATGTGGTAAATTTAGCACATCTATGTTCAGTTTCTCTGACATGCAGGGGGACGCCCAACAGAGGGCTAGTCCGCCCCGCATGCCAGGCCATGCCAGGCCCTGCCCCCCCTCACGGGTACGAAAGTATTGCACGGCGGCGATGCTTTTGCACCCGCCAAGTAGCTCCCTCCCTGCGCAGCCTAACTGTGCTGGCAGGCGGCTACCCACTGCGTTCCAGGTCTCTGTCCGCCCCCGCAACAGTCTGGACACGCCTGCACTGTCCAAACTGTGCCCCACCAAGGGCATTCTAACGCTGTTGGCACGCCCCCCTCCTGCCCCGTGACTGCCTCCGCCTGTCAATCAGGCAGAGGCGATCACAGCGGTGAGATGCTTTTGCATGTCACTGGACCTCACGGGGACTCAAGCAGGGCCTTCCTATCGCTATGACTGTTATTACCCAGTATAAGGTAGGGAGATAGATATGAGATAGATATGATCTATACAGATATAAGGTAGGGAGATAGATATGAGATAGATATGACCTATACAGATATAAGGTAGGGAAATAGATATGAGATAGATATGATCTATATAGATATAAGGTAGGGAGATAGATATGAGATAGATATGACCTATATAGATATAAGGTAGGGAGATAGATATGAGAGATAGATATGATCTACATAGATATAAGGTAGGGAGATAGATATGAGATAGATATGACCTATATAGATATAAGGTATGGAGATAGATATGAGATAGATATGACCTATACAGATATAAGGTAGGGAGATAGATATGAGATAGATATGATCTATATAGATATAAGGTATGGAGATAGATATGAGATAGATGTGACCTATATAGATATAAGGTATGGAGATAGATATGAGATAGATATGACCTATATAGATATAAGGTAGGGAGATAGATATGAGATAGATATGATGTATATAGATATAAGGTAGGGAGATATATATGAGAGATAGATATGATCTACATAGATATAAGGTATGGAGATAGATATGAGATAGATATGATCTATACAGATATAAGGTAGGGAGATAGATATGAGATAGATATGACCTATACAGATATAAGGTAGGGAGATAGATATGAGATAGATATGATCTATATAGATATAAGGTATGGAGATAGATATGAGATAGATGTGACCTATATAGATATAAGGTATGGAGATAGATATGAGATAGATATGACCTATATAGATATAAGGTAGGGAGATAGATATGATGTATATAGATATAAAGTAGGGAGATAGATATGAGAGATAGATATGATCTACATAGATATAAGGTAGGGAGATAGATATGAGATAGATATGATCTATATAGATATAAGGTAGGGAGATAGATATGAGATAGATATGATCTATATAGATATAAGGTAGGGAGATAGATATGAGAGATAGATATGATCTATATAGATATAAGGTAGGGAGATAGATATGAAATATATATGACCTATACAGATATAAGGTAGGGAGATAGATATGAGATAGATATGACCTATATAGATATAAGGTAGGGAGATAGATATGAGATAGATATGATCTATATAGATATAAGGTAGGGAGATAGATATGAGATAGATATGATGTATATAGATATAAGGTAGGGAGATAGATATGATCTACATAGATATAAGGTAGGGAGATAGATATGAGATAGATATGATCTATATAGATATAAGGTAGGGAGACAGATATGAGAGATAGATATGATCTACATAGATATAAGGTAGGGACAGAGCCGGCCATAGGCAAACTAGGCAAATGCCTAGGGCATTTGGTATGCTTAGGGGCACCAGCAGCTTCTGCTGATTAAAATGATATGCGGCATGCCTATATTCTGTGTGTGACTGCGGCTGTATCTGCATACGAAATGCTACGTTGCAGTGTATTCTTGGAAATCACTGTAATGTAGCATTTCGTATGCAGATACAGCCACAGTCACACACAGAAATATAGGTATGCTGCATATCATTTTAATCAGCAGAAGCTGCTTGTGCACCCTAGCCACATAGTAATGCAAATAAGATGCATTTTCATAAACAAAAGGCGCCCGACGTTAGCAGAGCTGCCAGCTGACTCATGCCAGGCATCTCCTGCAAGAACTAGTGGCGGTGCTAGGGGGCACCAGCCAAAATCTTGCCTAGGGCATCATATTGGTTAGGGCCGGCTCTGGGTAGGGAGATAGATATGAGATAGATATGATCTATATAGATATAAGGTAGGGAGATAGATATGAGAGATAGATATGATCTATATAGATATAAGGTAGGGAGATAGATATGAGATAGATATGATCTATATAGATATAAGGTAGGGAGATAGATATGAGAGATAGATATGATCTATATAGATATAAGGTATGGAGATAGATATGAGATAGATGTGACCTATATAGATATAAGGTATGGAGATAGATATGAGATAGATATGACCTATATAGATATAAGGTAGGGAGATAGATATGAGATAGATATGATGTATATAGATATAAGGTAGGGAGATAGATATGAGAGATAGATATGATCTACATAGATATAAGGTATGGAGATAGATATGAGATAGATATGATCTATACAGATATAAGGTAGGGAGATAGATATGAGATAGATATGATCTATACAGATATAAGGTAGGGAGATAGATATGAGATAGATATGACCTATACAGATATAAGGTAGGGAGATAGATATGAGATAGATATGATCTATATAGATATAAGGTATGGAGATAGATATGAGATAGATGTGACCTATATAGATATAAGGTATGGAGATAGATATGAGATAGATATGACCTATATAGATATAAGGTAGGGAGATAGATATGAGATAGATATGATGTATATAGATATAAGGTAGGGAGATAGATATGAGAGATAGATATGATCTACATAGATATAAGGTAGGGAGATAGATATGAGATAGATATGATCTATATAGATATAAGGTAGGGAGATAGATATGAGATAGATATGATCTATATAGATATAAGGTAGGGAGATAGATATGAGAGATAGATATGATCTATATAGATATAAGGTAGGGAGATAGATATGAAATATATATGACCTATACAGATATAAGGTAGGGAGATAGATATGAGATAGATATGACCTATATAGATATAAGGTAGGGAGATAGATATGAGATAGATATGATCTATATAGATATAAGGTAAGGAGATAGATATGAGATAGATATGATGTATATAGATATAAGGTAGGGAGATAGATATGAGAGATAGATATGATCTACATAGATATAAGGTAGGGAGATAGATATGAGATAGATATGATCTATATAGATATAAGGTAGGGAGATAGATATGAGAGATAGATATGATCTACATAGATATAAGGTAGGGACAGAGCCGGCCATAGGCAAACTAGCCAAATGCCTAGGGCATTTGGTATGCTTAGGGGCACCAGCAGCTTCTGCTGATTAAAATGATATGCGGCATGCCTATATTCTGTGTGTGACTGCAGCTGTATCTGCATACGAAATGCTACGTTGCAGTGTATTCCTGGAAATCACTGTAATGTAGCATTTCGTATGCAGATACAGCCACAGTCACACACAGAAATATAGGTATGCTGCATATCATTTTAATCAGCAGAAGCTGCTTGTGCACCCTAGCCACATAGTAATGCAAATAAGATGCATTTTCATAAACAAAAGGCGCCCGACGTTAGCAGAGCTGCCAACTGACTCATGCCAGGCATCTCCTGCAAGAACTAGTGGCGGTGCTAGGGGGCACCAGCCAAAATCTTGCCTAGGGCATCATATTGGTTAGGGCCGGCTCTGGGTAGGGAGATAGATATGAGATAGATATGATCTATATAGATATAAGGTAGGGAGATAGATATGAGAGATAGATATGATCTATATAGATATAAGGTAGGGAGATAGATATGAGATAGATATGATCTATATAGATATAAGGTAGGGAGATAGATATGAGAGATAGATATGATCTACATAGATATAAGGTATGGAGATAGATATGAAATATATATGACCTATATAGATATAAGGTAGGGAGATAGATATGAGATAGATATGACCTATACAGATATAAGGTAGGGAGATAGATATGAGATAGATGTGACCTATACAAATATAAGGTAGGGAGATAGATATGAGATAGATGTGACCTATATAGATATAAGGTATGGAGATAGATATGAGATAGATATGACCTATATAGATATAAGGTAGGGAGATAGATAGATATGAGAAAGATATGATCTATACAGATATAAGGTAGGGAGATAGATATGAGATAGATATGACCTATATAGATATAAGGTAGGGAGATAGATATGAGATAGATATGACCTATACAGATATAAGGTAGGGAGATAGATATGAGATAGATGTGACCTATATAGATATAAGGTATGGAGATAGATATGAGATAGATGTGACCTATATAGATATAAGGTATGGAGATAGATATGAGATAGATATGACCTATATAGATATAAGGTAGGGAGATAGATAGATATGATAAAGATATGATCTATACCGATATAAGGTATTGAGATAGATATGAGAAAGATATGATCTATACAGATATAAGGTAGGGAGATAGATATGAGATAGATATGACCTATATAGATATAAGGTAGGGAGATAGATAGATATGAGAAAGATATGATCTATACAGATATAAGGTAGGGAGATAGATATGAAATATATATGACCTATATAGATATAAGGTAGGGAGATATGAGATAGATATGACCTATATAGATATAAGGTAGGGAGATAGATATGAGATAGATATGACCTATATAGATATAAGGTAGGCAGATAGATATGAGATAGATATGATCTATACAGATATAAGGTAGGAGATAGATATGAGATATGACCTATATAGATATAAGGTAGGGAGATAGATATGAGATAGATATGATCTATACAGATATAAGGTAGGAGATAGATATGAGATAGATACGACCTTTACAGATATAAGGTAGGGAGATAGATATGAGATAGATATGACCTATATAGATATAAGGTAGGGAGGTAGATATGATCTATATAGCTATAAGGTAGGAGATAGATATGGGTTGACAGTGTAAGTGTGTGATGTGTCTTGCAGCCATGCTTTAGGAAACAGCAGACTGCAACATCGTCAGCCACTGAATTGTGTGTCGCATTAGAAGGATACAAGCATGTGATCCACTGTGCACTTACCTATAGGGTCAGGTTTACCAATACTGCATTATATATATATTTATCTAACGTCCTAGTGGATGCTGGGGACTCCGTAAGGACCATGGGGAATAGATGGGCTCCGCAGGAGACTGGGCACTCTAAGAAAGAATTAGGTCTACTGGTGTGCACTGGCTCCTCCCTCTATGCCCCTCCTCCAGACCTCAGTTAGAATCTGTGCCCGGAAGGAGCTGGGTGCATTTTAGTGAGCTCTCCTGAGCTTGCTAATAAGAAAGTATTTTGTTAGGTTTTTTATTTTCAGAGAGATCTGCTGGCAACAGACTCTCTGCTACGTGGGACTGAGGAGAGAGAAGCAAACCTACTAACTGCGGATAGGTTGCGCTTCTTAGGCTACTGGACACCATTAGCTCCAGAGGGATCGAACACAGGAACTTAACCTTGGTCGTCCGTTCCCGGAGCCGCGCCGCCGTCCCACTCGCAGAGCCAGAAGACAGAAGCCGGCGAGTGAAGCAAGAAGACATCAAAATCGGCAGCAGAAGACTCCTGTCTTCATATCAGGTAGCGCACAGCACTGCAGCTGTGCGCCATTGCTCCCACACTAACCCACACACTCCGGTCACTGTAGGGTGCAGGGCGCAGGGGGGGCACCCTGGGCAGCAATTGAGTACCTCTTGGCAAAAATAGAGCATATATACAGCTGGGCACTGTATATTTGCATGAGCCCCCACCATTATTTTTCACAAAATCGCGGGACAGAAGCCCGCCGCTGAGGGGGCGGGGCTTCTTCCTCAGCACTCACCAGCGCCATTTTCTCTCCACAGCTCCGCTGAGAGGAAGCTCCCCAGGCTCTCCCCTGCAGACTCACGGTAGAAAGAGGGTAAAAAGAGAGGGGGGGCACATAAATTTAGCACATTAATCATATATACAGCAGCTACTGGGTAAACACTAAGTTACTGTGTGATTCCTGGGTCATATAGCGCTGAGGTGTGTGCTGGCATACTGTCTCTCTGTCTCTCCAAAAGGCCTTGTGGGGGTTCTGTCCTCAAATAGAGCATCCCCTGTGTGTGTGGTGTGTCGGTACGATTGTGTCGACATGTTTGACGAGGAAGGCTATGTGGAAGCAGAGCAGGTGCAGTTGAATGTGGTGTCTCCGCCGACGGCGCCGACACCTGATTGGATGGATATGTGGAAGGTGTTAAATGATAATGTGAACTCCTTGCATAAAAGGTTGGATAAAGCTGAAGCCTTGGGACAGTCAGGGTCTCAACCCATGCCTGATCCTACAGCGCAGAGGCCGTCAGGTCGGGTTCAAACACTTTTGCAAAATTTTACAAGTTTGATACCCTGGCTGAGGAGGACCTTGTGTTTGCCCATTCGGTGCTGCAGAGTCATCCGCACTCTCCCGCCCGTTTGGGAGCTTTGGTATAATCCCCATGGTCCTTACGGAGTCCCCAGCATCCACTAGGACGTTAGAGAAAATAAGATTTTACTCACCGGTAAATCTATTTCTCGTAGTTCGTAGTGGATGCTGGGCGCCCGTCCCAAGTGCGGACTTCTTCTGCAATACTTGTATATAGTTATTGCTTAATTAAGGGTTATGTTTTGTTGGCATCCGTTTGTTTGATGCTCTGTTGTTGTTCATACTGTTGACTGGATAGGTTATCACAAGTTATACGGTGTGATTGGTGTGGCTGGTATGAGTCTTACCCTGGATTCCAAAATCCTTTCCTTGTAATGTCAGCTCTTCCGGGCACAGTTTCCTTAACTGAGGTCTGGAGGAGGGACATAGAGGGAGGAGCCAGTGCACACCAGTAGTCCTAATTCTTTCTTAGAGTGCCCAGTCTCCTGCGGAGCCCGTCTATTCCCCATGGTCCTTACGGAGTCCCCTGCATCCACTACGGACTACGAGAAATAGATTTACCGGTGAGTAAAACCCCCAAATATATATGTAAGAAGCGAGTCAGGGGCTGAGAGGCGCCATCCAAGCCCCCACTTCACTGGAACAGGAGTACAGTGGTTCACTGTAACCATGTCCTCCCAAACCCTTACACAGACCATAAGTAATGTGTTGCCATTAAAGCTGAGTACGACAAATGTGCGTCAACCCAACATCCCTAAAGCATGGACTAGACAAACCCCCCCCAAAAAAATCCCCCCACCCTGTAGAATGAACCCCCCAACTTATGGTCTACCTGGATCCCCAAACACCCCTCATACACATATCGCAAAACCCCCCCACAAAGGAGTGGTGACCCCAGCCTCGGATCAAAGAGCCAGTGTGCAGACTCCGAGATATGGAAGACAAAGCCTTCTAACAAACACAAAGGATAATATAGCAAACAACAAACAAACATAATAAAGGGTAATGCATTCAGTGGCAATAAGAGGCATAACTGAAGTGCAGCAAAATCCTTCAAGGTGGATCAACGCGCATGACCAGCAGCACCATAATGCCCCACAGACAGACACATAAAGGAGAATGAGTCCCAACAGATAAATTCAGAAGAAACACATTTCCCCAACTGTCAAGAACGATGTCCTCCCAGCATAAAATCCAACAGCAGGCAAGGGAAGTCTCCAAATAGAAGTAGTCGGAAAATCAGGAGGAGCACTTGCAATGGTATCGACCAGGAGTCCAGAAATTGCGCAGGAGCATTCCCTGCCATTCTCTTGGGCGCAACATCCAGGCACACAACAGCAGGAGATTCACAATATTGGGGTGAAGTGGCAAATGTTGCACCCTGCGAGGGTGCAGTCACCTCCACACTCTTTGGCATAGCATCCATGCACACAAAAGCAGGAGATTCACAATTGAAAGGTGATGTGGCAGATAGTGTACCCTGTGAAGGTGCAGTCTCCTCTATTCTCTCTGGCACAGCATCCAGGCACACAACAGCAGGAGGTTCACAATGTAAAGGTGATGTGGCAGATGATGTACCCTGTGAGGTGCAGTCTCCTCTATTCTCTCTGGCACAGCATCCAGGCACACAACAGCAGGAGGTTCACAATGTAAAGGTGATGTGGCAGATGATGTACCCTGTGAAGGTGCAGTCTCCTCTATTCTCTCTGGCACAGCATCCAGGCACACAAAAGCAGGAGATTCACAATGTAAAGGTGATGTGGCAGATGATGTACCCTGTGAGGTGCAGTCTCCTCTATTCTCTCTGGCACAGCATCCAGGCACACAACAGCAGGAGGTTCACAATGTAAAGGTGATGTGGCAGATAGAGATGAGCGGGTTCGGTTCCTCTGAATCCGAACCCGCCCGAACTTCAGGTTTTTTACACGGGTCCGAGCAGGCTCGGATGTTCCCGCCTTGCTCGGCTAACCCGAGCGCGCCCGAACGTCATCATCACGCTGTCGGATTCTCGCGAGGCTCGGATTCTATCGCGAGACTCGGATTCTATATAAGGAGCCGCGCGTCGCCGCCATTTTCACACGTGCATTGAGAGTCATAGGGAGAGGACGTGGCTGGCGTCCTCTCCGTTTAGAGAAGAGAGAGACACAGTATTTTGGGGAGCATTATTAGGAGGAGTACTACTATACTGTATACTACTATACTACTTGCTGAAGTGATATTTATAGATTAGATAATAGATAGTGTGACTGTAAGTGTATTATCTGACTTGTGGGGGAGACACTGACAGTGGGGAGCAGTTAGAGTCTGAGAGCAGGACTCAGGAGTACATATAACGTACAGTGCACACTTTTGCTGCCAGAGTCAGTGCCACACTGCCATTGTTGTGACCACACTGACCACCAGTATAATAATATATTTTGTGATTGTCTGCTTAGGCCTCGGAGTACTAGTTGCAAGTTGCAACGTGACCTGAAGTGACCACCAGTTTAATAATCAATCACCACCAGTTTAATATATATATATATATATATATATATAATTGTATATAATATATATATATATATATATAATATTGTATACCACCTACCCGTGGTTTTTTTTTTTCATTCTTCTTTATACATACTACTATAGTAGCTTACTGTAGCAGTCTGCGGTGCTGTGCTGACCTGACAGTGTCCAGCAGGTCCGTCATCAGTCATTACATAATAAATATATATAGTACCTGTCCGGCTGCAGTACTAGTGATATTATATTGATTTCATCTCATTATCAATAATTTATCATCCAGTCTAGACTCTATATTAGCAGCAGACACAGTACGTTAGTCCACGGCTGTAGCTACCTCTGTGTCGGCACTCGGCAGTCCATCCATAATTGTATACCACCTACCCGTGGTTTTTTTTTTTCTTTCTTCTTTGTACATACTACTATAGAGTATAGTAGCTTACTGTAGCAGTCTGCGGTGCTGCTGAGCTGACAGTGTCCAGCAGGTCCGTCATCAGTCATCATTACCTAATAAATATATTATCTACCTGTCCGGCTGCAGTACTAGTGATATTATATATACATACATATATATATTGATTTCATCTCATTATCAATCATCCAGTCTATATTAGCAGCAGACACAGTACGTTAGTCCACGGCTGTAGCTACCTCTGTGTCGGCACTCGGCAGTCCATCCATAATTGTATACCACCTACCCGTGGTTTTTTTTTTTCTTTCTTCTTTGTACATACTACTATAGAGTATAGTAGCTTACTGTAGCAGTCTGCGGTGCTGCTGAGCTGACAGTGTCCAGCAGGTCCGTCATCAGTCATCATTACCTAATAAATATATTATCTACCTGTCCGGCTGCAGTACTAGTGATATTATATATACATACATATATATATATTGATTTCATCTCATTATCATCCAGTCTATATTAGCAGCAGACACAGTACGGTAGTCCACGGCTGTAGCTACCTCTGTGTCGGCACTCGGCAGTCCATCCATAATTGTATACCACCTACCCGTGGTTTTTTTTTTCTTTCTTCTTTGTACATACTACTATAGTATAGTACAAGGGACATTGACGACCGGCATGTACAGGAAGCCCACTGATAAAAACTCTCTTTTGCTTGCCTCGAGCTTCCATCCGGTAGCATTAAAGAAAGGACTGCCATATTCGCAGCTGATTCGGGTCGCAAGAATAGTCTCTGATAGAACTGCATTGCCTGAGGCTCTACATTCCATGGGTGATAAATTTGTCGAGAGGGGTTATGATGTGAGGGAAGTGAAAGAGGCGATAACTCGTTGCTTACAATTACCCCGGGAAGAACTATTGATACCCCAACAGAGACAAAAGAATAACAGAATGGTGTATGCCAGCACATACTCAATTTCCTCAAACAAGGCTCGTCAGTCTATCTTGAAACACTGGCATATTCTGCAGACCGATCCAGTGATGAAACACTTTTGCAAAGATACACCTTTATTTGGCTACCGCCGTAGCCATAATCTGAAAGAGGAGGTGACTTTTTCTGATATCAGCCCCAGAGTTGGCAGGGGTAACAGATGGCTGCAGCTACAAAAGGGTGCCTTTAAGTGCCATGGCTGTGTGAATTGCAGCTTTATGATGACAGGAAAGACATGCAGTCATCCTACTAAAGGAACAGTGTACCCGCTACGGTTTCGGATGTCATGCGACACTAAATTTGTGACATACTTGATACTCTGTCCCTGTGGGAAAATCTATATAGGGAAGACGATACGTATGTTGAAGGAGAGGATAGCGATGCACAGATCCTCTATAAAAAAGGCGTATCAAAAAATGGATGGAAGCACGCCACCGGTAGCTAGGCACTTTGTGGCTATGGGACACAAGTTAAGTGAATTTAAATTTATGCCTATTGACCATGTACCACCTTTGAGAAGAGGAGGAGATAGGCATAGACTGTTATTACAACAAGAGTGCCGGTGGATTTACACACTTGATGCGATGGTCCCTAATGGACTTAATGAGAAATGTTCATTTGCTTCTTTTTTGTAATGCTGGCACTGGTGATAGACTGAAGATCCCAATGGTAATATAAGGTTATGCATAATGAGTTAATGCAGGTACTCTGGGCTTAACCAATGGGTTATTTCATTATCATTCTCCAGGTTTTAGATTTTTAGGTTGTTAGCTCCGTCAATATTGTCGTGGATCGGGGTATGTGATGATCGACTTCTTTTTGTTGTAATTATTAGAGTTGACATTTTACCAATATATGGACCCGATACATGACAGTATTGAGGGGGATTCACTGTGTTAGGTGGTGAATATGATTGGGGCATTATGATATGTTATCTGTATACTGTTATGAGTGTAGCCTGTGGCACTGGGTCCCTGACATGCTCCCCTTGGGTTTGGACTTAGGTTGCCCTGAACGGCTGGTGTTTGCATCGTGGGTGGGACGCATGATGCGGTCCACGGGTCCGGACTTCCGGTTGGGTGACGCGTGCGTGTCGCGTGTCCGGACTTCCGGCCTGACGGGTCGCTGGCGTGCGCTCCAGCTGCGGTGTGCCCCGGCCGGGCGGGGTGATGGGTCTGAACGGAGGAGGGGGATGGCGGGGACCGCAGGTGTGACAGGTAAGCACCATTAGGTGTGTTTAAATAGAGCACACAAGTGAATAGAATTTTTTGGCACTTTATACAGGCTTATTTTGCACATGGCACTATGGCACTTTGATGACTGTTCCCCTGATGAAGGATTAAGTCCGAAAACGGCTGTTTGGGTGGTCTACTGTGTTTCTCTGTGCTGATCAAACGATGAGTATATGACGAGCCTTGTATTTTCATTCACGTTTAAGGAATTAATACAGCATTTTTTGACAAAACTACAGTGTGCTGGTCCTGTCTATGTTATTGCGTGGACATGAGATGTTATACATACATATATATATATTGATTTCATCTCATTATCATCCAGTCTATATTAGCAGCAGACACAGTACGGTAGTCCACGGCTGTAGCTACCTCTGTGTCGGCACTCGGCAGTCCATCCATAATTGTATACCACCTACCCGTGGTTTTTTTTTTTTCTTTCTTCTTTGTACATACTACTATAGTATAGTAGCTTACTGTAGCAGTCTGCGGTGCTGCTGAGCTGACAGTGTCCAGCAGGTCCGTCATCAGTCATCATTACCTAATAAATATATTATCTACCTGTCCGGCTGCAGTACTAGTGATATTATATATACATACATATATATATTGATTTCATCTCATTATCAATCATCCAGTCTATATTAGCAGCAGACACAGTACGTTAGTCCACGGCTGTAGCTACCTCTGTGTCGGCACTCGGCAGTCCATCCATAATTGTATACCACCTACCCGTGGTTTTTTTTTTCTTTCTTCTTTGTACATACTACTATAGTATAGTAGCTTACTGTAGCAGTCTGCGGTGCTGCTGAGCTGACAGTGTCCAGCAGGTCCGTCATCAGTCATCATTACCTAATAAATATATTATCTACCTGTCCGGCTGCAGTACTAGTGATATTATATATACATACATATATATATATTGATTTCATCTCATTATCATCCAGTCTATATTAGCAGCAGACACAGTACGGTAGTCCACGGCTGTAGCTACCTCTGTGTCGGCACTCGGCAGTCCATCCATAATTGTATACCACCTACCCGTGGTTTTTTTTTTTTCTTTCTTCTTTGTACATACTACTATAGTATAGTAGCTTACTGTAGCAGTCTGCGGTGCTGCTGAGCTGACAGTGTCCAGCAGGTCCGTCATCAGTCATCATTACCTAATAAATATATTATCTACCTGTCCGGCTGCAGTACTAGTGATATTATATATACATACATATATATATATTGATTTCATCTCATTATCATCCAGTCTATATTAGCAGCAGACACAGTACGGTAGTCCACGGCTGTAGCTACCTCTGTGTCGGCACTCGGCAGTCCATCCATAAGTATACTAGTATCCATCCATCTCCATTGTTTACCTGAGGTGCCTTTTAGTTGTGCCTATTAAAATATGGAGAACAAAAATGTTGAGGTTCCAAAATTAGGGAAAGATCAAGATCCACTTCCACCTCGTGCTGAAGCTGCTGCCACTAGTCATGGCCGAGACGATGAAACGCCAGCAACGTCGTCTGGCAAGGCCGATGCCCAATGTCATAGTACAGAGCATGTCAAATCCAAAACACCAAATATCAGTAAAAAAAGGACTCCAAAACCTAAAATAAAATTGTCGGAGGAGAAGCGTAAACTTGCCAATATGCCATTTACCACACGGAGTGGCAAGGAACGGCTGAGGCCCTGGCCTATGTTCATGGCTAGTGGTTCAGCTTCACATGAGGATGGAAGCACTCAGCCTCTCGCTAGAAAACTGAAAAGACTCAAGCTGGCAAAAGCACCGCAAAGAACTGTGCGTTCTTCGAAATCCCAAATCCACAAGGAGAGTCCAATTGTGTCGGTTGCGATGCCTGACCTTCCCAACACTGGACGTGAAGAGCATGCGCCTTCCACCATTTGCACGCCCCCTGCAAGTGCTGGAAGGAGCACCCGCAGTCCAGTTCCTGATAGTCAGATTGAAGATGTCAGTGTTGAAGTACACCAGGATGAGGAGGATATGGGTGTTGCTGGCGCTGGGGAGGAAATTGACCAGGAGGATTCTGATGGTGAGGTGGTTTGTTTAAGTCAGGCACCCGGGGAGACACCTGTTGTCCGTGGGAGGAATAGGGCCATTGACATGCCTGGTCAAAATACAAAAAAAATCAGCTCTTCGGTGTGGAAGTATTTCACCAGAAATGCGGACAACATTTGTCAAGCCGTGTGTTGCCTTTGTCAAGCTGTAATAAGTAGGGGTAAGGACGTTAACCACCTCGGAACATCCTCCCTTATACGTCACCTGCAGCGCATTCATAATAAGTCAGTGACAAGTTCAAAAACTTTGGGTGACAGCGGAAGCAGTCCACTGACCAGTAAATCCCTTCCTCTTGTAACCAAGCTCACGCAAACCACCCCACCAACTCCCTCAGTGTCAATTTCCTCCTTACCCAGGAATGCCAATAGTCCTGCAGGCCATGTCACTGGCAATTCTGACGAGTCCTCTCCTGCCTGGGATTCCTCCGATGCATCCTTGAGTGTAATGCCTACTGCTGCTGGCGCTGCTGTTGTTGCTGCTGGGAGTCGATCGTCATCCCAGAGGGGAAGTCGTAAGCCCACTTGTACTACTTCCAGTAAGCAATTGACTGTCCAACAGTCCTTTGCGAGGAAGATGAAATATCACAGCAGTCATCCTGCTGCAAAGCGGATAACTGAGGCCTTGACAACTATGTTGGTGTTAGACGTGCGTCCGGTATCCGCCGTTAGTTCACAGGGAACTAGACAATTTATTGAGGCAGTGTGCCCCCGTTACCAAATACCATCTAGGTTCCACTTCTCTAGGCAGGCGATACCGAGAATGTACACGGACGTCAGAAAAAGACTCACCAGTGTCCTAAAAAATGCAGTTGTACCCAATGTCCACTTAACCACGGACATGTGGACAAGTGGAGCAGGGCAGGGTCAGGACTATATGACTGTGACAGCCCACTGGGTAGATGTATGGACTCCCGCCGCAAGAACAGCAGCGGCGGCACCAGTAGCAGCATCTTGCAAACGCCAACTCTTTCCTAGGCAGGCTACGCTTTGTATCACCGCTTTCCAGAATACGCACACAGCTGAAAACCTCTTACGGCAACTGAGGAAGATCATCGCGGAATGGCTTACCCCAATTGGACTCTCCTGTGTATTTGTGGCATCGGACAACGCCAGCAATATTGTGTGTGCATTAAATATGGGCAAATTCCAGCACGTGCCATGTTTTGCACATACCTTGAATTTGGTGGTGCAGAATTTTTTAAAAAACGACAGGGGCGTGCAAGAGATGCTGTCGGTGGCCAGAAGAATTGCGGGACACTTTCGGCGTACAGGCACCACGTACAGAAGACTGGAGCACCACCAAAAACTACTGAACCTGCCCTGCCATCATCTGAAGCAAGAAGTGGTAACGAGGTGGAATTCAACCCTCTATATGCTTCAGAGGTTGGAGGAGCAGCAAAAGGCCATTCAAGCCTATACAATTGAGCACGATATAGGAGGTGGAATGCACCTGTCTCAAGCGCAGTGGAGAATGATTTCAACGTTGTGCAAGGTTCTGATGCCCTTTGAACTTGCCACACGTGAAGTCAGTTCAGACACTGCCAGCCTGAGTCAGGTCATTCCCCTCATCAGGCTTTTGCAGAAGAAGCTGGAGACATTGAAGGAGGAGCTAACACGGAGCGATTCCGCTAGGCATGTGGGACTTGTGGATGGAGCCCTTAATTCGCTTAACAAGGATTCACGGGTGGTCAATCTGTTGAAATCAGAGCACTACATTTTGGCCACCGTGCTCGATCCTAGATTTAAAGCCTACCTTGGATCTCTCTTTCCGGCAGACACAAGTCTGCTGGGGTTCAAAGACCTGCTGGTGACAAAATTGTCAAGTCAAGCGGAATGCGACCTGTCAACATCTCCTCCTTCACATTCTCCCGCAACTGGGGGTGCGAGGAAAAGGCTCAGAATTCCGAGCCCACCCGCTGGCGGTGATGCAGGGCAGTCTGGAGCGACTGCTGATGCTGACATCTGGTCCGGACTGAAGGACCTGACAACGATTACGGACATGTCGTCTACTGTCACTGCATATGATTCTCTCACCATTGAAAGAATGGTGGAGGATTATATGAGTGACCGCATCCAAGTAGGCACGTCACACAGTCCGTACTTATACTGGCAGGAAAAAGAGGCAATTTGGAGGCCCTTGCACAAACTGGCTTTATTCTACCTAAGTTGCCCTCCCACAAGTGTGTACTCCGAAAGAGTGTTTAGTGCCGCCGCTCACCTTGTCAGCAATCGGCGTACGAGGTTACATCCAGAAAATGTGGAGAAGATGATGTTCATTAAAATGAATTATAATCAATTCCTCTGTGGAGACATTGACCAGCAGCAATTGCCTCCACAAAGTGCACAGGGAGCTGAGATGGTGGATTCCAGTGGGGACGAATTGATAATCTGTGAGGAGGGGGATGTACACGGTGATATATCGGAGGATGATGATGAGGTGGACATCTTGCCTCTGTAGAGCCAGTTTGTGCAAGGAGAGATTAATTGCTTCTTTTTTGGTGGGGGTCCAAACCAACCCGTCATTTCAGTCACAGTCGTGTGGCAGACCCTGTCACTGAAATGATGGGTTGGTTAAAGTGTGCATGTCCTGTTTATACAACATAAGGGTGGGTGGGAGGGCCCAAGGACAATTCCATCTTGCACCTCTTTTTTCTTTCATTTTTCTTTGCGTCATGTGCTGTTTGTGGAATGTGTTTTGGAAGGGCCATCCTGCGTGACACTGCAGTGCCACTCCTAGATGGGCCCGGTGTTTGTGTCGGCCACTAGGGTCGCTTATCTTACTCACACAGCTACCTCATTGCGCCTCTTTTTTTCTTTGCGTCATGTGCTGTTTGGGGAGGGTTTTTTGGAAGGGCCATCCTGCGTGACACTGCAGTGCCACTCCTAGATGGGCCCGGTGTTTGTGTCGGCCACTAGGGTCGCTTATCTTACTCACACAGCTACCTCATTGCGCCTCTTTTTTTCTTTGTGTCATGTGCTGTTTGGGGAGGGTTTTTTGGAAGGGCCATCCTGCGTGACACTGCAGTGCCACTCCTAGATGGGCACGGTGTTTGTGTCGGCCACTAGGGTCGCTTATCTTACTCACACAGCTACCTCATTGCGCCTCTTTTTTTCTTTGCGTCATGTGCTGTTTGGGGAGGGTTTTTTGGAAGGGCCATCCTGCGTGACACTGCAGTGCCACTCCTAGATGGGCACGGTGTTTGTGTCGGCCACTAGGGTCGCTTATCTTACTCACACAGCTACCTCATTGCGCCTCTTTTTTTCTTTGCGTCATGTGCTGTTTGGGGAGGGTTTTTTGGAAGGGCCATCCTGCGTGACACTGCAGTGCCACTCCTAGATGGGCCCGGTGTTTGTGTCGGCCACTAGGGTCGCTTATCTTACTCACACAGCTACCTCATTGCGCCTCTTTTTTTCTTTGCGTCATGTGCTGTTTGGGGAGGGTTTTTTGGAAGGGCCATCCTGCGTGGCACTGCAGTGCCACTCCTAGATGGGCCCGGTGTTTGTGTCGGCCACTAGGGTCGCTTATCTTACTCACACAGCTACCTCATTGCGCCTCTTTTTTTCTTTGCGTCATGTGCTGTTTGGGGAGGGTTTTTTGGAAGGGCCATCCTGCGTGACACTGCAGTGCCACTCCTAGATGGGCCCGGTGTTTGTGTCGGCCACTAGGGTCGCTTATCTTACTCACACAGCTACCTCATTGCGCCTCTTTTTTTCTTTGCGTCATGTGCTGTTTGGGGAGGGTTTTTTGGAAGGGCCATCCTGCGTGACACTGCAGTGCCACTCCTAGATGGGCCCGGTGTTTGTGTCGGCCACTAGGGTCGCTTATCTTACTCACACAGCTACCTCATTGCGCCTCTTTTTTTCTTTGCGTCATGTGCTGTTTGGGGAGTGTTTTTTGGAAGGGCCATCCTGCGTGACACTGCAGTGCCACTCCTAGATGGGCCCGGTGTTTGTGTCGGCCACTAGGGTCGCTTATCTTACTCACACAGCTACCTCATTGCGCCTCTTTTTTTCTTTGCGTCATGTGCTGTTTGGGGAGGGTTTTTTGGAAGGGCCATCCTGCGTGACACTGCAGTGCCACTCCTAGATGGGCCCGGTGTTTGTGTCGGCCACTAGGGTCGCTTATCTTACTCACACAGCTACCTCATTGCGCCTCTTTTTTTCTTTGCGTCATGTGCTGTTTGGGGAGGGTTTTTTGGAAGGGCCATCCTGCGTGACACTGCAGTGCCACTCCTAGATGGGCCCGGTGTTTGTGTCGGCCACTAGGGTCGCTTATCTTACTCACACAGCTACCTCATTGCGCCTCTTTTTTTCTTTGCGTCGTGTGCTGTTTGGGGAGGGTTTTTTGGAAGGGCCATCCTGCGTGACACTGCAGTGCCACTCCTAGATGGGCACGGTGTTTGTGTCGGCCACTAGGGTCGCTTATCTTACTCACACAGCTACCTCATTGCGCCTCTTTTTTTCTTTGCGTCATGTGCTGTTTGGGGAGTGTTTTTTGGAAGGGCCATCCTGCGTGACACTGCAGTGCCACTCCTAGATGGGCACGGTGCTTGTGTCGGCCACTAGGGTCGCTTAGCTTAGTCATCCAGCGACCTAGGTGCAAATTTTAGGACTAAAAATAATATTGTGAGGTGTGAGGTATTCAGAATAGACTGAAAATGAGTGGAAATTATGGTTTTTGAGGTTAATAATACTTTGGGATCAAAATGACCCCCAAATTCTATGATTTAAGCTGTTTTTTAGTGTTTTTTTAAAAAAAACACCCGAATCCAAAACACACCCGAATCCGACAAAAAAAATTCGGTGAGGTTTTGCCAAAACGCGGTCGAACCCAAAACACGGCCGCGGAACCGAACCCAAAACCAAAACACAAAACCCGAAAAATTTCAAGTGCACATCTCTTGTGGCAGATGATGTACCCTGTGAAGGTGCAGTCTCCTCTATTCTCTCTGGCACAGCATCCAGGCACACAAAAGCAGGAGATTCACAATGTAAAGGTGATGTGGCAGATGATGTACCCTGTGAAGGTGCAGTCTCCTCTATTCTCTCTGGCACAGCATCCAGGCACACAAAAGCAGGAGATTCACAATGTAAAGGTGATGTGGCAGATGATGTACCCTGTGAAGGTGCAGTCTCCTCTATTCTCTCTGGCACAGCATCCAGGCACACAACAGCAGGATGTTCACAATGTAAAGGTGATGTGGCAGATGATGTACCCTGTGAGGTGCAGTCTCCTCTATTCTCTCTGGCACAGCATCCAGGCACACAACAGCAGGAGGTTCACAATGTAAAGGTGATGTGGCAGATGATGTACCCTGTGAAGGTGCAGTCTCCTCTATTCTCTCTGGCACAGCATCCAGGCACACAAAAGCAGGAGATTCACAATGTAAAGGTGATGTGGCAGATGATGTACCCTGTGAAGGTGCAGTCTCCTCTATTCTCTCTGGCACAGCATCCAGGCACACAACAGCAGGAGGTTCACAATGTAAAGGTGATGTGGCAGATGATGTACCCTGCGAGGGTGCAGTCACCTCCACACTCTTTGGCATAGCATCCATGCACACAAAAGCAGGAGATTCACAATTGAAAGGTGATGTAGCAGATAGTGTACCCTGTGAAGGTGCAGTATCCTCTATTCTCTCTGGCACAGCATCCAGGCACACAACAGCAGGAGGTTCACAATGTAAATGTGATGTGGCAGATGATGTACCCTGTGAAGGTGCAGTCTCCTCTATTCTCTCTGGCACAGCATCCAGGCACACAACAGCAGGAGGTTCACAATGTAAAGGTGATGTGGCAGATGATGTACCCTGTGAAGGTGCAGTCTCCTCTATTCTCTCTGGCACAGCATCCAGGCACACAACAGCAGGAGGTTCACAATGTAAAGGTGATGTGGCAGATGATGTACCCTGTGAAGGTGCAGTCTCCTCTATTCTCTCTGGCACAGCATCCAGGCACACAAAAGCAGGAGATTCACAATGTAAAGGTGATGTGGCAGATGATGTACCCTGTGAAGGTGCAGTCTCCTCTATTCTCTCTGGCACAGCATCCAGGCACACAACAGCAGGAGGTTCACAATGTAAAGGTGATGTGGCAGATGATGTACCCTGTGAAGGTGCAGTCTCCTCTATTCTCTCTGGCACAGCATCCAGGCACACAACAGCAGGAGGTTCACAATGTAAAGGTGATGTGGCAGATGATGTACCCTGTGAAGGTGCAGTCTCCTCTATTCTCTCTGGCACAGCATCCAGGCACACAACAGCAGGAGATTCACAATGTAAAGGTGATGTGGCAGATGATGTACCCTGTGAAGGTGCAGTCTCCTCTATTCTCTCTGGCACAGCATCCAGGCACACAAAAGCAGGAGATTCACAATGTAAAGGTGATGTGGCAGATGATGTACCCTGTGAAGGTGCAGTCTCCTCTATTCTCTCTGGCACAGCATCCAGGCACACAACAGCAGGATGTTCACAATGTAAAGGTGATGTGGCAGATGATGTACCCTGTGAAGGTGCAGTCTCCTCTATTCTCTCTGGCACAGCATCCAGGCACACAACAGCAGGAGATTCACAATGTAAAGGTGATGTGGCACATGATGTACCCTGTGAAGGTGCAGTCTCCTCTATTCTCTCTGGCACAGCATCCAGGCACACAAAAGCAGGAGATTCACAATTGAAAGGTGATGTGGTAGATGATGTACCCTGTGAAGGTGCAGTCTCCTCTATTCTCTCTGGCACAGCATCCAGGCACACAACAGCAGGAGGTTCACAATGTAAAGGTGATGTGGCAGATGATGTACCCTGTGAAGGTGCAGTCTCCTCTATTCTCTCTGGCACAGCATCCAGGCACACCACAGCAGGAGGTTCACAATGTAAAGGTGATGTGGCAGATGATGTACCCTGTGAAGGTGCAGTCTCCTCTATTCTCTCTGGCACATCATCCAGGCACACAACAGCAGTAGATTCACAATGTAAAGGTGATGTGGCAGATGATGTACCCTGTGAAGGTGCAGTCTCCTCTATTCTCTCTGGCACAGCATCCAGGCACACAAAAGCAGGAGATTCACAATGTAAAGGTGATGTGGCAGATGATGTACCCTGTGAAGGTGCAGTCTCCTCTATTCTCTCTGGCACAGCATCCAGGCACACAACAGCAGGAGGTTCACAATGTAAAGGTGATGTGGCAGATGATGTACCCTGTGAGGTGCAGTCTCCTCTATTCTCTCTGGCACAGCATCCAGGCACACAACAGCAGGAGGTTCACAATGTAAAGGTGATGTGGCAGATGATGTACCCTGTGAGGTGCAGTCTCCTCTATTCTCTCTGGCACAGCATCCAGGCACACAAAAGCAGGAGATTCACAATTGAAAGGTGATGTGGCAGATGATGTACACTGTGAAGGTGCAGTCTCCTCTATTCTCTCTGGCACAGCATCGAGGCACACAACAGCAGGAGGTTCACAATGTAAAGGTGATGTGGCAGATGATGTACCCTGTGAAGGTGCATTCTCCTCTATTCTCTCTGGCACAGCATCCAGGCACACAACAGCAGGAGGTTCACAATGTAAAGGTGATGTCGCAGATGATGTACCCTGTGAAGATGCAGTCTCCTCTATTCTCTCTGGCACAGCATCCAGGCACACAACAGCAGGAGATTCACAATGTAAAGGTGATGTGGCAGATGATGTACCCTGTGAAGGTGCAGTCTCCTCTATTCTCTCTGGCACAGCATCCACGCACACAAAAGCAGGAGATTCACAATGTAAAGGTGATGTGGCAGATGATGTACCCTGTGAAGGTGCAGTCTCCTCTATTCTCTCTGGCACAGCATCCAGGCACACAACAGCAGGAGGTTCACAATGTAAAGGTGATGTGGCAGATGATGTACCCTGTGAGGTGCAGTCTCCTCTATTCTCTCTGGCACAGCATCCAGGCACACAACAGCAGGAGATTCACAATGTAAAGGTGATGTGGCAGATGATGTACCCTGTGAAGGTGCAGTCTCCTCTATTCTCTCTGGCACAGCATCCAGGCACACAAAAGCAGGAGATTCACAATTGAAAGGTGATGTGGCAGATGATGTACCCTGTGAAGGTGCAGTCTCCTCTATTCTCTCTGGCACAGCATCCAGGCACACAACAGAAGGAGGTTCACAATGTAAAGGTGATGTGGCAGATGATGTACCCTGTGAGGTGCAGTCTCCTCTATTCTCTCTGGCACAGCATCCAGGCACACAACAGCAGGAGGTTCACAATGTAAAGGTGATGTGGCAGATGATGTACCCTGTGAGGTGCAGTCTCCTCTATTCTCTCTGGCACAGCATCCAGGCACACAACAGCAGGAGATTCACAATGTAAAGGTGATGTGGCAGATGATGTACCCTGTGAAGGTGCAGTCTCCTCTATTCTCTCTGGCACAGCATCCACGCACACAAAAGCAGGAGATTCACAATGTAAAGGTGATGTGGCAGATGATGTACCCTGTGAAGGTGCAGTCTCCTCTATTCTCTCTGGCACAGCATCCAGGCACACAACAGCAGGAGATTCACAATGTAAAGGTGATGTGGCAGATGATGTATCCTGTGAAGGTGCAGTCTCCTCTATTCTCTCTGGCACATCATCCAGGCACACAACAGCAGGAGATTCACAATGTAAAGGTGATGTGGCAGATGATGTACCCTGTGAAGGTGCAGTCTCCTCTATTCTCTCTGGCACAGCATCCAGGCACACAAAAGCAGGAGATTCACAATGTAAAGGTGATGTGGCAGATGATGTACCCTGTGAAGGTGCAGTCTCCTCTATTCTCTCTGGCACAGCATCCAGGCACACAACAGCAGGAGGTTCACAATGTAAAGGTGATGTGGCAGATGATGTACCCTGTGAGGTGCAGTCTCCTCTATTCTCTCTGGCACAGCATCCAGGCACACAACAGCAGGAGGTTCACAATGTAAAGGTGATGTGGCAGATGATGTACCCTGTGAGGTGCAGTCTCCTCTATTCTCTCTGGCACAGCATCCAGGCACACAAAAGCAGGAGATTCACAATTGAAAGGTGATGTGGCAGATGATGTACCCTGTGAAGATGCAGTCTCCTCTATTCTCTCTGGCACAGCATCCAGGCACACAACAGCAGGAGGTTCACAATGTAAAGGTGATGTCGCAGATGATGTACCCTGTGAAGATGCAGTCTCCTCTATTCTCTCTGGCACAGCATCCAGGCACACAACAGCAGGAGATTCACAATGTAAAGGTGATGTGGCAGATGATGTACCCTGTGAAGGTGCAGTCTCCTCTATTCTCTCTGGCACAGCATCCAGGCACACAACAGCAGGAGATTCACAATGTAAAGGTGATGTGGCAGATGATGTACCCTGTGAAGGTGCAGTCTCCTCTATTCTCTCTGGCACAGCATCCACGCACACAAAAGCAGGAGATTCACAATGTAAAGGTGATGTGGCAGATGATGTACCCTGTGAAGGTGCAGTCTCCTCTATTCTCTCTGGCACAGCATCCAGGCACACAACAGCAGGAGGTTCACAATGTAAAGGTGATGTCGCAGATGATGTACCCTGTGAAGATGCAGTCTCCTCTATTCTCTCTGGCACAGCATCCAGGCACACAACAGCAGGAGATTCACAATGTAAAGGTGATGTGGCAGATGATGTACCCTGTGAAGGTGCAGTCTCCTCTATTCTCTCTGGCACAGCATCCAGGCACACAACAGCAGGAGATTCACAATGTAAAGGTGATGTGGCAGATGATGTACCCTGTGAAGGTGCAGTCTCCTCTATTCTCTCTGGCACAGCATCCACGCACACAAAAGCAGGAGATTCACAATGTAAAGGTGATGTGGCAGATGATGTACCCTGTGAAGGTGCAGTCTCCTCTATTCTCTCTGGCACATCATCCAGGCACACAACAGCAGGAGGTTCACAATGTAAAGGTGATGTGGCAGATGATGTACCCTGTGAGGTGCAGTCTCCTCCAGTGGCGTAACTACTGCCCCCGCAGTCCTCGCGGTGGCTTGGGGGCGAGGGGCTGCGGGGGCGCCACTGATTACAGCAGACTGACATGCGGACGAGCGCCCGCATGTCAGTCTGCTTTCTCCTTCCCGCCGCCGCTTGTTGGAGGGACACGGACGGCACAGCGTGTGCCTCTCCTGTGTCCCTCCTGCATCATCTCCGGCGGCCGCGGGTCTAATAGGGGGAAGTGCCGTCCGTGAGCTCTAATTGGCTCACGGACGGCACTTCCCCCTATTAGACCCGCGGCCGCCGGAGATGATGCAGCAGGAGGGACACAGGAGAGGCTGTACCCTCCGTGTCCCTCCAAAAAGCGGCGGCGGCGATGGCGGCACTGGGGGGAATATCTGGCACTGGGGGGGGGGATGTCTGGCACTGGGGCATATATGGCACTGGAGGGGAGATGTCTGGCACTAGGGGGGATATCTGGCACTGGGGCATATATGGCACTGGGGGGGGGATATCTGGCACGGGGGGGGGGGATGTCTGGCACTGGGGGGGATATCTGGCACTGGGGGGGGATGTCTGGCACTGGGGCATGTATGGCACTAGGGGGGATATCTGGCACTGGGGCATATATGGCACTGGGGGGGGGATATCTGGCACTGGGGGGGGATGTCTGGCACTGGGGGGGATATCTGGCACTGGGGGGGGATGTCTGGCACTGGGGCATATATGGCACTGGGGGGGAGATGTCTGGCACTAGGGGGGATATCTGGCACTGGGGCATATATGGCACTGTCTGGCACTGGGGGGGGGATGTCTGGCACTGGGGGGGATATCTGGCACTGGGGGGGGATGTCTGGCACTGGGGCATATATGGCACTGGGGGGGGATGTCTGGCACTGGGGCATATATGGTACTGGGGGGGGATGTCTGGCACTGGGGGGGATATCTGGCACTGGGGGGGGATGTCTGGCACTGGGGCATATATGGCACTGGGGGGGAGATGTCTGGCACTAGGGGGGATATCTGGCACTGGGGCATATATGGCACTGGGGGGGGATATCTGGCACTGGGGGGGGGGGATGTCTGGCACTGGGGGGATATCTGGCACTGGGGGGGGGGATGTCTGGCACTGGGGCATATATGGCACTGGGGGGGGATGTCTGGCACTGGGGCATATATGGCACTGGGGGGGGGGGATGTCTGGCACTGGGGGATATCTGGCACTGGGGGGGGATGTCTGGCACTGGGGCATATATGGCACTGGGGGGGATGTCTGGCACTGGGGGGGGATGTCTGGCACTAGGGGGGATATCTGGCACTGGGGGAATATCTGGCACTGGGGGCATATGTGGCACTGGGGGGGAATATATGGCACTGGCGGCATATCTGGCACGGGGGGAATATCTGGCACTGGGGGCATATGTGGCACTGGGGGGGAATATCTGGCACTGGGGGCATATGTGGCACTGGGGGGGGGTATATGTGTACCTGGCACATGGGGGGGGGCTATATTTGGCACCGGGGGCATGTGAGTACCTGGCACCGTGGGGGAATATCTGGCACTGGGGTCATATGTGGCACTGGGAGCACAGCCCTAGCAACAAGGACTACCTCCTAGCAACGAGCATGACACCCAGTGCATGAAACACCTGACAACGAGCATGACACCCAGTGCATGAAACACCTGGCAACGAGCATGACACCCAGTGCATGAAACCCCTGACAACGAGAAGGTAATTGAAAAGTAATTAGAAGCCTTACTGTAGGACTTAATGTGTAATGGGCATTACGGTGTGTGGCATAATGTATCACGGACATTGCGGTGTGTGTCATAATGTGTCACAGGCATTACGGTGTATGGTATACTATATCGCGGGCAATGTGGTATAATGTCTCAGGGTCATTGCAGTGTGTGGCATAATGTATCACGGACATTGCGGTGTGTGTCATAATGTGTCAGGCATTACGGTGTGTGGTATACTATATCACGGGCATTGTGGTATGTGGTATAATGTCTCAGGGTCATTGCAGTGTGGCATAATACATAACGGGCATTGCGGTGTGTGGCATAGGGTATAACGGGCAGGGCATTGCGGTATGTGTCACAGGCATTACAGTGTATGGTATACTATATCACGGGCATTGTGGTATAATGTCTCAAGGTCATTGCGGTGTGTGTCATAATGTGTCACAGGCATTGTATGTGCTATAATGTATCAGGGGCATTGCAGTGTGTAGCATAATGTATAACGGGCATTGCGATTCCTGTCATAATGTGTCGGGGGCATTACGGTGTGTGGCATAATGTGTCACAGGCATTACGGTGTGTGGCATAATGTGTCACAGGCATTACGGTGTGTGGCATAATGTGTCACAGGCATTACGGTGTGTGGCATAATGTGTCGGGGGCATTACGGTGTGTGGCATAATGTGTCATGTGCATTATTGTGTGTGGAATAATGTCTAAGGGCCATTGCAGTATGTGGCATAATGTATACTGGGCATTACTATAAGGAGGAAAAATGACAAATAATGTAAGGGGCATGAATCAGGATTATTTTTCTTTCCTGTGGTGGCTAACGTCTGGGCGTGCAGGTTGCAAAACTGGGGTATAAGGTAGTCTTTTCCTGCAATACCACGCCCCTTTATGAGAAACCACGCCCATTCCAACAAAACCACGCCCCCTTTTTTGCAGCGCGCGCCGAAGGCGCGCGCATATTTATCCCTTTCTTGCTCCCAATTATGCGGCGGGTGGGGGTGGGGGTGGGGGGCGCCAAAGAATTTTTTGGCTTGGGGGAGAAAAATTTCTAGTTACGCCACTGGTCTCCTCTATTCTCTCTGGCACAGCATCCAGGCACACAACAGCAGGAGATTCACAATGTAAAGGTGATGTGGCAGATGATGTACCCTGTGAAGGTGCAGTCTCCTCTATTCTCTCTGGCACAGCATCCAGGCACACAACAGAAGGAGGTTCACAATGTAAAGGTGATGTGGCAGATGATGTACCCTGTGAAGGTGCAGTCTCCTCTATTCTCTCTGGCACAGCATCCAGGCACACAACAGCAGGAGGTTCACAATGTAAAGGTGATGTCGCAGATGATGTACCCTGTGAAGGTGCAGTCTCCTCTATTCTCTCTGGCACAGCATCCAGGCACACAACAGCAGGAGATTCACAATGTAAAGGTGATGTGGCAGATGATGTACCCTGTGAAGGTGCAGTCTCCTCTATTCTCTCTGGCACAGCATCCAGGCACACAACAGCAGGAGGTTCACAATGTAAAGGTGATGTGGCAGATGATGTACCCTGTGAAGGTGCAGTCTCCTCTATTCTCTCTGGCACAGCATCCAAGCACACAACAGCAGGAGATTCACAATGTAAAGGTGATGTGGCAGATGATGTACCCTGTGAAGGTGCAGTCTCCTCTATTCTCTCTGGCACAGCATCCAGGCACACAAAAGCAGGAGATTCACAATGTAAATGTGATGTGGCAGATGATGTACCCTGTGAAGGTGCAGTCTCCTCTATTCTCTCTGGCACAGCATCCAGGCACACAACAGCAGGAGGTTCACAATGTAAAGGTGATGTGGCAGATGATGTACCCTGTGAAGGTGCAGTCTCCTCTATTCTCTCTGGCACAGCATCCAGGCACACAACAGCAGGAGGTTCACAATGTAAAGGTGATGTGGCAGATGATGTACCCTGTGAAGGTGCAGTCTCCTCTATTCTCTCTGGCACAGCATCCAGGCACACAAAAGCAGGAGATTCACAATGTAAAGGTGATGTGGCAGATGATGTACCCTGTGAAGGTGCAGTCTCCTCTATTCTCTCTGGCACAGCATCCAGGCACACAACAGCAGGATGTTCACAATGTAAAGGTGATCAGTGGCAAACGCAGGATTTGCATGGGGGGTTTTCAGAACTGGGCGGAGCCAATCACGGGGGTGGGGACTGAGGGGACCCATTATATGCTGGGTCCGTAAAACTAGGGTGTCTGTGTGTGTCTGTGTATATATATATATATATATATGTATATATATATATATATGTGTATATATATATATATACTGTACATATATCTACACATATATATATATATACATGTATATATATATATACATACATACACACACACATACATATACACATATACATAGCATATTAAACATGCATACATATATATATATATATGTACAGTACACATATATATATACACATGTATATATATATATATATATATCATGTGTGTGTGTTTATATGTATGTATGTATATACATGTGTATATATGTATGCACATGGATATATATGTACTATAATTAAAATAAAGTAAACTTTTATTGCACTTACAAGTGCCACCAGGAAGACAGCAGGCTGCAGAGGACGCTAGACAGCCATTAATAATACTCATGCAGCTATAAAAAAAAAAAAAAAAATTTTTTTTTTTTTAGTGGAGGGGGGGGGGGGTTTCTGGGTGCTCGGAAACCCCCCCTGGGTGCGCCACTGGTGATGTGGCAGATGATGTACCCTGTGAAGGTGCAGTCTCCTCTATTCTCTCTGGCACAGCATCCAGGCACACAACAGCAGGAGATTCACAATGTAAAGGTGATGTGGCACATGATGTACCCTGTGAAGGTGCAGTCTCCTCTATTCTCTCTGGCACAGCATCCAGGCACACAAAAGCAGGAGATTCACAATTGAAAGGTGATGTGGCAGATGATGTACCCTGTGAAGGTGCAGTCTCCTCTATTCTCTCTGGCACAGCATCCAGGCACACAACAGCAGGAGGTTCACAATGTAAAGGTGATGTGGCAGATGATGTACCCTGTGAAGGTGCAGTCTCCTCTATTCTCTCTGGCACAGCATCCAGGCACACCACAGCAGGAGGTTCACAATGTAAAGGTGATGTGGCAGATGATGTACCCTGTGAAGGTGCAGTCTCCTCTATTCTCTCTGGCACATCATCCAGGCACACAACAGCAGGAGATTCACAATGTAAAGGTGATGTGGCAGATGATGTACCCTGTGAAGGTGCAGTCTCCTCTATTCTCTCTGGCACAGCATCCAGGCACACAAAAGCAGGAGATTCACAATGTAAAGGTGATGTGGCAGATGATGTACCCTGTGAAGGTGCAGTCTCCTCTATTCTCTCTGGCACAGCATCCAGGCACACAACAGCAGGAGGTTCACAATGTAAAGGTGATGTGGCAGATAATGTACCCTGTGAGGTGCAGTCTCCTCTATTCTCTCTGGCACAGCATCCAGGCACACAACAGCAGGAGGTTCACAATGTAAAGGTGATGTGGCAGATGATGTACCCTGTGAAGGTGCATTCTCCTCTATTCTCTCTGGCACAGCATCCAGGCACACAACAGCAGGAGGTTCACAATGTAAAGGTGATGTCGCAGATGATGTACCCTGTGAAGATGCAGTCTCCTCTATTCTCTCTGGCACAGCATCCAGGCACACAACAGCAGGAGATTCACAATGTAAAGGTGATGTGGCAGATGATGTACCCTGTGAAGGTGCAGTCTCCTCTATTCTCTCTGGCACAGCATCCAGGCACACAACTGCAGGAGATTCACAATGTAAAGGTGATGTGGCAGATGATGTACCCTGTGAAGGTGCAGTCTCCTCTATTCTCTCTGGCACAGCATCCAGGCACACAACAGCAGGAGGTTCACAATGTAAAGGTGATGTGGCAGATGATGTACCCTGTGAAGGTGCAGTCTCCTCTATTCTCTCTGGCACAGCATCCAGGCACACAACTGCAGGAGATTCACAATGTAAAGGTGATGTGGCAGATGATGTACCCTGTGAAGGTGCAGTCTCCTCTATTCTCTCTGGCACAGCATCCAGGCACACAAAAGCAGGAGATTCACAATTGAAAGGTGATGTGGCAGATGATGTACCCTGTGAAGGTGCAGTCTCCTCTATTCTCTCTGGCACAGCATCCAGGCACACAACAGAAGGAGGTTCACAATGTAAAGGTGATGTGGCAGATGATGTACCCTGTGAAGGTGCAGTCTCCTCTATTCTCTCTGGCACAGCATCCAGGCACACAACAGCAGGAGATTCACAATGTAAAGGTGATGTGGCAGATGATGTACCCTGTGAAGGTGCAGTCTCCTCTATTCTCTCTGGCACAGCATCCAGGCACACAACAGCAGGAGGTTCACAATGTAAAGGTGATGTGGCAGATGATGTACCCTGTGAAGGTGCAGTCTCCTCTATTCTCTCTGGCACAGCATCCAGGCACACAACAGAAGGAGGTTCACAATGTAAAGGTGATGTGGCAGATGATGTACCCCGTGAAGGTGCAGTCTCCTCTATTCTCTCTGGCACAGCATCCAGGCACACAACAGCAGGAGGTTCACAATGTAAAGGTGATGTCGCAGATGATGTACCCTGTGAAGGTGCAGTCTCCTCTATTCTCTCTGGCACAGCATCCAGGCACACAACAGAAGGAGGTTCACAATGTAAAGGTGATGTGGCAGATGATGTACCCTGTGAAGGTGCAGTCTCCTCTATTCTCTCTGGCACAGCATCCAGGCACACAACAGCAGGAGATTCACAATGTAAAGGTGATGTGGCAGATGATGTACCCTGTGAAGGTGCAGTCTCCTCTATTCTCTCTGGCACAGCATCCAGGCACACAACAGCAGGAGGTTCACAATGTAAAGGTGATGTCGCAGATGATGTACCCTGTGAAGGTGCAGTCACCTCCACACTCTTTGGCATAGCATCCAGGCACACAACAGCAGGAGGTTCACAATGTAAAGGTGATGTGGCAGATGATGTACCCTGTGAAGGTGCAGTCTCCTCTATTCTCTCTGGCACAGCATCCAGGCACACAACAGCAGGAGATTCACAATGTAAAGGTGATGTGATTAATGTTGCACCCTGCAAAAGTACAATCTCCCCCAATCCTCTCTGGCACAGCATCCAGGCAGATCACGAAGGGTGCTAAATCCAAGCGGCCAAGGCATAAATCAGCATGAAACCCTGCCACTTGTGACACCATCCTATCCCCTGACTCCAAGATAGCTTGAAGAACCTGCTCCATGAGATACACAGGAAAAAAGGAGACAGGGAGAGCGTTGAGCCACAGAGGGACAGTCGATCTAAACAGGAGCAAAGCCCGGCAGCAGCAGGCACAAGGGCAGCCACGAGATCAAGCACTGAGACAGCCATGTAGAAACCAAGATGGCCGCAGCGCGTCAGGACACCAGTGCGAAGCAGAAGACGAATTGGCGCAGGTGACCTCCACAAGCAGCCAGGCAGAATCGGTCACCGTCTCCAGACCCCACAGGGGCACGCAGCACCACCAGAGTTCACAGGAGGCAGCCGGCCAGCCAGATCCAAGATGGCACAGCAGCGTGTCTTACACACAGGTTACCGGAGCAGTAGCAGGCCACAGAAGTAGGTACACAGCCTCAAGAAGCCCAATCCACTCCACAGGTATCAATGGTATATCAGGCACAGGTACAGGGAAAAAGGAGTCCAGTAACCAGCAGGATAAATAACAGGATCAATAGGCTGGGGAGCTTCAGGATGCACGTCCTATCCCATGCCGCCCAGGCCACGCCCCCCACCAATACTGCATTATATAAGAAAAGAAAAACTACATAACAAGGATAGACACAAGATTATTAAGAAAATGCATCAGGTGCTGATTCTAAGCATCCATCGCATGTATCCACCAAATGTCCAATATTCAGCCATACACCCTCAGTTTCTGTTACATTATTACTTCAGTGCCAGCTGACATAGGGGGTAATTCCAAGTTGATCGCAGCAGGATTTTTGATAGCAATTGGGCAAAACCATGTGCACTGCAGGTGTGGCAGATATAACATGTGCAGAAAGAGTTAGATTTGGGTGGGTTATTTTATTTCTGTGCAGGGTAAATACTGGCTGCTTTATTTTTACACTGCAAATTAGATTGCAGATTGAACACACCCCAACCAAATCTAATGGGCCCTACACACTGGCCGACATCACTGCACGATATGAACGATCTCGTTCATTAATGAACGAGATAACGTTCATATCGTGCAGTGTGGAGGCACCAGCGATGAACGATGCGCGGCCCCGCGCTCGTTCATCGCTGGTGCCATGTCGGCTGTGCATGCAGGCCAATATGGACGAGATCGTCCATATTTGCCTGCAAGTCTACGGAGCCGGGTGACGGGGGGAGTGAAGAAACTTCACTCCCCCCGTCACTGCCCCCGCCGCCGGGTCGCCCGTCGGCCGTATCGGCTGTCGGGCACCTTGGTGGCCAATCGCCAAATGTGTAGGGCCTATTACTCTCTCTGCACATGTTATATCTGCCTCCTCTGCAGTGCACATGGTTTTGCCCAATTGCTAACAAAAATCCTGCTGCGATCAACTTGGAATTACCCCCATAGCCAGTGACCCACTATTATCTCAGCGTTACATCCACAGACATGAATGCATCTGACATTATCTCATATTAAAATGGAAGAATCATTTTTCTTAAAACACAGAAAAAGTAGGAGAAGTATGGATCCATTGCTGAAGTGAAATAATTTAGCATTTGTTTTATTTTCAACTAATTATTTCTCAGATTATTCAAAATACCCTATTATTTATTTTACACATATTCCGTCCCTTACAGGGCTGTAATAAGGTAATAATACCTTCTATATTTTCACCAATTTTCAGCACTTGTTGAATTGCCTACATGTAGCTCATTTGCATATAAAGGCATAACAATCACCTGTTCATTTGCATAAATAAAGCATCACAATCACCATCTCAGTTGCATAAATAACGCATCACAGTGATGTCACAATGTCACAGTAAGCAGGGAAAACCTCTGATTACGACCTGCTGAACTCAATTGCTGCCTAGTGTTGAACCGGGCAGCATCAGTCATGTGCTGGAAACAGACCGTAGCTATTGGATAACTTTCTACAATCAGACTCGACACCAGAGCTGCCAAGAGAAATCCTGGGCCACGGTACAGTAACTTCTCAGGGCCTCCCCTGCAGGGTGTGTGGCTACAACCTGTTAGTTGCATGGCTGCACCACTTTGGGGTCATGTCTAGCACACGAGAAGTACCCACTCACAGGAGCATGATATACCTCCCAGCAGTTGGGACACAAGTGTTCACTATTAGGATGGTGGGACAGTCACATAAAAGATGCATTGGTTGCAGAGCGCATTCCCTGGAACACCATCATTTTGTGAAAATGTATCCTCCATTGTAATTTTGGGATAAAGGATGTGCTATAGCGTGTAAGTGCAATCACTGCGTATACACACATACACACACACATATATAAACACACACACATATAGTATATGCAGAAATGCCACAGAACTTTCAGGACTTACCATGAATAAAGTTGAATAAACTGAAATGTTGACTTGCACATTAGTAGTCATCATCAGAATATATTGTTACATTAGTAAATCCCGAGAGTGCCACAGTATTTCTGTTTATACTACCTGTCATCCCACTTGGGCACCCGGGAAATGATGCCGTATTTTGGACAGAGTGCCAGCCATGACATATATAGAGATCAGTGGCGTAACTAGAAATTTTTCTCCCCCAAGCCAAAAAATTATTCGGCGCCCCCCACCCCCATCCCCCATAATTGGCACTATGAAAGGGATAAATGTACGCGCGCCTTCGGCGCGCGCTGCAAAATAGGGTGTGTGACTTCGTTGGGATGGGCGTGGCTTCACATAAAGGGGCGTGGCATTGCAGGAAAAGACTACGTTATACCCCAGTTTTCCAACCTGCACGCCCAGACGTTAGCCACCACTGGAAAGAAAAATAATCCTGATTCATGCCCCTTACATTATTTGTAATTTTTCCTCCTTATAGTAATGCCCAGTATACATTATGCCACATACTGCAATGGCCCTTAGACATTATGCCACACACAATAATGCACATGACACAATATGCACACACCATAATGCCCCCGACACATTATGCCACACACCGTAATGCCCCCGACACATTATGACAGGAATCGCAATGCCCGTTATACATTATGCTACACACTGCAATGCCCCTGATACATTATACCACATACCACAATGCCCGTGATATAGTATACAACACACCGTAATGCCTGACACATTATGACAGGAATCGCAATGCCCGTTATACATTATGCTACACACTGCAATGCCCCTGATACATTATACCACATACCACAATGCCCGTGATATAGTATACAACACACCGTAATGCCTGACACATACCGCAATGCCCGTTATACCCTATGCTACACACCGCAATGCCCGTTATACATTATGCCACACTGCAATGACCCTGAGACATTATACCACATACCACAATGCCCGTGATACAGTATGCCACACACCGTAATGCCTGTGACACATTATGACACACACCGCAATGTCCGTGATACATTATGCCACACACCGTAATGCCCATTACACATTAAGTCCTACAGTAAGGCTTCTAATTACTTTTAAATTACCTGCTCGTTGCCAGGGGTTTTCATGCTCAGGGTGTCATGCTCGTTGCCAGGGGTTTCATGCACTGGGTGTCATGCTCGTTGCCAGGTGTTTCATGCACTGGGTGTCATGCTCGTTGCCAGGGGTTTCATGCACTGGGTGTCATGCTCGTTGCTAGGGGGTAGTGCTTGTTGCTAGGGCTGTGCTCCCAGTGCCACATATGTCCCCAGTGCCAGATATTACCCCACGGTGCCAGGTACTCACATGACCCCAGTGTACAATATAGCCCCCCCCCTATGTGCCAGGTACACATATACCCCCCCAGTGCCACATATGCCCCCAGTGCCAGATATTCCCCCTCAGTGTCACATATGCCCCCAGTGCCAGATATCCCCCCCCAGTGCCACATATGCCCCCAGTGCCAGATATTCCCCCCCCAGTGCCAGCTATGCTCCCAGTGCCAGATTTCCCCCCCCCCAGTGCCACATATGCCCCCAGTGCCAGATATTCCCCCCAGTGCCACATATGCCCCCAGTGCCAGATATTACCCCCCCTCAGTGCCAGATATGCTCCCAGTGCCAGATTCCCCCACCCCCCCCCAGTGCCACATATGCCCCCAGTGCCAGATATCCCCCCCCAGTGCCAGATATGCTCCCAGTGCCAGACTCCCCCACCCCCCCCAGTGCCACATATGCCCCCAGTGCCAGATATTCCCCCCCAGTGCCATATATGCCCCCTCCCCCGCTGCTGCTCCCCCGCTGGTTTGTGTTGGAGGGACACGGAGGGCACAGCGCGCGCCTCTCCTGTGTCCCTCCTGCATCATCTCCGGCGGCCGCGGGTCTAATAAACGAAGTGCCGTTCGTGAGCTCTGATTGGCTCACGAACCGGCACTTCTTCTATTAGACCCGCGGCCGCCGGAGATGATGCAGGAGGGACACACACAGGAGAGGCGCACGCTGTGCCCTCCGTGTCCCTCCAACACGGCAGGGAGGGTTAGTAGGAGCAGATTGACATGCGGACGCTCGTCCGCATGTCAATCTGTGCTAAATCAGTGGCGCCCCCGCAGCCCCTCGCCCCCAAGCCACCGCGAGGGCTGCGGGGGCAGTAGTTACGCCACTGATAGAGATAGATAGATAGATAGACAAGCAGACACACACACGTATATACTGTATATAGATAGATATTACACACATACATACAGGCTAGTAGAGAACCTGGCTGGGCACAGGCACTTTTCAGGGGCCGTGGCCTATTCACAGGAGGAGTGGTCATGCACCCTTTGAAAAAATACAGCAATAATGGTATTTTAAGCGCCACCATGACCACACTGCAGCCCAGCACACAGCAGCGTGTGCTGGGCTTAGGAGAAGAGCTGCAGCTGCTGCTGCCAGGTAAGGGGGAGGAAGCTCAGGGCCCTCACTGGGCCCCTCCATCAGACCTGGGCCCGGGTAATTTGTACCCTCTCCCCCATCTCTCGGCACCACTGCTCACCACAGATTACAGACACCGGATTTGCTGGCATTCCTTGAATAAGAATGTGGAACTGTTTGTCATTTCCGTGCTGCCACAAGGCGAGCCGGCCTGATGAGGACTCAAGTGGGAACCATCACACTGAGAACAGCGAGACTGCAAGACCTGCCAAGAGACATTCGCTCATCGCGTGCTTTAGGAGATTCATGTCTAAGAGGAGGCAAGGCAAAATGGGTGGAACCAACATTACCCACCTCATCACTGAGAGCAGGAAGGATTCGATGCTATCTTGTGTGGATCTCTCAGCCTTAATACAGGCCTCACATGATGCTCCTGACAAGGAACCTGGTAGAGACCAGGAAGTCCACTCACCTGCAAAATCCAAGACGGTGCAGGCACCCACCAGCGATCTACTCAGCCGCAGGTGTAAAGAGTTCCAGGATATATCACCAACATATATTGCTCTATGGATAACCGTTGTAGACAGCTTCCTCTCTGAATACTGGCGGAATGTCAGTTTCATCACGCCGACCAATGTAGTGTTTCTCTACATGCTCTGCTGAGAGGTCATGTCATCCGAGCTGCTCAGCGCGCGGGAGCTAATGGTATGTGTATCAACATGTCTGTATGTATCCTATGCATATGTGGGCAGTGAAATCACATACCCACTAGAGCCATTCCTTGCTGATTGCTTGAAGGAAGCCTTTTGGAGTCGTTGCCTCTATGTTATCAACCTAATGAGTGCAAAGATACTTCACTTCCACGCCGACCCACGGTATTTTGCCCAGGTCTTTGACGATCTTAAAGCCAGTGCCGTAACTAGACATTTTAGTGCTGTGTGCAAGAAACCGAATTGGCGCCGCCCCCCCCATATATTTAAAATAGAGCTAGTGTGCTGCGTAGGTGTGAAACAAAAAATAGGGGCGTAGCTTCATGGGGAAGGAGCGTAACCACAAAATAATTCCAGTTCATATTACGCTGCACAGTATTCTCCATTATTCAAATTACGCACAGTAGTGCCACTTACACACATTACACCAGGTAGAGTCCCCTTTGCACAGTACGGCAGGTAGAGCCCCTGTCACACATTATGCCAGGTAGACCTCCTAATTTACACATTATGGCAGGCAGAGCTCCCTTTTACACATTCTGGTAGCTAGAGTACCCTTTTACACATTACGGCAGGCACAGCTCCCTTTTACACAGTAAGGCAGACAGGGCCCCCTTTTATACATTACAGCAGGTAGAGTCCCCTTTTACACGTTACGGCAGGTAGAGCACCTTACACACACCCTACCCTTAGTGTAGTGTCGTATACTGTAGTGTATTCTGCTGTAGTATAGTATAGTGTAGAGTAGAGATGTGCACCGGACATTTTTTGGGTTTTGTGTTTTGGATTTGGATTCGGTTCCGCGGCCGTGTTTTGGATTCGGACGCATTTTGGCAAAACCTCCCGGAAAATTTTTTGTCGGATTCGGGTGTGTTTTGGATTCGGGTGTTTGTTTTTTTCAAAAACCCCTCAAAAACAGCTTAAATCATAGAATTTGGGGGTAATTTGATCCTATAGTATTATTAACCTCAATAACCATAATATCCACTCATTTCCAGTCTATTCTGAACACCTCACACCTCACAATATTATTTTTAGTCCTAAAATTTGCACCGAGGTAGCTGGATGACTAAGCTAAGCGACCCAAGTGGGCGGCACAAACACCTGGCCCATCTAGGAGTGGCACTGCAGTGTCAGACAGGATGGCACTTAAAAAAATTGCCCCCAAACAGCACATGATGCAAAGAAAAGAGAAAAAGAGGTACACTGTGGTCGCTGGACGGCTAAGCTAAGCGACACAAACACATCAATATCACAGGAATTATTCGTTCTAATCAATGGTATTATTGGTCCAAATCACTGGATGAAAATGACAAAATCACAGGAATTATTTGTTCTAATCAATGGTATTATTGGTCCAAATCACTGCAAGAAAATGACAAAATCACTGGAATTAAATGGCAGTAATGTCGGGAATTATATCAAATGGCAGTACCACTGGACAGATACGGAAGTGTCAGACAGGATGGCACTTAAAAAAATTGTCCCCAAACAGCACATGATGCAAAGAAAAGAGAAAAAGAGGTGCACTGTGGTCGCTGGACGGCTAAGCTAAGCGACACAAACACCTCAATATCACAGAAATTATTCGTTCTAAATAATCAATGGTATTATTGGTCCAAATCACTGGAAGAAAATGACAAAATCACTGGAATTATTCGTTCTAATCAATGGTATTATTGGTCCAAATCACTGGAAGAAAATGACAAAATCACAGGAATTATTCGTTCTAATCAATGGTATTATTGGTCCAAATCACTGGAAGAAGACTGACGTTTTTGGGATTATGGAGACATAATGTTTTTGAATATAGATCCTAAAGCAGGTGGTGTATTAGAGCAAAAGAGTGCAAGAGACCAGCCATGCAGTTTCTGAAATATGACAAAATGTTACTGTATTTCATAAGCACTCATTCCTAACTCTGCTAAGTACTGTTTGGTATACTGTATCTGGCTTCCATGAGGTAGTTGTCCATTATTTCAGCTTCCATTGACCTTTTTGAAAGCGGTAGAAGTTATTGATTCTTTTTTTTTTTTTTTTTTTCCCTATTTTTAATTTTCTCTTGCATAGCCCAGTAAAATGTTGCAATGTTAAGTATTGACTTGTGCCTTCTGGGGGGTCCATTTCTTCACCAAACCCAGCCAAATCTCATCCTGATTCCTAACCCTCTGTTCCACATTCTCTATGTACCCCATCTGTGTCACCCATGTCTGTCTACCCCTCCCCTTTAGATTGTAAGCTCTCATGAGCAGGGCCCTCTTCCCTAATGTGCTTATATACTGTTGGTCACCAAAATGCTGCACTGTAATACTATATATACTGCTCACAAAAATGCCGCACAGATATGGAATGGATACTTGCAGTGACACAGAGCTGCAAGATACAGCAATGGGCTACTGTACAACTATATACTGTTAGTCACCAAAATGCTGCACTGTAATACTATATATACTGCTCACAAAAATGCCGCACAGATATGGAATGGATACTTGCAGTGACACAGAGCTGCAAGATACAGCAATGGGCTACTGTACAACTATATACTGTTAGTCACCAAAATGCTGCACTGTAATACTATATATACTGCTCACAAAAATGCCGCACAGATATGGAATGGATACTTGCAGTGACACAGAGCTGCAAGATACAGCAATGGCCTACTGTACAACTATATACTGTTAGTCACCAAAATGCTGCACTGTAATACTATATATACTGCTCACAAAAATGCCGCACAGATATGGAATGGATACTTGCAGTGACACAGAGCTGCAAGATACAGCAATGGCCTACTGTACAACTATATACTGTTAGTCACCAAAATGCTGCACTGTAATACTATATATACTGCTCACAAAAATGCCGCACAGATATGGAATGGATACTTGCAGTGACACAGAGCTGCAAGATACAGCAATGGCCTACTGTACTGTACTACTATAATTATTATATACTGGTGGTCCCCAGTCCCCACAATGCAGCACACTGATCAGATATTTGCAGCACACTGAGCACAGATATGGAGCGTTTTCAGGCAGAGAACGTAGATATTTGCAGCACACTGAGCACAGATTATTTGCAGCACACTGAGCACAGATATTTGCAGCACACCGAGCACAGATTACGGAGCTTTTCAGGGAGAGAACGCTGCCACGTCCTCTCCGTTCAATCTCCAATGCACGAGTGAAAATGGCGGCGACGCCCGGCTCCTTATATAGAATACGAATCTCGCGAGAATCCAACAGCGGGATGATGACGTTCGGGCGCGTTCTGGTTAACCGAGCAAGGCGGGAAGATCCGAGGCTGCCTCGGAACTGTGTAAAAAAGGTGAAGTTCGGGGGGGGTTCGGATCCCGAGGAACCGAACCCGCTCATCTCTAGTGTAGAGTAGTGTAGTGTGTAGGTACTTACATGATTTCTCCATTCTGCCTGTGGTGCTGCCAGCTCCTGACCTGAAACTCACACTTTCATTAAGATACCCTTTCTCTCCAAACAACCCTCCTACCACTCCTTTCTGCACAGACACACAGCTGCTGCCTGCTTTTGTGAGACACTGAGTGCTCACCCGACCCCCTGCCAGCGCCCCAGGCATGTGAGAGACACTGCAAGTACCCCCTTCCCCCAGGTCTGGCTGCCGCTGTTTACACCCCTCCACCCTCGGACTGAATGCCACTGCTAAACCCCCCTCCCCTTAGGACTTTCTGCAGAGCACTTACCCGGAGCTGCTCTTCCTCAGAGTGTGGTCGTCTATGGCGGCAGAGGGGGATGTCTCATTGCCATGGCCCGCTAGCTCCTCCCTCCTGCTACAGCAGCAGCGCAGTACACAGCAGGCCGGGACGTGCCTCTGGCTCCTCCAGGCACGGAGCCGCATGGAGGATGCTGCAATTTTAACCGCCCACAGGCATAGCCATGGCCCAGGTGAGGCAGATGAGAGTTCTGCATGGATCCTTCAGCCACTGTCACATAAAAATATCTATCTATCTATTGTATAAATGTATCATACATCTATAAATGTATGCAACCCTCCCTCTTTTCTTATTACAATGCTGACTGTTTTGCTGCAGGATTTCTTGTGGCCAGCACTGTAGCAAATGATAGGAACAAGAATGGGAATAGTGGTCAGCTCTCACCTGGTGTCTCCTTGCTGCCTTATCACAGCATTGTGTGCAGCACTGCGGGTGTGCTCAGCCCCCTGTCTCAGCTCCAGCAGACACATGCAGATCAGAGCACTCACCCATCTGCGGTGCTCTTCCTGTAGGTGGCAGCGGGGGTGTCTCATTGCGGGTGACGCGGTGAGGAGCTGCCACGGCCCGCTAGTTAGAGCTGTATCATCCTCCATGCGGCTCCCTGCCAGGTGGAGCCGGCGGCGTGTCCTGCCCGCTGTGTACTGCGCTGCTGCTGGAGGAGGAGGGGGGAGGAGCGCTGCTGCTGGAGGAGGGGGGAGGAGCGCTGCTGCCTGTCAGAAGCTTTGAGTCCAGCAGAGAAGGAGCTGGGTGCAACGTTGCTATTATATATTATAGTGTCCAGAGGCAGCGCTGCAGCCAATCAGTGTGGATGCTGATCGTGCGCCCACAGCGCTAAGCCCCATCCGCCCACACCTAGTTACGGCCTTGCTTAAAGCTGAGGGTGGACAGCAGGTTATTATATCAGCTTAAAATCGTACTGGACAGGCCCGTTACCAAAACCGGCGGTGCGGCCTCAAAAGTGGATCAGCCTCCCATCAGAGGTGGTAGAGGCTAATACAGTAACCAGTAACTGTGGTGAGCGTTGATGAAAATTCTGTTGCCACAAATTAAAGTAACAGCTATGGCTTGAAACCATAAAGAAGCTCAAATTCATACTTGGGAACCTAAGGCAAAAAAAACCCTGTTTCAGGCTTGGGAACCTAAGGCAATAGATACCCCATTTCAGGCTTGGGAACCTAAGGCAAAGAAACCCACCCGTGGCTGTTATTGCAAGGCTATCGGGCATGGCTCCTTGGTGATGGGGTTACCAGTTCTTTAAGAATTGATAGTGGCACAGCCACCATGGACCAATGCAATATTCATTTTTTGTTAAGTTAGAACAGTCTAAATGCGCCGTCAGACTTGCCATGACAGACTTTTTTGACAACTTTCAGCTTAATTTGCAAAAAGAGGATTTTTGGTCACTTACCGTTGAATCCTTTTCTCTGAAGCAGGCTGTGGGACTACTGTCATTTTAATTCAAAGCTCCTCCCCCTGCAACCCCACAATACTAGTACTTCTTTTAAAAGAGTACGGTAAGAATTAGCAGTAACCCGATGAAACTGTTACGACAAACAAACCATCAGGGAAATGACAATCAAGAACCTACGCGTGAGGGAGGGAACACATTGTCCCACAGCCAGGGAAGAAATAAAATAGTTTTTCTGTCTGTAAATAGCAGAGGATAGAAGAACTGGTGAATTATGGAAAGTGTACAAAAGTTCAGGGAGTAGCACCCTCTTAGATACACAGAAATTGATGGCAGATAAGATGATCTTGGCCCATCTACTCTGCCCCTAGATAGATATGAAATAAAGAGATAAATATATAAATATCAGAAATATATGAGATAGCTGTAGATAGACAGATCCTATAGATTGTAAGCTTGTGAGCAGAGGTGTAACTAGGTGCCATGGTACCTAGAACAAGGGCATTTTTTCTGCCCCCCTCCCCTATACTGAATACTGAATTGGGGACCTAGCCAACATGTGGTGGCATGTTACATTTGAAAATAAACAATATTTACAAATCCTAAATTGGTGACAAGGGTGGTTGTAGACCTTGTAGAGCTCATGGCAATCTGAATTTCTCCCAATGCCTCAATTAAAATAATGCCCCAAATGTGACCCCCCTGAACTCTCAATGAAAATACTGCATCAAAATTGCCCCCCCCCCCCCCCCACACACACACACATTATTTCATAGTCCCCAATGCATTTACCCTAGACCTGATATCCCAGACCTGATAATCCCACTATGCTTCAATGAAAATAATGTCCCAGAATTTCCTGAGAGGCAGAGAGAGCTGCTGCAGCAGCCTGAGGGGCAGATAGAGGTGCTGGAGCAGAGAGAGGTGCTGTAACATCAATGTAGAGAGAAGTGTTGCAGCAGCGGGGGCAGAGAGATGCCACAGCAGCCTGGGCAGGACAGAAGTAACCCTGCTGCACAGCTATACCATACCTCCCAACATTCTGGTGTTGCAAGGAGGGGAAATGGGCGTGGCCTAATGGGAAGGGCGTGGCTTCACGTGGGTGACGCGATCGCGAGCCACACCTCCAAATTTTGTCACACTGGGGGCACGGCCAGCGCTCTGTGAGCCGCTGGCCGTGCCCCCAGTCCCTCTCCCTCTATTATCCGCTGCTGTGCTCTGAACTAAGCAGAGCAGCAAGTGATTAGGAGCCTCCCAACTGCCCCCCCCCCTCACCGCGGGACACTGCGGCCCGCGGGAGGGACAGCGGGACAGACCCCAAAAAACGGGACTGTCCCGCGATAATCGGGACAGTTGGGAGGTATGGCTATAAGCAGACAGTGAGACATATAAAGAGGGAGGGCAGAGCTCCGGCATGTGCCGGCTGTCAGTGTCTCCTGCTGTCACCTCTGGCCTGCCCTGTTCCCTACCTAGTATCCGAGTCAGTGTGCGGCCCCTGCTTCTCCTGTTCTGCGGCTGCCAATACAGTGGCCCATGGGAAGGGGGTGGGTGGCAGTGATCCCTCTAACTTTTTCGGCGCCCGGAGCTTGCGCTCCACTGAAGCCGCCCTCGCTACACCCCTGCACCCCTGCAGTGCGCCTGCTGCATGTACACCCTCCCCAAAGGGCTTCAGACTGCGATTGCTGCTGTCGCAGCGATCGGGTCTAAATTAGGCCCCAGGTTGGAGAAGTTTGCAATTGCCTGGTTCTCTTGCTTATACTGGCATTTTATAGTGGTGGGCAACAAGATATTTTTTATAACCATAGATCCCCTAAATTGGATTTCGTATAACGTTGACATATGCTAAGAGCGTTCAGACAAAATATATGCCTATAGGGCTGTATTAAGCCTTGGGGGTGCCCAGGGCACTTAAGACAGGGGCCCCCGATGCAGTGTGGGGGATGTATATTAGATTGTGCATACCTTACAACATGACTCATTCCAGGAGGGACAAAATGCTCTCTACATGGGCTTTCCTCTTAATATATGATTGGTGTCACCTGTGTTGAACTATTTAATTGATAAGAAAGGCATTTCAACACAGGTGATTGCAATCATAAAATAAGAAGGAAGTCCAGGCAGAGAGCATTTTTCCCTCCTGGAATGGGTCATGGTAGGAAGTTTGGATTGTGTGTATTAAATTTAAACCAATGGTGTATATTAGATTTATACTAATAGTTTACTAATGCCTGCGTACTGTTTATAGCTCCGCCTAATTTAAAGACAACTATTTTCTAAACTTTTCTTGTAGTGTTCCTCCCCTGGAACCCCACCATTCTGTGTTATAGCTGGGACCTTCGCTCCCTGCATTGGCCCATCTCTGGTCTCTTTTGTATCATGAAGGATCTAACACAAAAACAACTATTACCGAAATAGTAACAATTAGAGATGAGCGGGTTCAGTTCCCTGAGAACAGAACCCTACCGTACTTCACTACCCGAGCCCGGATCAAGTTTCCCGCCTGACTCGGAATCCAGAACGAGACAAAACGTCATCATCCCACTGTCGGATTCTCGTGAGGTTTGGATTCCATATAAGGAGCCGCGCGTCGCCGCCATTTTCACTCCGGCATTGGAGAGTGCAGAGAGAGGACGTCGCTCGGTCCTCAGTGCTCAGTGTCCTGCATCAGTTCAGTGTTAGTGTCTTGTGCTGCATCAGTCCAGTCACAGTGGTTGTGTCCTCTGCTGCCATATGTCCAGTGCTGCTGTATAAGTCCAGTCCAGTGGTGCTGTCTTGTGCTGCATCAGTCCAGTGGTGGTGTCTTGTGCTGCATCAGTCCAGTCACAGTGGTGGTGTCCTCTGCTGCCATATGTCCAGTGCTGCTGTATAAGTCCAGTCCAGTGGTGCTGTCTTGTGCTGCATCAGTCCAGTGGCGGTATCTTGTGCTGCATCAGACCAGTCACAGTGGTGGTGTCCTCTGCTGCCATATGTCCAGTGCTGCTGTATAAGTCCAGTCCATTGCAGTGGTGCTGAGTTGTCCTGCATCAGTCCAGTGGTGGTGTCCCTGTGCTGCTGTATATGTCCAGTGGTACTGCCGTATATGTCCAGTGATACTGCCGTATATGTCCATTGATACTGCTGTATATGTCCAGCGGTACTGCCGTATAAATCCAGTGATCCTGCCGTATAATTCCAGTGGTACTGGTGTATAAGTCCAGTGATCCTGCCGTATAATTCCAGTGATCCTGCCGTATATGTCCAGTGATCCCTTCCGTATAATTGCAGTGATCCTGCCGTATAATTATAGTGATCCTGCCGTATAATTCCAGTGGTACTGGCATATAAATCCAGTCCAGTGATCCTGCCTTATAATTCCAGTGATCCTGACGTATAATTCCATTGATCCTGCCGTATAAATCCAGTCCAGTGATACTGCCATATATGTCCAGTGATACTACCGTATATGTCCATTGATACTGCTGTATATGTCCAGCGGTACTGCCGTATAAATCCAGTGATCCTGTTGTATAATTCCAGTGGAACTGGCATATAAATCCAGTCCAGTGATACTGCCATATATGTCCATTGATACTGACGTATATGTCCAGCTGTACTGCCGTATGAATCCAGTGATCCTACCGTATAATTCCAGTGATCCTGCCGTATATGTTCAGTGGTACTGGCATATAAATCCTGTGATCCTTCCTAATAATTCCAGTGATCCTGCCGTATAATTCCAGTGATACTGCCGTATATGTCCAGTGGTACTGCATATAATTCCAGTGATACTGCTGTATATATATATACCCTGTTGTAAAGCAGATTACTGAGGCCATAACAACTATGCTGGATTTAGACGTGCATCCGGTATCCGCCATTAGTGCAGTGGGACTGCAGTGTCAACCCTAGATGAGCCAGGTGTTTGTGCCGCACACTTGTGTCGCTTAGCTTAGTCATACAGCTACCTCATTGCCCTCTTTTACTTCTTGGCATGATGTGCTGTTTGGGTACTATTTTTTTTAAGTGCCATCCTATCTGACACTGCAATGCCACTCCTAGATGGGCCAATTGTTTGTGTCGCTTAGCTTAGTCATACAGCTACCTCACTGCACCTCTTTTTCATCCTTGCATGATATGCTGTTTGGGGCCTTCTTTTTTTATATCTGTACTCCTGCCTGACACTGCAGTGCCACTCATAGATGGGCCATTTGTTTGTGTTGTTTAGCTTAGTCATACAGCTACCTCATTGCATCTCTTTTTCATCTTTGCATGATGTGCTGTTTGGGGCCTTTTTTATATCTGCCCTCCTGTCTGACACTGCAGTGCCACTCCTAGATGGGCCAATTGTTTGTGTCGCTTGGCTTAGTCATACAGCTACCTCATTGCACCTCTTTTACATCTTTGCATGATGTGCTGTTTGGGGCCTTTTTTATATATCTTCAATCCTGTCTGCCACTGTAGTGCCACTCCTAGATGGGCCAGGTGTTTGTGCCGCACACTTGTGTCGCTTAGCTTAGTCATACAGCTACCTCTGTGCACTTCTTTTTCTTCTTTGCATCATGTGCTGTTTGGGGACTTGTTTTTTAAAGTGCCATCCTGTCTGACACTGCAGTGCCACTCCAAGATGGGCCAATTGTTTGTGTCGCTTAGCTTAGTCATACAGCTACCTCATTGCACCTCTTTTACATCTTTGCATGATGTGCTGTTTGGGGCCTAGTTTTTAAAGAGTGCCATCCTGTCTGACACAGCAGTGCCACTCCTAGATGGGCTAGGTGTTTGTGCCGCACACTTGTGTCGCTTAGTTTAGCCATCCAGTTACCTCATTGCACCTCTTTTTCTTCTTTCCAATCCAAAACCAAAACACGAGCAGGGAATTAGAACCAAAACACGAAAAGTGCCCACCGCACATCTCTAGTAACAATCAGAGGACTGCAAATATAATCTTAATGGTAAAACAATTTCTATTTTTAAAACATTTATACCCTAACAAGAGAATCTGACTGCGCAGCAATAAAGTTCTAGAGACACCTTGTGATATGAATCTGGAATGCACTGTCCCTTATCCATATGAAAGTAGCCAGAGCAGCGATAAAGCCCATTTTATATCGGAATAGGCATAGTTAAGAATGGTATTAGAAACAGTACCTGTTATGTCCCCTTTATATATGTTTATATGTTTAAATTGTAACAGCTAACTAAACAACTTGGATGTTTATGCTATAGGAAGGCCGGAATATTTTCATTTATGCAAGAACTAATTAAGCTGCAGAGCATGTGGCTGATAACTTAATTCCAGTCGAGCCAGGCTGTCCTGTGTCCAGTTTGCATGCCAAATAAATGTGCCAGTGTATTGTATAAGTAGTGTGACTCAGGGACGTGCAGTCAGGGGAGGCAGTGCCTCCCCAGTCATTAATGATTGAAATAATAGAAAGAAGATACTTATGACACATATTCTGTGTCATAAATAACTTATTCATATTAATCTACTAATTTTAATACATTAAAGTAGTTTGGGAGGCACCGATAGCAGTGCCTCCCGTTAACACTGGTATCGGGCATAAAGCGGGGGGCGGGGCTAAGCACTGGGCTGTAAAAGCCCATTAAAAAAACAGAGGATAGCGGCACCTATAGAAGTGCCTCGTTGACAGGGACAAAAACATGCCCCTGTCAGCGAGGCAGTTGTGATTGGACAGGTGGATCCAGTGCTGGATCCACTGTCCTATCACCCATATACGACAGACACTGCAGATATACTGTGATACTGCCATATATGTCCATTGATACTGCCGTATATGTCCAGCTGTACTGCCGTATGAATCCAGTGATCCTACCGTATAATTCCAGTGATCCTGCCGTATATGTTCAGTGGTACTGGCATATAAATCCTGTGATCCTTCCTAATAATTCCAGAGATCCGGCCGTTTAATTCCAGTGATACTGCCGTATATGTCCAGTGGTACTGCATATAATTCCAGTGATACTGCTGTATATATATATATACCCTGTTGTAAAGCAGATTACTGAGGCCATAACAACTATGCTGGATTTAGACGTGCATCCGGTATCTGCCATTAGTGCAGTGGGACTGCAGTGTCAACCCTAGATGAGCCAGGTGTTTGTGCCGCACACTTGTGTCGCTTAGCTTAGTCATACAGCTACCTCATTGCCCTCTTTTACTTCTTGGCATGATGTGCTGTTTGGGTACTATTTTTTTTAAGTGCCATCCTATCTGACACTGCAATGCCACTCCTAGATGGGCCAATTGTTTGTGTCGCTTAGCTTAGTCATACAGCTACCTCACTGCACCTCTTTTTCATCCTTGCATGATATGCTGTTTGGGGCCTTCTTTTTTTATATCTGTACACTGCAGTGCCACTCCTAGATGGGCCATTTGTTTGTGTTGTTTAGCTTAGTCATACAGCTACCTCATTGCATCTCTTTTTCATCTTTGCATGATGTGCTGTTTGGGGCCGTTTTTTATATCTGCCCTCCTGTCTGACACTGCAGTGCCACTCCTAGATGGGCCAATTGTTTGTGTCGCTTGGCTTAGTCATACAGCTACCTCATTGCACCTCTTTTACATCTTTGCATGATGTGCTGTTTGGGGCCTTTTTTATATATCTTCCATCCTGTCTGCCACTGCAGTGCCACTCCTAGATGGGCCAGGTGTTTGTGCCGCACACTTGTGTCGCTTAGCTTAGTCATACAGCTACCTCTGTGCACTTCTTTTTCTTCTTTGCATCATGTGCTGTTTGGGGACTTGTTTTTTAAAGTGCCATCCTGTCTGACACTGCAGTGCCACTCCAAGATGGGCCAATTGTTTGTGTCGCTTAGCTTAGTCATACAGCTACCTCATTGCACCTCTTTTACATCTTTGCATGATGTGCTGTTTGGGGCCTAGTTTTTGAAGAGTGCCATCCTGTCTGACACAGCAGTGCCACTACTAGATGGGCTAGGTGTTTGTGCCGCACACTTGTGTCGCTTAGTTTAGCCATCCAGTTACCGCATTGCACCTCTTTTTCTTCTTTCCAATCCAAAACCAAAACACGAGCGGGGAATTAGAACCAAAACACGAAAAGTGCCCACCGCACATCTCTAGTAACAATCAGAGGACTGCAAATATAATCTTAATGGTAAAACAATTTCTATTTTTAAAACATTTATACCCTAACAAGAGAATCTGACTGCGCAGCAATAAAGTTCTAGAGACACCTTGTGATATGAATCTGGAATGTACTGTCCCTTATCCATATGAAAGTAGCCAGAGCAGCGATAAAGCCCATTTTATATCGGAATAGGCATAGTTAAGAATGGTATTAGAAACAGTACCTGTTATGTCCCCTTTATATATGTTTATATGTTTAAATTGTAACAGCTAACTAAACAACTTGGATGTTTATGCTATAGGAAGGCCGGAATATTTTCATTTATGCAAGAACTAATTAAGCTGCAGAAGATGTGGCTGATAACTTAATTCCAGTCGAGCCAGGCTGTCCTGTGTCCAGTTTGCATGCCAAATAAATGTGCCAGTGGTGTGACTCAGGGACGTGCAGTCAGGGGAGGCAGTGCCTCCCCAGTCATTAATGATTGAAATAATAGAAAGAAGATACTTATGACACATATTCTGTGTCATAAATAACTTATTCATATTAATCTACTAATTTTAATACATTAAAGTAGTTTGGGAGGCACCGATAGCAGTGCCTCCCGTTAACACTGGTATCGGGCATAAAGCGGGGGGCGGGGCTAAGCACTGGGCTGTAAAAGCCCATTAAAAAAACAGAGGAAAGCGGCACCTATAGAAGTGCCTCGTTGACAGGGACAAAAACATGCCCCTTTCAGCGAGGCAGTTGTGATTGGACAGGTGGATCCAGTGCTGGATCCACTGTCCAATCACCCATATACGACAGAAGTTGCGGAGGGACCCAGCGGATGGCGATACTCACCTGGCTGTAGTGTTGGGAGCCTGATAGAAGCAACGGTGTCCCCAGAGGCAGCGGGAATACCAGGCGTGGAGTGTAAGTGGCGGCCGGCTCACATCTCTCTCCTTCCTCCTCCGCACTCCCAGCCAGCAGCAGCAGTGTCCCCAGAGGCAGCGGGTAGACCAGGCATGGAGTGCAAGTGGCAACCGGCGCTTTTCTCTCTCCTTCCTCCTCCGCACTCCCAATCAGCAACAGTGACAGCATCACCACCAGCGCCTGAACTCTCCCGGACCGCAGCGCCTGAGCTCTCCTGGACCGAGGGCCCTGCACAGGGAACATCTGCCCAGGACCACCCAGGTGAGAGATGGAGGCAGCTGTGCAAGGTGGGAAGTGAAGAAATTACCAACAGGAAGGTATAGTGGGCACTTGATATGTTTTTCTGCACCAGCAGCTGCTTATAGAAATGGGGATAGTCACTCCCATAGTGTTAAAACAGATAGCAAAAGAATTAGCAGCACCTATACTAGTATATTTTACCTTGATTCAGTTCTTGGATTGACTATATGCATACATATAAAATGATTATAACAATGTATTAGATATATAAAAACACATTTACAACATGTGCCAAATATAAAAACATTTTCACCTAAAGTTGCTTGAAGAAATGTCTTATTTAGGTCAAGTAGTCAGTTAGGCGGTGCCCATTCCCATATACAGATGGGTCCTCTGTTATCTTGTCTGGCTGAGGCATTAGTCGTGATCGGGCATACGCAGCGACGTGCCGAGGCGCAGGGAGGCACGCCTAGTTGCAGAGAGGCGTGCCTAGTCGCAGGGAGGCGCAAAGAGCATTTGTCATTACCTTTAAGTGTAATACCTGCGATCATCCACCAAATGTCGCTTTTTACAATCACCACTGCGCATGCGTGTGGTCTCCCGTAAAATACAATACTGAAATACATAGTAAGAACTACTTTACTAATGCATCTCATTACGCTACATACAGTTTATACAGCGTCTCATTACGCTACATTATTTCATACAGTATATACAGTACAGACGCAAATAGTACAGCATACAGTATATGGTCCATTTACAGTACTTTAGGAATATGTGAGCGTCCAATTCCCGCAGACAAGGCAACATAAAACCAGTAGTGTACACAGACGCAAACGGATGTGTTACAAGTACATTGTTGCCTATTGATGTTAGGGATATTGTATGTTAGCATCATAATCCAATAGCCATTACGGCATAATCAAAACCAATGGATTTATTCATCTGTTGGTGGCGAAGTGTCCGAGTGGTGAACTGTTCCGCTTCTCATGCTTAGAGTCCCGGGTTCGATTCCTAAAGTACGAATGCATGTTTGTTTATTCCAGACACTTTATTATTATTTTTTATTTTTATATCTATCGTACTGTAGTATACTTTCACATTCAATACAAGTGTGCACACAAGTTTTACATAAAGCAGGGCAAAGCTGCAGGAGCGTTTCTGCTGTTAAGGTTCTATGCACCGTACGGTACACAAACAATTCTTTAGCAGGGCAGACTCAATTGAAATGGCTACCATCTGTGACTCCTTGCCCCATGGAGGCACTCGGCTATGGAGCAAGTAACAGCATAGGTTTTGCAGACTATGGGCCAATGCTGAAGAAGCGTCACAATCCCCTAGCTAAAATACACAGGGGCGATAGGGATAAGAGAGCTCTATGCACATAACGATACACCGGACTCGATCGCATAGCAAACTGACAAAATGGCCACCGCCCGTGAACCCCCAACTCGTGGTAGCACTCGGATATGGAGCGAGCAACAGCATAGGTTTTGCAGGCTATGGGCCAATGCTGAAGGAGTGTCACAATCCCCTAGCTAAAATACACATGGGCGATAGGGATGAGCAAGCTCTATGCACATTATGGTACACCGGACTCGATTGCATAGCAAACTGACAAAATGCCCGCCGCCCGTGAACCCCCACCTCGTGGCAGCACTTGGCTATGGAGCGAGCAACAGCATAGGTTTTGCAGGCTATGGGCCAATGCTGAAGGAGTATCACAATCCCCTAGCTAAAATATACAGGGGCGATAGGGATAAGCGAGCTCTATGCACATAGCAATACACTGGACTCGATCTCATAGCAAACTGACAAAATGGCCACCGCCCAATTCCCCCCGCATCGTGGAAACCATCAGCTATGAAGCAAGCAACAGCACAGTCACAATCCACTAGCTAAAATACACAGGGGTCGTGCATCTCAGACTTCGTGCGCATGCGTCTCAGACGTCATACATCTCAGACGTCGTGCGTTCCAGGCATGCCAGGTTATTACGTTAGTTCACCTTGGTTTTGATTATGCCTTTTCTTTGAACACAGTATTTTCCACTGCCTTGCCTTACCCCCATCCCACTTTCCCCTTCCCCCCTGGGAGCCTGCACAGTTCATGCAGTAGACAGGGAGGGAGTTCAGATCAGGTTACAAGACATGTGCAACAGTATACTACTGTATGTAGGAAAATCACATAGAGAACTGCAGTCGCGTTAATACTGTGTAGATGTGTAAATGATACAGTAGCAGTGATCCCTTCTCATTAAGTACAACACAGATTCTCTAACGCCGATGATCTACAGTACTGTGTTGCTCAGTTAGTTGCGTCAGAATACATTAATTTATATTTACTGGTACTGTATGTCTACGGGTGCTCATTACCGCTGTGTATTGTATATAGCGGAATGAGTCGCTCCTGCAGATTTACTCTGATTAATGTGAAACCTGTGTGCACCCTTCCATTGATTGTATTACAAAGAAAACAAATAATAAAAAAAGTGAATGTCACGGGAACACACAAAAAAAAAGGTTGGCACTTTGGGACTCGAACCCGGGACTCTCAGCGTGGGAGGTGGGAGCCTTCATCGCTAGCCCACGATGCTTCATGGAATATTCACAAGTTCATGTGTAAAAGTACTGCAAGCAGCGATTCCTTCTCATTGGTGTTGATTAATGCCTTAGGGGACTCGGACGCTCATATTTCAAAAGCATGGTATTTAGTGCACTGTACATACTTTAAAGTCAATGAGCTACATTATTCCTGTCACACATTAGTTGCATCTGCATACACAATCTTTAGTTGGTTTATACCTTAAGGGACTTGGACGCTCATACTGTACATGTATTTCAAAAGCACGGTATTTTCCACCGCCTCCTTCTACCCCCTTCACCCTTCCCCCCTGGGAGCCTGCACAGTTCATGCAGTAGACAGGGAGGGAGTTCAGGTCAGGTACAATACACAAACGCCAACGATCTACAGTACTGTATTGCTTAAACAGTTAGTTGCGTCAGAATACACTAATTTATATTTACTGGTACTATATGTCTATGGGTGCTCCTTACCGCTGTGTATTGTATATAGCGGAATGAGTCACTCCTGCAGATTTACTCTAATTTATGTGAAACCTGTGTGCACCCTTCCATTGAATGTATTACAAAGAAAAAAACTAATAAAAAAAGTGAATGTCATGGGAATAAAAAAAAAAGGTTGGCACTTTGGGACTCGAACCCAGGACTCTCAGCGTGGGAGGCAGGAACCTTCATCACTAGCCCACAACCCTTCAGGGGAATAGTCACAAGTTCATATGTAAAAGTACTGCAAGCAGCGATTCCTTCTCATTGGTGTTGGTTTATGCCTTAGGGGACTCGGACGCTCATATTTCAAAAGCACGCTATTTAGAGCACTGTACAGGGCCGCGCATAGTTCATCGTTGGTGCCTACACACTGAAAGATATAAATGATATCTTGTTCATTGTTCATTAATAAATGAGATTGTTCATATCTTTCAGTGGTATCGGCAAGTGTGTAGGGCCCATAAGTTCTGTATTCAGGTGTGGGTCCACAGAGAATACGGTGTGGATATTCAGATATTCAGAGTTCCGCATTGACAAAACTGCAGTTAGGACGCAGTGAAACACGTCAGTACTCTCACCCATCATACTAAAAGGCCATCGCATACAAGTGTGTCTGAACCAACCCCAGAATCTACACACCTACTTGGTTTACCTTATGTTCCAAAAGCTACAAGCGTAACTCTTACTCGTATATCCACGCCGCATTCTCTGAGGACCCACACTGGAATACAAAACTTTCTCGCTGAACAATCTATCCTCTAGCTGCGATTGGTAAATATGCCACTTTGTTGGCTCATATACAATATTTGAGGAATAATACCATAGGAGTTTGGACTTAAAGCTATAGGGGTATACATGGGAATGGACACCGCCCAACTGACTAATTGTCCTAAATAAGCCATTTCTTCAAGCAAATTTGGGTGAAAATGTTTTTATATTTGGCACATGTAGTGAACATGTTTTTAATTATATATGTAATAAATAGTTATAATCCTTTTATATGTACGTATAGTCAATCCAATCACTGAATTGAGGTAAAATATACTAGTATAAGTGCCGTCAATTCTTATGCTGGGTGGGAAGTGACAGGGTAGCTCACCCCCAGATCCCAGGTGGCTGTAGCCAGTGTCTCCCCAGCAAATGACCTCACCGCACGTCACTGGTGTGACTAGCGGGGGCTGAATGGGACATAGAAATTCATATTTGCAGGTGGTCTGAAATCTAAGCCTATGTCCTCAGTATACCAGAGCAGGAAGGAGCAGAAGAGATCCTGTGATTACTTCATATTTCATGCTGCTCAAGGTGTCATCTATATTTGCTGGGCAGGAAACACTATTCTGAGGAAAGGGTCAGACAATTACACCTGGTATAAGGGAAGTAATTAAAACCCTTGATGTTCTGTCTCTCTCCTTCCTGTGAACAGAAACCACCCATTTTTGGGTGATAGGAAGCAGGACAGAATGGGTATATTAACCAGGCAACCGCTACAGCCTGGGTCATTCGCTTAAAGAAGCCATCCACATGGCTAGGATGCCCAATTGCTATCAGGGAGCCCTTACCCATAGGCAAATGCAGGGGGGGTTTCCGGTTGCCTGGAAACCCCCTCCTCTTGGCAAGTGGCTCAAATTATGACAACAATAACAAGCTTCCACCACATCATGAAGCTTCATCTACCAAGTTTGCTGTGCGTGTGGATCTGAGTCCTAAATCAGTGCACTGGACCAGAGAGTAGCTACCAGGAAGAAGAGACAGAACCCTTACCATAAGGTGGGAGAATGTGTGCTTAGAAGTGCAGTACTGGTTCTATTATGTTTGTGTATTTATTTATTATTTCAATATGTTTGATACAGGCTATACTATAGACCATCTTTGTTGTGTTAAATATAAATACTGTATTCAATACAGCAGTGGTTCTCAAACTCGGTCCTCAGGATGCCACACAGTGCATGTTTTGCAGGTAACCCAGCAAGTGCACCGGTGTATTAATTACTCACTGACACATTTTAAAAGGTCCACAGGTGGAGCTAATTATTTCACTTGTGATTCTGTGAGGAGACCTGCAAAACATGCACTGTGTGGGGTCCTGTGGACCGAGTTTGAGAACCTGTGCAATACAGTATCCAGTGTATAAAAAGACCAGTGCTTACATTAATATCCAGGTTCGTTACTAGGGTCTTCTACCGCTCTCCCAGACTCCCGCACTTGCTCCAATGTTCCGCAGAGTGGGAGATTGTGGACTGCATTGTGAAACCCCCCTCTAGGAATCCTGCGTTTGCCACTGTTACCCCAGGACATTATTCTTTCAAAGGTTATGGCTGAACTATGTTTATTTCTATTGTTTTTATTTTATCTGAAATTGACTGTAATCTGTGTGTAGTTTTAAATAATTATAATACTATTTTTCTTTTTTTAAACTGTAAGCTTTGAAGTTATTCTTGAAATTAAAACCTGATTTCTAGTTCTGATGCTTTGTGTACTACGGTCCTGTGTGGCTCATGTTACCTGTTTCGTGAAATATGAATTACTGTGTATTGGTAACTGTGTAGTTTGTCCGCTGCCCCCCTTCACTGAAAACTCACCTGTTCATCAAAGAGTAACCTTCCGCATAACCTAGTCTCAAGGCCACTCTCCCAAATCCCTGCCTCATGCCTTGGCCACCTATGCCTCATTTACTTCCTGCTATCAGGCCACCTTCTGCTTGTTTGTGCCTCATGTCACCTGTATGTCTCCCTCCTCTCCCTAGATTGTAAGCTCCTTGGAGCAGGGCCCTCTTCGCTACTGTTCTTACAGCCCTCTTCTCTTCTCAGTTACAGCTCTCCACTACTCAGCAACCATCTACACCTGCACGACCGTTCATCTCTTCCAACGTCCGCCCGTCCCTAGTAATACGCCCAAAACTCCTTTGCTTCCTTACATCTCAGCTGTATTGTATACTGAGAATTGTGGTGCTAATTGTTACCTGTGCTCTGTTTTTGTTTTTCTGTTTCTGTAATGTTACGTTCTGTGTACCCTGCATTGTTCTAATGTCTGCATACGTACAGCGATTCCCGACACTTGTGGCACCTTATAAATAACATGTCCTAATATATTGGTAGAAACAGAGAGCTACCTAGTGTCCTATTACTGAATCTTTTTGTTTGCTGGTCACAGTACCATGTCTGATTAACTGAACTTGTTGAAGCAACCATAAGTCACTAGCGGTGCTTTTCAGATTGACGTATCTGTAGAAACAGCCGCCCAGGTTGTGACAGCCAATGTTAACCACAATTTGCAACTAAAATCAGTTATCTGCTGGTACAAATGTTTATTTTTAGGATTTGTTTTAGCAATAATCAGGTCTGCATCCTCAGAGCCATCGCAGGGCACAAGGGCACCCTGGATCTACACCTCTGCAGCGGCTCACGTGGCATCATCATGTCAAAGAACAGCACCGGGGGAGCAGGAAGATTGGTGTCAAGTGCCTCTCTAGGCAACCTGCAACTTCAAAAGTGTACTGTTGGGCAGCGGCCGTGCTGCCGCCTTGGCCTTGTACGTTGTCCGGCAGCACAAGTAGCACACCCTTGATTATGGTTCTATACAGCTCTGATTATCTGCAACAGTCTCAATACTACTGTTTAGCTCCCGGTTGTAAGATAAGAGAAAGGACTCCCAGTCAGATTGCAAGTCCCGGAGTAGTTGAGGCAGTCCATATAAGCAGCTACTATATCCAATGCTTACATGGAAATGACTTGTTGTGGAAGTAGGGCAGACTCTCCTCTTTACAGCGATCCATATACGATCCAATTAAGCAGCAGAACAGAGAGTGTTCCAGACAATCAGCCTTTATTGTCTGTGTGATTCGGATAGTGGACTCCCTCTTCCTGGTGTCACCGCTTGCAGAGCACATGGCTCCATCAGAGAAAAATAACACAGCAGTTATAAGACTTTTAAAGTGTTACTTTTGGGAAGGGGAGGAAAGTCCTTAGATAAGAGATTGGTTCATTTAATACCTGCATTATAATGTAGGCTTTAGGGGCAATTTGTAAATTAAGACCAACTTAGAAAATTATTTTTGGAAAAAAAGGTGAAGAACCTTATCACATATATAAGTCATAGACACATGTATGTGGATGTATTATCACACAGGCCACTAAGAGGACATAACCGTCTAGTCAGTGTTGGTAATAAACATCAGGGAAAATTGCTTGTGGCCTTATACCACTTGCAATGCTGGACCACATATTATATTAATCTACAATACACGTTGTGTAGAAGAGGAACTGTGTCGTCCTGCACTATACATGTTCATTGCTCTGAACTTTTAGAGTAATGTGATGGTAGAATTAAGACTGAGTTTTTCCATATAAGTTCAGAACCATTTATTATCTGTAGAAACTGCCACGAGTAAAGTTCCTGTACTTGACATAGTGATCTTGCCACCTCTACCTGGGCGCCAGAACCCTGGCAGACAACAGCCCTCAATTTCTATGCTGAAATATGCTGCTACCGCAGTGAAACAAAGTGCCCAAAGATCCAGATAAACAAGGACATCAGTAACGGTGACTTCCTTGTTCCTTTACTTGATTTCAAAATGAAAATGAAGGGGAAAAAAAAAGAAATCTGTAAACCCCAAATTAAAAAAATAAAAATAAAACTGCAGATTGGGACTAACTAAGGACAACATGTGGTATATTATTTGGAGATGTGATTAAAATTCCAAAGTGTAAAGAAAGTAGTTACCTAATTTAAGACTTTATGAAGTAGCATGACACATTTAATAGTGTTGACATATGTCAACATATTGCTTGGAAAGGTATTATTTCTCTTCTTGAAAACAGAATACTGGTTTTATGGACAAAAGTGCCACATTTATTACAGGCCGATATGGGGTAAATAAAGGTTTATTCCCAGCAGTGCCAGTTTTAAAGATACTTTTGGGAGACATAAGCAATTTCCTGGTTTAATGACATGGTAAATGGTAACGTAATGCTGCGATGAGTCCTACAGTGAGGTTCCTGTTTTGTGCCTTTCCTTTTGTCTGTTTTGGGATGTGGCCACAGTGTAAAATCAGTTGCCCCAGTAACTGAGAAGCAGCAATGTCAGTTGTGCGGGAATGTTACTGAGAAGTCAGCTGACATTTAATGTGGAGTGAATGTTTGTATAGTATATGAAAGTTCAGCTGACACAGCAAACAGGATGCATTATTAGTAGAGATGAGCGCCTGAAATTTTTCGGGTTTTGTGTTTTGGTTTTGGGTTCGGTTCCGCGGCCGTGTTTTGGGTTCGAACGCGTTTTGGCAAAACCTCACCGAATTATTTTTGTCGGATTCGGGTGTGTTTTGGATTCGGGTGTTTTTTTCCAAAAACACTAAAAAACAGCTTAAATCATAGAATTTGGGGGTCATTTTGATCCCAAAGTATTATTAACCTCAAAAACCATAATTTACACTCATTTTCAGTCTATTCTGAATACCTCACACCTCACAATATTATTTTTAGTCCTAAAATTTGCACCGAGGTCGCTGTGTGAGTAAGATAAGCGACCCTAGTGGCCGACACAAACACCGGGCCCATCTAGGAGTGGCACTGCAGTGTCACGCAGGATGTCCCTTCCAAAAAACCCTCCCCAAACAGCACATGACGCAAAGAAAAAAAGAGGCGCAATGAGGTAGCTGTGTGAGTAAGATTAGCGACCCTAGTGGCCGACACAAACACCGGGCCCATCTAGGAGTGGCACTGCAGTGTCACGCAGGATGGCCCTTCCAAAAAACCCTCCCCAAACAGCACATGACGCAAAGAAAAAAAGAGGCGCAATGAGGTAGCTGTGTGAGTAAGATTAGCGACCCTAGTGGCCGACACAAACACCGGGCCCATCTAGGAGTGGCACTGCAGTGTCACGCAGGATGGCCCTTCCAAAAAACCCTCCCCAAACAGCACATGACGCAAAGAAAAAAAGAGGCGCAATGAGGTAGCTGACTGTGTGAGTAAGATTAGCGACCCTAGTGGCCGACACAAACACCGGGCCCATCTAGGAGTGGCACTGCAGTGTCACGCAGGATGTCCCTTCCAAAAAACCCTCCCCAAACAGCACATGACGCAAAGAAAAAAAGAGGCGCAATGAGGTAGCTGTGTGAGTAAGATTAGCGACCCTAGTGGCCGACACAAACACCGGGCCCATCTAGGAGTGGCACTGCAGTGTCACGCAGGATGTCCCTTCCAAAAAACCCTCCCCAATCAGCACATGATGCAAAGAAAAAGAAAAGAAAAAAGAGGTGCAAGATGGAATTATCCTTGGGCCCTCCCACCCACCCTTATGTTGTATAAACAAAACAGGACATGCACACTTTAACCAACCCATCATTTCAGTGACAGGGTCTGCCACACGACTGTGACTGATATGACGGGTTGGTTTGGACCCCCCCCAAAAAAGAAGCAATTAATCTCTCCTTGCACAAACTGGCTCTACAGAGGCAAGATGTCCACCTCATCTTCACCCTCCGATATATCACCGTGTACATCCCCCTCCTCACAGATTATCAATTCGTCCCCACTGGAATCCACCATCTCAGCTCCCTGTGTACTTTGTGGAGGCAATTGCTGCTGGTCAATGTCTCCGCGGAGGAATTGATTATAATTCATTTTAATGAACATCATCTTCTCCACATTTTCTGGATGTAACCTCGTACGCCGATTGCTGACAAGGTGAGCGGCGGCACTAAACACTCTTTCGGAGTACACACTTGTGGGAGGGCAACTTAGGTAGAATAAAGCCAGTTTGTGCAAGGGCCTCCAAATTGCCTCTTTTTCCTGCCAGTATAAGTACGGACTGTGTGACGTGCCTACTTGGATGCGGTCACTCATATAATCCTCCACCATTCTATCAATGTTGAGAGAATCATATGCAGTGACAGTAGACGACATGTCCGTAATCGTTGTCAGGTCCTTCAGTCCGGACCAGATGTCAGCATCAGCAGTCGCTCCAGACTGCCCTGCATCACCGCCAGCGGGTGGGCTCGGAATTCTGAGCCTTTTCCTCGCACCCCCAGTTGCGGGAGAATGTGAAGGAGGAGATGTTGACAGGTCGCGTTCCGCTTGACTTGACAATTTTGTCACCAGCAGGTCTTTCAACCCCAGCAGACCTGTGTCTGCCGGAAAGAGAGATCCAAGGTAGGCTTTAAATCTAGGATCGAGCACGGTGGCCAAAATGTAGTGCTCTGATTTCAACAGATTGACCACCCGTGAATCCTTGTTAAGCGAATTAAGGGCTGCATCCACAAGTCCCACATGCCTAGCGGAATCGCTCCGTGTTAGCTCCTTCTTCAATGCCTCCAGCTTCTTCTGCAAAAGCCTGATGAGGGGAATGACCTGACTCAGGCTGGCAGTGTCTGAACTGACTTCACGTGTGGCAAGTTCAAAGGGCATCAGAACCTTGCACAACGTTGAAATCATTCTCCTCTGCACTTGAGACAGGTGCATTCCATCTCCTATATCGTGCTCAATTGTATAGGCTTGAATGGCCTTTTGCTGCTCCTCCAACCTCTGAAGCATATAGAGGGTTGAATTCCACCTCGTTACCACTTCTTGCTTCAGATGATGGCAGGGCAGGTTCAGTAGTTTTTGGTGGTGCTCCAGTCTTCTGTACGTGGTGCCTGTACGCCGAAAGTGTCCCGCAATTTTTCTGGCCACCGACAGCATCTCTTGCACGCCCCTGTCGTTTTTTAAAAAATTCTGCACCACCAAATTCAAGGTATGTGCAAAACATGGGACGTGCTGGAATTTGCCCATATTTAATGCACACACAATATTGCTGGCGTTGTCCGATGCCACAAATCCACAGGAGAGTCCAATTGGGGTAAGCCATTCCGCGATGATCTTCCTCAGTTGCCGTAAGAGGTTTTCAGCTGTGTGCGTATTCTGGAAAGCGGTGATACAAAGCGTAGCCTGCCTAGGAAAGAGTTGGCGTTTGCGAGATGCTGCTACTGGTGCCGCCGCTGCTGTTCTTGCGGCGGGAGTCCATACATCTACCCAGTGGGCTGTCACAGTCATATAGTCCTGACCCTGCCCTGCTCCACTTGTCCACATGTCCGTGGTTAAGTGGACATTGGGTACAACTGCATTTTTTAGGACACTGGTGAGTCTTTTTCTGACGTCCGTGTACATTCTCGGTATCGCCTGCCTAGAGAAGTGGAACCTAGATGGTATTTGGTAACGGGGGCACACTGCCTCAATAAATTGTCTAGTTCCCTGTGAACTAACGGCGGATACCGGACGCACGTCTAACACCAACATAGTTGTCAAGGACTCAGTTATCCGCTTTGCAGTAGGATGACTGCTGTGATATTTCATCTTCCTCGCAAAGGACTGTTGAACAGTCAATTGCTTACTGGAAGTAGTACAAGTGGGCTTACAACTTCCCCTCTGGGATGACCATCGACTCCCAGCGGCAACAACAGCAGCGCCAGCAGCAGTAGGCGTTACACGCAAGGATGCATCGGAGGAATCCCAGGCAGGAGAGGACTCGTCAGACTTGCCAGTGACATGGCCTGCAGGACTATTGGCATTCCTGGGGAAGGAGGAAATTGACACTGAGGGAGTTGGTGGGGTGGTTTGCGTGAGCTTGGTTACAAGAGGAAGGGATTTACTGGTCAGTGGACTGCTTCCGCTGTCACCCAAAGTTTTTGAACTTGTCACTGACTTATTATGAATGCGCTGCAGGTGACGTATAAGGGAGGATGTTCCGAGGTGGTTAACGTCCTTACCCCTACTTATTACAGCTTGACAAAGGGAACACACGGCTTGACACCTGTTGTCCGCATTTCTGGTGAAATACCTCCACACCGAAGAGCTGATTTTTTTGGTATTTTCACCTGGCATGTCAACGGCCATATTCCTCCCACGGACAACAGGTGTCTCCCCGGGTGCCTGACTTAAACAAACCACCTCACCATCAGAATCCTTCTGGTCAATTTCCTCCCCAGCGCCAGCAACACCCATATCCTCCTCATCCTGGTGTACTTCAACACTGACATCTTCAATCTGACTATCAGGAACTGGACTGCGGGTGCTCCTTCCAGCACTTGCAGGGGGCATGCAAATAGTGGAAGGCGCATGCTCTTCACGTCCAGTGTTGGGAAGGTCAGGCATCGCAACCGACACAATTGGACTCTCCTTGTGGATTTGGGATTTCAAAGAACGCACAGTTCTTTGCGGTGCTTTTGCCAGCTTGAGTCTTTTCAGTTTTCTAGCGAGAGGCTGAGTGCTTCCATCCTCATGTGAAGCTGAACCACTAGCCATGAACATAGGCCAGGGCCTCAGCCGTTCCTTGCCACTCCGTGTGGTAAATGGCATATTGGCAAGTTTACGCTTCTCCTCCGACAATTTTATTTTAGGTTTTGGAGTCCTTTTTTTTCTGATATTTGGTGTTTTGGATTTGACATGCTCTGTACTATGACATTGGGCATCGGCCTTGGCAGACGACGTTGCTGGCATTTCATCGTCTCGGCCATGACTAGTGGCAGCAGCTTCAGCACGAGGTGGAAGTGGATCTTGATCTTTCCCTAATTTTGGAACCTCAACTTTTTTGTTCTCCATATTTTATAGGCAGAACTAAAAGGCACCTCAGGTAAACAATGGAGATGGATGGATTGGATACTAGTATACAATTATGGACGGACTGCCACGGTTAGGTGGTATAAAAAAACCACGGTTAGGTGGTATATATTGTAATACAATTATGGATGGACGGACTGCCTGCCGAGTGCCGACACAGAGGTAGCCACAGCCGTGAACTACCGCACTGTACACTGGTTGATAAAGAGATAGTAGTATACTCGTAACAACTAGTATGACTGACTATGACGGTATAAAGAATGAAAAAAAAACCACGGTTAGGTGGTATATATTGTAATACAATTATGGATGGACGGACTGCCTGCCGAGTTCCGACACAGAGGTAGCCACAGCCGTGAACTACCGCACTGTACACTGGTTGATAAAGAGATAGTAGTATACTCGTAACAACTAGTATGACTGACTATGACGGTATAAAGAATGAAAAAAAAACCACGGTTAGGTGGTATATATTATAATACAATTATGGATGGACGGACTGCCTGCCGACTGCCGACACAGAGGTAGCCACAGCCGTGAACTACCGCACTGTACACTGGTTGATAAAGAGATAGTAGTATACTCGTAACAACTAGTATGACACTATGACGGTATAAAGAATGAAAAAAAAACCACGGTTAGGTGGTATATATTATAATACAATTATGGATGGACGGACTGCCTGCCGAGTGCCGACACAGAGGTAGCCACAGCCGTGAACTACCGCACTGTACACTGGTTGATAAAGAGATAGTAGTATACTCGTAACAACTAGTATGACTGACTATGACGGTATAAAGAATGAAAAAAAAACCACGGTTAGGTGGTATATATTATAATACAATTATGGATGGACGGACTGCCTGCCGACTGCCGACACAGAGGTAGCCACAGCCGTGAACTACCGCACTGTACACTGGTTGATAAAGAGATAGTAGTATACTCGTAACAACTAGTATGACACTATGACGGTATAAAGAATGAAAAAAAAACCACGGTTAGGTGGTATATATTATAATAATACAATTATGGATGGACGGACTGCCTGCCGACTGCCGACACAGAGGTAGCCACAGCCGTGAACTACCGCACTGTACACTGGTTGATAAAGAGATAGTAGTATACTCGTAACAACTAGTATGACTATGACGACGGTATAAAGAAAGAAAAAAAAATACCACGGTTAGGTGGTATATAATTATACAATTATGGATGGACGGACTGCCTGCCGAGTGCCGACTGCCGACACAGAGGTAGCCACAGCCGTGAACTACCGCACTGTACTGTGTCTGCTGCTAATATAGACTGGTTGATAAAGAGATAGTATACAACAATATACTACTATACTGGTGGTCAGGCACTGGTCACCACTAGTCACACTGGCAGTGGCACTCCTGCAGCAAAAGTGTGCACTGTTTAATTTTAAATTAATATAATATTATGTACTCCTGGCTCCTGCTATAACAACCTGCAGTGCTCCCCAGTCTCCCCCACAATTATTATAAGCTTTTATACATTGATGTGCAGCACACTGGGCTGAGCTGAGTGCACACAGACTGAGTCACACTGTGTGACTGCTGTGTATCGTTTTTTTCAGGCAGAGAACGGATATAGCAGAGAACGGATATATTAAATAAAAGTTAACTTAACAACAACTGCACTGGTCACTGTGGTAAACTCTGTCTGCACAATCTCTCTCTCTCTCTCTCTCTTCTAATCTATTCTAATGGAGAGGACGCCAGCCACGTCCTCTCCCTATCAATCTCAATGCACGTGTGAAAATGGCGGCGACGCGCGGCTCCTTATATAGAATCCGAGTCTCGCGAGAATCCGACAGCGTCATGATGACGTTCGGGCGCGCTCGGGTTAACCGAGCAAGGCGGGAAGATCCGAGTCGCTCGGACCCGTGAAAAAAAAAGTGAAGTTCGTGCGGGTTCGGATTCAAAGAAACCGAACCCGCTCATCTCTAATTATTAGTGCTCATTAATACTGACGCAGACCTCTCGCTGGGCATCTGGTCTGTAGGTGGAGATTAACGTCATAAACGTTTAATGAACCACCAGTTTACATCATATGTAAATGTCTACAGGGCACAATAAACCCAATGAGGCAACAGTCTGAATACTCACTGTCATCTCAATGACCTACAAATTAACATGAACACTGACAGCTTCTGGCAGGTGCCATGGCACAGTGTTGTAAAGTTGTGTGTTGTACTTTCCTTCGAAGTAGAGGAGTTAAAGTGAAGCTGTGGCTATGAATAAAAATGTTTTAGTCAATAGTTCAGTATGTTAAAAATAGAGATGAGCGGGTTCGCGTCCCTGAGACCCGAACCCTACCGAACCACCCTACTCGAGTCCGGATCCGAGTCAGGCTGACTCGGAAACCAGAACGAGGCAAAACGTCATCATCCCGCTGTTGGATTCTCGCGGGGTTCGGATTCCATATAAGGAGCCACGCGTCTATACCATTTTCACTCCAGTCTCGGAGAGTGTAGTGAGAAGACGTGTCTCCGTCCTCAGTGTCTGTGTGGGCGGAAAAGTGGGGTGGCGATTCCAGTGCTGTCTTATGCTGCTCAGTCCAGTGTCGTGTCTTATGCTGCATCAGTCCTGCCAGTCACAGTGGTGGTGTCCTCTGCTGCTATATGTCCCCAGTGCTACTGTGTAAGTCTCTTGCAGTTTTGCTGTGTTGTCTTGCATCAGACCAGGGGTAGTGTCTTGTGCAGCGTCAGTCCAGTGACCAGTCACAGTGGTGGTGTCCTCTGCTGCCATATATCCAGTGTAGCTGTATAAGTCCCTTTCAGTGGTGCTGTGTTGTCCTGCATTAGACCAGGGAAAGTCTCTTGTGCATCAGTCCAGTGACCAGTCACAGTGGTGGTGTCCTCTGCTGCCATATATCCAGTGTAGCTGTATAAGTCCCTTTCAGTGGTGCTGTGTTGTCCTGCATTAGACCAGGGGAAGAGTCTTGTGCAGCATCAGTCCAGTGACCAGTCACAGTGGTGGTGTCCTCTGCTGCCATATATCCAGTGTTACTACCGTATAATTCCCGTGATACTGGCGTATAATTCTTTTGATACTGTCATATAATTCCTGTAATACTGTCATATAATTCCTGTTATACTGGCGTATAATTCCTGTGATACTGGCGTATAATTCCTGTGATACTGTCGTATAATTCCAGTGATATTGCCATATAATTCCTGTTATACTGCCGTATAATTCCAGTGATTTTGCTGTATAATTCCTGTGATACTGGCGTATAATTCCCGCGATACTGCCGTATAATTCCAGTAATATTGCCGTATAATTCCCGTGATACTGGCGTATAATTCCAGTGATATTGCCATATAATTCCCGTGATACTGGCGTATAATTCCTGTGATACTGACGTATAATTCACATAATACTGCCGTATAATTCCAGTGATACTGTCGTATAATTCCAGTGATATTGCCGTATAATTCCTGTGATACTGGCGTATAATTCCCATGATACTGCCGTATAATTTCATTGATATTGCCATATAATTCCTGTGATACTGCTGTATAATTCCCGTGATACTGCCGTATAATTCCAGTGATATTGCCGTATAATTCCTGTGATACTGTTGTATAATTCCTGTGATATTGGCATATAATTCCCGTGATACTGCCATATAATTCCAGTGATATTGCCATATAATTCCCGTGATACTGGCGTATAATTCCTGTGATACTGGCGTATAATTCACATAATACTGCCGTATAATTCCAGTGATACTGTCGTATAATTCCAGTGATATTGCCGTATAATTCCTGTGATACTGGCGTATAATTCCCATGATACTGCCGTATAATTTCATTGATATTGCCATATAATTCCTGTGATACTGCTGTATAATTCCCGTGATACTGCCATATAATTCCAGTGATATTGCCGTATAATTCCTGTGATACTGTTGTATAATTCCTGTGATATTGGCATATAATTCCCGTGATACTGCCATATAATTCCAGTGATATTGCCATATAATTCCTGTGATACTGGCGTATAATTCCTGTGATACTGGCGTATAATTCCCATAATACCGCCGTATAATCTCAGTGATACTGGCGTATAATTCAAGTGATATTGCCGTATAATTCTTGTGATACTGGCGTATAATTCCCATGATACTGCCGTATAATTCCAGTGATATTGCAGTATAATTCCTGTGATACTGCTGTATAATTCCAGTGATACTGGCGTATAATTGCAGTGATATTGCCGTATAATTCCTGTGATACTGGCGTATAATTTCTGTGATATTTGCGTATAATTCCCGTGATACTGCCGTATAATTCCAGTGTACCTGCCGTATAATTCCAGTGATCCTGCCATATAATTCCAGTGATCCCAGTGAAGAAATATATGGAATGGGCAGCGCTACAGACACTGGATTGCGGTCTTGAAAAACTGAAGTGGTGCAGAAGGGAAGGGGGGGGGGTGTCCTGACGCGTTTCATTGCTCCCCAAAAGATTGCAGCTTTATCAAAGGATTTTTAATAAATTGACAAAGAATTTTAATATTGTTTATTTCAATCACTTCAACTGTAGCGCTGCCCATTCCATATATTTCTTTTCTTGTTATCTTCAGGAGTGACTCTCCTGATTCCTTGGCAGCTGCTTGGTGCAGCAACTGTTATTGAGCGCCTGTTCTTCTTTAATAGAAGTTTCCTTGCAGTGATCCCAGTGATCCTGCTGTATAATTCCAGTGATCCAGCTGTATAATTCCAGTGATCCTGCCGTATAATTATAGTGGTACTGGCGTATAAGTACAGTCCAGTGATACTGCCGTATATGTCCAGTGATACTGCCGTATATGTCCAGCGGTATTGCCGTATAAGTCCAGTGATCCTGCAGTATAATTACAGTGGTACTGGTGTATAATTCGAGTCCAGTGATACTGCCGTATATGTCCAGTGATACTGCCGTATATGTCCATTGATACTGCTGTATATGTCCAGCGGTACTGCCGTATAATTCCACTGATTCTGATTTATAATTCCAGGGGTACTGGCGTATAAATCCAATACAGTAATACTGCCGTATATGTTCAGTGATACTGTCGAATATGTCCATTGATATTGCCGTATATGTCCAGCGGTACTGACGTATACATCCAATGATCCTGCTGTATAAATCCAGTGATCCTGCCGTATAATTCCAGTGAAATTACTGTACAATTCCAGTGATCCTGCGGTATAATTCCAGTGATCCTGCCGTATAATTACAGTGATACTGCCGTATATGTCCAGTGATACTGCCATATATGTCCATTGAAACTGCCGTATATGTCCAGTGATACTGCCGTATATGTCCATTGATACTGCCGTATATATGTCCAGCGGTACTGGCGTATAAATCCAGTGATCCTGCCGTATAAGTCCAGTGATTCTTCCGTATAATTACAGCGGTACTGGCGTATAAATTCAGTCCAGTGATACGGCTTAAGACTTGCCAAGTTACAGGGTTCTGTTGTATAACGTATGCATAGGGACCATGGAGTCTATTTACTAAGCCTTGGATGGAGATACAGTGGATGTTGATTAACTACCAGCCAATCAGCTCCTAACTGCCATTTCCCAGCCTCGGTTTGAAAAATGACAGTTAGGAGCTGATTGGCTCTGCCCAATTTATCTCCATCCAAGGCATAGTAAATAGGTGCCCAGTGAGCCAGCCCGTCATTTGTAATTAAGTAATTTTCTCTGCTGCTGGCTATATCATTTATGTTGTGATTCACTATAAGAACCAAAATTTGGGTTCCATTCCCACCATGGGCCAACTGTGTGGAGTTTGTATATTCTCCCTGTACTTGCGTGGGTTTCCTCCGGGTACTCCGGTTTCCTCCCACAATCCAAAAATATATACTGGTAGGTTAATTAAATCCCAACAAAAATTAACCCTAGCGTGAATGTGTGTGCGTGTACATGCGATAGGCACTATAGATTGTAAGCTCCACTGAGGCAAAGACTGATGTGAATGGGCAAATATTCTCTGTAAAGTGCTGCGGAATATGTGTGCGCTATATAAATAACTGGTAGTAATAATAATAATAATAATACTGTCACAAGCCGACAGACCACAGTTCCTGCTTACTAGATTCCAGGACCCATATTCAGCTGAACAGCATCATCCAATCATGGGTTAGCACTCTACAGGTGGGCTATTAACACTTCTCCCAAACACTCCTGCCTTCCCTGTGCTTTTTATGGTCAGCGTGATTTTGATGCAGCATCACCAGCGTATAGTCTCTCACACTGCTACATCAGTCCTGCTGTTTGAATTCCGCATTAAGCCTTGCTGCAATGTCATTTGTGCTAAGCCTCTTTTCTCTGTCCTATAGTGCCTTGATCAAGTTTGCAAGTGTTCCTATATCCAATACAGACCAACCTGTGTTGGTCTGGGGGAGACAACCTGAGGGCTTTCTGTCATATTGTGGTTCTTCGTGAACACCAGGTGGCTTATTAGACTCCGCGCCTCCAGGCAAACAGTGCTTAATCAGGGTGGATCCGGAACAAGAGTCCACAAGAAACCCTAGTATCATGATTGATATTAAGCTGTTGCAGTTCTACAGGCTCTGCTTTGCTTCCTCTTTGCCATATGTCATACATATATTAGAAGCAATGGACATATATGCACCCAACTACAAGCAGCTGTGTGTGCAGTGCAGTGTGATCATGTGATAGCACTGCAGCAAATCACTACTCAAAGGATCCCACCTAGCTAGAAGTCTTCTGATTGGCTTATTAGCTCCATGCTGCTTTTAGTGCTCGAACTTCGGAACCTTTGTACTGATTACAGGTGCAGCGACACTAAAACTGTATGTCAGCACTCTTAGGGGTAGATGTATTAAGCTTAATACATCTGGCCCTTAGTCCTAATGATGATTATTCTTTGGGTTGCTGACTTCCCTGACCTCAAGTCTGGACCCTGACCACCCAGAGACTCAATGTGGTGCACAGTGAGAATGTATGTATTGATTAGACTGTAAGTGGTCACCATCCAGTGTCTATATGATGTTGCATATTGGACTGCTTTTAGTTGACATAAGTTTGTATGTGGTTGGTAATGGGCCAGACAGTGGGTTCTACAGAATGGCTTTTGAGAACAATGTGGGAACATAGTTTATCGGACATAGCTGCAGGGAACAACCCTGACCAGTCAGAGTTCAGTACGCATCCTTAGCCAACATCCTATCAAATCGATTCTGATCCAGTTGGATCACATTTTGAAGGAACATGAGCATCGTCTTATCGCCAGCTGCACTGCAATGTAGGCATAAAGTAGTAGAAATTGGTGAACATCATCTGTTGCTGCATAGCCAGTTTAAATCTTAAGTATTAATAAATAAGGGATGGGAACAGTCTGTAAGACTAAGGGGTATATGCAATTGCGGTCGAATTCCGTCTGGAATTCGACCGTTTTTTAATTCGACACAATTCGACCATCGAATCCCGGCCGCCGGGACCCAAATTTAACATATTCAATAAAAAACGGATTCGACAGTCCCGCTGTCGAAAAACGGACCAATTGACGATAGTGTGCGTCCTGGATTCGACTTCATGCATGGCACAAAAGTGTTAAAAAAAAACCTGAAAAAAATTGCGTGGGGTCCCTCCTCCTAAGCATAACCAGCCTCGGGCTCTTTGAGCCGGTCCTGGTTGTAAAAATACGGGGGGGAAAATGACATGGGATCCCCCGTACTTTAACAACCAGCACTGGGCTCTGCGTCCGGTCCTGGTGCCAAAAATACGAGGGACAAAACACGTAGGGGTCCCCCATATTTTTAACACCAGCACCGGGCTCCACTAGTCAGAGAGATAATGCCACAGCCGGGGTACACTTTTATATCGGTCCCTGCGGCCCTGGCATTAAATCACTAACTAGTCACCCCTGGCTGGGGTACCCTGGAGGAGTGGGGACCCCTTAAATCAAGGGGTCCCCTACCTCCAGCCACCCAAGGGCCAGGGGTGAAGTCAGAGGCTGTCCCCCCCATCCAAGGGCGGCGGATGGGGGGCTGATAGCCATGTGTCAGAAAAAAAAAATATTGTTTTTTGTAGCAGAACTACAAGTCCCAGCAAGCCTCCCCCGCAAGCTGGTACTTGGAGAACCACAAGTACCAGCATGCGGGGGGGGAACGGGCCCGCTGGTACCTGTAGTTCTACTACAAAAAATTACCCAAATAAAAACAGTACACACACACCGTGACAGTATAACTTTATTACATACATGCTCACCGACATACACACATACTTACCTATGTTGACACAACGTGTCGGTCCCCTTGTCCATGTAGAATCCACGGGGTACCTGTAAATAAAATTATACTCACAACAATCTAGTGTAGATCTGTCCTCTTCTTAGTTTGTAATCCATGTACTTGGCAAAATAAAAAAACGGAAACCACAGACCACGCACTGAAAGGGGTCCCATGTTTACACATGGGACCCCTTTCTCCTACTGCCGGGACCCCCCGTGACTGCTGTCAAAGAGGGTCCCTTGAGCCAATCAGGGAGCGCCACGTCGTGGCACTCTCCTGATTGGCTGTGCGCGTCTGAGCTGTCAGGCTGCGCACTCGAGATACACTGTAGCACATAGGCGCTCCATTGTATCCAATGGTGGGAACTTTGCGGTCAGCGGTTGACCGCGAGTAACCTCAACCGCTGACCGCAAACTTCCCACCATTGGAAACAATGGAGCGCCTATGTGCTACAGTGTATCTCGAGTGCGCCGCCTGACAGCTCAGACGCGCACAGCCAATCAGGAGAGTGCCACGACGTGGTGCTCCCTGATTGGCTGAAGGGACCCTCTTTGACAGCAGTCACGGGGGGTCCCGCCAGTCGGGGAAAGGGGTCCCATGTGTAAACATGGGACCGCTTTCAGTGCGTGGTCCGTGGTTTCCGTTTTTTTATTTTGCCAAGTACGTGGATTACAATCTAAGAAGAGTACCGATCTACCCCGGATTGTTGTGAGTATAATTTTATTTACAGGTACCCCATGGATTCTACGTGGACAAGGGGACCGACACTTCGTGTCAACATAGGTAAGTATATGTGTATGTCGGTGTGCATGTATGTAATAAAGTTATACTCTCACGGTGTGTGTGTGTACTGTTTTTATTTGGGTATTTCTCTGACGTCCTAGTGGATGCTGAGAACTCCGTAAGGACCATGGGGAATAGACGGGCTCCGCAGGAGACTGGGCACTCTACAAGAAAGATTAGGTACTATCTGGTGTGCACTGGCTCCTCCCTCTATGCCCCTCCTCCAGACCTCAGTTAGATTTCTGTGCCCGGCCGAGCTGGATGCACACTAGGGGCTCTCCTGAGCTCCTAGAAAGAAAGTATATTTTAGGTTTTTTATTTTACAGTGAGACCTGCTGGCAACAGGCTCACTGCAACGAGGGACTAAGGGGAGAAGAAGTGAAACCTACCTGCTTGCAGCTAGCTTGGGCTTCTTAGGCTACTGGACACCATTAGCTCCAGAGGGATCGACCGCAGGACCCGTCCTTGGTGTTCGTTCCCGGAGCCGCGCCGCCGTCCCCCTTACAGAGCCAGAAGCTAGAAGAGGTCCGGAAAAATCGGCGGCAGAAGACTTCAGTCTTCACCAAGGTAGCGCACAGCACTGCAGCTGTGCGCCATTGCTCCTCTTGTACACCTCACACTCCGGTCACTGATGGGTGCAGGGCGCTGGGGGGGGGGGGGGGGGGGCGCCCTGAGCAGCAATAATTAGACCTTGGCTGGCAAAATAATCACAATATATAGCCCCAGAGGCTATATATGTGATAAATACCCCTGCCAGATTCCATAAAAAAGTGGGAGAAAAGTCAGCCGAAAAAGGGGCGGAGCTATCTCCCTCAGCACACTGGCGCCATTTCTCCCTCACAGCTCCGCTGGAAGGAAGCTCCCTGGCTCTCCCCTGCAGTCTGCACTACAGAAGGGTAAAAAAGAGAGGGGGGGGCACTAAATTTAGGCGCAGTATATAATTTATAGCAGCTATAAGGGGATATAATTCAGTTAGTCCCTGTATTATATAGCGCTCTGGTGTGTGCTGGCATACTCTCTCTCTGTCTCCCCAAAGGGCTTTTTGTGGGGTCCTGTCCTCTGTCAGAGCATTCCCTGTGTGTGTGCGGTGTGTCGGTACGGCTTTGTCGACATGTTTGATGAGGAGGCTTATGTGGAGGCAGAGCAGATGCCTATAAATGTGATGTCACCCCCTGCGGGGCAGACACCTGAGTGGATGGACTTATGGAAGGAATTACGTGCAAGTGTCGACTCCTTACATAAAAAATTTGACGACATGCCAAATGCGGGACAGCCGGCTTCTCAGCTCGTGCCTGCCCAGACGACTCAAAGGCCATCAGGGGCTCTAAAGCGCCCGCTACCTCAGATGGCAGACACAGATGTCGACACGGATACTGATACCAGTGTCGACGACGAAGAGTCTAATTTAATGTCCACTAGGGCCATTCGTTGCATGATTGAGGCAATGAAAGAGGTATTACACATTTCTGATATAAACCCAGGTACCTCAAAAAAGGGTATTATGTTTGGGGAGAAAAAACTACCAATAGTTTTTCCCCCATCTGAAGAATTAAATGAAGTGTGTGAAGAAGCGTGGGCTTCCCCCGATAAAAAATTGGTAATTTCTAAAAAGTTACTAATGGCGTTCCCTTTCTCGCCAGAGGATAGGTCACGTTGGGAAACACCCCCTAGGGTGGATAAAGCGCTCACACGCTTGTCAAAAAAGGTGGCACTACCGTCTCCGGATACGGCCGCCCTAAAGGAGCCTGCTGATAGAAAGCAGGAGGCGATCCTGAAGTCTGTATATACACACTCAGGCATTATACTGAGACCAGCGATTGCTTCAGCATGGATGTGCAGTGCTGCAGCTGCGTGGTCAGATTCCCTGTCGGAAAATATTGACACCCTAGACAGGGACACTATTCTGCTAACCGTAGAGCATATAAAAGACTCAGTCTTATACATGAGAGATGCACAGAGGGAGATCTGTCGACTGGCATCTAAAATAAGTGCTCTGTCCATCTCTGCTAGGAGAGGCTTATGGACTCGGCAGTGGACAGGGGATGCAGATTCGAAAAGGCACATGGAAGTTTTGCCTTATAAGGGTGAGGAGTTATTCGGGGATGGTCTCTCAGACCTAGTTTCCACAGCAACAGCTGGGAAGTCAGCATTTTTGCCCCATGTCCCCTCACAGCCTAAGAAAGCGCTGTATTATCAGGTACAGTCCTTTCGACCCCAGAAAAACAGGCGGGGAAAAGGCGGGTCCTTTCTGTCCAGAGGCAGAGGTAGGGGAAAAAAGCTGCAACAAACAGCAGGTTCCCAGGAACAAAAGTCCTCCCCCGCTTCTTCCAAGTCCGCCGCATGACGGTGGGGCTCCACAGGCGGAGCCAGGTACGGTGGGGGGCCGCCTCAAAAATTTCAGCGATCAGTGGGCTCGCTCACAGGTGGATCCCTGGATCCTTCAAGTAGTATCTCAGGGGTACAAGCTGGTATTCGAGGCGCCTCCCCCCCGCCGTTTCCTCAAATCTGCCTTGCCGACAACTCCCTCGGGCAGGGAGGCTGTGCTAGAGGCAATTCACAAGCTGTATTCCCAGCAGGTGATAGTCAAGGTGCCCCTACTTCAACAAGGACGGGGTTACTATTCCACACTGTTTGTGGTACTGAAACCGGACGGTTCGGTGAGACCCATTTTAAATTTGAAATCCTTGAACACATACATAAAAAAATTCAAGTTCAAGATGGAATCGCTCAGGGCGGTTATTGCAAGCCTGGACGAGGGGGATTACATGGTATCCCTGGACATCAAGGATGCTTACCTGCGTGTCCCCATTTACCATCCTCACCAGGAGTACCTCAGATTTGTGATACAGGATTGCCATTACCAATTCCAGACACTGCCGTTTGGACTGTCCACGGCACCGAGGGTGTTTACCAAGGTAATGGCAGAAATTATGATACTCCTTCGAAAAAAGGGAGTTTTAAGTATCCCGTACTTGGACGATCTCCTTATAAAGGCGAGGTCCAAGGAGCAGTTGTTGGTCGGAGTAGCACTATCTCGGGAGGTGCTACAACAGCACGGATGGATTCTAAACATTCCAAAGTCACAGCTGGTTCCTTCCACACGCCTACTGTTCCTGGGGATGGTTCTGGACACAGAACAGAAAAAAGTGTTTCTCCCGCAGGAGAAAGCCAAGGAGCTGTCATCTCTAGTCAGAGACCTCCTGAAACCAAAACAGTTATCGGTGCATCACTGCACACGAGTCCTCGGAAAAATGGTAGCTTCATACGAAGCAATTCCATTCGGCAGGTTCCATGCAAGAACCTTTCAGTGGGACCTCTTGGACAAGTGGTCGGGATCGCATCTTCAGATGCATCGGCTGATAACCCTGTCTCCAAGGACCAGGGTGTCTCTGCTGTGGTGGCTGCAGAGTGCTCATCTTCTAGAGGGCCGCAGATTCGGCATACAGGACTGGGTCCTGGTGACCACGGATGCCAGCCTTCGAGGCTGGGGGGCAGTCACACAGGGAAGAAATTTCCAAGGACTTTGGTCAAGTCAGGAGTCGTCCCTACACATAAATATTCTGGAACTGAGGGCCATTTACAATGCCCTAAGTCAGGCAAGGCCCCTGCTTCAAAACCAGCCGGTACTGATCCAATCAGACAACATCACGGCAGTCGCCCATGTAAACCGACAGGGCGGCACAAGAAGCAGGATGGCGATGGCAGAAGCCACAAGGATTCTCCGATGGGCGGAAAATCACGTCTTAGCACTGTCAGCAGTGTTCATTCCGGGAGTGGACAACTGGGAAGCAGACTTCCTCAGCAGACACGACCTACACCTGGGAGAGTGGGGACTTCATGCAGAAGTCTTCCAACTGTTGGTAAACCTTTGGGAAAGGCCACAGGTGGACATGATGGCGTCCCGCCTCAACAAAAAGCTAAAGAGATATTGCGCCAGGTCAAGGGACCCTCAGGCGATAGCTGTGGACGCTCTAGTGACACCGTGGGTGTACCAGTCGGTTTATGTGTTCCCTCCTCTGCCTCTCATACCAAAGGTACTGAGAATAATAAGAAGGCGAGGAGTAAGAACGATACTCGTGGTTCCGGATTGGCCAAGAAGAGCTTGGTACACAAAACTTCAAGAAATGATATCAGAGGACCCATGGCCTCTACCGCTCAGACAGGATCTGCTACAGCAGGGGCCCTGTCTGTTCCATGACTTACCGCGGCTGCGTTTGACGGCATGGCGGTTGAATTCCGGATCCTAAAGGAAAAGGGCATTCCGGAGGAAGTCATTCCTACGCTGATAAAAGCTAGGAAAGAAGTAACCGCAAACCATTATCACCGTATTTGGCGAAAATATGTTGCGTGGTGTGAGGCCAGGAAGGCCCCTACTGAGGAATTTCAGCTGGGTCGTTTTCTGCACTTCCTACAGTCGGGAGTGACTATGGGCCTAAAATTGGGTTCCATTAAGGTCCAGATTTCGGCTCTGTCGATTTTCTTCCAGAAAGAACTGGCTTCACTGCCTGAAGTTCAGACATTTGTAAAGGGTGTGCTACATATTCAGCCCCCTTTTGTGCCTCCTGTGGCACCTTGGGATCTCAACGTGGTGTTGAGTTTCCTGAAATCACATTGGTTTGAGCCACTTAAAACTGTGGATCTGAAATATCTCACGTGGAAAGTGGTCATGTTATTGGCCTTGGCTTCAGCCAGGCGTGTGTCAGAATTGGCGGCTTTGTCATGTAAAAGCCCTTATCTGATTTTCCATATGGATAGGGCAGAATTGAGGACTCGTCCCCAGTTTCTCCCTAAGGTGGTATCAGCTTTTCACTTGAACCAACCTATTGTAGTGCCTGCGGCTACTAGGGACTTGGAAGATTCCAAGTTACTGGACGTAGTCAGGGCCTTGAAAATTTATGTTTCCAGGATGGCTGGAGTCAGGAAAACTGACTCACTTTTTATCCTGTAGGCACCCAACAAACTAGGTGCTCCTGCTTCTAAGCAGACTATTGCTCGCTGGATTTGTAGCACAATTCAGCTGGCGCATTCTGCGGCTGGATTGCCGCACCCTAAATCAGTAAAAGCCCATTCCACAAGGAAAGTGGGCTCATCTTGGGCGGCTGCCCGAGGGGTCTCGGCTTTACAACTTTGCCGAGCTGCAACTTGGTCAGGGGCAAACACATTTGCTAAATTCTACAAATTTGATACCCTGGCTGAGGAGGACCTTGAGTTCTCTCATTCGGTGCTGCAGAGTCATCCGCACTCTCCCGCCCGTTTGGGAGCTTTGGTATAATCCCCATGGTCCTTACGGAGTTCCCAGCATCCACTAGGACGTCAGAGAAAATAAGATTTTACTCACCGGTAAATCTATTTCTCGTAGTCCGTAGTGGATGCTGGGCGCCCATCCCAAGTGCGGATTGTCTGCAATACTTGTATATAGTTATTGCCTAACTAAAGGGTTATTGTTGAGCCATCTGTTGAGAGGCTCAGTTATACTTCATACTGTTAACTGGGTATAGTATCACGAGTTATACGGTGTGATTGGTGTGGCTGGTATGAGTCTTACCCGGGATTCAAAATCCTTCCTTATTGTGTCAGCTCTTCCGGGCACAGTATCCTAACTGAGGTCTGGAGGAGGGGCATAGAGGGAGGAGCCAGTGCACACCAGATAGTACCTAATCTTTCTTGTAGAGTGCCCAGTCTCCTGCGGAGCCCGTCTATTCCCCATGGTCCTTACGGAGTTCCCAGCATCCACTACGGACTACGAGAAATAGATTTACCGGTGAGTAAAATCTTATTTTTTTTTTAGTAGAACTACAGGTACCAGCAGGCCCGTTTCCTACCGCATGCTGGTACTTGTGGTTCTCCAAGTACCAGCTTGCGGGGTAGGCTTGCTGGGACTTGTAGTTCTGCTACAAAAAACAATATTCTTTTTTCTGACACATGGCTATCAGCCCCGCATCCGCCGCCCTTGGATGGGGGGGACAGCCTCGGGCTTCACCCCTGGCCCTTGGGTGGCTGGAGGGGGGGACCCCTTGATTTAAGAGGTCCCCACTCCTCCAGGGTACCCCGGTCAGGGGTGACTAGTTAGTGATTTAATGCCAGGGCCGCAGGGACTGATATAAAAGTGTCCCCCGGCTGTGGCATTATCTCCCTGACTAGTGGAGCCCGGTGCTGGTGTTAAAAATACGGGGGACCCCTACATGTTTTGTCCCCCCGTATTTTTGGCACCAGGACCGGACGCAGAGCCCGGTGCTGGTTGTTAAAATAGGGGGGATCCCATGTCATTCCCCCCCCCATATTTTTACAACCAGGACCGGCTCAAAGAGCCCGAGGCTGGTTATGCTTAGGAGTGGGGACCCCACGCATTTTTTTTCAGGATTTTTAACCCATTCCCACCCCTTCCCACTGAAAAACATGCTCTGATCTCTCCATATTATTTTAGTCAGTAAAAAAAATAAAAATATTCTTTTAAAATATATATTAAATAATACTTGTGGCTCCTAAATAGACAAACCAATTAGATAATCCCTTCTAATATAGGGGGTAATTCTGAGTTGATCGCAGCAGCAAGAAAGTTAGTAATTGGGCAAAACCATGGCCCTCATTCCGAGTTGATCGGTCGCAAGGCGAATTTAGCAGAGTTACACACGCTAAGCCGCCGCCTACTGGGAGTGTATCTTAGCATCTTAAAATTGCGACCGATGTATTCGCAATATTGCGAGCACAAACTACTTAGCAGTTTTAGAGTAGCTCCAGACTTACTCTGCCTGTGCGATCAGTTCAGTGCTTGTCGTTCCTGGTTTGACGTCACAAACACACCCAGCGTTCGCCCAACCACTCCCCCGTTTCTCCGGCCACTCCTGCGTTTTTTCCGGAAACGGTAGCGTTTTCAGCCACACGCCCATAAAACGCCGTGTTTCCGCCCAGTAACACCCATTTCCTGTCAATCACATTACGTTCGCCGGAGCGATGAGAAAGCCGTGAGTAAAAATACTTTCTTCATAGCAAAGATACTTGGCGCAGTCGCAGTGCGAATATTGCGCATGCGCACTAAGCGGAATTTCACTGCGATGCGATGAAAAATACCGAGCGAACGACTCGGAATGAGGGCCCATGTGCACTGCAGGTGTGGCAGATATAACATTTGCAGAGAGAGTTAGATTGGGTGGGTTATTTTGTTTCTGTGCAGGGTAAATACTGACTGCTTTATTTTTACACTGCAAATTAGATTGCAGATTGAACACACCACACCCAAATCTAACTCTCTCTGCAAATGTTATATCTGCCCCCCCCTGCAGTGCACATGGTTTTGCCCAATTGCTAAAAAATTTCCTGCTGCGATCAACTTGGAATTACCCCCATAAATAGATATGCTATTAGCAATCAAAAAAACACACAAAAAACATGTTTTTAAAAATTTTTATTAGATCACGACAGCAAAATGGGGCGGAATGAAATTGGCGAAATGACTGTCAAAAAGCACTGTTGTCGAATCGACATTCTTCAATTGAATATACTTTTGTCGAAAAGCTGCATTTTTACCATTGCAGACATGCGAATTTGAAAAATGTCGAATTGCAAAAAGTCGAATCTGAAATGGCAGATTTTTTGACGAAAAGTACTGTATTGCATTGTCGAATCCAATTCGACAGTTTTTTTTTGTCGAAAATATCCCGTTTTTCGCCATTTGCGGCAATTCGACCGCAATTGCATATGGCCCTATCATTTTAATGTAGTCATATTTTCAAATCAAGCCACACCAAAACATGATATGACAATCTGTCTTTTTCAGTGCGTATGAATAAAAAAAAAATGACATACCATACAAAATATTTATTTTTAATAAAAATCTCTGAATTTTCTCCTTCATCATGAGAGGTCCACTTTTCGCCAAATACATACTGCAAAGGAACTTTCATTGAAAATGGTACAGGTATGGGATCTGCTATCTGGAATGGGATCTGTTATCTGGAAAGTTCGAGGCTTAGGAATTTCCATGATATTCACTGTTCGCACTTTCCAGAATAGTGTGAGCATGTGTGGGGGCAGGTTACCTCAGTAGTTGTTGGACAGCCAATTCTCCTAGTCTTGTCTCCAGCTTGTTCCCCCTGCCTTCCCATGTAAGATAATTCCCTACGCTCCTTCTTTGTTAGGTTATTGTGCTTCTGTCTGCAATCTATGTTATTGATACCGACATCTGCTGCATTCTCTAAAGATTGGGTTTTTTTTGGGGCAGATCGTTACTGCATTTGCTTCTTAGAAAGGGCTCATTCCCATGAAAGGTCCATTTTACATCTTCATCAGTATGGTACTTGCACCACAGCTTCAGAAGCTGCGAGTGTTAAATCTTCCAAGATTGAGCCCTTACTTGACTTGGCCACCACCAATCTATCTCTAAGTGTGTAGGGGGCCACAAGTGCAAGTAGTTAAAATGATGCTTAGATTTAGGGGGATATTTACTAAGCAGTGATAAGAGCGGAGAAGTGAGCCAGTGGAGAAGTTGCCCACGGCAACCAATCAGCACTGAAGTAACATCTATAAATTGCATACTATAAAATGATACAGAGCTGCTGATTGGTTGATGGGGCAATTTCTCCACTGGCTCACTTCTCTGCTCTTATCACTGCTTAGTAAATGTCCCCCTTAGTCTGCATGTAAAACAGTGAGCAATTTGGTTGCTCAGAGATGGATTTATGTCCAACTGTAAATCAGGCCTGAATTTATTTAACGGTTCTTCACACAGTGTCTATAGGAAGATGATTCTTTCTTTCTTTCTTTCTTTCTTTCTTTCTTTCTTTCTTTCTTTCTTTCTTTCTTTCTTTCTTTCTTTCTTTCTTTCTTTCTTATTTTGTGGAATGTTTCTGACTAACCAGTGCCTGGATAGGAGATTTCACACCTGTACTGAGTTCTGCAAGTGTTTTCTATCTCTAAGTTTACATGGATATGTGCAGCTCGGGTCTACTATGGTATGCCGGCGCTCGGGATCCCGGCGCCCAGCATACCAGTGCCGGGATCCTGACCGCCGGTATACCGTCAGCGGGGCAAGCACAAAAGAGGGAAAATAGTTGTTGGTATGCCGACTGTCGGGATTCCGGTGCCCGTATGCTGAGCGCCGGGATCCCGACAGGGTCAACTCATACATTTCCACAAGGAGCTCACACGGACTGTTCAGGCATCACCAGAAGAAGTTATTGCTATCCTTGTCAGCTAGAGATTAGCAACAAGCCATGATTTCTGCCCTGTTACAGTAATTAGTCTTGTATTATTGATACAGTGCTAATCTCTTCTGGCAGCTGCTCTGTTTCTGCATCCTGTCATACATGACATTATACTAATGCTGTATATTTTCATAAGATATTCATTGGGAGCAATCGACAAAAGTATTTCAGCATAGCTGCACTAATTATCTATGACTAGACACCGAGTAGCAATTAAATTACTGTTCGCCAGACAAGTACAGTACAGCACTGTGTGACAAAGGACAAAAACATATTCCCAGTGGATACATGTTTCAGCTATGTATGGCAAAGGGGCCCTAAGTCTCCAGTCATTTGGTTTTAATTGGAGGCAACAGCATATACTGTATGTGTGCAACTTCACTCTTACGTGGCGATACGCATAGCTAACAAACAGCTTTCTACTCTCATTTATCTATTACAATCTATAAAATGAAAATTAGAAACTGGTTTGTTGCTGTGGGCAACGTCTCCACTTTATCTCTCTCTCCCCCTTAAACTGAGACTCGGGTACTTTGGTAAGTTGGTAAGTTGTATCACTTATGTGAAATACATGGTTATAGTAAAAATCATATGAACTATAGCAGTGGCGGAACAAGCAAGCGGTGGGCCCAGGTGCGACAAAATGCTTTGGGGCCCCCCCCCATCCAAGTCCACCCCGGGGGCAGTGCGCGCCGTAGGCGCGCGCAAAAATACATAGTGGCGTGGCTTCGTGGGGAAGGGGTGTGGCCACAAAATAATACCAACACAGTAGTCTCCATTATTCAAATTACGCCGCACAGTAGCACCACTACACCAGGTAGAGACCCTTTTACACCTTACAGCGAACAGATTCCTCTTTTTACACATTACAGCAGACAGCGTGCCCTTTTTACACATAACGGCAGACCGCGTGCCCTTGTTACACATTACGGCAGACAGCGTGCCCTTTTTACACATTACGGTAGACAGCGTGCCCTTGTTACACATTACGGCAGACAGCGTGCCCTTGTTACACATTACGGCAGACAGCGTCCCCATTTTTACACATTACGGCAGGCAGATTCCTCCTTTTTACACATAGCAGCAGGCAGATTCCCCATTTTTACACATAGCGTCAGGCAGCCCCCCTTTTTTACACATTACGGCAGGCAGATTCCCCATTTTTACACATAGCGTCGGGCAGATTACCCCTTTTTACACATAACGGCAGACCGCGTGCCCTTGTTACACATTACGGCAGACAGCGTCCCCATTTTTACACATTACGGCAGGCAGATTCCCCTTTTTACACATAGTGGCAGGCAGTCCCCCCTTTTTACACATTGCGGCAGGTAGTCCCCCCTTTTTACACATTGCGCCAGGCAGTCCCCCCTTTTTACACATTGCGGCAGGCAGTCCCCCCTTTTTACACATTGCGGCAGGTAGTCCCCCCTTTTTACACATTGCGGCAGGCAGTCCCCCCTTTTTACACATTGCGGCAGGTAGTCCCCCCTTTTTACACATTGCGGCAGGCAGTCCCCCCTTTTTACACAGTGCGGCAGGCAGTCCCCCCTTTTTACACATTGCGGCAGGTAGTCCCCCCTTTTTACACATTGCGTCAGGCAGGCACAAGAAAGAAAGAAGGAAAGAGAAAGAAAGAAAGAAAGAAAGAAAGAAAGAAAGAAAGAAAGAAAGAAAGAAAGAAAGAAAGAAAGAAAGAAGAATTATACTTACCCTCAGGCTCCTCGGTGCAGCTGCGTCAGACGACGATTCCCGGGCAGTAGAGAATGAGGAGGAGGGAGCCGGAGGACGGAGCCGCAGCAGCGCTTTGTTACTGGTGGAGGCGCTGCTGCTGCTGCCCCTCTGCTTCCCTATAGGCTGTTCTCGGAAGACAGCCTATAGGGAAGCAGAGGAGCAGCAGCAGCAGCGCCTCCACCAGTAACAAAGCGCTGCTGCGGCTCCGTCCTCCGGCTCCCTCCTCCTTCCCCCGTCTGTACCGCTGCTCAGCTCCTATCTCCGGGCGGCTGTGCGCTGCGGGCAGCGGTTGCCTGCAGCGCACAGCGGCATGTAATGAGTCAGTTTGACTCATTACATGCTTGGGCCCCTGGACAGAGGCGGGCCCCAGTGCAGTGCACTGCCGGTAGTTCCGCCTCTGAATGTATACATGGATTATGCCACTACAATAAGTATTCCTCCAAAAATCACGGCACTGGAGACAATTTGTATAGAAGCAAAACTTGTATTAAGGTAAACGCACGTTTCGGAGCATACCTGCCTGCTCTCCTAAGATGTCTGAGAGACTCACACATTTTGGGGCGCTCTCCCGGATCCTGAGAGAGTAGAAAGGCCTCCCAGATCCAGCTTCCTTCCCTAGTGGTGATCACATAATGGTGGCATTGCCCACCATGGCACAATCATGGTTTTTAGAGGCTGAAAGCAGGGAAGCAACAACACAATTCGTGGCACCATGCCCCCAGGATCTCCCACCCAGGATGTCAGTGAATATACAGTAAAGGCCATACTTAGCGCAAGCAGACATGCCCCTGGGATAAGTAGTGGATGGGAGTTTACAATTTCCTAGGTTTTGTTAGGCGTGTCGGACGCCTGAAGAAGAGTGTTGCTGGCTGGTGCAGCTCCCCCATACAGCTGTCTTCTGTACTGTATGAGCTCAAATTCCTATTCAAGTTATGTCTAACCTGCCTGGCAGAAGCCTTAAACTGGGTACACACTAGATTCTAGATCGTGAACGGTGGCACGCCGGACGGCTAGCTGTACACACTGAATAATATAGCGCACGATCCTACGCTATATTGTTCAGTAGCCACATCCAGGAGCATTGTGTACCTGATGATATCTTTCAGTCGTCCTGCATTGCAGGGAGATCAGAAGATGTGACGAACGATGCGTTACAGTGCGCAATAGTGCATACACACTGGCCAATGTGACCCATATGTTCCGCCAGATCGGATGACATATCATCTACTGTGTACCCAGCTTAACTTGCAGGAGGCAAAAGGGTAGTGTCATACTGGAACGGTGGAGCGGTGGTAAGCAAATGATAATGATATGCGTAATGATACAGTATATAGGGCTGGATGCAGAGGGAAGGTGATAACGGGTTGCGTAGATTAGTGTCTTGTGTGACTTCATTCTGTACATGCTCAGAAAGTGTACATGCACATATATATTATATACATATGAAGCCTTACAACAAGGGGTCAGAATAGTTTGGAAAGGGGTGTTCTCATTTAGGCAATGTTCGGGAAGCGCATGTTCACGTAAATACAGACCATCATGTATGTGTACTTACACCTGTTAGGAGAGATACCTCTTGCACTTGCTACAGAGCATGTCCAAATTAGAGATGAGCAGGTCCAGTTCTCCAAGAACCGAACCCACCTGAACTTTGCAATCCGGGTCCAGCTCGGGACTTCCCGCCTTACTCAGATCCCAAAACGAGGCAAAATGTCATCATCCCGCTGTTAGTTCTCACAGGTTTTGGTTTCTATAAAGGTCCCCGGTGATTGGCGCCATCTTCACTCCGGCTGTAGAGAGTGTACTGGACGGACGTGTCCGTCCCAGTAGTGTGTAGTCTGGCGTGGGGCGGGTGCTCTGTCTGCTGTATCTGAAAGGGGTGCTCCATCTGCTGTATCAGTCCAGACGGGGTGCTCTGTCTGCTGTATCTGAAAGGGGTGCTCCGTCTGCTGTATCAGTCCAGGCGGGGTGCTCTGTCTGCTGTATCTGAGCTCTGCTGTATCAGTCCAGGGGCGGTGCTCTGTCTGCTGTATCTGAAAGGGGTGCTCTGTCTGCTGTATCTGAAAGGAGTGCTCTGTCTGCTGTATCTGAAAGGAGTGCTCTGTCTGCTGTATCTGAAAGGGGTGCTCCGTCTGCTGTATCTGAAAGGGGTGCTCTGTCTGCTGTATCTGAAAGGGGTGCTCTGTCTGCTGTATCTGAAAGGGGTGCTCTGTCTGCTGTATCTGAAAGGGGTGCTCTGTCTGCTGTATCTGAAAGGGGTGCTCTGTCTGCTCTATCTGAAATGAGTGCTCTGTCTGCTGTATCTGAAAGGGGTGCTCCGTCTGCTGTATCTGAAAGGGGTGCTCTGTCTGCTGTATCTGAAAGGGGTGCTCTGTCTGCTGTATCTGAAAGGGGTGCTCTGTCTGCTGTATCTGAAATGAGTGCTCTGTCTGCTGTATCTGAAAGGGGTGCTCTGTCTGCTCTATCTGAAAGGGGTGCTCTGTCTGCTCTATCTGAAAGGGGTGCTCTGTCTGCTCTATCTGAAATGAGTGCTCCGTCTGCTGTATCTGAAAGGAGTGCTCCGTCTGCTGTATCTGAAAGGAGTGCTCTGTCTGCTGTATCTGAAAGGAGTGCTCTGTCTGCTGTATCTGAAAGGGGTGCTCTGTCTGCTGTATCTGAAAGGAGTGCTCTGTCTGCTGTATCTGAAAGGAGTGCTCTGTCTGCTGTATCTGAAAGGGGTGCTCTGTCTGCTCTATCTGAAATGAGTGCTCTGTCTGCTGTATCTGAAAGGGGTGCTCCGTCTGCTGTATCAGTCCAGGCGGGGTGCTCTGTCTGCTGTATCTGAGCTCTGCTGTATCAGTCCAGGGGCGGTGCTCTGTCTGCTGTATCTGAAAGGGGTGCTCTGTCTGCTGTATCTGAAAGGAGTGCTCTGTCTGCTGTATCTGAAAGGAGTGCTCTGTCTGCTGTATCTGAAAGGGGTGCTCCGTCTGCTGTATCTGAAAGGGGTGCTCTGTCTGCTGTATCTGAAAGGGGTGCTCTGTCTGCTGTATCTGAAAGGGGTGCTCTGTCTGCTGTATCTGAAAGGGGTGCTCTGTCTGCTCTATCTGAAATGAGTGCTCTGTCTGCTGTATCTGAAAGGGGTGCTCCGTCTGCTGTATCTGAAAGGGGTGCTCTGTCTGCTGTATCTGAAAGGGGTGCTCTGTCTGCTGTATCTGAAATGAGTGCTCCGTCTGCTGTATCTGAAAGGGGTGCTCCGTCTGCTGTATCTGAAAGGGGTGCTCTGTCTGCTCTATCTGAAAGGGGTGCTCTGTCTGCTCTATCTGAAATGAGTGCTCCGTCTGCTGTATCTGAAAGGGGTGCTCTGTCTGCTCTATCTGAAATGAGTGCTCCGTCTGCTGTATCTGAAAGGGGTGCTCCGTCTGCTGTATCTGAAAGGGGTGCTCTGTCTGCTCTATCTGAAAGGGGTGCTCTGTCTGCTCTATCTGAAAGGGGTGCTCTGTCTGCTCTATCTGAAATGAGTGCTCTGTCTGCTCTATCTGAAAGGGGTGCTCCGTCTGCTGTATCAGTCCAGGCGGGGTGCTCTGTCTGCTGTATCTGAGCTCTGCTGTATCAGTCCAGGGGCGGTGCTCTGTCTGCTGTATCTGAAAGGGGTGCTCTGTCTGCTGTATCTGAAAGGGGTGCTCTGTCTGCTGTATCTGAAAGTGGTGCTCTGTCTGCTGTATATGAAAGGGGTGCTCTGTCTGCTCTATCTGAAAGGGGTGCTCTGTCTGCTGTATCTGAAAGGGGTGCTCTGTCTGCTGTATATGAAAGGGGTGCTCTGTCTGCTCTATCTGAAAGGGGTGCTCTGTCTGCTGTATCTGAAAGGGGTGCTCTGTCTGCTGTATATGAAAGGGGTGCTCTGTCTGCTGTATATGAAAGGGGTGCTCTGTCTGCTCTATCTGAAAGTGGTGCTCTGTCTGCTGTATCTGAAAGGGGTGCTCTGTCTGCTGTATATGAAAGGGGTGCTCTGTCTGTTCTATCTGAAAGGGGTGCTCTGTCTGCTCTATCTGAAATGAGTGCTCTGTCTGCTGTATATGAAAGGGGTGCTCTGTCTGCTCTATCTGAAAGGAGTGCTCTGTCTGCTCTATCTGAAAGGGGTGCTCTGTCTGCTCTATCTGAAAGGAGTGCTCTGTCTGCTGTATCTGAAAGGAGTGCTCTGTCTGCTCTATCTGAAAGGGGTGCTCTGTCTGCTTTATCTGAAAGGGGTGCTCTGTCTGCTCTATCTGAAATGAGTGCTCTGTCTGCTGTATCTGAAAGGGGTGCTCCGTCTGCTGTATCAGTCCAGGCGGGGTGCTCTGTCTGCTGTATCTGAGCTCTGCTGTATCAGTCCAGGGGCGGTGCTCTGTCTGCTGTATCTGAAAGGGGTGCTCTGTCTGCTCTATCTGAAAGGAGTGCTCTGTCTGCTCTATCTGAAAGGAGTGCTCTGTCTGCTCTATCTGAAAGGAGTGCTCTGTCTGCTCTATCTGAAAGGAGTGCTCTGTCTGCTCTATCTGAAAGGAGTGCTCTGTCTGCTCTATCTGAAAGGGGTGCTCTGTCTGCTCTATCTGAAAGGGGTGCTCTGTCTGCTCTATCTGAAAGGAGTGCTCTGTCTGCTCTATCTGAAAGGGATGCTCTGTCTGCTCTATCTGAAAGGAGTGCTCTGTCTGCTGTATCTGAAAGGAGTGCTCTGTCTGCTCTATCTGAAAGGGGTGCTCTGTCTGCTCTATCTGAAAGGAGTGCTCTGTCTGCTCTATCTGAAAGGGGTGCTCTGTCTGCTCTATCTGAAAGGAGTGCTCTGTCTGCTGTATCTGAGAGGAGTGCTCTGTCTGCTCTATCTGAAAGGAGTGCTCTGTCTGCTGTATCTGAAAGTGGTGCTCTGTTTGCTTTATCTGAAAGGGGTGCTCTGTCTGCTCTATCTGAAAGGGGTGCTCTGTCTGCTGTATCTGAAAGGGGTGCTCTGTCTGCTGTATATGAAAGGGGTGCTCTGTCTGCTCTATCTGAAAGGGGTGCTCTGTCTGCTGTATCTGAAAGGGGTGCTCTGTCTGCTGTATATGAAAGGGGTGCTCTGTCTGCTGTATATGAAAGGGGTGCTCTGTCTGCTCTATCTGAAAGTGGTGCTCTGTCTGCTCTATCTGAAAGGGGTGCTCTGTCTGCTGTATATGAAAGGGGTGCTCTGTCTGTTCTATCTGAAAGGGGTGCTCTGTCTGCTCTATCTGAAATGAGTGCTCTGTCTGCTGTATATGAAAGGGGTGCTCTGTCTGCTCTATCTGAAAGGAGTGCTCTGTCTGCTCTATCTGAAAGGGGTGCTCTGTCTGCTCTATCTGAAAGGAGTGCTCTGTCTGCTGTATCTGAAAGGAGTGCTCTGTCTGCTCTATCTGAAAGGGGTGCTCTGTCTGCTCTATCTGAAAGGGGTGCTCTGTCTGCTCTATCTGAAATGAGTGCTCTGTCTGCTGTATCTGAAAGGGGTGCTCCGTCTGCTGTATCAGTCCAGGCGGGGTGCTCTGTCTGCTGTATCTGAGCTCTGCTGTATCAGTCCAGGGGCGGTGCTCTGTCTGCTGTATATGAAAGGGGTGCTCTGTCTGTTCTATCTGAAAGGGGTGCTCTGTCTGCTCTATCTGAAATGAGTGCTCTGTCTGCTGTATATGAAAGGGGTGCTCTGTCTGCTCTATCTGAAAGGAGTGCTCTGTCTGCTCTATCTGAAAGGGATGCTCTGTCTGCTCTATCTGAAAGGAGTGCTCTGTCTGCTGTATCTGAAAGGAGTGCTCTGTCTGCTCTATCTGAAAGGGGTGCTCTGTCTGCTCTATCTGAAAGGAGTGCTCTGTCTGCTCTATCTGAAAGGGGTGCTCTGTCTGCTCTATCTGAAAGGAGTGCTCTGTCTGCTGTATCTGAAAGGAGTGCTCTGTCTGCTCTATCTGAAAGGAGTGCTCTGTCTGCTGTATCTGAAAGTGGTGCTCTGTCTGCTGTATCTGAAAGGAGTGCTCTGTCTGCTCTATCTGAAAGGGGTGCTCTGTCTGCTCTATTTGAAAGGGGTGCTCTGTCTGCTGTATCTGAAATGAGTGCTCTGTCTGCTGTATCTGAAAGGGGTGCTCTGTCTGCTCTATCTGAAAGGGGTGCTCTGTCTGCTGTATATGAAAGGGGTGCTCTGTCTGCTCTATCTGAAAGGGGTGCTCTGTCTGCTGTATCTGAAAGGGGTGCTCTGTCTGCTGTATATGAAAGGGGTGCTCTGTCTGCTGTATATGAAAGGGGTGCTCTGTCTGCTCTATCTGAAAGTGGTGCTCTGTCTGCTGTATCTGAAAGGGGTGCTCTGTCTGCTGTATATGAAAGGGGTGCTCTGTCTGTTCTATCTGAAAGGGGTGCTCTGTCTGCTCTATCTGAAATGAGTGCTCTATCTGCTGTATATGAAACGGGTGCTCTGTCTGCTCTATCTGAAAGGAGTGCTCTGTCTGCTCTATCTGAAAGGGGTGCTCTGTCTGCTCTATCTGAAAGGAGTGCTCTTTCTGCTGTATCTGAAAGGAGTGCTCTGTCTGCTCTATCTGAAAGGGGTGCTCTGTCTGCTCTATCTGAAAGGGGTGCTCTGTCTGCTCTATCTGAAATGAGTGCTCTGTCTGCTGTATCTGAAAGGGGTGCTCCGTCTGCTGTATCAGTCCAGGCGGGGTGCTCTGTCTGCTGTATCTGAGCTCTGCTGTATCAGTCCAGGGGCGGTGCTCTGTCTGCTGTATCTGAAAGGGGTGCTCTGTCTGCTCTATCTGAAAGGAGTGCTCTGTCTGCTCTATCTGAAAGGAGTGCTCTGTCTGCTCTATCTGAAAGGAGTGCTCTGTCTGCTCTATCTGAAAGGAGTGCTCTGTCTGCTCTATCTGAAAGGAGTGCTCTGTCTGCTCTATCTGAAAGGGGTGCTCTGTCTGCTCTATCTGAAAGGGGTGCTCTGTCTGCTCTATCTGAAAGGAGTGCTCTGTCTGCTCTATCTGAAAGGGATGCTCTGTCTGCTCTATCTGAAAGGAGTGCTCTGTCTGCTGTATCTGAAAGGAGTGCTCTGTCTGCTCTATCTGAAAGGGGTGCTCTGTCTGCTCTATCTGAAAGGAGTGCTCTGTCTGCTCTATCTGAAAGGGGTGCTCTGTCTGCTCTATCTGAAAGGAGTGCTCTGTCTGCTCTATCTGAAAGGAGTGCTCTGTCTGCTCTATCTGAAAGGAGTGCTCTGTCTGCTGTATCTGAAAGTGGTGCTCTGTCTGCTGTATCTGAAAGGAGTGCTCTGTCTGCTCTATCTGAAAGGGGTGCTCTGTCTGCTCTATTTGAAAGGTGTGCTCTGTCTGCTCTATCTGAAATGAGTGCTCTGTCTGCTGTATCTGAAAGGGGTGCTCCGTCTGCTGTATCAGTCCAGGCGGGGTGCTCTGTCTGCTGTATCTGAGCTCTGCTGTATCAGTCCAGGGGCGGTGCTCTGTCTGCTGTATCTGAAAGTGGTGCTCTGTCTGCTGTATCTGAAAGTGGTGCTCTGTCTGCTGTATCTGAAAGGGGTGCTCTGTCTGCTGTATCTGAAAGGGGTGCTCTGTCTGCTGTATCTGAAAGGAGTGATCTGTCTGCTGTATCTGAAAGGGGTGGTCTGCTGTATCACTCCAGTGTGTTGGGGGGGGGGGGGGGGTGTTTGCTGTATCCAGTGTCGGACTGGGGCATGTAGGGCCCACCGTGGCCATGCAGTGGTAGGGGCCCATGTTTAGGGGTGTGGCCTGCCACCTCATTAGTTTGACTAACCATTAGAGGGTGCAACATCTGGGCCCCTTCATAAATATATACAGTAAATTCATCTGCTGCATTCATGATAATGTACCAGATTAATAACAGATTAATAACAGCAATGCACTGTAGAAAATACACCATAGTCCAATATAAGGTAACATATATATAATGTATAAATACAAGTGCACAGTCTGGAACCTGATCCTTAGAGCAGGCAGTGGGGCCCACCGGTGGTTTCCCCTGTACCTCTGTGGGCCAGTCCAAGCCTGGCTCTATCTGAAAGGGGTGCTCTGCTGTATCAGTCCAGGCGGGGTGCTCTGTCTGCTGTATCTGAAAGGGGTGATATGTGCGTCCATCCAGGAGTTCCGCCCCAGTGTAAAATTAAAATAATAAATGCTAAAAACAAAAAGCCTAAAATATAATTATAAAATATATATATATATTTTTGTTTGTGCTCTGTCCCAGTGTACTATACAATTTATATTTCATTTTCATAAGTACTATGACACTGCCGGTCAGACCGTAGTATATTATTATTTCGTACTCGCAGTGTTTGATTACTATTTCTGACTCACACACGTATTGTGTGACTCTGTAGGTGAAGGTGGTACCACAGTAATATATTTTATTTCGTACTCATACACGTATTGTGCGACACTGTTGGTGAAATTAAACAGCAGTGTTTAATTACTATTCCTAGTGGGTGGGAGGGCCCAAGGACATTCCATCTTGCACCTCTTTTCTTTGGTTATGTGCTGTTTGGAGCATTGCTGACTGTGGCGACAGAGGTGTAGCAAGGTGTCATGGTGCCTGGAGCAAGGTATGTTCCTGCGCCCCCCTCCCCTGTACTGAATTGGGGGCGTGGCCACCAGGGCCGGTTCTAGACCTTGTAGCACCTAGGGCGAAAGTTTCCTTTGCCCCCCCCCACACACAAACACACACACACACAGCCATGCCAAACATAGTGCGCTCAGAAGTCGTGCGGCAAAAAATAGGAGCATGGCTGCATAGGGAAGGGGCGTGGCCACAGTTATGCCCCCTGTATTTATGGACCCAGTAGTTGTGCCCCCTGTAGCTGTGCCCAGAGTAGTCATCCTCCCTGTAGCTGTGCCCCCTGTAGATTTGCCCCCAGTAGTTGTGCCCCCTGTAGTTGTGCCCAGGGTCGGACTGGGACTAAAAATAGGCCCTGGCATTTTTGAAGCACACAGGCCAACCTCTGTGACTCCTCCCCTTACTATTCCTGACTCCTCCCACTTATTAGTCTATGCTCTTACAAATATAATTAATATTCTAACAACATACAAGTGTACATCATTCTCTATTAAAATACACACAACCAGTGGTTGAAGTGGAAATTTTTAAGTGGGGGTATGGAAATGCGAAGTTTGTAATTAAGCGCGCGCCTTTGGGGGTGTAGCCACTCAAAAGGGGGCGTGGCCTTCAGTGTAGTTTACCACACCATACACCCCTTAAACGCATTATGCACCACAATAGTAGGACCCCTTATACTATCTAGTACTGGTGCCTCTTTCACATTATACCACACAGTATGAGCCAAAATTCACATTATAGCACCCGGTATGAGCCGAAATTTACATTATAGCACACGGTATGAGCCGAAATTTACATTATATGCCCCAGATCCACAATTGCCCCCACAGTGCCAGGTATACAAATGCCCCCACAGTGCCAGGTATACAAATGCCCCCACAGTGCCAGGCATACAAATGCCCCACAGTGCCAGGCATACAAATGCCCCCACAGTGCCAGGTATACAAATGCCCCCACAGTGCCAGATCCACAAATGCCCCCACAGTGCCAGATCCACAAATGCCCCCACAGTGCCAGATCCACAAATGCCCCCACAGTGCCAGGTATACAACTGCCCCCACAGTGCCAGATCCACAATTGCCCCCACAGTGTCAGATCCACAATTGCCCCCACAGTGTCAAGTAATACCTGACACTGTGGGGGCAATTGTGGATCTGACACTGTGGGGGCAATTGTATACCTGACAGGTATACAAATGCCCCCACAGTGCCAGGTAAACAATTGCCCCCACAGTGCCAGGTATACAAATGCCCCACTGTGCCAGCCAATTGCCCCCACAGTGCCAGGTATACAATTGCCCCCACAGCAGCCAGTGCTGCAGCTGCTTACCGCTGCTGCACTGCTGCTGCTGCTTCTCCTCCGGGCTCCGGCTGTGAGGGACGGGTGAGTCAGGAGAGGAGAGCGCCCGCCAGCGTGGCTGTGTCTGGCGCGGCGGCGTATAGCGGACTTCGTTCAAACCAGCCGCCGGTTCATGAGCCAATCAGAGCTCGCTTACCGGCGGCTTCTGATTGGCTGCCGGTCTGCGAGCTCTGATTGGCTCACGAACCGGCGGCTGGTTTGAAGTCCGCTATACGCCGCCGCGCCAGACACAGCCGCGCTGGCGGGCGCTCTCCTCTCCTGACAGCTGAGACACGCTGCCGCCGGACTGAGCGGCAGCATGTACCAGTGAGCGCTGGACCGGCCCACGTGGCCATCGGCCCTTCTGGCATTTGCCAGAAGTGCCAGATGGCCAGTCCGGCCCTGGTTGTGCCCCAGTAGCTGTGCCCCCTGTAGCTGTGCCTCCTGTCGATTTGCCCCCCAGTAGTTGTGCCCCCTGTAGATTTGCCCCCAGTAGATGTGCCCCTGTAGATTTGCCCCCTGTAGCTGTGCCCCCAGTAGCTTTGCCCACTGTAGCTGTGCTCCCTGTAGATTTGCACCCAGTAGTTGTGCCCCCTGTAGATTTCCCCCCAGTAGTTGTGCCCAGATTAATTGTGCCCCCAGTAGCGGTGCCCCCTGTAGATTTGCACCCAGTAGTTGTGCCCCCTGTAGTTGTGCCCAGAGTAATTGTGCCCCCAGTAGTCGTTCCCCCTGTAGCTGTGCCCAGAGTGATTGTGCCCCCTGGTTTGTGCCCCCTGTAGCTGTGCCCCCTGGTAGCGCCGCTTACAAAGAAAAGAAAAACCAATACTCACCCCTGCCCCGCTCCTGCATCCCGACTGCTGCTGCTCCGTTTTCGCAGTCCCTCTGCGTCTGGCCGCATCTCCGCCCGTCTGACGTCATGACGTCATATTCCCGTGCATGTGAGGTTACGACGTCACACGCAAGGGAGCGCGGAGGGGAGCGTGGAGGGAGGGAGAGAGCTGACGCAGCTCAGGCTTTCAGCTATCAGTGACTGACAGCTGCGGCTGCAAGCTGCGTGCGGCCAGGCAGAGGTTTCGGCGGAGTCGAGCTGCGGTGCCCTATACTGTCTTGGGCGCCTGGAGCTCGAGTTCCACCGGAACCACCCTCCCTACGCCCCTGTATTGCGACATGCAATTGTATAGTTTATTAAACTTACGCCGTCTGCCACTGCAGTGCCATTCTGTTTCCTAGATGTGCCACATGTTTGTGCCACCCACTGCTGTCGCTTAGCTTAGTCATCCAGCTACCTCCAGTGGCGCACACAGGGGGGGGGGGGGTTCCGAGCACCCAGAAACCCCCCCTCCACCAAAAAAAAATAATAATAATATTATTATTTTTTTTGTTTTGTTTTGTTCTTTTTGCTGCATGAGTATTATTAATGGCTGTCTAGCGTCCTCTGCAGTCTGCTGTCTTCCTGGTGGCACTTGGAAGTGCTTAATAAAAGTTTACTTTATTTTAATTATAGTACATATATATCCATGTGCATACATATAGACACTAGAGATGTGCACTTGAAATTTTTCGGGTTTTGTGTTTTGGTTTTGGGTTCGGTTCCGCGGCCGTGTTTTGGGTTCGACCGCGTTTTGGCAAAACCTCACCGAATTTTTTTTGTCGGATTCGGGTGTGTTTTGGATTCGGGTGTTTTTTTCAAAAAACACTAAAAAACAGCTTAAATCATAGAATTTGGGGGTCATTTTGATCCCAAAGTATTATTAACCTCAAAAACCATAATTTCCACTCATTTTCAGTCTATTCTGAATACCTCACACCTCACAATATTATTTTTAGTCCTAAAATTTGCACCGAGGTCGCTGGATGACTAAGCTAAGCGACCCTAGTGGCCGACACAAACACCTGGCCCATCTAGGAGTGGCACTGCAGTGTCACGCAGGATGGCCCTTCCAAAAAACCCTCCCCAAACAGCACATGACGCAAAGAAAAAAAGAGGCGCAATGAGGTAGCTGTGTGAATAAGATAAGCGACCCTAGTGGCCGACACAAACACCGGGCCCATCTAGGAGTGGCACTGCAGTGTCACGCAGGATGTCCCTTCCAAAAAACCCTCCCCAAACAGCACATGACGTAAAGAAAAAAAGAGGCGCAATGAGGTAGCTGTGTGAGTAAGATAAGCGACCCTAGTGGCCGACACAAACACCGGGCCCATCTAGGAGTGGCACTGCAGTGTCACGCAGGATGTCCCTTCCAAAAAACCCTCCCCAAACAGCACATGACGCAAAGAAAAAAAGAGGCGCAATGAGGTAGCTGTGTGAGTAAGATAAGCGACCCTAGTGGCCGTCACAAACACTGGGCCCATCTAGGGGTGGCACTGCAGTGTCACGCAGGATGTCCCTTCCAAAAAACCCTCCCCAAACAGCACATGACGCAAAGAAAAAAAGAGGCGCAATGAGGTAGCTGTGTGAGTAAGATAAGCGACCCTAGTGGCCGACACAAACACCTGGCCCATCTAGGAGTGTCACTGCAGTGTCACGCAGAATGGCCCTTCCAAAAAACCCTCCCCAAACAGCACATGACGCAAAGAAAAAAAGAGGCGCAATGAGGTAGCTGTGTGAGTAAGATAAGCGACCCTAGTGGCCGACACAAACACCTGGCCCATCTAGGAGTGTCACTGCAGTGTCACGCAGGATGGCCCTTCCAAAAAACCCTCCCCAAACAGCACATGACGCAAAGAAAAAAAGAGGCGCAATGAGGTAGCTGTGTGAGTAAGATAAGCGACCCTAGTGGCCGACACAAACACCGGGCCCATCTAGGAGTGGCACTGCAGTGTCACGCAGGATGTCCCTTCCAAAAAATCCTCCCCAAACAGCACATGACGCAAAGAAAAAAAGAGGCGCAATGAGGTAGCTGTGTGAGTAAGATAAGCGACCCTAGTGGCCGACACAAACACCGGGCCCATCTAGGAGTGGCACTGCAGTGTCACGCAGGATGTCCCTTCCAAAAAACCCTCCCCAAACAGCACATGACGCAAAGAAAAAAAGAGGCGCAATGAGGTAGCTGTGTGAGTAAGATAAGCGACCCTAGTGGCCGACACAAACACCGGGCCCATCTAGGAGTGGCACTGCAGTGTCACGCAGGATGTCCCTTCCAAAAAACCCTCCCCAAACAGCACATGACGCAAAGAAAAAAAGAGGCGCAATGAGGTAGCTGTGTGAGTAAGATAAGCGACCCTAGTGGCCGACACAAACACCGGGCCCATCTAGGAGTGGCACTGCAGTGTCACGCAGGATGTCCCTTCCAAAAAACCCTCCCCAAACAGCACATGACGCAAAGAAAAAAAGAGGCGCAATGAGGTAGCTGTGTGAGTAAGATAAGCGACCCTAGTGGCCGACACAAACACCTGGCCCATCTAGGAGTGGCACTGCAGTGTCACGCAGGATGGCCCTTCCAAAAAACCCTCCCCAAACAGCACATGACGCAAAGAAAAAAAGAGGCGCAATGAGGTAGCTGTGTGAGTAAGATAAGCGACCCTAGTGGCCGACACAAACACCGGGCCCATCTAGGAGTGGCACTGCAGTGTCACGCAGGATGGCCCTTCCAAAAAACACTCCCCAAACAGCACATGACGCAAATAAAAATGAAAGAAAAAAGAGGTGCAAGATGGAATTGTCCTTGGGCCCTCCCACCCACCCTTATGTTGTATAAACAGGACATGCACACTTTAACCAACCAATCATTTCAGTGACAGGGTCTGCCACACGACTGTGACTGAAATGACGGGTTGGTTTGGACCCCCACCTAAAAAGAAGCAATTAATCTCTCCTTGCACAAACTGGCTCTACAGAGGCAAGATGTCCACCTCATCATCATCCTCCGATATATCACCGTGTACATCCCCCTCCTCACAGATTATCAATTCGTCCCCACTGGAATCCACCATCTCAGCTCCCTGTGTACTTTGTGGAGGCAATTGCTGCTGGTCAATGTCTCCACGGAGGAATTGATTATAATTCATTTTAATGAACATCATCTTCTCCACATTTTCTGGATGTAACCTCGTACGCCGATTGCTGACAAGGTGAGCGGCGGCACTAAACACTCTTTCGGAGTACACACTTGTGGGAGGGCAACTTAGGTAGAATAAAGCCAGTTTGTGCAAGGGCCTCCAAATTGCCTCTTTTTCCTGCCAGTATAAGTACGGACTGTGTGACGTGCCTACTTGGATGCGGTCACTCATATAATCCTCCACCATTCTTTCAATGGTGAGAGAATCATATGCAGTGACAGTAGACGACATGTCCGGAATCGTTGTCAGGTCCTTCAGTCCGGACCAGATGTCAGCATCAGCAGTCGCTCCAGACTGCCCTGCATCACCGCCAGCGGGTGGGCTCGGAATTCTGAGCCTTTTCCTCGCACCCCCAGTTGCGGGAGAATGTGAAGGAGGAGATGTTGACAGGTCGCGTTCCGCTTGACTTGACAATTTTCTCACCAGCAGGTCTTTGAACCCCAGCAGACTTGTGTCTGCCGGAAAGAGAGATCCAAGGTAGGCTTTAAATCTAGGATCGAGCATGGTGGCCAAAATGTAGTGCTCTGATTTCAACAGATTGACCACCCGTGAATCCTTGTTAAGCGAATTAAGGGCTCCATCCACAAGTCCCACATGCCTAGCGGAATCGCTCCGTGTTAGCTCCTCCTTCAATGTCTCCAGCTTCTTCTGCAAAAGCCTGATGAGGGGAATGACCTGACTCAGGCTGGCAGTGTCTGAACTGACTTCACGTGTGGCAAGTTCAAAGGGCATCAGAACCTTGCACAATGTTGAAATCATTCTCCACTGCGCTTGAGACAGGTGCATTCCACCTCCTATATCGTGCTGAATTGTATAGGCTTGAATGGCCTTTTGCTGCTCCTCCAACCTCTGAAGCATATAGAGGGTTGAATTCCACCTCGTTACCACTTCTTGCTTCAGATGATGGCAGGGCAGGTTCAGTTGTTTTTGGTGGTGCTCCAGTCTTCTGTACGTGGTGCCTGTACGCCGAAAGTGTCCCGCAATTCTTCTGGCCACCGACAGCATCTCTTGCACACCCCTGTCGTTTTTTAAAAAATTCTGCACCACCAAATTCAAGGTATGTGCAAAACATGGGACGTGCTGGAATTTGCCCATATTTAATGCACACACAATATTGCTGGCGTTGTCCGATGCCACAAATCCACAGGAGAGTCCAATTGGGGTAAGCCATTCCGCGATGATCTTCCTCAGTTTCCGTAAGAGGTTTTCAGCTGTGTGCGTATTCTGGAAAGCGGTGATACAAAGCGTAGCCTGCCTAGGAAAGAGTTGGCGTTTGCGAGATGCTGCTACTGGTGCCGCCGCTGCTGTTCTTGCGGCGGGAGTCCATACATCTACCCAGTGGGCTGTCACAGTCATATAGTCCTGACCCTGCCCTGCTCCACTTGTCCACATGTCCGTGGTTAAGTGGACATTGGGTACAACTGCATTTTTTAGGACACTGGTGAGTCTTTTTCTGACGTCCGTGTACATTCTCGGTATCGCCTGCCTAGAGAAGTGGAACCTAGATGGTATTTGGTAACGGGGGCACACTGCCTCAATAAATTGTCTAGTTCCCTGTGAACTAACGGCGGATACCGGACGCACGTCTAACACCAACATAGTTGTCAAGGCCTCAGTTATCCGCTTTGCAGCAGGATGACTGCTGTGATATTTCATCTTCCTCGCAAAGGACTGTTGGACAGTCAATTGCTTACTGGAAGTAGTACAAGTGGGCTTACGACTTCCCCTCTGGGATGACGATCGACTCCCAGCAGCAACAACAGCAGCGCCAGCAGCAGTAGGCATTACACTCAAGGATGCATCGGAGGAATCCCAGGCAGGAGAGGACTCGTCAGAATTGCCAGTGACATGGCCTGCAGGACTATTGGCATTCCTGGGTAAGGAGGAAATTGACACTGAGGGAGTTGGTGGGGTGGTTTGCGTGAGCTTGGTTACAAGAGGAAGGGATTTACTGGTCAGTGGACTGCTTCCGCTGTCACCCAAAGTTTTTGAACTTGTCACTGACTTATTATGAATGCGCTGCAGGTGACGTATAAGGGAGGATGTTCCGAGGTGGTTAACGTCCTTACCCCTACTTATTACAGCTTGACAAAGGCAACACACGGCTTGACACCTGTTGTCCGCATTTCTGTTGAAATACTTCCACACCGAAGAGCTGATTTTTTTGGTATTTTCACCAGGCATGTCAACGGCCATATTCCTCCCACGGACAACAGGTGTCTCCCCGGGTGCCTGACTTAAACAAACCACCTCACCATCAGAATCCTCCTGGTCAATTTCTTCCCCAGCGCCAGCAACACCCATATCCTCCTCATCCTGGTGTACTTCAACACTGACATCTTCAATCTGACTATCAGGAACTGGACTGCGGGTGCTCCTTCCAGCACTTGCAGGGGGCATGCAAATGGTGGAAGGCGCATGCTCTTCACGTCCAGTGTTGGGAAGGTCAGGCATCGCAACCGACACAATTGGACTCCCCTTGTGGATTTGGGATTTCGAAGAACGCACAGTTCTTTGCGGTGCTTTTGCCAGCTTGAGTCTTTTCATTTTTCTAGCGAGAGGCTGAGTGCTTCCATCCTCATGTGAAGCTGAACCACTAGCCATGAACATAGGCCAGGGCCTCAGCCGTTCCTTGCCACTCCGTGTGGTAAATGGCATATTGGCAAGTTTACGCTTCTCCTCCGACAATTTTATTTTAGGTTTTGGAGTCCTTTTTTTACTGATATTTGGTGTTTTGGATTTTACATGCTCTGTACTATGACATTGGGCATCGGCCTTGGCAGACGACGTTGCTGGCATTTCATCGTCTCGGCCATGACTAGTGGCAGCAGCTTCAGCACGAGGTGGAAGTGGATCTTGATCTTTCCCTAATTTTGGAACCTCAACATTTTTGTTCTCCATATTTTAATAGGCACAACTAAAAGGCACCTCAGGTAAACAATGGAGATGGATGGATACTAGTATACTTATGGATGGACTGCCGAGTGCCGACACAGAGGTAGCTACAGCCGTGGACTACCGTACTGTGTCTGCTGCTAATATAGACTGGATGATAATGAGATGAAATCAATATATATGTATATATAATATCAGTAGTACTGCAGCCGGACAGGTATATATTATATATTTATTATGTAATGACTGATGACGGACCTGCTGGACACTGTCAGCTCAGCAGCACCGCAGACTGCTACAGTAAGCTACTATAGTAGTATGTATAAAGAAGAAAGAAAAAAACAACAACCACGGGTAGGTGGTATACAATTATGGATGGACTGCCGAGTGCCGACACAGAGGTAGCTACAGCCGTGGACTAACGTACTGTGTCTGCTGATAATATAGACTGGATGATATTGAGATGAAATCAATATATATGTATATATAATATCACTAGTACTGCAGCCGGACAGGTATATATATTTATTATGTAATGACTGATGACGGACCTGCTGGACACTGTCAGCTCAGCAGCACCGCAGACTGCTACAGTAAGCTACTATAGTAGTATGTATAAAGAAGAAAGAAAAAAAAAACAACCACGGGTAGGTGGTATACAATTATGGATGGACTGCCGAGTGCCGACACAGAGGTAGCTACAGCCGTGGACTACCGTACTGTGTCTGCTGATAATATAGACTGGATGATAATGAGATGAAATCAATATATATGTATATATAATATCAGTAGTACTGCAGCCGGACAGGTATATATTATATATTTATTATGTAATGACTGATGACGGACCTGCTGGACACTGTCAGCTCAGCAGCACCGCAGACTGCTACAGTAAGCTACTATAGTAGTATGTATAAAGAAGAAAGAAAAAAAAAACAACCACGGGTAGGTGGTATACAATTATGGATGGACTGCCGAGTGCCGACACAGAGGTAGCTACAGCCGTGGACTAACGTACTGTGTCTGCTGATAATATAGACTGGATGATATTGAGATGAAATCAATATATATGTATATATAATATCACTAGTACTGCAGCCGGACAGGTATATATTATATATTTATTATGTAATGACTGATGACGGACCTGCTGGACACTGTCAGCTCAGCAGCACCGCAGACTGCTACAGTAAGCTACTATAGTAGTATGTATAAAGAAGAAAGAAAAAAAAAAACAACCACGGGTAGGTGGTATACAATTATGGATGGACTGCCGAGTGCCGACACAGAGGTAGCTACAGCCGTGGACTAACGTACTGTGTCTGCTGCTAATATAGACTGGATGATAATGAGATGAAATCAATATATATGTATATATAATATCACTAGTACTGCAGCCGGACAGGTATATATTATATATTTATTATGTAATGACTGATGACGGACCTGCTGGACACTGTCAGCTCAGCAGCACCGCAGACTGCTACAGTAAGCTACTATAGTAGTATGTATAAAGAAGAAAGAAAAAAAAAATACGGGTAGGTGCTAGGTGGTATACAATATTATATATATATTATATACAATTATATATATATATATATATATAATATATATTAAACTCATAAACTGGTGGTGATTATTAAACTGGTGGTCAGGTCACTGGTCACACTATCAGCAACTTGCAAGTAGTACTCCTGAGTCCTAAGCAGACAATCACAATACATATTATACTGGTGGTCAGTGTGGTCACAAACAATGGCAGTGTGGCTGGCACTCTGGCAGCAAAAGTGTGCACTGTACGTTATATGTACTCCTGAGTCCTGAGTCCTGCTCTCAGACTCTAACTGCTCCCCACTGTCAGTGTCTCCCCCACAAGTCAGATAATACAGTCACACTATCTCTCTCTATCACTTCAGCAAGTACTAGTAGTAGTAGTACTCCTCCTAATGCTCCCCAAATTACTACTGTGTCTCTCTCTGTCTCACTCTCTTCTCGAATCTCTATAAACGGAGAGGACGCCAGCCACGTCCTCTCCCTATGAATCTCAATGCACGTGTGAAAAATGGCGGCGACGCGCGGCTCCTTATATAGAATCCGAGTCTCGCGATAGAATCCGAGCCTCGCGAGAATCCGACAGCGTGATGATGACGTTCGGGCGCGCTCGGGTTAACCGAGCAAGGCGGGAAGATCCGAGTCGCTCGGACCCGTGTAAAAAAACCTGAAGTTCGGGCGGGTTCGGATTCCGAGGAACCGAACCCGCTCATCTCTAATAGACACATGTATATACATACATATAAACACACACACACACACACACACACACACACACACACACACACACACACACACACACACACACACACACAAATGATATATATACATGCGTATATATACGTGTACTGTATGTATATATATATATATATATATATATATATATATATGCATGTTTAATATGCTATGTGCATATGTATATGTGTATATGTATGTATATACCGTATTTGCCGGCGTATAAGACGACTTTTTTGCCCTGAAAAACATGCCTCCAAGTGGGGGAGTCGTCTTATATGCCGGGTGCACTTCAGTTGGGATAGACATAGCTGCCATAGTGGCCTTCCGATACTCGCCCGGTGCCCATAGTGGCCTCCCGATGCCCGCCCACCTCATTCTACATACCATCCAGTATCGCGCGGTATCCAGTGCGGCCGCGGCGGGTCATCAGCGTGGCCCACCCCTTGTCTACGCAGAGCTTGCACATGCGGATTTGTGCACTAGTGCCAATTACAGGGAGATGCAGGGACTGGCCGGAGGCGCTGTGGTCGCGTTGTGGCCGTACAATGGTGAGAATGACAGGTACTGTAATGGCACTAATACTAATGGCACTCATGTGAAACCGGTAACAATAAATGCACACAGGGGTATACTTTTATACCTTTTACAATCTGATGTTCGTTTACGTTTTATTTGGTGTGTGGAAGGTGTGCGGAAGAGGGGGTAGTCTTATACGGCGAGTATATAACAAACTCTATATTTTGAGTGGAAATGTGGGGGTCGTCTTATACGCCCAGTCGTCTTATACGCCGGCAAATACGGTATATATATATATATATATATATATGTGTATATACAGTATATATGTGTAGATATGTATATGTATGTATAGATATATATATATATATATATATACACACACACACACACACACACACAGACACACTAGTTTTACGGACCCATCTTATACTGGATCACCTCAGTCCCCACTCCCGTGCTTGGCTCCACCCAGTTCTGGAAACCACCCCATGCAAATCCTGCGTTTGCCACTGACCTCGGTGCAACCTTTTGACCTAAACTGGATGAAAACAATATTGCCAGCTGTGAGGTGGTCAAAATTGACTGGAAATGAGTGGAAATTAATATTATTGAGGTTAATAATACTGCAGGAACAAAAACACACCCACATTCTGTGATTTCAGCTGTTTTTATGATTGTTTAAAAAAAAAAAATACAGATCCAAAACACGAAGGAGATACAGATCCAAAACCCGAGATTTGTGCTGCGGCACTTACCTAGTCCAATGCATGCTGATGATCTGACTTCTTGTAAACTAGATTCATATACGGTGGCACACATATGGAGATGTACATGGATCGGGATATGGCCAGACATTTGCTGTCTTTGCCTACAGTTTAAAAAAAAGAAAAAGGATAAATGAATAATAGTGAGTTGGTAATGTCTGAAGGCTACTGGAATCCTGACCCTCAAACATCTCACCCATCTCCTTTTGCGTATAACCAAAGGATGATGGTGGGATGACTCTAACTGCATGCTGAAGCTTTGTACTGTAGTCAGAGGCAGAACTCTGGGAGGGAACGGAGTCATCTGCCGCCGTGCTCCTGCTCTGAAGGGGGCACCTCTCCTCCCATTCTGTGACACCATTGAATTATGTTAATTGATATCTGTCTCTGTCTTTCAGTGTCTGACTTCCTCACTGGTCCCTGCAACTTACAAATCACACCCTTTTTATTATACTGTAGATCAGGGGTGGGGAACCTCCAGCCCGCGGGCCGTATAAGGCCCACAAAGCCGTTTGCTCTGGCCCACCCGCTTCTGTCAGTGAGACACGCCGCCGCTCAGTCCGGCGGCGGCGTGTCTCAGCTGTCAGGACAGGGAGGAGAGCGCGGCTATATGGGTGGCGGCGGCGGCATGTAGGACTTCAAACCAGCCGCCGGTTCGTGAGCCAATCAAAGCTCGCGGACTGGCAGCCAATCAGGAGCCGCGGCTGCGCAGCAGCAGCAGCGGTAAGCAGCACGTGGGGGGGTATTTGTATACCTGGCACTGTGGGGGCATCTGCATACCTGACACTGTGGGGACATCTGTATACCTGGCACTGTGGGGGCATCTGTATACCTGGCACTGTGGGGGGGCATTTGTATACCAGGCACTGTGGGGGTATCTGTATACCTGGCACTGTGGGGGCATCTGTATACCTGGCACTGTGGGGGGGCATTTGTATACCTGGCACTGTGGGGGCATCTGTATACCTGGCACTGTGGGGGGGCATTTGTATACCTGGCACTGTGGGGGCATCTGTATACCTGGCACTGTGGGGACATCTGTATACCTGGCACTGTGGGGGGGGGCATTTGTATACCTGGCACTGTGTGGGGGCATTTGTATACCTGGCACTGTGTAGGGGCATTTGTATACCTGGCACTGTGGGGGCAATTGTGGATCTGGCACTGCACTATTGGGGGCATATGTGTATCACGTCCCATTTTAACTGGCCACACCCATTTTTTTGGCGCGCACGCACACACAGTACCTCTAAGGGGCAGACCTACTGGGAAACAGGGTAATTTTTTAAGTTGAGAATTTTTGTATGGCCCCCGATGGATTTTATAAATATCCAAATGGCCCTCGGTAGAAAAAAGGTTCCCCACCCATGCTGTAGATACACATTTTACAAGGGTCACACCCAAGATTAGAAACCACGACCTATTACACTGGAAGCAGACACCTTACTACTGGAGCTATTTGCTTCTGTATAGGAAATATGAGAATTTTAAATATATGAAGATACGTCTCTGACAATTACACGTAACTTCATATAGTTAGAATTCTCATGCTTCCTATACAGGAGCAAATAGCTCCATCAGTAAAGTGTCTGCTGTCAGTGTAACAGGTCATGGGTTCTAAGCCTGGGAATGACTTCTAAGAATTGTGTGATTTACACACACACACACCTACCTTAATATAGGAAATGGGGGGGCACCAATATTTATCTTGCCTCCGGGCAACTGGGACGAACTTCCGCCACTGACTGTAGTTATGCCCTGTTGGGAATTCCAAAGCATTGGTGGCTTTAATAAACATTGCACCGCTCAGCCAGTGGCAGATACAAGATTGGGGGCGATCAGTGTGATCACTCCCTTTCGCAGGGTGGTCTTCAGGTTGCCCCTCTCACACATCATGCAGACAGAAGAGACTGATGCTGCTCAGTGACCTACCGCAGTGCAGCACGCAGCAGTATGTGCTGGGGAGAGAGGTTGCTCCTGACATGCAAGAAAGGTGTGTGGGTGAGCGGGAAGGGGGGCTTGGACTAGGGATGAGCGGGTTCGGTTCCTCGGAATCCGAACCCGCCCGAACTTCATGTTTTTTTACACGGGGCCGAGCGACTCGGATCTTCCCGCCTTGCTCGGTTAACCCGAGCGCGCCCGAACGTCATCATCCCGCTGTCGGATTCTCGCGAGGCTCGGATTCTATCGCGAGACTCGGATTCTATATAAGGAGCCGCGCGTCGCCGCCATTTTCACACGTGCATTGAGATTCATAGGGAGAGGACGTGGCTGGCGTCCTCTCCGTTTATAGAGAAGAGAGTGAGACAGTAGAGAGAGACACAGTAGTAATTTTGGGGAGCATTAGGAGGAGTACTAGTTACTTGCTGAAGTGATAGATAGTGTGACTGTATATTATCTGACTTGTGGGGGAGACACTGACAGTGGGGAGCAGTTAGAGTCTGAGAGCAGGACTCAGGAGTACATATAACGTACAGTGCACACTTTTGCTGCCAGAGTGCCACACTGCCATTGTGACCACACTGACCACCAGTATAATATATATTGTGATTGTCTGCTTAGGAGTACTACTTGCAAGTTGCTGATAGTGTGACCAGTGACCTGACCACCAGTCACCACCAGTTTAATATATATATATATATATATATATATATATATATATATATATAATTGTATATAATATATATATAATATTGTATACCACCTACTCGTGGTTTTTTTTTTTTTCTTTCTTCTTTATACATACTACTATAGTAGCTTACTGTAGCAGTCTGCGGTGCTGCTGAGCTGACTGTGTCCAGCAGGTCTGTCATCAGTCATTACATAATAAATATATATACCTGTCCGGCTGCAGTACTAGTGATATTATATATATATATATTGATTTCATCTCATTATCATCCAGTCTATATTAGCAGCAGACACAGTACGGTAGTCCACGGCTGTAGCTACCTCTGTGTCGGCAGTCGCTCGTCCATCCATAATTGTATACCACCTACCCGTGGTTTTTTTTTTTTCTTTCTTCTTTATACATACTACTATAGTAGCTTACTGTAGCAGTCTGCGGTGCTGCTGAGCTGACAGTGTCCAGCAGGTCCGTCATCAGTCATTACATAATAAATATATATACCTGTCCGGCTGCAGTACTAGTGATATTATATATATATATATATATTAATTTCATCTCCTTATCATCCAGTCTATATTAGCAGCAGACACAGTACGGTAGTCCACGGCTGTAGCTACCTCTGTGTCGGCAGTCGCTCGTCCATCCATAATTGTATACCACCTACCCGTGGATTTTTTTCTTTTCTTTCTTCTTTATACATACTACTATAGTAGCTTACTGTAGCAGTCTGCGGTGCTGCTGAGCTGACAGTGTCCAGCAGGTCCGTCATCAGTCATTACATAATAAATATATATACCTGTCCGGCTGCAGTACTAGTGATATTTTATATATATATATATATATTGATTTCATCTCATTATCATCCAGTCTATATTAGCAGCAGACACAGTACGGTAGTCCACGGCTGTAGCTACCTCTGTGTCGGCAGTCGCTCGTCCATCCATAATTGTATACCACCTACCCGTGTTTTTTTTTTTTCTTTCTTCTTTATACATACTACTATAGTAGCTTACTGTAGCAGTCTGCGGTGCTGCTGAGCTGACAGTGTCCAGCAGGTCCGTCATCAGTCATTACATAATAAATATATATACCTGTCCGGCTGCAGTACTAGTGATATTATATATATATATATTGATTTCATCTCATTATCATCCATCCAGTCTATATTAGCAGCAGACACAGTACGGTAGTCCATGGCTGTAGCTACCTCTGTGTCGGCAGTCGCTCGTCCATCCATAATTGTATACCACCTACCCGTGGTTGTTTTTTTATTTTCTTTCTTCTTTATACATACTACTATAATAGCTTACTGTAGCAGTCTGCGGTGCTGCTGAGCTGACAGTGTCCAGCAGGTCCGTCATCAGTCATTACATAATAAATATATCTACCTGTCCGGCTGCAGTACTAGTGTGATATAATATATATTGATTTCATCTCATTATCATCCAGTCTATATTAGCAGCAGACACAGTACGGTAGTCCACGGCTGTAGCTACCTCTGTGTCGGCACTCGGCAGTCCATCCATAATTGTATACCACCTACCCGTGGTTGGTTTTTTTTTCTTTCTTCTTTATACATACTACTATAGTAGCTTACTGTAGCAGTCTGCGGTGCTGCTGAGCTGACAGTGTCCAGCAGGTCCGTCATCAGTCATTACATAATAAATATATATACCTGTCCGGCTGCAGTACTAGTGATATTATATATATATATATATATATTAATTTCATCTCCTTATCATCCAGTCTATATTAGCAGCAGACACAGTACGGTAGTCCACGGCTGTAGCTACCTCTGTGTCGGCAGTCGCTCGTCCATCCATAAGTATACTAGTATCCATCCATCTCCATTGTTTACCTGAGGTGCCTTTTAGTTGTGCCTATTAAAATATGGAGAACAAAAATGTTGAGGTTCCAAAATTAGGGAAAGATCAAGATCCACTTCCACCTCGTGCTGAAGCTGCTGCCACTAGTCATGGCCGAGACGATGAAATGCCAGCAACGTCGTCTGCCAAGGCCGATGCCCAATGTCATAGTACAGAGCATGTAAAATCCAAAACACCAAATATCAGTAAAAAAAGGACTCCAAAATCTAAAATAAAATTGTCGTCGGAGAAGCGTAAACTTGCCAATATGCCATTTACCACACGGAGTGGCAAGGAACGGCTGAGGCCCTGGCCTATGTTCATGGCTAGTGGTTCAGCTTCACATGAGGATGGAAGCACTCAGCCTCTCGCTAGAAAACTGAAAAGACTCAAGCTGGCAAAAGCACCGCAAAGAACTGTGCGTTCTTCGAAATCCCAAATCCACAAGGAGAGTCCAATTGTGTCAGTTGCGATGCCTGACCTTCCCAACACTGGACGTGAAGAGCATGCGCCTTCCACCATTTGCACGCCCCCTGCAAGTGCTGGAAGGAGCACCCGCAGTCCAGTTCCTGATAGTCAGATTGAAGATGTCAGTGTTGAAGTACACCAGGATGAGGAGGATATGGGTGTTGCTGGCGCTGGGGAGGAAATTGACAAGGAGGATTCTGATGGTGAGGTGGTTTGTTTAAGTCAGGTACCCGGGGAGACACCTGTTGTCCGTGGGAGGAATAGGGCCGTTGACATGCCTGGTGAAAATACCAAAAAAATCAGCTCTTCGGTGTGGAAGTATTTCACCAGAAATGCGGACAACATTTGTCAAGCCGTGTGTTGCCTTTGTCAAGCTGTAATAAGTAGGGGTAAGGACGTTAACCACCTCGGAACATCCTCCCTTATACGTCACCTGCAGCGCATTCATAATAAGTCAGTGACAAGTTCAAAAACTTTGGGCGACAGCGGAAGCAGTCCACTGACCAGTAAATCCCTTCCTCTTGTAACCAAGCTCACGCAAACCACCCCACCAACTCCCTCAGTGTCAATTTCCTCCTTCCCCAGGAATGCCAATAGTCCTGCATGCCATGTCACTGGCAATTCTGACGAGTCCTCTCCTGCCTGGGATTCCTCCGATGCATCCTTGCGTGTAACGCCTACTGCTGCTGGCGCTGCTGTTGTTGCTGCTGGGAGTCGATGGTCATCCCAGAGGGGAAGTCGTAAGCCCACTTTTACTACTTCCACCAAGCAATTGACTGTCCAACAGTCCTTTGCGAGGAAGATGAAATATCACAGCAGTCATCCTGTTGCAAAGCGGATAACTGAGGCCTTGACAACTATGTTTGTGTTAGACGTGCGTCCGGTATCCGCCGTTAGTTCACAGGGAACTAGACAATTTCTTGAGGCAGTGTGCCCCCGTTACCAAATACCATCTAGGTTCCACTTCTCTAGGCAGGCGATACCGAGAATGTACACGGACGTCAGAAAAAGACTCACCAGTGTCCTAAAAAATGCAGTTGTACCCAATGTCCACTTAACCACGGACATGTGGACAAGTGGAGCAGGGCAGGGTCAGGACTATATGACTGTGACAGCCCACTGGGTAGATGTATGGACTCCCGCCGCAAGAACAGCAGCGGCGGCACCAGTAGCAGCATCTCGCAAACGCCAACTCTTTCCTAGGCAGGCTACGCTTTGTATCACCGGTTTCCAGAATACGCACACAGCTGAAAACCTCTTACGGCAACTGAGGAAGATCATCGCGGAATGGCTTACCCCAATTGGACTCTCCTGTGGATTTGTGGCATCGGACAACGCCAGCAATATTGTGTGTGCATTAAATATGGGCAAATTCCAGCACGTCCCATGTTTTGCACATACCTTGAATTTGGTGGTGCAGAATTTTTTAAAAAACGACAGGGGCGTGCAAGAGATGCTGTCGGTGGCCAGAAGAATTGCGGGACACTTTCGGCGTACAGGCACCACGTACAGAAGACTGGAGCACCACCAAAAACGCCTGAACCTGCCCTGCCATCATCTGAAGCAAGAAGTGGTAACGAGGTGGAATTCAACCCTCTATATGCTTCAGAGGTTGGAGGAGCAGCAAAAGGCCATTCAAGCCTATACAATTGAGCACGATATAGGAGGTGGAATGTACCTGTCTCAAGCGCAGTGGAGAATGATTTCAACGTTGTGCAAGGTTCTGCAACCTTTTGAACTTGCCACACGTGAAGTCAGTTCAGACACTGCCAGCCTGAGTCAGGTCATTCCCCTCATCAGGCTTTTGCAGAAGAAGCTGGAGGCATTGAAGGAGGAGCTAAAAGGGAGCGATTCCGCTAGGCATGTGGGACTTGTGGATGGAGCCCTTAATTCGCTTAACAAGGATTCACGGGTGGTCAATCTGTTGAAATCAGAGCACTACATTTTGGCCACCGTGCTCGATCCTAGATTTAAAACCTACCTTGGATCTCTCTTTCCGGCAGACACAAGTCTGCTGGGGTTCAAAGACCTGCTGGTGACAAAATTGTCAAGTCAAGCGGAACGCGACCTGTCAACATCTCCTCCTTCACATTCTCCCGCAACTGGGGGTGCGAGGAAAAGGCTCAGAATTCCGAGCCCACCCGCTGGCGGTGATGCAGGGCAGTCTGGAGCGACTGCTGATGCTGACATCTGGTCCGGACTGAAGGACCTGACAACGATTACGGACATGTCGTCTACTGTCACTGCATATGATTCTCTCACCATTGAAAGAATGGTGGAGGATTATATGAGTGACCGCATCCAAGTAGGCACGTCAGACAGTCCGTACTTATACTGGCAGGAAAAAGAGGCAATTTGGAGGCCCTTGCACAAACTGGCTTTATTCTACCTAAGTTGCCCTCCCACAAGTGTGTACTCCGAAAGAGTGTTTAGTGCCGCCGCTCACCTTGTCAGCAATCTGCGTACGAGGTTACTTCCAGAAAATGTGGAGAAGATGATGTTCATTAAAATGAATTATAATCAATTCCTCCGTGGAGACATTGACCAGCAGCAATTGCCTCCACAAAGTACACAGGGAGCTGAGATGGTGGATTCCAGTGGGGACGAATTGATAATCTGTGAGGAGCGGGATGTACACGGTGATATATCGGAGGATGATGATGAGGTGGACATCTTGCCTCTGTAGAGCCAGTTTGTGCAAGGAGAGATTAATTGCTTCTTTTTCGGTGGGGGTCCAAACCAACCCGTCATTTCAGTCACAGTCGTGTGGCAGACCCTGTCACTGAAATGATGGGTTGGTTAAAGTGTGCATGTCCTGTTTATACAACATAAGGGTGGGTGGGAGGGCCCAAGGACAATTCCATCTTGCACCTCTTTTTTCTTTCATTTTTATTTGCGTCATGTGCTGTTTGGGGAGTGTTTTTTGGAAGGGCCATCCTGCGTGACACTGCAGTGCCACTCCTAGATGGGCCAGGTGTTTGTGTCGGCCACTAGGGTCGCTTAGCTTACTCACACAGCTACCTCATTGCGCCTCTTTTTTTCTTCTTTGCGTCATGTGCTGTTTGGGGAGTGTTTTTTGGAAGGGCCATCCTGCGTGACACTGCAGTGCCACTCCTAGATGGGCCAGGTGTTTGTGTCGGCCACTAGGGTCGCTTATCTTACTCACACAGCTACCTCATTGCACCTCTTTTTTTCTTCTTTGCGTCATGTGCTGTTTGGGGAGTGTTTTTTGGAAGGGCCATCCTGCGTGACACTGCAGTGCCACTCCTAGATGGGCCAGGTGTTTGTGTCGGCCACTAGGGTCGCTTAGCTTACTCACACAGCTACCTCATTGCGCCTCTTTTTTTCTTCTTTGCGTCATGTGCTGTTTGGGGAGTGTTTTTTGGAAGGGCCATCCTGCGTGACACTGCAGTGCCACTCCTAGATGGGCCAGGTGTTTGTGTCGGCCACTAGGGTCGCTTAGCTTACTCACACAGCTACCTCATTGCGCCTCTTTTTTTCTTCTTTGCGTCATGTGCTGTTTGGGGAGTGTTTTTTGGAAGGGCCATCCTGCGTGACACTGCAGTGCCACTCCTAGATGGGCCAGGTGTTTGTGTCGGCCACTAGGGTCGCTTAGCTTACTCACACAGCTACCTCATTGCGCCTCTTTTTTTCTTCTTTGCGTCATGTGCTGTTTGGGGAGTGTTTTTTGGAAGGGCCATCCTGCGTGACACTGTAGTGCCACTCCTAGATGGGCCAGGTGTTTGTGTCGGCCACTAGGGTCGCTTAGCTTAGTCATCCAGCGACCTCGGTGCAAATTTTAGGACTAAAAATAATATTGTGAGGTGTGAGGTATTCAGAATAGACTGAAAATGAGTGGAAATTATGGTTTTTGAGGTTAATAATACTTTGGGATCAAAATGACCCCCAAATTCTATGATTTAAGCTGTTTTTTAGGGTTTTTTGAAAAAAACACCCGAATCCAAAACACACCCGAATCCGACAAAAAAAATTCGGTGAGGTTTTGCCAAAACGCGGTCGAACCCAAAACACGGCCGCGGAACCGAACCCAAAACCAAAACACAAAACCCGAAAAATTTCAAGTGCACATCCCTAGCTTGGACTGGGGGTTCTGTGCTTGAACTCCAACAAGCCTGGGTCTGAGCAATTAATACCCCCCCCCCCCCCTTTCCTCTGGAACTGGTGCTGGTGCAATTTTGATTCTGTTTTGTTCTGCTTTTTTGTAATAAAGGGCTGCGCATATATTTCTTAAAAATAATAAATGTTGAAAGTCCAAACTTCTGTATTGTTCCCCTTTAAAATGACAATGGAAATCTTTTCAGCAGTGTACCAAATAGAGATGTCAATGACAATGTAGTAATGTGAATAGATGTCTGCAACTTCATACAGTATAGCTACGATGCTAAATACTATCAGCCTGAGGAATAAATATGCGCAGTTGTCCTCATTGTGGCACCAGCCCTCCAGAAGAGACATAACTAGTGCAGGCAGGAGCAGGCAAGCGTGGGACGAGAGCGGTCACGTTATGTTTTCACGCTATTAGGAAACAATAAGATGCAGACAGATCCACACATAATCTTTTTTTAGGAGGCACATGTCTTGCAGGTGAATAAAAAAAGATAAAATGATACAATATCAATAGTCCCCACTGTAGAGACCATTGTGCAATAAATATTACCATAAGTGCAATGTGCGCACATGTATTCCCAATAAATCCTATAAATAAAGTCTATAAAACAGCATTGCTTAAAAGCAAATATATTTATAAACCATATATAATGTTCATGCATGGGAAAGCAGTACCTGAGTCCCACTCTGAGGGGCTGATTCAGATCTGATCGGTGCTGTGCATTTCGCACAGCAGTGATCAAGTCTGTACTGCGCATGCGCCGGCGCCGCAGTGCCCCGTCGCGTGGCAGACAGCCGACAGCTGTCGTAGCCCTGCGATCGCCTCTGCCTGATTGACAGGCAGAGGCGGTCGCTGGGCGGGAGGGGGCTGGCCGGCTGCGTTTAGTTGCCATTTAGGGGGCGTGGTCCAGGAAGGGCAGTCGTGCCAGGACCGTTGGGGGGGGGCAGGCCGCGGCGGCTGCGTGACGTCATATGCAGCCACTGAGACCCGGGCAGCGACGAGTAGCTCCCTGCCAGCGCGCAGGAGCTGCGCTGGCTGGGAGCTTCTCCTGAAGTACAAAAGCATCACTGCTGTGCGATGCTTTTGTACTTGTGCGACGGGGCAGGGACTGACATGCAGGACGGACTAGCCCTGTGCTGGGCGTCGCCCCGCATGTCAGTGTGACTGATCGTAGATTTGCTAAATTTAGCACATATATACGATCAGGTCTGAATTAGCCCCAAAATGACGCCCTAAATCCATTAGTGTTGCAATATTATATCAAGTTGCAGACACCTGTACCTACTATTAATTAATATTTGTATTTGGACTACTACAAGAAAATAGATTACTGTTATTTAATATGATTTCAATTGACTTTTATTAAAAGTAATTTAATAATGTACTGATGTATACCTGGCGCAAACAGAACTGTGCCTAAGATGCCTCTGACGAGATGTGCGGCAGGCACTTTTCGTGTTTTGTGTTTTGGTTTTGGTTCTGGTTCCATGCTCATGTTTTGGATCTGGGTTGGTTTTGCCAAAACCACCATTTCGTGTTTTGGTTTTGGATCTGGATGATTTTTGAAAAAAACATAAAAACAGCTAAACTCACAGAATTTGGGGGTAATTTTGATCCTACGGTATTATTAACCTCATTAACATTAATTTCCACTCATTTCCAATGTATTCTGAACACCTAAAACCTCACAATATTGTTTTTAGGCCAAAAGGTTGCACCGAAGTAGCTGTATGACTAAGCTAAGCGACACAAGTGGGCGGCACAAACACCTGGCCCATCTAGGAGCGGCACTGCAGTGGCAGACAGGATGGCAGATTTAAAAACTAGGCCCCAAACAGCACATGATGCAAAGAAAAAAAAGAGGTGCAATGAGGTAGCTGGATGACTAAGCTAAGTGACACAAGTGTGCGGCACAAACACCTGGCCCATCTAGGACTGGCACTGCAATGGCAGACAGGATGGCACTTAAAAAAACTAGTCCCCAAACAGCACATCATGCAAAGAAGAAAAAGAGGTGCAATGAGGTACTGCAGATATACGTTCCTACTATCTGTATGTGACACCTGCACAGTATCACTTCTCTCATTCTGTATGATCAGTGTAATTATACTGCAGATACATGGTCCTACTATCTGTATGTGACACCTGCACAGTATCACTTCTCTCATTCTGTATGATCAGTGTAATTATACTGCAGATACATGTTCCTACTATCTGTGTCACGATCAGGGTAACTAGACACCACTTCTTACCCGTTAAGTGCCTCCTGAGGTTGGCTCTGCGAGCCGGACCGTAGTTGTGTTTGGCCTGCAGTGCTGGTTAGAGCGGGCCTCCTCAGTGTTCTCACTTGCGGCGGTGCTCTTGGTCCCGTCACGGCTGTCGCTGCTGCGCCTGTGGTCCCTGTCTGGATGCGTGTGCTCTGGGTGCTTCGGTTGCTGCCTCCGTCTCTGCGGTCGCTGGACGCGCTGGGCGCGTGGACTTTGCTGCTACAGCCTCCGCCGCCATTGTTGCTTCTCATACAAGTTCCTAGTTCCCCTTCTGCAATGGTCTATGGGCGCAGCCATGATGGACTTTGACCACATGTTCACTTTCCACCTATCCCAGTGCTAGTAGGAACCGGAGCCTAATTGCTCACCACTCCCTGTGCACCTTCAGGTATAAAAACCCGCTCTCAGCACTGAAGGGTTGTCAGTGCTTCATTTGTCTACAGTGATTCCTGCGTGCAGTCATCCGCAGAGAACTCTCTCTGACTCTAACAAACAAAACCACACAGTTTTGACTGTCTAGCCACTAATGGTTTTGACTGTCAAACTTGTGTAGCAATCGAGCGCACTGAAAATAACTCCTTAGATGGGTACCAAATTTAAATAATATAGTTGCAGCTCCCAATGGAGTATTCTACCTTACTCCAAACACAACACTAAAAACATATACCATATAAAAATATATATTATAAGGAAGCGCATATATATATTTGATTAAAAATTGTAGATATTTTTTATTTATTTAATAATCAATTTTCTTAATAATGCATAGCATAATATAACTTTAAAACACACCAAATCTGCAGTGCAAAAAAAGTCCAGAAACCGTGACTATTACCGTCCAGATAACCACATACCGCTGGAGCTCCAATAATGGATATTCTTTAAGCACACAAGGCGCTATTTCTGTAACTCCCCGGTGAAGAGCTGGTTAGTTTTGAAATGATGGCCCTCATTCCGAGTTGATCGGTCGCAAGGCGAATTTAGCAGAGTTACACACGCTAAGCCGCCGCCTACTGGGAGTGAATCTTAGCTTCTTAAAATTGCGACCGATGTATTCGCAATATTGCGATTACTAACTACTTAGCAGTTTCAGAGTAGCTTCAGACTTACTCTGCCTGTGCGATCAGTTCAGTGCTTGTCGTTCCTGGTTGACGTCACAAACACACCCAGCGTTCGCCCAGACACTCCTCCGTTTCTCCGGCCACTCCTGCGTTTTTTCCGGAAACGGTAGCGTTTTCAGCCACACGCCCCTGAAACGCCGTGTTTCCGCCCAGTAACACCCATTTCCTGTCAATCACATTACGATCGCCGGAGCGATGAAAAAGCCGTGAGTAAAATTACTTTCTACATAGCAAAGTTACTTGGCGCAGTCGCAGTGCGAACATTGCGCATGCGTACTAAGCGGATTTTCATTGCGATGCGATGAAAAATACCGAGCGAACAACTCGGAATGAGGGCCGATATATGTTGTTACTTTGTATCCACAAGCCAGAACAATATGCTTTGGTAGAAACTGCAAATGTTCACAATGTGCCTGCCGCACAGCAGCTAGTATCCCCTTTCTCTCCCCACCGCCAATGATTGTTGCTCACCACAGCCGTGCGTTGAAGCCTCAGTACGGCTGGATCTTAAACGGTTAATACCGAAGTTCTCCGGCGGGAGCGGCGGTGACAGCAGCGTCCACGGGGGAAGGGTGCACACTTTCAAAGTTGGTTTCAAGTCGTTCTTCCAAAGTATCCTCTGGCATAGAGGGATTCTGGACAGCCTGCCGGTGTTTTAAATAGATCCTTAACGCGTTTCTCTGTGCTTCCAATCTCACGGTTTCATCAGAAGGTATTGAGGTGCATTAAATTGTCCATATTTAAATACCAGGTACCCAATCAATGGAGAGCATTAATTAATTAAACTTTTACAGGTGTATTGATCTTCTAAACCTGTGTTTCATCTCTCATTATTTCACACATTAAAAACTATAATAAACTAACAAAAGGCAACAACCTAATTATATTCATTGCACAAATATAAAAAACTATTTCATTTATAATATATATTACATATTAGTTATTTGTTAATTTGCACAAGAGACATAGGAGTTAATTCATTTAAAATCTTTTTAAATGATAGCTATATTTTCGTATAGCCCAAAACAGTGTGAAGCCATGTGGCTCAAGAGGCATACACACACACAAAAAATGTGGGAAAGATAAAATAAATATATGGTATATGTATATGTATAGATTAAAATTATATAAGGGTTTACACTACAAATATCTGAGGGATTTTTTAATCCTATAAAATTATGTTATGGTAGGATAAGCCTGATCCTTTTCCGAATAATATGTCTAGTAGATATCATAAGATAATTATGTTTATATAAAGATTCTTTATATGTATTATTTGAAATTATTACATCCATATGAGATTTGAAATATGATCATATTAAAAGAGTGTGTATACATTTCAGAGATCTCTTAGAATCAAGTTACGTCTGGTTTTGATAAATTCAGTAAGTATAATTAATATGAGAAAAACATTAATAGAACAAAAATTTAATGAATTTAAATAAACGGAAAATCTTTTCTTCCTGGGATGAGAGGGTGATTCGAACCCAGGTCTGCCTGGCTGTAGATAGAGGCTTTAGCCTCTTGAGCCACATGGCTTCACACTGTTTTGGGCTATACGAAAATATAGCTATCATTTAAAAAGATTTTAAATGAATTAACTCCTATGTCTCTTGTGCAAATTAACAAATAACTAATATGTAATATATATTATAAATGAAATAGTTTTTTATATTTGTGCAATGAATATAATTAGGTTGTTGCCTTTTGTTAGTTTATTATAGTTTTTAATGTGTGAAATAATGAGAGATGACACACAGGTTTAGAAGATCAATACACCTGTAAAAGTTTAATTAATTAATGCTCTCCATTGATTGGGTACCTGGTATTTAAATATGGACAATTTAATGCACCTCAATACCTTCTGATGAAACCGTGAGATTGGAAGCACGGAGAAACGCGTTAAGGATCTATTTAAAACACCGGCAGGCTGTCCAGAATCCCTCTATGCCAGAGGATACTTTGGAAGAACGACTTGAAACCAACTTTGAAAGTGTGCACCCTTCCCCCGTGGACGCTGCTGTCACCGCCGCTCCCGCCGGAGAACTTCGGTATTAACCATTTAAGATCCAGCCGTACTGAGGCTTCAACGCACGGCTGTGGTGAGCAACAATCATTGGCGGTGGGGAGAGAAAGGGGATACTAGCTGCTGTGCGGCAGGCACATTGTGAACATTTGCAGTTTCTACCAAAGCATATTGTTCTGGCTTGTGGATACAAAGTAACAACATATATCATTTCAAAACTAACCAGCTCTTCACCGGGGAGTTACAGAAATAGCGCCTTGTGTGCTTAAAGAATATCCATTATTGGAACTCCAGCGGTATGTGGTTATCTGGACGGTAATAGTCACGGTTTCTGGACTTTTTTTGCACTGCAGATTTGGTGTGTTTTAAAGTTATATTATGCTATGCATTATTAAGAAAATTGATTATTAAATAAATAAAAAATATCTACAATTTTTAATCAAATATATATATGCGCTTCCTTATAATATATATTTTTATATGGTATATGTTTTTAGTCTCTCTGACTCTGCCTGACTCCCTTGTGGTTTCCTCCTTCGGTGCTACCTCAGCCTCCTGTGTTGTTCTGTGGTACAGCGGATTCCATTGCTCCAATACTCTGCATTCTCCATTGCTCATGCTCCGGTTCCCCAGCAGTCACCTCCCATTGACTTACAGTTTTCCAATGAACCCTAGCATCATTTACACTTTTTCTACGAACTCCAGCATCATTTATAGCTTTCCAACGAACTCCAGCATCAATTACAGTTTCCCAGCGCACCCCAGCTTCTTCTTCAGTTATCCACAGACTTTATTATTATTTACTGGTTCACCTACGATCCCCAGCTTCACTCCTCACTTCAGTTATTATTTACCTCAGCACTGTACTCCTCACTTGGGCCCCCAGGCATTACATTTAACTTTGATTTGCAGTCCGGATCCTGATTCTATTTGTGACTTTTGTTTATGCACGTTATTTGACTTTATTTAATAAAACCCGTTAAAGCTATTTCCAGTTGTCGTGGTCATGCCTTTGGTCATCCTTGCTACTGTCTGGTACATGTCCAGGAGGTTGCTCTCTCCTCCCAAATTCCAGTATCCGTCAGCCCCTACAACTGAGGCTTCCGGATACCAACACAAGCCCTCAGTTGTGACAGTAAGCACTGACCAAATGGATTCAGCCTGGGATCAGGTCCAAGGGTTCAGGCCGATACAAGAACTGGCAGCCCGTCTCGAACACCAGGAGGCTGCATAAGGCCAAGTGATCAGGTGTCTGTAGGATCTCTCTTCCCGACTGGATGAGATTCAAGCTACCCTTCGTGGGTCAGGGGCATCATGTATGCCGACAGTAGCTCCTCCAGTGGTATCCCCACCCACTGTGCCCATGCTTCCTTTATGTCTTCACTTGCCAACACCTGCCAAGTATGATGGATCCCCTAAAGCTTGTAGGGGTTTCCTAAACCAGTGCGAGATCCACTTCGAATTACAACCCAGCAGTTTCCCTACAGACAGCACTAAAGTAACATATATCATCTCTTTATTTAGCGGCCCTTCTCTCGACTGGGCATCACCCCTGTGGGAAAGATCGGATGTCTTGCTGTCATCCTACTTTAACTTCGTGGCAACTTTCAGGTGAATCTTTGATGAGCCAGGGTGAGTATCTTCTGCTTCTTCTGAGATTCTTCGGCTTCGTCAGGGGACACGAACTGTCGGCCAGTATTTAGTACAATTTCAGACGTTGGCGTCCGAAGTCTCCTGGAATGAGGAAGCCGTCTATGCAGCATTCTGGCAAGGTCTCTCGGAACGTCTCAAGGATAAGCTCGCCACTAGAGACTTAACTGCAAAATTAAGTGAGCTCATATCGCTCTGCACTAAAGTTGACCTACGGTTCCGCAAGCGGGCGATGGAACAAGGCAGGTCTACAGCTCATAAGACCCCTTCTGCTCCTCCTCCTCGTCAGCCATCTCCGTCCAGAGACAAACCTATGCAGATAGGTCACTCACCGCTGTCACCGGCAGAACGTAGAAGACGTTTAACCAAACGCCTCTGCTTATATTGTGCTGCACCTTCTCATCTCATCAATGCCTGTCCCGAGCGTCCGGGAAACTCCAAATCCTAGCCCGCCAGGGATGGGGCCGGCTAGGAGTAATGTATTCCTCTCCGTCTTCTAGTGACCGCAACCTCTCAGTTTCTCTTCTGCTGACTCAGGGTACGAAGAATCTCATTGCTTTGTTGGATTCAGGAGCAGCCGGAAACTTTATCACTGAGGGGTAGTTAAGCAGTGGTCTGTACCTACCGAGAAACTGACATCTCCTGTCTCATTAACTGCCGTGGATGGCAGTCGAATTCCCGATGCAATGATTCTCTCCAAGACTCTACCTGTCCGTCTGAGGGTAGGGGTTCTGCACACAGAGCTAATTTCCTTCCTGGTAATTCCTAAGGCCACTCATCCTGTGGTTTTAGGCCTCCCATGGCTCCGCCTGCATAATCCTCAAGAAGACGACCCATATCCTGGCATGGGGATCTTCCTGTTCTAAGAAATGTCTACCAAAGGTGCTTCCAGTTTGCAAATCTTCCTCCAAATCTCCTGATGTTCCACCTTCTCCTTACCAGGACTTTATCGATGTTTTCAGTAAATCATCAGCTGACATATTTCCTCCTCATAGAGAATGGGACTGTCCCATCAATCTCATTCCATGGAAGATTCCTCCTCGTGGACGCACATATCCTTTATCATTGCCTGAGACCCACTCTATGGAGGAGTATATCAAGGAAAACTTAGCAAAAGGATTCATTCGGCATTCATCCTCTCCAGCCGGTGCAGGCTTCTTCTTCGTCAAGAAGAAAGATGGTGGCCTGCGGCCTTGTATTGACTACCGAGGACTGAATGATATCACAGTGAAAAATCGGTACCCCATGCCACTCATCACCGAGTTGTTTGACCGCGTTAGCGGAGCCACTATCTTCACAAAGCTAGACCTGACGGGTGCTTATAATCTCATCCGAATCCGGGAGGGTGACGAGTGGATGACCGCCTTTAACACCTGTGATGGACATTACAAGTACCTCATCATGCCTTTCGGGCTCAGCAATGCCCCAGCAGTCTTTCAACACTTTGTGAACGAAATCTTCAGAGACATTCTCTATCGTCATGTGGTGGTTTATCTCGATGATATCCTTATCTTTGCAAACAATCTTGAGGAGCTTCAGTACTGGGTGAAAGAGGTCCTGTTTCGTCTTTGAACCAACCATTTGTATTGTAAACTGGAAAAGTGCGTCTTTGAAGTTAAGTCCATTCTGTTTCTGGGGTATATTGCATCTGGTTCCAGTTTGAAGATGGACCCCGAGAAGCTTCAAGCGATCCAAGAGTGGCAGATTCCTGTAAATCTCAAGGGCATCCAGAGATTCCTATGGTTTGCCAACTATTACAGGAAATTTATTCGAGACTTCTCCACTGTTGTTGCGCCAATTACAGCTCTTACCAAGAAAGGTGCCAATCCTTCCAAATGGCCAGAAGAAGCCGTTCAAGCCTTTCATCTGTTGAAAGAACGATTCATCTCTGCTCCGGTTTTGAAACAACCTGATATCAGCCTGCCCTTAGTTCTTGAGGTGGACGCCTCTTCTGTTGGAGTGGGCGCAGTACTGTCTCAAAGAGCTAAGGATTGTCATCTACACCCATGTGGCTTCTTCTCACGGAAGTTTTCTCCTGCCAAGCGTAATTACGCTATTGGAGATCAGGAACTCTTGGCAATCAAGCTCGCCCTGGAAGAATGGAGGTACTTATTAGAAGGAGCTTCTTATACTATTTCCGTCATGACTGATCACAAAAATCTTCTTTACCTCAAAGACGCTCAGTGTTTAAACCCTCGCCAAGCCAGGTGGGCACTCTTCTTTTCAAGATTTGATTTCAAGTTGCAGTTTTGTCCAGGGTCACAGAATCGAAAGGCTGATGTCCTTTCCCGCTCCTGGGAGCAAGAAAATGAGTCTGAGTCTGCTGATAAGAATTATATCATTAATCCAGTGGCTTTCTCCGCAGTGAGGGTGGACTCTATGCCCCCACCAGGGAAAAGTTTTGTGAAATGGCGCTCCGAAGGAAGCGCCTGCATTGGGCACACTCCTCTCGCTTTGCCGGACACATGGGCATACGCAAGACCTTAGAATTAGTTTCCAGATCCTACTGGTGGCCAACCCTAAAAAAGGACATTGCTGAATTTGTGGCTTCCTGCCCAAAATGTGCCCAGCACAAAGTTCCCCGCCAGTCACCTGCGGGGCAACTAGTTCCTTTGGCTGTTCCTCATCATCCGTGGACTCATCTTTCGATGGATTTCATCACGGATCTCCCTGTGAGTAACAAATTTAATACCATCTGGGTGGTAATTGACCGGTTCACCAAGATGGCTCACTTCATCCCTCTCACTGGTCTTCCGTCGGCTCCCAAGTTGGCAGACGTTTTTATTCAAGAGATCTTCAGGTTACATGGTCTCCCCGTGGAGATAATTTCTGATAGAGGTGTTCAGTTTGTGGCCAAGTTCTGGCGAAGTCTTTGTCAAGCACTCCAAGTCAAGCTGAGATTTTCTGCCGCCTATCACCCTTAGACCAATGATAAACTGAGAGGGTGAATCAGGACCTGGAGTCATTTCTTCGTCTATATGTATCCTCCTCTCAGGACGATTGGGCTCAACTCCTTCCATGGGCCGAATTCTGCCATAATAACCAGTATCATTCCTCATCTTCCTCCACGCCATTCTTCACCAATTATGTGTTCCATCCCAAAGTACCTGAGTTCCAGCCACTCCCAACAACATCAGTGCCAACGGCTGACAACACAATTCGACAGTTTTCAAATAACTGGAAGAATGTTCGTGCAACTTTGTTAAAAGCGTCATCCAGGTACAAGAAATTCGCAGATAGGAGGCGTAGAGCAATTCCTGCTCTCAAAGTTGGGAACCGTGTCTGGCTGTCAACAAGGAATTTACGACTGAGGGTTCCGAGTATGAAATTTGCTCCCTGTTATATCGGGCCCTTCTCAATTGAGCAGGTTGTCAACCCAGTGGCCTACAAACTGCAGTTACCTCCGTTCCTAAAAGTTCCTCGAACATTTAATGTTTCCCTTCTCAAGCCAAGATTCTAAGTCGTTTTCATTCTGCATTTCCTTCTGGTTCCAAAGTCCACACTCAACGTGGAGTTGAGTATGAAGTTGCTAAGATCTTGGATTCCTGCATTAGATACGCCGTCTCCAGTAGTTACTAGATTGGAAGGGCTACGGCCCTAAAGAGCGTTCTTGGACCGACGCATCTGATGTCCATGCTCCCAAATTGATCCAGGAATTTCATTCCAGATTCCCACGAAGACCAAAGAAGTGTCCTGGGGCCACTCCTGAAGGAGGGGGGAGGGGGGTGTTGTCACGATCAGGGTAACTAGATGCCGCTTCTTACCCATTAAGTGCCTCCTGAGGTTGGCTCTGCGAGCCGGAGCCGGGCCGTAGTTGTGTTTGGCCTGCAGCGCTGGTTAGAGTGGGCCTCCTCAGTGTTCTCACTTGCGGCGGTGCGGTGCTCTTGGTCCTGTCACGGCTGTCGCTGCCGCGCCTGTGGTCCCTGTCTGGACGCGTATGCTCTGGGTGCTTCGGCCGCTGCCTCCGTCTCTGTGGCCGCTGGACGCGCTGGGCGCGTGGACTTTGCTGCGCGCGTGGACTTTGCTGCTGCGGCCTCCGCCGTCATTGTTGCTTCTCATACAAGTTCCTAGTTCCCCTTCTGCAGTGGTCTATGGGCGCAGCCATGATGGACTTTGACCACATGTTCACTTTCCACCTATCCCAGTGCTAGTAGGTACCGGAGCCTAATTTTTCACCAATCCCTGTGCACCTTCAGGTATAAAAACTCGCTCTCAGCACTGAAGGGTTGTCAGTGCTTCATTTATCTACAGTGATTCCTGCGTGCAGTCATCCACAGTGAACTCTCTCTGAAACTGCCTGACTCCCTTGTGGTTTCCTCCTTCGGTGCTACCTCAGCCTCCTGTGTTGTTCTGTGGTACAGCGGATTCCATTGCTCCAATACTCTGCATTCTCCATTGCTCATGCTCCGGTTCCCCAGCAGTCACCTCCCATTGACTTACAGTTTTCCAACGAACCCTAGCATCATTTACACTTTTTCTACGAACTCCAGCATCATTTATAGCTTTCCAACGAACTCCAGCATCAGTTACAGTTTCCCAGTGCACCCCAGCTTCTTCTTCAGTTATCCACAGACTTTATTATTATTTACTGGTTCACCTACGATCCCCAGCTTCACTCCTCACTTCAGTTATTATTTACCTCAGCACTGTACTCCTCACTTGGGCCCCCAGGCATTACATGGAACTTTGATTTGCAGTCCGTATCCTGATTCTATTTGTGACTTTTGTTTATGCACGTTATTTGACTTTATTTAATAAAACCCGTGAAAGCTATTTCCAGTTGTCATGGTCACGCCTTCGGGCATCCTTGCTACTGTCTGGTACATGTCCAGGAGGTTGCTCTCTCCTCCCAAATTCCAGTATCCGTCAGCCTCTACAACTGAGGCTTCCGGATACCAACACAAGCCCTCAGTTGTGACAATCTGTAAGTGACACCTGCACAGTATCACTTCTCCCATTCTGTACGATCAGTGTCATTATACTGCAGATACACATTCCTACTATCTATATGTGACACCTGCATGGTATCACTTCTCTCATTCTGTATGATCAGTGTAATTATACTGCAGATACATGTTCCTACTATCTATATGTGACAGCTGCACAGTGTCACTTCTCTCGTTCTGTATGATCAGTGTAATTGTACTGCAGATACATGTTCCTACTATATATATGTGACACCTGCACAGTATCACTTCTCTCATTCTGTATGATCAGTGTAATTATACTGCAGATACATGTTACTACTATCTGTATGTGACACCTGAACAGTATCACTTCTCTCATTCTGTATGATCAGTGTAATTATACTGCAGATACATGTTCCTACTATCAGTATGTGACACCTGCACAGTATCACTTCTCTCATTCTGTACGATCAATGCAATTATACTGCAGATACATGTTCCTACTATCTATATGTGACACCTGCACAGTATCACTTCTATTATTCTGTATTATCAGTGTAATTATACTGCAGATACATGTTCCTACTATCAGTATGTGACACCTGCACAGTATCACTTCACTCATTCTGTATGATCAGTGTAATTATACTGCAGATACATGTTCCTACTATATATATGTGACACTGCACAGTATCACTTCTCTTATTCTGTATGATCAGTGTAATTATACTGCAGATACATGGTCCTACTATCTGTATGTGACACCTGAACAGTATCACTTCTCTCATTCTGTATGATCAGTGTAATTATACTACAGATACATGGTCCTACTATCTGTATGTGACACCTGAACAGTATCACTTCTCTCATTCTGTATGATCAGTGTAATTATACTGCAGATACATGTTCCTACTATCTATATGTGACAGCTGCACAGTATCACTTCTCTCATTCTGTATGATCAGTGTAATTATACTGCAGATACATGTTCCTACTATCTGTATGTGACACTGCACAGTATCACTTCTCTTATTCTGTATGATCAGTGTAATTATACTGCAGACACACATTCCTACTATCTGTATGTGACACTGCACAGTATCACTTCTCTCATTCTGTATGATCAGTGTAATTATACTGCAGATACATGTTCCTACTATCTATATGTGACAGCTGTACAGTATCACTTCTCTCATTCTGTACGATCAGTGTCATTATACTGCAGATACACATTCCTACTATCTATATGTGACATCTGCATGGTATCACGTCTCTCATTCTGTATGATCAGTGAAATTATACTGCAGAGACGTTCCTACTATCTATATGTGAAAGCTGCACGGTGTCACTTCTCTCATTCTGTACGATCAGTGTAATTATACTGCAAATACATGTTCCTACTATCTGTATGTGACACCTGCACAGTATCACTTCTATTATCCTGTATGATCAATGCAATTATACTGCAGATACATGTTCCTACTAACTATATGTGACACCTGCACAGTATCACTTCTCTTATTCTGTATGATCAGTGTAATTATACTGCAGATACATGTTCCTACTATCGATATGTGACACCTGCACAGTATCACTTCTCTCATTCTGTATGATCAGTGTAGTTTTATACAGCAGCACTGGACGTATGGCAGCAGAAGACACCACCACTGTGACTGGACTGATGCAGCAAAATACACCACCACTGAACTGATGCAGCACAAGACAGCACCACTGGACTGGACTTATACAGCAGCACTGGACATATGGCAGCAGAGGACACAACCACTGTGACTGGACTGATGCAGCACAAGACACTACCACTGAACTGATGCAGGACACTGAGGACGGAGACACGTCCTCTCTCTACACTCTCCAATGCCAGAGTGAAAATGGCGGCGACGCACGGCTCCTTATATGGAATCCAAACCCTGCGAGAATCCAACAGCGGGATGATGACATTTTGCCTCGTTCTGGTTTCCGAGTCAGGTGGGAAAACCCGAGCCGGACTCAGATCCGGGCTCGGGTAGTGAAGTTCGGTAGGGTTCAATTCTCAGGGAACCGAACCCACTCATCTCTACTCAACATATGTATGTAAAAAAACTTTTTTATAGGTAATTTCTAAGAAAAAATTGTTCCAATCTAGCGAAACCGAAGTCATATTCGAAATCAGCATCACAAAGTTACCCCAATATTGCTCTGATATGTAATAAAATGCAGTGACGTGCGGTGGGGTGAGGCAGGTGAGGCAGAGCCTTTCCTGTCATACCTACGTTTAAACCAGAGTTTTGATTGAATAAAGTATATGAAAAATACTAAGAATTTGTTTGAAATATCTTCTTTGTATTATTCTAATACTTTTTATAGCCCAAACTCTGGAGTAAAAAGTCAATGGCGCCTCACCTGCTTATCTTTTCAGCACATCTCTGATCAAAACTCACCAAATTTCCAGGAGTTTATACTGCAGCAACTATGTATAATACCCAGATGTACCCTTTGGCTTATATATTGCATGGAAATCTGGCTCTGTGTTTAGCCAGTGCCTCCTGAGCCATTTAGCTCACCGCACGTCCCTGATAAAATGAGTGTTGATCAGTGTTATTTGTTTTACTGCTGCATCCTTTTACTGTCATGATAGTTTATAAAAGAATATTATAATGCAAAATTCCAGGAAGATGAAGCACACAGTTGCGCAAAAGAACAAAAGTCAATTTAGCGATAATATGTTTTTCCTATATAAATACAGAACACTTACTCTGTGCTAGAAGTACAGCTGTTCTGCTTTTGTTTATTTCCACAGTCTCACTGAAACAAAATGTGCTAATATTTATCATGGCATTGTTTTCCTTCAACAAAAACATTATCAGACCTATTTATTATTGAGTTCCCTATAGTCGGGAAAAATCTAATCTTATTCTTTTTAAGACCGCCTATTGTGATGATAAAAGAACAGTTTTCATTGCAATTTATTATAAGAAACTAACGTTAAGGTACCAGAAGCATACTCAGCTCCAGGGGTGTAACTCCCAGAGGCAATGGAGAGGCCTGCCTCCAGGCTCCAAGACCTGAAGTGGCACCTGAGTCACACTCAAGTGTGGCTGCTGCTTTTCCAACTGAGCTCTGCGGCGTAATTGTTGCTGCTGCATAGTTAATTGGCTCTGTCCCAGGAGCCATGCTATCACCTGCAATAGGGGATGTCCTGGTAGGGGGGCACCAAAGTCCAACTTGCCTCCAGGCAACTCGGATGAACTTACGCTCCTGCGCAGTGCCCCATGTGATACTGACTTGGTGCAGTAAGGGTTGACTTAAGGTTTATCTGGGCCAGTTTTCACAGTTGTGTGCATACAAGAATTGGCTTGCTTGCCAAGATTTAGACTTTAAAAAACATTAATGAAAAAAAAAAATGAAATTCAAAACCCCACAATTGTACATGTACTGCTTGATGATTAGTAAAACATATTCTCTATGCAAATGCATGGGAAAGTCTATTCTAGTGAAATCAGGGCAGTAGAGAGCCTGGCTGGGCCCAGGTACTTTTCAGGGGGTGTGGCCTAATCACAGGAGGCGTGCCCATGCCCCCTTAGAAAACAATGCAGAATTTTTTTTTTTTTATGCGCCTCACTGGCCACACTGCAGCCCAGCACACAGCAGCGTGTGCTGGACTGAGGAGAAAAGCTGCAGGGCTTTTGCCAAGTAAGGAGGGGGGCCTTGGGCCCCCACTAGGCCACTCCAACTGACCCTGGCCCGAGTAATTAGTACCCTCTCCCATACTTCCCAACTTCCAGCGGGAGGATGTAGGACCCTGGCGCGGATGGGGAAAGGGGGCATGGCCTAAACAAAGAGTGCGTGGCTTCGTGGCAATGCCGCGATCACAAGACATGCCCCCATTTTCCATCACTATGGGGGCATGTCCAGCACTCTGTGAGCTGCTGGCCATGCCCCCAGTCCCTCTTGTCTCCATGTGCACAGCTTTTTTTTACCACAGCTCTGCTAAGCAGGGCAGCGAGTGCAGAAGCCTCCCAACTCCCTCCTCCCCCCACCGCGGGACACTGCAGCCCCCGGGTGGGACAGTCCAAAAAATGGGACTGTTCCACGATAAATCAAGACTGTTGGGAGGTATGCCCCCCCTCTCACCACCACTGAGTGAAATTTTTCACCACAATTAACTCTAGATCTTTTGCCAGTTAATTGTTTCTCTGGTTGTTTCTGAATGTGCCACATGTAAAAGTTAGATCTAAGGGGGCATGCATTGGGGTATCTTGTGACTGTTAGAATCAGTAATAAACACAGCTTACAGTAGAAGTTCATGGTCAGGTTAGTTCTGTGAGCTCCAGTCAGTCTCCTGGTAACTAGTCAGCTGTGCAGACTAGATCTCACTGTGCTGGGCATCATTGTGACTTCTATTTGCTGCAGCTGAAGTTAGAATCCTGCTTGTTCTTTGACTGGTGCTGAATTGATGTATCAGCCCTTATCTCTATATCATCATGTTTGTCCACTTTTGTAAACAACATACATGTGTCTTTTTAAAGCAGTTCAAGAGGTAAACGTAAGGGCACTCTGAATTAAGATTTGAATCAATGTTTGAAAGAGGAGGTTTATTACATACCCCTCAGCATAAAAAAAATAATCTAAAAATATTTCTCTTTGTTGTTGTATTGTGAGTAAAGTCTTATATATTTTACCTAAGTTTGAATAAAAGTTATATTTTAACATTTTCTATACATATTATACAAAGTGTGCCCTCAAAAGGGAGTATTTTTTTCTGGTATCTCTCCCAACCTCTTCTTTGGACAGTACCCTGTTTTGATTTATGTAGTATTTACCCAAATTTCCTGGGGAGCACCGCCAACCCCGAGTTACTTTTATGGGACTCTCCTCTATTACTTCTTGTAATAGTTGGCCTTAGCATCATTTTCTTATCTTCCAAGTCTTGTGCAGAATAAACCCTGTTAAAATCAGGGAATCTCTAAGTTAAACCTCCCTCACTTATATCATCATGTCTTCATTGGCAACCAAACCTCTGAGATCAGCAGGTGCTGCTTACGTGGGTATTATGATGGGTTGGCTATGGGTTACTGACGGTTGGGATCCCGGTGTTTAGATTGCCGGTGGGGGGGGCAAGTGCTGCGCTCACCTCAGGTTCTATTCCCACTCTATGGATGTCGTGGACACCCACGAGTGGAAATACTCACTGTCAGTCAGCATGCCGACTGTCGGGCTTTCCACCGGGTGGGATTCCGCGGGTCACATAACCGCATCCCATTATGACTGCATATGTTGTAACTTTTAATGTAGCTTGTATCCCATGTTCTGCAATGCTTTGTGCTTTATGTCTTGCACATTCTCCTTGTTTGTTTGCACTGTTTCGGCTTATGTGATCTGTATAATGTACCCCTTGTGGCACCACATTAATAAAGGTTATTAATAATAATAATAATACTATATGGGGGGTATCCAATTAGATTCAATCCATTTTTGGTCTATAAAAACAGGCAGATATCGAGACTAATGACCAATGGTCATTATAGCTGTATCCTATTACAGGCCATTTTCATTGTCTTAAAAAAGAACAGCGATCACACAAAAATCCATGTGCTACCGTGGCTCCTGCAGCCGCCTTATTGTGGATTCTGCTTCAGGTGCCTGGGGCATAATCCGTGATAAGTGCTGGCATCAGCGGGAGGAGCCTGCCGCATCGGGGCTAATAGGATAGATTACTGGGTAATTGGGCACCCCCCATGGTATCCTCATAAGTAATAATGGGGGTAATTCCAAGTTGATCGCAGCAGGATTTTTGATAGCAATTGGGCAAAACCAGAGCCGGCCCTAAACAATATGATGCCCTAGGCAATATTTTGGCTGGTGCCCCCTAGCACCACTGCTAGTTCCGCCTCTGACCCTGCACCCCTTTCCCAGCACCATCACCCCCACCCATTGCAGTCCTTTTTTTTGTTTTCCTACCCCCTGTAATTTAAATAAGAACAGTGTGCACACAGCCCAAAAAGGTATGTGTTTTTGCTGGCAAGGGGCATGGCCACACAATAGTACCCCCAATTAAAATTACACCACACAATAGTGCAACTTTATTCACAATTTATCATATGATAGTGTCCCTTATTCACATTACATCACACAGTAGTACCAATTTACCTTATATACGTTACTTCTCACAGTAGTACCCCTCATTCACATAATATCATACTAAATTGCTCCTTATTCACATTACACCACACCATATTGCTCTTTATTCCCATTACACCAATCCATATTGCTCCTTATTCACATTACACCACACCATCTTGCTCTTTATTCACATTAGACCACACAGTAGTGCCATTCTATATGTTACGCCACACAGTAGAGCACCTTATACACATAATGCCACACATTGGTAATGCATTTATACACATAATACCACACAGTAATGCCCCTTACACATATGATACACATTATTAATGTCCTTATAAACAGAGTGCGCCTTACACATTATGCCAATCCTTATTAATGCCCTTATACACATAATTTTCCTTACACATATGCCGCACACTGTTAATGCCCTTATACACATAATGACACACATAATGTCCCTTACACATATGCTGCACATTATTAGTGCCCTTATAAACATAATGAAACACATAGTGCCCCTTACACATTATTAAAGCCCTTATACACATAATGACACATATAGTTCCTGGCGTGAGTCAACTGGCAGCTCTGCTAACGTCGGGTGCCTATTTTTTATGAAAAAGCATCTTATTTGCAGTGCTATGTGGCTAGGGTGCACAAGCAGCTTCTGCTGATTAAAATGATATGCAGCATGCCTATATATTGTGTGCGACTGTGGCTGTATCTGCATACGAAATGCTGCACACAGAATATAGGCATGCCGCATATCATTTTAATCAGCAGAAGCTGCTTGTGCCCCTAGGCATACCAGATGCCCTAGGCAATTGCCTAGTTTGCCTATACCTAAGGCCGGCTCTGGGCAAAACCATGTGCACTGCAGGGGAGGCAGATATAACATGTGCAGAGAGAGTTAGATTTGGGTGGGGTGTGTTCAATCTGCAATCTAATTTGCAGTGTAAAAATAAAGCAGCCAGTATTTACCCTGCACAGAAATAAAATAACCCACCCAAATCTAACTCTTTCTGCACATGTTATATCTGCCTTCCCTGCACTGCACATGGTTTTGCCCAATTGCTATCAAAAATCCTGCTGCGATCAACTTGGAATTACCCCCAATAATAATAACAATATAGTTGAATTAATGAGGAGGATGCATAATTATTAATTAACAGTTATTTAAATAGCGCACACATATCATGCAATGCTTTACAGGGAATATACCCTATATACTCTATGGACCTTTTTTTCTTTATTTGCCTCATTCCAATACTATGTTATGTGAAACCTTTTCCCAGATAGCTGACTTTCATGTAGGGATTTATTATTATCAACATATATCATTAATAACACTTATTTATATAGCAGCGGCATTCGCTTTTTGGGAACAAACCGACATCACTCTTTGTCTGTTATTACCCGGTCTCTTTTTATTACTGTTTTATAATGGCGCTATATAAATACTTTTCAATAAATGTTATTAAATCTTCATCACACCTGCATCTTTCCTCAGTATATACAACAAGCAGAACGCAGCACAGATTAAACACACAATTGCAGTAGCCCTTTAAGTAATTTAATGAAAAGCATCACATCAAAGAACTATGGTGTGACAGCAGCTGCTACCTTAGTGCGCTGTCATAAAGAAGGGACAGAGACTAGCAGAAAACTTGGTACTTTTTTGGAATGTTGCACTGAGAATATGTTTGCTTCAGTGATTACAATATTGAGGGAGGTGGTACATGGCAGACAGAAAGGGCTGAAAGTTCCTGAGATAAAATAGAGGAAGACTGATGTAAGTGGTATACTGTATACAGGCTTCAGTAGAAGAAAAAAATCAGTGAACACTTTCAAACATCTGCAAACTATCATCAAGACAAGAGTTTTATAGAAGTTGTTTAGAAGGCAGATTCAACTAACCTGAACACAGTGGGGCTCAATAATATAGGCTGATCGGCTATGACATACAATAAACCCGTATTATAGTAATACAATGGTAAGATAAGTGGCAATAAGGTGATATATATATAATTGCCAAGGGCTTAGCTACCATAGGTGCAGGCAGTGCAGCTGCTGTGGGGCCCAGAGCTGAGAGGGGCCCACCTTCCCTGTCAAAGTTACATGTGTTATATACATTTTTCGCCATTGGGTGGTACATAAGGGTCCTTTCAAACTTTTTCCTTGGGGCCTGCAATATATCTAGGTATGCCCCTGGACTTGCTCATTGTACTGTGGTATAAAATGAACTGGAGGGCATTTTAATGTTATGTATTATGACCCGGGGCACTGTAATGAGGCACAATATGAACGGGGAGCACTATACATCATAATGTGAATTGGGGGTACTGTGTGGCATAATGTGTACTGGCAGCTCTGAAATGTGACTTAAGCACTACTGCGATTCATAAAAGAAACTAGGGTACTACTATGGGGCATCACATTAAATAAGGCTCTACTATGGTTCAGAAAATGAACTAGGGCACTATTACAGGGCACAAAATTAACAACTGCTGCAGAGAAGTGTCTCTAGAAGCATTGGGATGGGGGGCCCTTCAAAATGTTGCTATGGGGTCCACAAAGTGCTGGCTACGCCCCTGATTACTGCATATGTTTTTTTTACCTTTATGATTTTGTAATGCACTGCAACAGAGAAACCACACAACGTAGAAGGGAAAAGGGGGTAGGTATAAAGCATTAAGGAACAGGGACAGCAGTCTGCACAGATGCTGGTCATTTATCAAAAGGGGATAACTAAAACTGGGCATAATCTTTAAGGGAAAGTGTATTAACAATAAAACTTAGATCATGCTAGTAGCAAATTACTAAAATAATTTTAAATATAAAACTCATCTTTATATATATATTCAGGGCTGGGCTGGGGCATAAAGAGCGACCAAAGTGAATGGCATCTGCTAGCAGTGTCGGACAAGGGCATGAAGGGCCCACCAGGAAAATGCAATCACAGGGACCCACTAAGGGGCATTGCCATATGCTGGAAGGGGTGTGGCCACGTGTCCAGAGAGGACTGGCCAGCCATTACAGGCGCCACCTAGCATAGTATATAAAGAAAAAGAGCTCTACCTCGCTGCCCACTTCAAGCTGTTGTGTATGTGCCTGGGTTACACCAAGAGAGAACAGTAAATACACATAAAGACAGCAGTATAGTGCCAAATACAAATAATGACCCCAGTGGAGTGCCAGATACACATAATGACCCCAGAATAGTGCCAGATACATATATGCCCTCAGAAGTGCAGTGACAGATACACATACGCCCCCAGCAGTGCCAGATACACATATGCCCCCACAGTGCCAGATACATATACGCCCCCAGCAGTGCCGGATACACATATGCTCCCACAGTGCTAGATTCACATACGCTCCCAGTAGTGCACTGACAGATACACATATGCCGTCACAAATGGTGGTGGCTGTGTGATGTCACACGCAGCCACCGTGATCAAAAAGATGATGGTGGGTTTCCTGCGGGAACAGCAACCCTACTTTCTGTGATCAAACAGAAATTGCGGTACGATCGCAATTTTGCTTGATCAAGGTCCCCCCTTGATCAAGCCGAAATTGCGATCGTACCGCAAATTCAGCTACTTAGCAGAATTTGCAATCCAACCTGAATTAGACCCTTAATGCGCTTTGATCAAGATACACTAATCTTGAAAAAAGCGAAATAAAGTGATGAATCGTTCATATATCCATGAGGCTGCTGTGAATTTATTTATGAGACCTGAGTGTCGCCATTGAAAGATGTGTATTTATTGCAGCACTCAATATTGAAAGATTATATATATATATAAAAGAGCAATAAGTCCGGCACTCCTGTATATGGGTTACCTTCACCCGTTGCCCTCGCAAAAGACAGGATACAAACAGGCGGCGGCGCGGCACTCCAGGCTTGAGGAAGAAAACAACAGGCGACAACCAAGTCTGAAAAAACATTTCAATCTTAATAGATTTTCATCAGGTTACAATCAAACTGTTAAAACATCCTACCTTATATCCCCCACCAACACCATGTAAGTGTGACGTCTGCGCCGGCGTCCCACCCGTGCCGCCGTGGTCTGATGCCATCAATACGGCCGTCAATGCGGCCGCAGCGCCGCTCGATGGCGTCATCGCGCACAGGCGTGACGCGCGTCCCCATCACCATAACAACCGGACAGTGATATGCAAACTGTTTAAACAAGAGAAACACAAATAGTACACATACGTCTATGAGAATGACATCATGACAGGATCCATATCCATATATATGAAACAAGTATACACCGATTGGTCCAACAAAAGGGAATAATACCACATTGTATATTGTAAGTAACAATCATAAAGAACTTACTCCTTATGTGATAACCCATAGGGCATTAAACTTATCAAACAAAAGAAAAAATAAGATTTTACTTACCGGTAAATCTATTTCTCGTAGTCCGTAGAGGATGCTGGGACTCCGTAAGGACCATGGGGAATAGACGGGCTCCGCAGGAGATAGGGCACTTTAAGAAAGCTTTGGATTCTGGGTGTGCACTGGCTCCTCCCTCTATGCCCCTCCTCCAGACCTCAGTTAGGGAAACTGTGCCCAGAGAAGATGGACAGTACGAGGAAGGATTTTTGTAAATCTAAGGGCGAGATCCATACCAGCCACACCAATCACACCGTATAACTTGTGATAAACTACCCAGTTAACAGTATGAACAACAACATAGCCTCGGTTCAACCGATAAACCTTAACATAACCCTTATGTAAGCAATAACTATATACAAGTCTTGCAGAAGAAGTCCGCACTTGGGACGGGCGCCCAGCATCCTCTACGGACTACGAGAAATAGATTTACTGGTAAGTAAAATCTTATTTTCTCTAACGTCCTTGAGGATGCTGGGACTCCGTAAGGACCATGGGGATTATACCAAAGCTCCCAAACGGGCGGGAGAGTGCGAATGACTCTGCAGCACCGAATTGAGCAAACAGGAGGTCCTCCTCAGTCAGAGTATCAAACTTACAGAACTTTGCAAAGGTATTTGACCCCGACCAAGTAGCAGCTATAATGCCGAGAACCCTCGGGCAGCCGCCCAAGAAGAGCCCACCTTCCTAGTGGAATGGGCCTAAACCGATTTAGGTAACGGCAATCCTGCCGTAGAATGCGCCAGCTGAATAGTGTTACAGATCCAGCGAGCAATAGTCTGCTTTGAAGCAGGGCCGCCAACCTTGTTGGCTGTATACAGGACAAACAGTGCTTCTGTTTTGCAGATCCTAGCCGTTCTGGCCACGTAAATTTTCAAAGCCCTGACCACATCAAGGGACTCGGAATCCTCCAAGTCACGTGTAGCCACAGGCACGACAATAGGTTGGTCCATATGAAAGGATGAGACCACCTTTGGCAGGAATTGAGGACCGGTCCGCAATTTCGCTCTATCCCTATGGACAATCAGATAGGGCTTTTAGTGATAAAAGCTTCCAATTCCGAAACTCGCCTAGCCGAAGCCAAGGCTAACAACATGACCACCTTCCAGGTGAAATATTTCAACACCACTGACTTAAGTGGTTCAAACCAATGAGACTTAAGGAACCGTAACACCACGTTAAGGTCCCAAGGTGCCACCGGCGGTACAAAAGAAGGCTAAAAATGCCGTACTCCCTACACAAACATTTGTACTTCCGGAAGAGAAGCCAAATCTTTTTGGAAGAAAATGGATAAGGCCGAAATTTGAACCTTTATCGATCCTAATTTTAGGCCCAAGTTCACTCCAGTTTGAAGGAAGTGAAGTAGACGGCCCAAAAGGAATTCCTCTGTAGGAGCATTCCTGGCCTCACATCAGGAAACATATTTTCGCCATATTCGGTGATAATGTTTCAATGTCACTTCCTTCCTAGCCTTAATTAGGGTAGGAATGACCTCCTCCGGAATACCCATTACCGCTAGGATCCTGCGTTGAACCGCCATGCCGTCAAACGCAGCCGCGGTAAGTCTGGGAACCGACAGGGCCCCTGCTGCAGCAGGTCCTGTCTTAGACGAAGAGGCCACGGATTCTCTGTGAGCATTTCCTTCAGATCTGGATACCAGGTCCTCCGTGTCCAATCTGGAACAATGAGAATTGGTCTCACTCTTCTTTTTCTTATTATCCTCGACACCATGAGTATGAGAGGAAGAGGAGTAAACACAGAAACTGACCGGAACACCCACGGTGTCACTAGGGCGTCCACAGCTTACTGCCTGAGGGTCTCCTGACCTGGCGCAATAACTCTGCGGCTTTGTGTTGAGGTGGGACGCCATCCTGTCTATCAGTGGCAGTCTCCACCGAATTGCAATCTGTGCTAAGACTTCCTGATGAAGTCCCCACTCTCCAGGACGTAGGTCGTGTCCGCTGAGGAAGTCTGCTTCCCAGACGTCCACTCCCGGAATGAACACTGCTGACAGTGCGCTTACATGATTCTCCGCCTAGCGAAGAATTCTGGTGGCTTCCGCCATCGCCACTCTGCTCCTTGTGCCGCCTTGGCGGTTTACATGAGCTACTGCGGTGACGTTGTCAGACTGGATCAGAGCCGGTTGGTCGCGAAATAAGGTCTCCGCCAGACGTAGGGCATTGTATATGGCCCTTTGTTCCAAGAAGTGAAGACAAGTCTCTTGACTTGACCAAAGACCTTGGACATTTTATTTTTCCCTGTGTGACTGCTCCCCAACCTCGGAGGCTCGCGTCCGTGGTCATCAGGATCCAGTCCTGAATGCTGAACCTGCGGCCCTATAGAAGGTGAGCATCTTGCAGCCACCACAGGAGAGATACCCTGGCCCTGGGGGAGAGGGTGATCAACTGATGAATCTGTAGATGTGACCCGGACCACTTGTCCAGTAGGTCCCATTTGAAAGACCTCGCATGGAACCTGCCGAAGGGAATGATTTTCCCCGGACTCGGGTGCAGCGATGCCGACACCTGTCTTGGTTTCAAAAAGTTCCTGACCAGAGTCATGAGTTCCTGGGCCTTCTATATCTGAAGGTAAACCCCTTTCTGGTTCATATCCAGAATCATACCCAAGAAGGGCAGACTAGTCATAGGAACCAACTGTGACCTCCGGATATTGAGAAACTAGCAGTGTTGCTGTGACACCTTCAGCGAAAGTGACACACTGTTCAACAACTGCTCTTTTGATCTCGCCTCATAAGAGATCGTCCAAGTATGGGATAACTGTGACTCCTTGCTTGCGTAGGAGCACCATCATTTCTGCCAATTACCCTGAAATTGGTAATGACAATACTGTACCGCAATTGTCAGGTACGCCTGATGGGGTGGATAAATGGGAACATGAAGGTATGCAGCCTTTATGTCTAGATACACCATCAAATCCCCCCTTTCCAGGCTGGCCATGATCGCTCTGACCGATTCCACTTTAATTTTGAACCTTTTCTAGTATAGGTTCAGAGGTTTTAATTTTAAATAGGTCTGACCGAACCGTACGTATTCGGAACTACAGCCAAGGTTGAGTAATAGCCCCTTCCTTGTTGCAGGAGGAGAACCTTGAGCACCACCTGTTGGAGATACAATGTGTGAATTGTATTTAATATAACTCCCCTTCTGGGGGAGAAGCCGGTAGGTCCGATAAGGAAAAACCGGCGAGGAGGCACCTTTCGAATTCCTTTGTAACCCTGAGAACAATTTTATTGCCCCGGGATCCACCTGTGAGTGAACTCAGATGTGGCTGAAGAGTCGAAGACGTGCTACCCCTGGGACGGATTCCCTTAGCGGAGCTCCCGCATCCTGCGGTGGATGTAGTAGAGGCCGGGGAGGACTTCTGTTCCTGGGAACTAGCTGTGCCCCGTGCCCTACCTCTGGTAAGAAAGGACACTCCTCATACTTTTTTGTTATTCTGCGACCGAAAGGACTGCATTTGATAATGTCGTGCTTTCTTAGTCTGTGAGGGAATATAAGGCAAAAGATCAGAATTACCCGCTATAGTTGTGGAGACCAGGTCCGAGAGCCCTTCTCCACACAATTCCTCAGCCTTGTGAGGTAAACCCTCCATATGCCTCTTTTTGTCGGCATCACCTGTCCATTGCATGTTCCACAGGACAAGTCTAGCAGAAATCGACATAGCGTTGACTCTAGAACCCAGTAGACTAACGTCTCTTTGGGCATGTCTTATATATATATATATATATATATATAAGCCAACATCTTTTACATATAAATATATATATAATACATATATATGTCCAAGGTCTTTGGTCAAGTCAAGAGACTTGTCTTCACTTCTTGGAACAAAGGGCCATATACAATGCCCTACGTCTGGCGGAGACCTTATTTCGCGACCAACCGGCTCTGATCCAGTCTGACAACGTCACCGCAGTAGCTCATGTAAACCGCCAAGGCGGCACAAGGAGCAGAGTGGCGATGGCGGAAGCCACCAGAATTCTTCGCTAGGCGGAGAATCATGTAAGCGCACTGTCAGCAGTGTTCATTCCGGGAGTGAACAAGGCTGCAAGCATTCTAGGCTGCTAGCATTTTAGTTGCTAAGTATGTTAGTACAAAGTATGATGATATAATCTATGGAGATATACGGAGATGCCTCAGCTGATGTGACCTCTGCCCTCTTTCTCTTCCTCAGGTATTGACAATCTCTCACTGCTGCAACTTTAACATCCAGCCATTACATGCTTTTTGCACTATGATAGGTATTGACAATCTCTCACTGCTGCAACTTTAACATCCAGTAATTACATGCTTTTTGCACTATGATAGGTATTGACAATTTTGTATTTTGCTAGTTGTTTCTGGGCCAGACTATAGTCTGTTCTCACTGTGTATTAGTGGGGGTATAGTGATTTGTTCACACCTTGATGCAACCTTTTGCTGTGGGTGGAGTTTTCAGAGGGTGGGGGCTGCTATCAATTAACCCTGCATCCATGTCTGCATGGTTATTTAACTAGTATTGAACAAGGCTGCAAGCATTCTAGGCTGCTAGCATTTTAGTTGCTAAGTATGTTAGTACAAAGTATGATGATATGATCTATGGAGATATACGGAGATGAACAGGAGAGAAACAGAGGGACAGCAGACTATCTCCCCCATCTCCACAAAAGAACTGCAAACAGACTACAGTGAGTTTCCCATACCACTACCAGTAATGCCTGCTGCCTGCACAGCCTGGACACTGAACAACCTGTCTGATTAAGTAGCAGCCCTACTGCTTTCACACATTGCTCACACTCTCATTTACACAATCTACAACCACTGTGTATCCATCTCAGCCTTTCCGTTCCTAACATTATTTCTAAAAATACTGTTTGCACTGTCTTTTGCTTACATTACACCATTCTATTCCCCTTAACACTACTGTACCAAATTATGGCTCCTCGATCCTGTCACATACCAATCGTCACTGCAAGGTCTCACCCCCCAAATTCAAAATCACCCACAAACACTCAGAACCCAGCCAACCTTATCCCTATCTCCCCTGTCCCCTCCCTTCCTTTCTCCTGTGCACTCTGGAATGCTAGATCAATCTGCAACAAGCTGCCAACTATCCATGACCTCTTCATCTCCCACTCTTTTCACCTTCTCGCCATCACTGAAACCTGGCTCTCCTCCTCTGACACCACCTCCCCTGCTGCCCTCTCCTACGGAGGCCTCTCCTTCACCCACACAGTCAGAACTGATGGTCGCCAGGGTGGAGGCGTGGGCGTCCTTCTCTCCCCTAACTGCACCTTTCGTGTCATCCCACCTGAGCCCTCTCTCACCTTCTCCACCTTTGAGGTCCACACTATCCGCCTCTTCTACCCCATTCACCTCCTTGTGGCGGTGATCTACCGCCCCCCTGGCCACTGTTCACCTTTCCTTGACAACTTTGCTGCCTGGCTTCCCCACTTTCTCTCCTCTGACCTCCCCTCTGTCATCCTCGGAGACTTTAACATCCCTATTGACATCACTAATGCCGCTTCCACTAAATTTCTCGCCCTTTCCACCTCCTTTGGACTTTCTCAATGGACCTCCACCGCTACTCACAATCTCGGCCACTCCCTCGACCTTGTCTTCACCCACCGATGTGATCTCTCTGATTTCTCAAACTCTCCCTTCCCTCTCTCTGACCACCATCTGCTTTCTTTCACCCTCTCATCCTCCATCCTCCTCTCCACGCCCAGACCCACCACCACCAGACGCAATCTTGGGTCTCTCAACCCCACTTTCATATCCTCCCTCGAGACTTTCCTCTCTCCTCTTTCCACTATGACTTGTCCCAACCAGGCAGCCACCTTCTATAACTCTTCCCTAACCACTGCTCTCGACTCTGTGGCCCCCCTCTCCTCTGTCCCCCTCCGCCGCTCCAAACCCCAACCCTGGCACACCAAACTAACACGTTTCTTACAAAAATGCTCACGCTCCGCTGAACGCTCCTGGAGGAGATCTCGCTCTCTGGCGGACTTTCTCCATTTCAAGTTTATTCTCTCCTCCTACAGCTCTGCTCTTTCCCTCGCCAAGCAATCCTTTTTCCAAGCACTCATCTCTTCTCAGTCCTCCTGTCCACGCCGTCTCTTTGAAACTTTCAACACTCTCCTTCGCCCCCCTCCTCCTCCCCTCCCATCCTCCCTCACTGCCACTGACTTTGCCTCCTTCTTCATCTCCAAAATTGAGGATATTCGACACGACATCTCCCGCCGTCACCCCTCTGCTACCCCCCTGCCCCCTCTATCCCTCCCCTCCATCTATCCCACCCTGTCCTCCTTCCATCCGACTTCAGAAAAGGAAGTCCACTCCCTCATCTTATCCTCCCCCCCACCACCTGCCCCCTGGACCCCCTCCCCTCCCGTCTTCTCCGCTCCCTCTCCCCCACTGCCTGCTCCCACCTTGCTCACCTCTTTAACCTGTCCCTCTCCACCGGCATCTTCCCCTCACCATTCAAACATGCTCTGGTCTCACCTATTCTCAAAAAACCCAACCTCGACCCCTCATCACCCACTAACTACCGCCCCATCTCTCTTCTCCCTTTCGCCTCCAAATTACTTGAACGACTAGTCTACAGCCGTCTCACAAGCTACCTCTCTGACAACTCCATCCTCGATCCACTACAATCTGGCTTTCGCCCACTCCACTCAACTGAGACTGCCCTGGTGAAAGTCAGCAATGACCTGCTTTCGGCCAAATCCAGGGGCCACTTCTCTCTGCTCATCCTTCTGGACCTCTCTGCTGCCTTTGATACCGTAGATCATCCTCTTCTCCTCGGCACACTCCAAAACGCTGGCCTCTCTAGCACTGTCCTTGACTGGTTTTCTTCTTACCTCACTAACCGCTCCTTCTCTGTGTCTGCCTCAAGCACCACCTCACACCCTTCCATCCTTCCTGTTGGTGTCCCTCAGGGTTCTGTCCTTGGACCCCTTCTGTTCTCCCTGTATACCTCTTCCCTGGGTGCGCTCATTAACTCATTTGGCCTTCAATACCACCTCTATGCTGATGACACACAACTCTACCTCTCATCTCCTGATCTGTCCCCCTCTGTCCTCTCTCAGGTATCGCGCTGCCTCTCTGCAATCTCCTCCTGGATGTCTGAACGCTCTCTAAAGCTAAACATGGACAAAACGGAACTCATCATCTTCCCCCCATCCAGAGCAACACCCCCGACCAATATCTCCATCATTGTTGACAACACCACCATCTCCCCCGTTCCCCAACTCCGCTGCCTGGGCGTCACTCTTGACTCCTCCCTCTCCTTTGCACCCCACATCCAAGCTTTGGCACAATCCTGTCGTTTCCAGCTACGCAACATTGCTCGTATCAGGCCATATCTCTCCCAGAGTGCAACTAAACTCATCATCCACTCACTGGTCATCTCACGTCTTGACTACTGCAATGTCCTCCTCACTGGCCTCGCTTGCTCCCATCTTGCTCCCCTCCAATCTGTCCTGGCTGATCTTCCTCTCACGCCACACCACATCTGCCACTCCCCTTCAACAAAATCTACACTGGCTCGCATTCCCCTACAGAATCCTCTTCAAACTCCTCACCCTTACATACAAAGCCATCTCTATTTCCACTGCTCCCTACATCTCCAACCTCCTTTCCCTTCATACTCCCTCCCGCCCCCTACGGTCGACTAATGACCGTCGCCTCTCCACCGCCCTGGTTACTGCTTCCCATGCACGAGTTCAGGATTTTGCCCGTGCTGCACCCCTTCAGTGGAGCGCACTCCCCCGCTCCATTAGACTCTCCCCGACCTTGCAAAGCTTCAAACGGGCACTAAAAACCCACCTATTCATCAAAGCGTACCCTTCTGATGCATAACCCAGAGCTGAAGCCGCACCTCCACCCCCCCTGCCTCATGCCGTGAACATCTCAGCTTTGCTTGCATACTGCCATCAGGCTACCTCCCACTTGCCTGCACCTCTTGTCATCTGTCTGTCGCCCCTCCCCAATAGATTGTTAGCTCTTCAGAGCAGGGCCCTCTTTCCTCTTGTTATCTAATCCCTCGTCTCAACACATTTCACTCACAGCTCTCCCCTACTCAACGACCATCTTTATCCTGCTAGTAAAGGCTCATCTCCATCTATGACCACCAGCCCCTAGTAGTACGATGATCACTCCCTCAATACTTACATCTTAGCTGTACTATGTCTTGAGAACGTGTGGTGCTCTGTTACCTGTACTCTATTTCTGTTATTTATTTACTGTAATGCAATGTTTTGTCCCCTGTACTGTCCTTTGTACGGCGCTGCGAAACACATGTGGCGCCTTATAAATAAAATGTAATAATAATAATAATAATAATAATAATAATAATATATATATATACTAGGGACAATAATATATCATCCTTATCTAGGGTTTCAACCTCCGCTGATAAGGTATCTGACTATGCTGCTACAGCGCTATAAACCCATGCCGACACAATCGCCGGTCTGAGTAGTGTACCAGAATATGTGTAAATGGACTTCAAAGTACTTTTACTGCATGCTATCTGCAGGATCCCTGAGGATAGCTGTTAAGTCAGTGCTACATTTTTGGTTAAACGTGTCAATGCCTTGTACACCCTAGGGCAGGGATGGGGAACCTTCGGCCCTCCAGCTGTTGTTGAACTACACATACCAGCATGCCTTGCTACAGTTTTGCTATTTGGCTATGCAAAAACTGTTGCAGGGCATGCTGGGATGTGTAGTTCAACAACAGCTGGAGGGCCGAAGGTTCCCCATTCCTGCCCTAGGGGAAGATTCCCATCGTATCCTGGCCCCATTAGGGAAAGGATACTCCCTGAGAATTCTTCTTTTTGGGAAGCTGCAGCTTCTTGTCTGGAAATTTCCGCTCTTTTTCTTCATGAGAGGAGGGAAATTTACCTCAGCTTTCTTCCCCTTAAACCTGTGTACCCTCGTGTCAGGGACAGATGCGTCATCAGTGATATGCAAAACATCTTTTATTACAATAATCATATATTGAATACTTTTCTGCCAGTCTTGGCTGTACTTTGCATTAACGTAGTCGACACTGGAGTCAGACTCCGTGTCGATGTCTATTATTTTGGATAGTGAGCGTTGTGAGACTCTGAAGGTCTCTGTGACATAGGAGCAGACATGGGTAGATTGCCTGTCTGTTCTCTAATCTTTTGTAATAAGTTCATCTCTGCACTTAATTTCATATATCCAATCAGGTGTCGGCGTTGTCGATGGAGACACCACGCACCCCCACAGATTTGCTCCATCTCTTCCTTAGGAGAGCCTTTTACCGCAGACATGTCGACACACGCGTACCGACACACTCCACACACACAGGGAATCTCTTATCTGAAGACAGGTTCCCCCCCAGGCCCTTTGGAGAGACAGAGAGAGAGAATGACAGCACACACCCCAGCGCTATATAACCCAGGAAAAAACACAGAATGTTTACCCAGTAGCGCTGCTGTAATGTATAATCGCCAAATATGTGCTCCCCCTCTACTTTAAAACCCTCTTCACCGTGTGTCAAGCAGGGGAGAGTCCAGGGAGCTTCCTCTCAGCGGTGCTGTGGAGAGAAAATGGCGCTGGTGAGAGCTGAGGGAGAAGCCCCGCCCCCTCGGCGGCGGGCTTCTGTACCGCTCAAACTTACTAAAATATGGCGGGGCTCTTTTATATACATGTACAGTGCTCACCTGTACATGTATATATACTTTTTGCCATAAGAGAGGTGTTATATTGCTGCCCAGGGCGCCCCCCCCACCCCCCTGCGCCCTGCACCCTTACAGTGACCAGAGTATGTGAGGTGTATGGGAGCAATGACGCACGGCTGCGGTGCTGTGCGTTACCTCAGTGAAGCTCTGAAGGCTTCTGACGCCTGAGACGTCTTCTGACTTCGTTTCTTCTGGCTCTGTGAGGAGAACGGCGGCGCGGCTCTGGGGGTGGATGCCCAGTAAGAACCTGTGTTCACCCCCTCTGGAGCTAATGGTGTCCAGTAGCCGAGGAAGCAGAGCCTTCTTAGACAAGAAGGTCTGCCCCTCTCTCTTCAGTCCCTCGATGCAGGGAGCCTGTTGCCAGCAGTGCTCCCTGTAAAAATGTAGAAAAAATCCAAACAAAAATGCTTTCTAGGCAGAGAACTCAGGGAGCTCCCTACAGTGCACCCATCTCGCTCTGGGCACAGTGTAAAACTGAGGTCTGGAGGAGGGGCATAGAGGGAGGAGCACACCCAGAATCCAAAGCTTTCTTAAAGTGCCCTATCTCCTGCGGAGCCCATCTATTCCCCATGGTCCTTACGGAGTCCCAGCATCCTCAAGGATGTTAATATCTTCACTAAATTTAAATGATTACAACATTGCACCTAAGTTTAGTTTATCATTAAGCCCCTTGGGTGCCATAACTCCCAAACGGATAATCCACTCTGTTTCCTTTTTGATCCACAGTGCCCCTCTATCCCCGCCTCTCTTAGATGCTGGGACATGGTCGATCATACGATATCTGAGGCCAGCTAGAGTATGCCGTGCCTCTTAAAAGTGTCTTGAGACCGGTTGGTAGCTGGCACCGCTCTCTAGTGCTAATTTAATGCTGGAACGATGTACCGCCATCCGCTCCTTGAATTTCCGTTGGGTCTTTCCAATATATGAAAGTCCGCAGGGACAAATAATCTGATATACAACATAACTACTGTTACAAGTAAGGTGATCCCTAATAATATATTTCTTGCCACTATTCGGATGTAGAAAGGTGTCACCCGGAATCAAATACTTACACGTGGTACATGGGCACCTAGTACAACCTCTGGCTAACCTTACAGAATTACCGGCAGCCTCTGACCGTGTTTTAGAGATATAATTTTTTACTAATATATCTTTCAGGTTTTTAGAACGGGTATAGCACGGCATCAGATCTTTATCATTGAATGGAAGTTCTTTGTCAGATTTGACAATCCTCCAAAGTTTTTTTGAAATCCTATTGACGTTACGTGAACATGTGCTATATTTGCTAACCCATGGTATTTTCTTAAGATTTTTATCTTTATCCGTCTTGACTAATAAATCCTTTCTATCCATATTCAAAACTTTATCCTTAATACCAAGTAACTGATCACGGTCATATCCACGCTCCAGGAATTTATCTACAAGTGACTCTAGCTGAAGAACTGCAGCAGTCCGACTGCTGTTAATTCTCCAGATTCTTAACATTTGAGAGTAGGGTAAACCCAACTTCAAACTAACTGGGTGACAACTATTGTAGTGGAGTAGGGTATTCCTGTCAGTGGGTTTAGAGTACACAGTGGTACATAGCTCTTCATCATTCAATGTAATTCAGTACGTCCAAAAAAGATAATGACATTTGGCTCATGGTCACCGTGAATTTTACCACTGAATCAGAAGAATTGTGTGTCTCAATATAATCCATCAGCTCATCCTTACTACCTGTCCATATCATCAACAGGTCGTCGATGAACCGTGTGTAAAAAATTATTTTACCAGCTATATTTAAATCATCAAAAAAGATTTGCTTTTCAGTTTTAAACATATACAGGTTAGCGAGTGCCGGAGCCACTGATGACCCCATCGCACACCCGCTAACCTGCAAATAATAATTGTTGTCAAAAAGAAAATAATTCATACTCAATATCAACTTTAATAGCTTACAGACTACAGTTCGCTGTCAGTGGCAAGATCACTGTATGTTTCTATATGCTCCTTCACTGCTAATATCCCGTCATTATGCGGAATGACGGTGTATAGGCTAACTACGTCCATAGACACCAACCATGCATCGTGCGGAATCCGCTTTACTTTATCTAATTTGTTGAGTAACATGTTGGTGTCCAGCAGGAAGTGTTCTTGGCTTTGTACAATAGGTTGAAGAATAGAATCTAAATAAATTGCTGTAGGTTGTAATAAAGAATCCCTAGCGGACACAATTGGGCGTCCCGGAGGGGGTGTTAGCCCCTTGTGTACCTTTGGTAAGGTATATAAGAGTGGAGTCTTAGGAAAGTCCGGAAGTAATAATGGAAAGATATCCTCATTGATAAGGTCCACCTCTAAAGCTTCCAACAGGACCTTTTTCAGTTCTACTTTAAACTGAGCAGTTGGATCATGGGTTAACAATCTATATACTTCCTTATCCCCCAACTGCCGCAAAATTTCTTTCTTGTAGTCTTCTCGATCTTGGAGAACCACACCTCCACCTTTATCAGCGGCTCGTATTATCAGATTGGTGTTTTGAGAAAGTGTTCTTAGTGCAGTCCTCTCAGACTGACTTAAATTGGGATGCGTTTTATAATTCTTGACACATTCCCCTACCTCCTCATCTAACATTCGTGAGAATGTTTTGATGGTGGCACTGTTGGACAACGGTTCAAAAGTGGATGCTTTTTTCAGTGCTTGAAGTTTTGAAGGTATATTCTTGGTTTCATTTTTATCCATTGATGGTGGATGCTTCATAAAAAATTCTTTAAGTTTTAGCTGCCGTATTAAGCGGTGTTTTTCCATTTGCCATTGCACCTTATCAAACCCTGTGGAGGGCACAAAAGACAGACCTTTTGAAAAGAGACTTTTTTCACTAGCAGTAAGCTCATAAGACGAGAGATTGTAAATCACTTGCTCTTGTTGGTGGGTGGTTTCTTGGCGACCGGTTGATCTTTGATTTTGTCCACCCCTCCTGTTAAATCTTCTGTGCTTCCTCGTGCCTGCATCCTGGTTAATCGTCCTAAAGGGACGGCAGTTGCAGCTTTGTTTTTGTTCTTGTTCTTATTAATGACCTTGCGACGTGCACCACCCGTTTCTGAACTACTACTGTCAACTGGGGTATCCCATGATGATTCCGTGTCTAATGTTGATTTGGGCTGATTGCCACGTCTGAAAAAGGGCCTTCTCCTTTGTTCAACTTGGCGTCCACCCGTTAGCCACTGGTATACCTGGTGGTTTTCATAATCTGCCTCCACCTTCCGCAGTTTCTCCCTTTTAAATTTTATAAGATCGCGTTTGTATGTGGCTATTTGGGTCGCAATTTTATTCACCCAATCGGTTTCTGTGTCAGCCTGCAAATTGCACATGTGTGATTGCTCAAAAGCTGTGATTTTATCCTTCAGAATGGCAGATTCCTTTCTTGTTTGTTCAATGATTAATAATATTAGATCGAATGAACATTTATTCAAGATGGCGATCCATCGTTTACAGAAGACGGGATCATTGCGACCTATGGTGGGAAAATTACGCACCCTCAGTCCACTGGGGATTCTTTTACTCCTAAAATAGTCACTAAGGGAGACCCCATGAAGGTGGTAATCCACTTCCTTCCTTTTGAGTCTTATCAGGTCGCGGTACACAATTTCAAGTGGTACATTTTCAATTTGGTCTGACATTTGTTCATTAAGCAAAATTACTTCCGCCTCTGATTCTGAATAACTAAACATTTCTTCCATTGGAAATAATAAAGGATTGAATACAGTATCATCCTGACGGGATTCAGCCATTTTGATAATTTAAAGAGATTGTAATCAACCCAAGAAAACAAATATCCACTTATCAAAAACTGTCAAAGCACTGAAAATATAATTGCTTATCAGGAAAGAAATTTGTAGCAGCAGTTCGTCAAAGAATTCATAAAGTGCTGGTGCCAAACGATCATTTATAGCAACGGTCAAACACAGAATGCATAAAGTGCTGGTGCAAAGAGATCATTTTCCATCTAAAAAGGACTTATTCTCATTTAACTTGTTAATTGTTGAACCTGATGCTTTATAGACAGTCTTGATCCAATCAGTTTGCTTAAAACATGAAGATCTCCACACAAATACATACATTAAAAAACCATGTGTTTAAAAGTCCAGTGCGATGTGCAAGGCTGAACATGATGAAGCAGCTGAATATTCAAACAAAAGATAACATGGGTGCCTTGACAAGATACAGGTGGTGAGCCTGTTCCTATGTAAAAGAGCAATAAATCCGGCACTCCTGTATATGGGTTACCTTCACCCGGTGCCCTCGCAAAAGACAGGATACAAACAGGCGACGGCGCGGCACTCCAGGCTTGAGGAAGAAAACAACAGGCGACAACCAAGTCTGTGATGTCACACGCAGCCACCGTGATCAAAAAGATGATGGTGGGTTTCCTGCGGGAACAGCAACCCTACTTTCTGTGATCAAACAGAAATTGCGGTACGATCGCAATTTTGGCTTGATCAAGGTCCCCCCTTGATCAAGCCGAAATTGCGATCGTACCGCAAATTCAGCTACTTAGCAGAATTTGCAATCCAACCTGAATTAGACCCTTAATGCGCTTTTTTCAAGATACACTAATCTTGAAAAAAGCGAAATAAAGTGATGAATCGTTCATATATCCATGAGGCTGCTGTGAATTTATTTATGAGACCTGAGTGTCGCCATTGAAAGATGTGTATTTATTGCAGCACTCAATATTGAAAGATTATATATATATATAAAAGAGCAATAAGTCTGGCACTCCTGTATATGGGTTACCTTCACCCGGTGCCCTCGCAAAAGACAGGATACAAACAGGCGGCGGCGCGGCACTCCAGGCTTGAGGAAGAAAACAACAGGCGACAACCAAGTCTGCAACAACGTTTCAATCTTAATAGATTTTCATCAGGTTACAATCAAACTGTTAAAACATCCTACCTTATATCCCCCTCCAACACCATGTGAGTGTGACGTCTGCGCCGGCGTACCACCCGTGCCGCCGCGGTCTGATGCCGTCAATGCGCATCCGTCCGCCAGTCACCACGGGAGTCTCCGGCCGCAGCGCCGCTCGATGACGTCATCACGGACAGGCGCGACGCGCGTCTCCATCACCATAACAACCGGACAGTGATATGCAAACTGTTTAAACAAGAGAAACACAAATAGTACACATACGTCCTTGAGAATGACATCATGACAGGATCCATATCCATATATATGAAACAAGTATACACCGATTGGTCCAACAAAAGGGAATAATACCACATTGTATATTGTAAGTAACAATCATAAAGAACTTAATTCTTATGTGATAACCCATAGGGCATTAAACTTATCAAACAAAAGAAAAAAGATATCTTCGCTAAATTTAAATGATTACAACATTGCACCTAAGTTTAGTTTATCATTAAGCCCCTTGGGTGCCATAACTCCCAAACGGATAATCCACTCTGTTTCCTTTTTGATCCACAGTGCCCCTCTATCCCCGCCTCTCTTAGATGCTGGGACATGGTCGATCATACGATATCTGAGGCCAGCTAGAGTATGCCGTGCCTCTAAAAAATGTCTTGCGCTCTCTAGCGCTAATTTAATGCTGGAACGAAGTACCGCCATCCGCTCCTTGAATTTCCGTTGGGTCTTTCCAATATATGAAAGTCCGCAGGGACAAATAATCTATTTGTGTTTCTCTTGTTTAAACAGTTTGCATATCACTGTCCGGTTGTTATGGTGATGGGGACGCGCGTCGCGCCTGTGTGCGATGACGTCATCGAGCGGCGCTGCGGCCGGGGACTCCCGTGGTGACTGGCGGACGGCTGCGCATTGACGGTATCAGACCGCGGCGGCACGGGTGGGACGCCGGCGCAGACGTCACACTCACATGGTGTTGGTGGGGGATATAAGGTAGGATGTTTTAACAGTTTGATTGTAACCTGATGAAAATCTATTAAGATTGAAACGTTGTTGCAGACTTGGTTGTCGCATGTTGTTTTCTTCCTCAAGCCTTGAGTGCCGCGCCGTCGCCTGTTTATATATATATATATATATATATATATATATAATAGTTTGTTGTGAGTTAGAGGTCTTCAAATGAATTACTTCCCCTATATGGACTGAATCTTCCCCATCTTAAAGACATGATATTGGACATCATGAACTCCATGATTTTATTGCCCAGATCTGTGACTCTGTGACTCATTTCCTAATGCTGGGCGTGGCTAGGAGCTCTCATTGGGTTAGCTCCAGGTCTATCACACCCAGCCCACAGCTGATTGTCCGAGAAACGCTCTCCCACACAATGTTACATCCAAAGGCAGGCTCTGCCCTTTGCCTGCTGTGTGTTCCCTGGACCCCACTCGGCTGCAAAGGGACTTGCCGTCGGGGGGGAAGCTACGGTGCCTGGCCCGGCCATAGGTGCCTTCACTGCCTGCTGCAGGGAGCACCAACAAAGGTCAGCAGCTTAACTGCTTCCAGGTGGAGAAGCAGGAGAAGCATTACCCGCATCTCCCACATCCCCAGCAACACCGGCCCTCTCCCCCATCCGTGTCACCACCGCAGCCACCCCTTCCCCAACCGCAGTGGCTCCAGACTTCCTCCCCCACACGCGACACCCCTGCAACCACCCCTCCCCCACCCGCAGTGGCTCCAGACCCCCTTTCCCACCTGCAGAACCCCCTCACCCACCCCTCCCTCACCCGCGTCACAACCCGCAACCTCCCTCCCTCACTTTCAGCACCCGCCCCTCTTCCATCCATGGCACGCCTGCAGATGCCCCTCCCCCACCCACCGCAGTTGCCCCTCCCCTACCCAAGGTGGCTCCAGACTCCCTCCCCAACCCGCGGCTCCCCCCGCATCCGGCCCTCTCGCACCTGCGGCATCACTGCATCTGCCCCTCCCCCACCCATGCCACTCCCAAAACCACCCCTCCCCCACCTGCGGCAAACACGGACACCCTACCCCATCTGCTACTCCCCCGTACCCGCCACTCTCCTAACCACAGCACCTACTAGGTGACTCATCGTGCCCTGCGTGTGCTGTTCACATCGTCGCGAGATGCTACGGCCCCTTAACCATCGCACGCCCTTTGTACGTGCACTATTTAAAGACTCAAAAAATTAAGAAGGTGTGAAGAGCGGCCGTAGGACGCGATGGATCACCTAGCATATATATAAAATATATAATATATAAAATCATGTTGTAAAGTAGAGATGTGCGGTGGACACTTTTCGGGTTTAGTGTTCTGGTTTTGGATCTGGATCCCCGCTCGTGTTTTGGATCTGGATTGGTTTTGCCAAAACCACCCTTTCGGCTTTGGATCTAGATGATTTTTGAAAAACAAACACAAAAACAGCTAAAATCACATAATTTGGGGGTAATTTTGATCCTACGGTGTTATTAACCTCAATAACATTAATTTCTCCTCACTTTCAGTCTAATCTGAACACAACACCTCACAATATTGTTTTTTAGGCCAAAAGGTTGCACCGAGGTCGCTGGATGACTAAGCTAAGCGACACAAGTGGGCGGCACAAACACCTGGCCCATATAGGAGTGGCACTGCAGTTGCAGACAGGATGGCAGTTTTAAAAACTAGGCCCCAAAGTACACATAATGCAAAGAAAAAAAGTGGTGCATCAAGGTCGCTGGATGACTAAGATATGCGACACAAGTGGGCGGCACAAACACCTGGCCCATCTAGGAGTGGCACTGCAGTGGCAGCAGAATGGCAGTTTTAAAAACTAGGCCCCAAAGAGCACATCATGCAGAGAGAGAAAAAAAGAGGCGCAAGAAGGAATTGTCCTTGGGCCCTCTCACCCACCATTATGTTGTATAAACAGGACATGCACACTTTAACAAACCAATCATTTCAGCGACAGGGTCTGCCACACGACTGTGGCTGAAATGATTGGTTTGTTTGGGCCACCACCAAAAAAGAAGCAATTAATCCCCACCACCAAAAAAGAAGCAATTAATCTCTCCTTGCACAAACTGGCTCTACAGAGGCAAGATGTCGTCCTCATCCTCCGATTCCTCACCCCTTTCAGTGTGTACATCCTCATCCTTAGAGTATTAATTCATCCACACTGAAATCCACCATCACAGGTCCCTGTGTACTTTCTGGAGGCAATTGCTGGTAAAGGTCCTCCTGGAGGAATTTATAATTCCTTTTGATGAACATCATCTTCTCCACATTTTGTGGAAGTAACCTCCTACGCCGATCGCTGACAAGGTTACTGGCTGCACTAAACACTCTTTCCGAGTACACACTGGAGGGGGGACAACTTAGGTAAAATAAAGCCAGTGTGTGCAAGGGCCTCCAAATTGGCTCTATTTCCTGTCAGTATACATAAGGACTGTCTGACATGCCTGCTTGGATGCTGTCACCGATATAATACTCCACCATTCTTTCAATGGTGACAGCATCATATGCAGTGACAGTACACATGTCAGTAATTGTTGGCAGGTCCTTCAGTCCGGACCTGATGTCAGCACTTGCTCCTGACTGCCCTGCATCACCGCCAGTGGGTGGGCAAGGAAATTGTATCCTTTTCCTCGCAGCACCAGTTGCGGGAGAAAATGAAGGAGGCTTTAAACCTAGGATCGATCACGGTGGCCAAAATGTAGTGCTCTGATTTCAACAGATTGACTACCCTTGAATCCTGGCAAAGTGAATGAAGGGCTTCATCCACAAGTCCCACATACTTAGCAGAATCGCTCCATCTTAGCTCCTCCTTCAATTTCTCCAGCTGCTTCTGCAAAAGCCTGATGAGGGGAATGACCTGACTCAAGCTGGCAGTGTCTGAACTGAGTTCACGTGTGGCAAGTTCGAAGGGTTGGAGAACCTTGCACAGCATGGAAATCATTCTCCACTGCGCTTGAGTCAGGTGCATTCCCCTTCCTTTGCCTATATCATAGGTGGATGTGTAGGCTTGAATGGCCTTTTGCTGCTCCTCCATCCTCTGAAGCATATAGAGTGTTGAATTTTACCTCATTACCAACTCTTGCTTCAGGTGATGGTAGGGCAGGTTCAGGAGTGTTTGTTGGTGCTCCAGTCTTCGGCGCGCATTCACTTAATGTCGAAAGTGGCCTGCTATTTTTCGGGCCACCGACAGCATCTCTTGCATGCCCTTGTCAATTTTCAAATTAAAATTCCGCACCACCAAATTAATTGTGTGTGCAAAACATGGGACATGCTGGAATTTGCCCAGATGTAATGCACACACAATATTGGTGGTGTTGTCCAATATCACAAATCCCCAGGAGAGTCTAAGTGGGGTAAGCTATTGTGCGATGATGTCCCTCAGTTTCCGTAAGAGGTTGTCAGCGGTGTGCCTATTACGGACACCGGTGATACACAACGTAGCCTGCTTAGGAACGAGTTGGCGTTTGTGAGATGCTGCTGCTGTTGTTGCTGCGGGGAGCAATATATCTACCCAGTGGGCTGTCACAGTCATGTAGTCCTTAGTTTGCCCTCCTCCACTTGTCCACATGTCTGTGGTTAAGTGGACACTGGATACAACCGCATTTTTCTGGACACTGTGGACACTTTTCTTAATGTCCCTGTACACTCCGGGAATCGCTTTCCTAGTGAAGTGGAATCTAGACGGGATTTGGTACCAGGGACACAGTACATCCATCAACTGTCTATATCCCATTGCACTAATGGTGGATACCGGACGCACGTCTAACACCAGCATAGTTGTTATGGCCTCAGTAATTCGCTTTGCAACAGGATGACTGCTATCATATTTGATCTTTCTCGCAAAGGACTGTTGGACAGTCAATTGCTTAGTTCAATTAGTACAAGTCGTCTTCCGACTTCCCCGATGATCGACTCCTAGTGACAACAACAGCAGCGGCAGCAGCAGCAGTAGGCGTACCACTTAAGGATCCTCCAGAGGAAACTCGGTTAGGAGAGGACTCGTCAGTCATGCCAGTGACATGGCCTGCAAGACTACAGACGTTCCTGACTGAGGAGCAAATTCATGTTGAGGAAGTTGGTGGTGTGGCTTGCAGGAGCTTGGGTACAACAGGAAGAAGGGATTTAGGTGTCAGTGGACTGTTTACGCTCTTACCCAAAGTTTCTGAACTTGACAATGACTTCTGATGAATGGGCTGCAGGTGACGTATAAGGGAGGATGTTCCTAGGTGGTTAACGTCCTTACCCCTACTCATTACGGATTCACAAAGGCAACACACGGCTTGACACCTGTTGTCTGGAGTTGTGGAGAAATAATTCCACACCGAGGAGGTGGCTTTTTTTGTTATTTTGCCCAGGCATGACAATGGGCTCTCTCATCCCACGGACAACAACTGTCTCCACTGGTGCCTTATTCAAACAAATCACATCACCATCAGAATCCTCATTGTCAACTTCCTCCTCAGCGCTACATACACCAAGATCCTCCTCATCCTGGTGTACGTCTACAGTGACATCCTCAATCTCAATATCAGCAACTGTACTGGTGGTGCGTGCAAATGGTGGTAGGAGCCTCCTCTTTCCATACAGTCTAGGGAAGGTCAGGCCTAGACATAGCAACCTCGGACACACTTGGATTCTCCTTGGGGATTTGTGATATCTCTGAAAGCACAGTTGTTTTTTCCTATGCTTTAACAAGCTTAGTTTTTTTATTTTTTTCGAGAGGGAGGAGAACTTCCATCCTCATGAGAAGCTGAGCCACCAGACATGAACGTAGGCCAAGACCTTAGCCTTTCCTTGCCACTTCGTGTCGTGAATGGCATATTGGCAATTTTACGTTTCTCGACAGATCATTTTTTTTATCTGATTATTAATTTTTGCTTCTTGGATTTTACATGCCATCTATGACACTGGGCGCCGGCCTTAGCAGATGACGTTGATGGAATTGCATTGTCAATGTCATGACTGGTGGCAGCAGCAGCTTCAGCACTAGGAACTGGAAGTGGTTCCTGATCTTCCACTAATTTTTCCTCCAAATTGTTGTTCTCCATTTCACAGGACAGCACCCCTTTATTATCTCAGCACACAGAACAGGGCCCCTTTATTTTCACAGCACCCCTGTATTCTTACAGCATACAGGAGCAGTGTACTTTTATTTTAACAACTGCACCCTTGAAATTTTACAGCATACAGGACCAGTGTAATGTTATTTTAACAGCAGCACCCCTATATTTTTACAGCATAGAAGACCAGTGTGCTTTCAATTTTGAACAACTGCACCCCTGAATTTTTACAGCATACAGGGTCAATGTAATGTTATTTTAACAGCAGCACCCCTATATTTTTACAGCATACAGGACCAGTGTGCTTTTAATTTACAACAATTGCACCCTTGAATTTTTACAGCATACAGGGTCAATGTAATGTTATTTTAACAGCAGCACCCCTAGATTTTTACAGCATACAGGACCAATGTGCTTTTAATTTTTAACAACTGCACCCCTGAATTTTTACAGCATACAGTGTAATGTTATTTTAATAGAAGCACCCCTATATTTGACAGCATACAGGAGGACAGTGCCCCTTCCCCCTGTACAACACAGTGACAGCCAGGACAGCAACACCCATGTGTGGCTGCAGCACCCATAACAGCACATGAAGAAACACCAGTGACAGCCAGGACAGCACCCCTAACACAGCACAGGTACACCACAGTGACTGCAGCAGCACCCCTACAGGGCACACGCTAACCTCACCCGACGACGCCACCCACAGAGAGACAGAGGTCTGTCTCCCTCACTCTTCAAGTCCAGAGTGAAAATGACAGCGATGCGCTGCTGTTTATATGGCATCCAAAACCTGTGAGATTCCGTCAGTGGGATGATGGCGTTTGGCCTCGTTCTGGTTTCCAAGTCTGGTGGGAAGTCCCGAGCTGGACCCGGATCCAGGCTTGGAGCGTGAAGCTTGGAGGAAGGTTCGGTTGTCTAGAAACTGAATCCGCTTATCTGTAGTGTAAACAATGTTCGATATCAGGCATTTGCGGAAGTTTCATCACAATAATAACCTTCAATCTACTGTATGATTGACAGGCAGCCCAGAGATCATTTACCTCATCAGAAAACATGTTTCTGCAGCTGCAGAGTTGCTGTGTGCTGGGGCTGTGCTGAGGCAGGCTGGATGGGGCTGGGTGGCTCTGGCAAGCACTCCCCGCTCCTTGTGAAGACTCGTAGTACAGGAGGGTCCACCGCGTGACATCATGATGCGGCGTGACGTGCCCCGCTAGATGTGAGATCCTGCAGCATCCCAGCCTGCAGCCACTGGGTAAGTAAGCTTATCACTGCTCGGTGGCGTTGGCGATAACGCGAACGCAACTGCCCGGCCACAGTGGCCTGAAAACCTGTGACAGGCACCGTCCCTAACATAAGTAGGCGTGGTTAGAAACCACCAGGTCCCACCGTTGGATCCCCCGGTCCCTCGGCAGGCCAGTACGAGCCTGTCTGCTAGAGTGGTTGAGGGGAATGTAATAGGGTGTGAGAATCAGAAAGTGAGAGATTTTGTGAGATTTCTCTTGTTTTTTTAAAGTGACAATCATTTACATGGCAAAATCAACCTGGTTTTGGCATGTAAATGCTTGCCACTTTAAAAAAAACACTTTAAAAAAACAGGAGAAATCTCCCCCCGATGTGTCCAGCCAGCACAGAGTCATGACATTGCTAAGTAGCCATCCTTTGATATTATAATCATAAGCATGCCATTGCCATCCTATCTCAATTGCCCGTATTAATATGGGCCCTCATTCCGAGTTGATCGCTCGGTATTTTTCATCGCATCGCAGTGAAATTCCGCTTAGTACGCATGCGCAATATTCGCACTGCGACTGCGCCAAGTAATTTTACAATGGAGATAGTATTTTTACTCACGGCTTTTTCATCGCTCCGGCGATCGTAATGTGATTGACAGGAAATGGGTGTTACTGGGCGGAAACAGGCCGTTTTATGGGCGTGCGGGAAAAAACGCTACCGTTTCCGGAAAAAACGCAGGAGTGGCCGGGGAAACGGGGGAGTGTCTGGGCGAACGCTGGGTGTGTTTGTGACGTCAAACCAGGAACGACAAGCACTGAACTGATCGCACAGGCAGAGTAAGTCTGAAGCTACTCTGAAACTGCTAAGTAGTTAGTATTCGCAATATTGCGAATACATCGGTCGCAATTTTAAGAAGCTAAGATTCACTCCCAGTAGGCGGCGGCTTAGCGTGTGTAACTCTGCTAAAATCGCCTTGCGAGCGATCAACTCGGAATGAGGGCCCTGGTTTATCTGTGTCTTTGTGCATGCAACATTTTCAATGCTGAATTCCTGACTTTCAATGTGCTTATGGGATTTTTGTTGGGAATGTGTGTGCAGCTTTGATGATGAGTACTGTACACACCATCAGTGAAATTGTAGGCAATGACCACTCAGGTAGCTTGACCAGGCTCTGTAGTTTACAAAGAAGTAGTGGATACTCAGCCGTACTCACTATTACAATATCTGGTTCTGGAACAACGTATCTATTGCAGGGTACAGGAACAGCATATCTACCTAGCAGGTTGCTGGTCTTTGGCGCTAAGAGGACATTTCTGCTGCGGGGTACACTGGGCTCCACAAGTCTGGACAATGGGGGTGTAGAATAGGATCTTGATCCGAGGCACCAACAGACTCCAAGCTTTGACTGTTCCCAGAATGCACAGCGCCGCCTCCTATATCACCCCGCCTCCCAGCACAGGAACTCTGTTTGTCAGTTGGTGCTGCAGTAAGCAGGCACTTAACAGAGGGGCTGCTCCAAGCAGCCCTGAGAAAAGCTTTTTATGAGGTAAAAAGTGAAGACTTCAAGGGCAGCAGCGGTGGTAAATGTCTTGTGACATTCACTGCTGCAGCTCCAGCTCTCCCCAGCGGCGCTGTACACTCCCGAGCCCTGGTTGCTGGGTACCTACAGCAGAGGCTCCGGTTTTCTTCATGTTAGACACACACGCCTGGGGCTCTCCAGGATCGCGTGGCCGCGCTTCGGGAGGTAGTAAGTGGGTCCCGCTCGTGGGACCCGGTCTTTATCGCGATCCGGCGCGGTCAGTGGGAGGCGGGCCGCGCGCGCTTGCGGTGGACACTGTGGCAGTACAGGCGATCCCACTAGATCACCAGGGCATGGGCGCAGGTCGGGTTTTCTCTCTAAACCACTTCTTATATCGCCCACAGTACCCGGTGGTTTTGCCAGCAAGGGGGATAAGGCTTAGACCTGAAGTCCCTCCCCCAGCCCCAGGGTGCCATTTCCCGCAAATGTTCCCACCCTGGAGCTGCATATCTGTCTTTTCCTCACTCCCAGTCAGTGTCTGCGACGTCATTATCCCTCAGCTCACTGTTCCTGGGACTGCTTGGGCAAATCCTCCTATGTAAAGCCGCCTGGTTGTCAGCGCTGTGCCTTTACATGACACTTAAGTATTCTACCTGCCTTTTTAGACAGTGATAGTTAAGAAAGAGTGCATTTAGTCAGGGTTTTATAGTACAATTACCCTGTGATATACATCCAGTTCTTACTGTGTACTGTTATATCTACTGTTATATAGCTGTATAAGCTAGTCCAGTACAGTATTATTGTCTGTAATAACCTCTGCATTGTACAAACTGTGACCTTCTGTGTGTGCATTTGATAGCTGAGTGTTGTCCATCTCGTGTCTTTCACTCAACTTGCTATCCCTATATTCTATAACCTGAGGGGGCTTGGTGCGTCAGGTGTTATCTAATATAGGATTTTCAAAAAGATATACTGTATTACGTATTTTTCTCTATGAGTTGGTCACCATATCTCTCCTTTATCTCTGCTAGTGCTGACTACACTGCGCAGGGGTTTGGGATATTGTGCTGCTGATAATTGTACTGTGTTACATGTCTGCTTCTGAGGGTAATGGTTCTGGGGCGGAACATACTGCTGGTGTTGCTGAAGCCACAGGCACATATGAGGAGAATATAGCAGCTGTGGGCTCTGGTTCTGGGGGCTCCTTGCCCCCCAGTGGGACTGTGGCAACAGAGGCACATACTGACCCACCGTGGGACGCTTTTTCCACGCTTCTGCATACGCTAGTTCCTAAACTAACACCCCCTATGGGACCCCCAATGCCGGTACAACCGTATGTGGGCCCTGCAGCTAACCCGCCGTGGGCGGACGATTTATCTGCTCAATTAAAGAAGTTGAACCAGTCCTTGACTACTAAAAAGTCTGACCAACGTTCGTCTAAGTCCAAGAGGTCCTCTAAGCGAGCGCTCGTCTCCTCACAATCCACTGCTGTCACTGACACCTCGTCTGATAAGGACGGCACTTACACTGACCCCACAGGTTCTGACTCAGATACGGCTGATGGGGAGGGTAGTTTACATGTGGATGTTCCTGACCTTTTGGAGGCTATTAAGTTAATTCTGCAGATTACGGATGATCCCGAGCCATCCGTGCCTCCTTAGAAACCAGATAGGTTCAAGCGTCAGAAGGTGGTTAAACAGGTTTTACCTCACTCTGATCACCTAGTGGATATACGTCAGGAACCCTGGGAAAACCCGGGTACGAAGTTTGTGCCTCAAAAGTGGATGCTGGCTCGCTATCCCCTCGCGCCAGAGCTGTCTAAGAATTTGGAAACACCTCCTCCAGTGGACTCACATGTGGCTAGGATGGTGGTTTCCTCAGTTCTACCTGTCACTACCATCACGTCTCTGAAAGAGCCTACGGATAAACGTGTGAAGGGTTGTCTAAAAGCGATTTACACCCTCACGGGTGCTGCACAAAGGCCTACTATTGCAGCTTCATGGGCTGCGGAGGCTATTGAAGCACGGGCCTTGGAGTTAGAAGCTGAAATCTCCTCTGACCATGCTAGACAATGCTTGTCATATATTGTCACAGCTTCTCGATATATTAAAGAGGCAGCTTCTGATGCCGGTATCCTGGCAGCCAAGGCCTCTACTACGTCAGTCCTGGCTCGCCGGATATTGTGGCTGAGATCCTGGTCTGTGGATCTGGACTCTAGAAAAACCCTGGAGGTACTCCCTTTCAAGGGAGATATTCTGTTTGGGGAGGACTTAAATAAGATAGTGGCTGACTTGGCTACTGCCAAAACTGCCTGTCTACCTAATACCGCTCCTTCTCTGTCGAAGGCTAAAGGTACGTCCTTTCGACCCTTTCGTCCTTCAGGCAAAGCAAAAAGTCAGGCGTACCATAAGCAGGCCCGCACTTCCAAACCTGGTCAGCCGAAGCCCAAAAGAGTGGGCTGCCCGTCAGCCAGCTGCCAAGACGATAAGCCTGCCGCATGACGGGGTGGGCCCCTGGGGGATCCCAGGGTGGGAGGCCGGCTTCTAGTGTATACCCAGGAATGGTTCAGATGCCTGGGTACGGGAAGTCGTTACTCGAGGTTACGCCATTGCCTTCAAAAACCGACCCCCTTATCGATTTTGCCAGACAGACATCCCTTTGGACCGGACAAAGGCAAAAACTCTACACTCGGTGGTACAGACCATCCTGAATACAGGAGACGTAGTACAGGTGCCTCTTGCTCAGAGGGGCCGGGGGTACTATTCTCCGCTGTTTCTAGTCCCGAAACCGAATGGGTCCTCCCGGCCCATTCTCAACCTCAAGGCATTGAACAGGTTTGTGAAGATTTCCAAGTTCCATATGGAAACCCTTCGCTCTATAGTTCTGGCCTTGGAACCTGGGGTCTACATGGTCTCCTTGGACATACAGGATGCTTACCTGCATATTCCTATAGCAGTGTCACATCAACAATACCTGAGGTTTGCTATTGGCAACATCCATTACCAGTCTCGGGCGTTACCTTTTTGGTTTAACAACGGCTCCGCGAGTCTTCACCAAAGTTATGGCGGTGATGACGGTGGTTCTCCGCCATCAAGGGGTCAGGATACTGCCGTATCTGGACGACTTGTTAATCCTGGCAAATTCCCAGATCTTCTCCTGTGTCATCTGGATATGATGGTCCGGTTTCTAAAAGCCCACGGGTGGCTCATCAACTGGAAGAAATCCTCCCTGGTCCCTGCTCAGAGCATGGTGCACCTGGGAGCGCTGTTAGACACTCACAACCAGAGGTTGTTCTTGTCTCAGGAGAAAGTCCTGAAGCTTCAGGACAGGATTCGTTGCTTCCTTTCTCGTCCGCAAGTGTCAATACATTCGGCTATGCAGGTGCTGGGCCTCATGGTGTCAGCATTCGACATGGTGGAGTATGCTCAATTCCATTCGCGCCCCCTCCAGAAGCTGATTCTAGCCAAGTGGGACTGCCTGCCTCACCGGATCAGGTCTCACATGATCTTATTGACTCCGGAGGTCCGTCTGTAGCTGCTCTGGTGGCTCCAGGACCAACAATTGTGCAGGGGCCGTCCCTTCTGGATATCCAACTGGGTCCTGTTGACAACAGATGCCAGTCTAAGAGGTTGGGGCGCGGTGCTGGAGCAGCACTCCTTACAGGGTCGGTGGACCAAGGAGGAATCTCTCCTCTCGATCAACATTCTGGAGTTGCGGGCGGTCTTCAATGCGTTGAACCTGGCCCAGCATTTAATTCAGAACCATCCTGATCAAGTACAGTAGGACAACACCACCACAGTGGCATACATAAATCATCAAGGCGGCACTCGAAGCCGTTTGGCAATGAAGGAAGCCTCATGGATTCTACAGTGGGCAGAACGCCATCTACCGGCAATATCGGCAATATTCATTCCGGGAGTCCTGAATTGGGAAGCGGATTTTCTCAGTCGTCAGGACGTGCATGCCGGCGAGTGGGGCCTCCATCCAGAAGTGTTTCAACTCCTCGTGGAAAGGTGGGGTCTTCCAGATGTGGATCTGATGGCATCTCAACACAATCACAAGGTTCCGGTCTTCGGAGCAAGGACATGGGATCCTCAAGCAGCATTCGTGGATGCGCTGGCGGTGCCGTGGAGGTTTCGGCTGCCGTACGTGTTCCCTCCGGTGTCACTCCTGCCCAGGGTAATTCGGAAGTTCAAGCAAGAAAAAGGAAATCTGCTTCTCATAGCTCCGGCGTGGCCCAGACGGCACTGGTTTTCAGACCTGCAAGGCCTATCATCAGAGCGTCCACTTCTACTTCCACAACGCCCAGACCTCCTCATTCAGGGCCCATGTGTCTACCAGGACCTAGCCCGGCTATCTTTGACGGCATGGCTCTTGAAGCTTCCGTCTTGAGGGCTAAGGGTTTTTCTGAAGAGGTCATTAAAACTATGTTGCGGGCCCAGAAACCGGCTTCTGCTCGGATTTACCATAGGGTCTGGCATTCATACTTTGTTTGGTGCACATCTAACAATTATGACGCTTCCAAGTTTAGTATAGCCAAACTTTTGGCTTTTCTGCAGCAGGGCCTAGATTTAGGCCTGCGTCTGGCTTCCCTCAAGGTTCATATTTCTGCCTTGTCGGTGTGGTTTCAGAGAAAAATTGCGACTTTACCTGATGTTCATACTTTCACTCAGGGTGTGTTGCGTATCCAACCTCCCTATGTCCCGCCTGTGGCTCCTTGGGACTTGTCGGTGGTTTTGGAGGCGTTGCAGGAGCCTCCATTTGAACCTTTTGATTCAGCTGACCTTAAGTGGCTTTCCCTTAAGGTGGTGTTCTTGCTGGCCATTGCTTCTGCTAGAAGAGTGTCGGATCTGGGTGCCTTGTCTTGTAGTTCCCCATATCTGATTTTTCACCGTGACCGGGCAGTTCTTAGGACTCGTCCCGGATATTTACCTAAGGTGGTTTCTTCGTTCCACCTTAATCAGGAGATTGTGGTTCCAGCCTTTGTCTCTCCTGATTTGTCTCCCAAAGAGCGGTCTTTGAATGTGGTACGGGCTCTCCGTATCTATGTGAAGAGAACTGCTTCTATTCGAAAATCTGATTCTCTCTTTGTTTTGTTTGGATTTCACAAACGCGGCTGGCCTGCTCACAAGCAGACCATGGTCAGATGGATTAGAATGGTGATTGCACATGCTTATGTGAAGGCTGGTCTGTCAGCTCCTGCTCACATTACGGCCCACTCTACTCGGTCTGTTGGACCTTCTTGGGCGGCCCACTGTGGTGCGACCCTTGATCAATTGTGCAAGGCGGCTACGTGGTCCTCCGGGAACACGTTCATAAGGTTCTATGCCTTCGATACTGCCGCTTCCCAGGATGCTTCCTTGGGACGCCGGGTTCTTGTGCCCACTACAGTGCGTCCCCTCCCATAAGAAACTGCTTTAGGACATCCCCATTTTCCAGACTTGTGGAGCCCAGTGTACCCCGCAGCAGAAAACGAGTTTTATGGTAAGAACTTACCTTTGTTAAAACTCTTTCTGCGAGGTACACTGGGCTCCACAAGGCGCCCACCCGGACGCACTTAGCTTCTTTGGGTTGATATGGCATTAGCCGCTGACACTTCTCTTGTCATGAGAGTGTGGTATATGTGGCTACTAACCGTTGTCGTCTCTTTTCCTGCTACTGCATTGGGCTGGTTAACTAAAACTGAGCTCCTGTGCTGGGAGGCGGGGTGATATAGGAGGTGACGCTGTGCATTCTGGGAACAGTCAAGCTTTGAGTCTGTTGGTGCCTCGGATCAAGATCCTACTCTACACCCCCATTGTCCAGACTTGTGGAGCCCAGTGTACCTCGCAGAAAGAGTTTTAACAAAGGTAAGTTCTTACCATAAAACTCGTTTTGTCCTCCATAATGTCACTCATACACAGTGGCTAGCTGGCACTACGCATGCACAGATACTCTATTGGTGGCCATCTTGGTGAGGGAATGAAGCATCCCTTGAATAGCCATTTTGTTTGATACTGTGCAGTAGAGTATTTTAAAGAAGCTTCCTTGTAGCAACCTTTAAAAAGGGTGAGGTCATACAACAGTACATCATTAAATCAAGAAACTTGGGTTTGACCTTCTTCTCTGGAACTTCCACTTTCCTGATAACATAGGCCTTAGAAACAGTCTCTTGACTCAATACTTTTAAACTGTTGTCACTGTCACAATGCTTGATGTTTTTGTACTTTGGACTCTTGTTTCTTGAAAAAAAATCTCTTTTCCTATAGCAGACCTCCATTCAAACCAGTCACTCTTTGATTTTAGCTCTTGAACCTCCTGAGGTACACAAAATGTAATATTTGCAAATTTTTCAACTTATCTTTTGGGTAGCTTGCCGATATTTGAGCTAGTAGATGACCTTTGTTGTGGTTGAACTTCCATGCTGGTAGTTTCTGGTTCAGAACTGTCTCCAGCTGCTGACATGTCCAATGACACATGCTCAGTCTGCATGTAAAAGCTGGCTTTTGTGCAACTTGTATTGTTGCTTTAAATACAATGTCCATTGATAAGCTTTCTTGTAGTTGGATTCCACAATCTGTAGCCTTTACTCACATGACTCTATCTGAGCAGTATGCAATTTATTGACTTTGAAGCCAGCTTGTGTCTTCTCTCCTTTGGTATATGAACATAAGCAGCACTTCCAAATGTTCTCAGATGCTTTACACTTTACTTTACACTTTCTATTATACCAAGCCTCAGTTGGTGTTATGTCCATCAGGGCAACGGTTCTTAACGTAGACTGCGGTGGACATAGCTTCCTCCCAAAACTGTTTCTCTAAGTTGGCACCCTTCAGCATATACCGTGCTTTCTCCACTAGTGTATGGTTTAAATTCACTAATTGCATTTTGCATAAGTCTATATACAGCGGTATACTGATGCTCTATTCCATACTTTTCTATGGATTGTGTTAGTTGTTCCACCTCTCTATTGAGATACTTTCCTCTGTTATTAGATCTCAGAATTTAAAGTCTGCTGCCCCTCTTGTTCTCTACGAGTCTCTTGTAATCTGCAGTTTTCTTTGCTACTTCTGATTTCTTCGTTATAAAGTACACATGTATCATTTTATGAAGTATCTATATCTACTGCAAGACTTTAATTCTATTGGTCCACACACATCTGAATGTACTATTTCAAGTGGTGCTTTAGCTATAGTGGTTGACTAGGGTGATGGTTAACAGCTTTATTTTCCAAATATGCAGCTTTACTGAACGGATTTTTCTGCGTTAGTTACTGACAGTCCTGTAGACATCCAGTTCTACAACTTTTGAACACGGTGTCATATCCAAGGAAGGACGTGTGGTGACGTAAATGGCTCAGGAGGCACTGGTTAGTACCAGAGCCAGGTGTACATGCAAGCCCGGTGCTACTCGCTCAGCAAAGGGATGCAGCGCAGGTAGGCGCCAGGGAGGAGAGGCGCTTTCCCTGCACTGCATCCCCGCTGCTGCACCTGGCCTCCCTGCTGCTGCTGCCTGCTGTGCCTTTCACTGTATGACAGGCAGCGGCGCCGGCAGTTTAAAGCCTCCTCTCCCCTCCTGTAACAGGGCGGGATGTACTAAACTTCCCTGCCGCGTTATTTGGCTTTTCTCAGTGCTCTTTGTATTATCTTTGTGGCTACTGGTCACCACTCCGCTGCCCGGCGCTACCTGTTACTCCCCCACTCTCCCTGTCTTCATACTCCTCTCTAGCGTGATGGAACCAAACACGTGATGTGCCTGCCAGGAAGCTGTGACAAGTGCTCATGCGCAGGTGATGGGGAGCGCAGCACGACCAAGCTCTACGGAGAGCGGAGGAATCAGTGGCCACGGCGGTGATGATACGGATGGCAGAGAGGAGAATGAAGACGGGGAGCGTTGGGGAACAACGGGTAGCAACGGGCAGCGGAGCAGTGACCAGTAGCCATGAAGATAATACAAAGAGCTTCTGAGAAAAGCCAAATAATGTGACGGGGGAAGTTAGTATATCCCGCCCACAGTGACTAACTTATCGGCCTGAGGGAGGCAGAGCTACACGGCCAAAAAGGGGGCAGGGCTACACAGGTAAAAGGGGGCAGGGCTACATGGGACCAGAAGACTGAAGTACCACAGAGGACATGCTGCTCCAGATCCTGCCAGCCAGACTGATAAGTGAAGGGAGAGTGAGTAAGTGTGTGTGTGTGTGTGTGTGTGTGTGTATGTGTGTGTGTGTGTGTATTTATGTGTGTGTGTGTGGGGGGGGGGGAATGTGAATAAACAGCACTTCCGTGGGTGTTATTTGTAAGCTGCGCTACTACTAGGGCATTACGTGTAAGCTGCGCTACTACTGGGGGCATTATTTGTAAGCTGCACTACTATGGTGGGCGTTATGTGTAAGCGGCGCTACTACTGGGACTTTACGTGTAAGCTGCGCTACTACTGGGGGTGTTATTTGTAAGCTGCGCTACTACTGTGGTGTTACGTGTAAGCTGTGCCACAACTCGGGGTGTTACGTATAAGCGGCGCTACTACTGGGGCGTTATGTGTAAGCTGCACTACTACTGGGGGCATTACGTATAAGTGGCGCTACTACTGGGGTAGTTATATGGAAGCGGCGCTACTACTGGGGCATTATGTGGAAGCGGTGCTACTACTGGGGCGTTATGTGTAAGCTGCGCTACTACTGGGGGCATTACATGTAATCTGTGCTACTACTGGGGGCGTTATGTGTAAGCGGCTCTACAACTGGGGTCGTTATGTGGAAGCGGCGCTACTACTGGGGCATTATGTGTAAGCTGTGATACAACTGGGGCGTTATGTGTAAGCAGCGCGACTACTGGGGGTGTTTTAAATGGGGGTACTACTGTGTGGCCACGTCCCTTCCTTCTGAGACCACATCCTTTTATTGACAAGCGATGTCCCTTTGTAAAGTATGGGAGGGCGCAAATTTATAGTTTGCAGGGGGGCGCCGAACACCCTAGCACAGGCTCTGTGTACATGCAATATATGAGCCAAAGGGTGCATGTGGGTATAATTTGGTGCATTTTGATCAGAGATGTGTGGAAAAGATAGGTAGCATGCGGCTGTGTCCATCTCTGAATCGCCCCCCTAGTCAAAACTCTGGCTTATACATTAGTTTGACGCAAAAGGCTCTGCCTCACCTCACCACACGTCACTGATCCAAGGTGATCGAATCTTCTATGCCAGAATTACAATGACTGAGACTCACTTGCCATCATTGCATAGCAGTGCTGTCTATAAACAGGTTGGAATTGACTTGTCGGCAGCGGGATACCAGCGGTCAGAATATCGTCCACGGCATCCCGATAGTTAGAATCCCGACAGGGGAAGGTTCTACCTAGCCCTAACCCTCCCTTTCCGTAGCCTAAACCTAACCCCCTCCCCCTCCCCCCCCCCCCCCTTCACACACACAGCCTAACCCTAACGCTCCCTGGTGGTGCCTACACCTAACCCCCCTCCCCACAGCCTAAACCTAACCCCCCCTCCCTCGCTCGGCGTACCTCTCCGGCGTGGCGGTGGATGAGCGTTCAGGATCCTGGCTGTCAGGATTCCAACTTCGGGCTGGAGACCCTATTTGGGATGCCAGTGTCGGCATTCTGAATATTGTTGGGATTCTGATTGCCAGGATCCTGACCTCCGGGATCCATACTGGATCCCCTATAAACACAATTGCTGGGGCCTTGTGCTTATAGTGATGATTGTCACGCTATTGTCTCTCACAATGCATTTTTCTTCTTGCAAATTGAATTCTGTGGCCTCTTTGCTCTAAGACACTAATGACAATAAGATTTGTTACCATTTCTGACACATAAAATGGACATTCTAAAACCTACATTAGTTAATTTGTTACAAACACCTATATAAAAATGGCTCACCCATGGAGACTGGTATAAAGTCATATTTCCTTTGTTAGTTGGTGCAATAATAAGCTGCAAATAAATATCCACAAATGTAATGGTCCGTATAAGGGGGGTAATTCCAAGTTGATCGCAGCAGGATATTTTTTAGCAGTTGGGCAAAACCATGTGCACTGCAGGGGGGACAGATATAACATTTGTAGAGAGTTAGATTTGGGTGGGTTATTTTGTTTCTGTGCAGGGTAAATAATGGCTGCTTTATTTTTACACTGCAATTTAGATTGCAGATTGAACACACCACACTCAAATCTATCTCTCTCTGCACATCTTATATCTGCCCCCCCCCCTGCAGTGCACATGGTTTTGCCCAACTGCTAAAAAATTTCCTGCTGCGATCAACTTGGAATTACCCCCAAGGTGAACATCTCCAGAGAAGTTTTGGATCTTGGATACTGTTGCCGACCTTCTCACAATCCACCGGCTGTTAATATCCATACTGTTAGATGCCCAGTGTACAACGAAAACACCTACAGTGCAATCGGAGGTTAGCAGTCCTCACTAATTCTCTCACTGCAATGCTGGTGATAAAGCTAAATATTTATCGTATATATATCCCTATATGAGGTCTTAGAACACTGTACGCTATCTACGTAAGAAGTACCGTAAGGGTACGCAAGTTGCATATCGATCGCTTAGCCGTGATTGAGACGCTCAGGCGTCACGTTCACTCACGGCCAAGTGATCACAGGCAGGCACGCTATTGGCTGTTGGCTATCGTAATGATTCGCTATAGCGTAGCGGCGCTCGGGACCACGAGGAGATCACCAGCGATGCAGACGCTCACAACGTTAAACCTTTATATCTATACCTTTGGCAATGAAATACACAGCAAACCTTAGTGTAGAGACAAAGTGTAAGTGCAACCTTGTGTAACCTGATTAACTACAAAGCTGCTTGAGCGTCACCGACGCTCAGGGAATACTTAACACTAAAAAGAATACACAGATACCTGGGCTTAGGGTCCGAAACCTATTATATGTATTATGACTATTATACTTGCAAAAAGAATCACAGTACAAAGCATACACTACAATATAACATAAACCACCTAACCAGATAACTACACAGGAAATACAATACAATACAATTAAGTCTAATCAAGGGAAAATACGAGAGAAAGAGAAGAGAGGGAGAGAGAGAAATGGCTCACAGTAAGACAATATGATTACGGAGAGAACTTACGCACAAGGGGAAACGATCGCATGCGCCTCGATATCCAGCTCCCGATTATCAGCAATGAGAACCGTTGATGAGAGTGAAGTTGGATATGGTCGGCCCGCTATTTATGCCCCACACACAATACAATTCAATGGTCCCTACAATCTCATTGTTCATTGGACACAGGAATTCGGCTCTGCATTATAACAAAAGGTCATAGGTTGATTCATACAGGTGGGCTGTGACTGTTTCCAACTGTTCAGGTGGGTGGGATACTGGTTTTCCCGCCGCATGATTAAGTATGAACAAATAATAGTAAATGGACATAAACTTCTTATGTCCATAACTATTCGCACGAGCGATTAATCCGCTCCAAACCAACACCGGAATATTGCTATTTAAATACTCTTCCGATGGGTACCAAACACTGCTGTATGACCCCTGTTAGACCCTTCGTACAATACAAAGAGGAATCTCTCCGTTCAGGAACATGCTATGTTAACCAAACTTTCAGAATCTATCAAAGGGACCATGATCTATAAAATACATTATTAGTGAAAATATGTAACGATTGAGTCGCACGCTACGACTACACAAACTTTACCGTAAATACGCATACCGTGCACCAGCGGGTGCACGCAACAGCGGGTATGCGCCTTCACGGGAGAGCGCACGCATGCGCAGCGCGGACCAGTGTGAGGTGCAAATATGGCAGTGTGTATAGAGATATTTTTCTGACTTTGACAGTCCACCCTTTGGCAGTCAATAATAACTGCCACCTTCTAAAACATTTCAAAAGGAGAAAAATATATGTCAGGGGTTAATTCATTTCCATGGTTGGGTGAGGGAGGAGAGAGGAGTAGGTGTGAAGAGGGTATGACCTAGTGTGATAGCAGAAGCATGTGTGTATGAGTCCATGTTTGGGGGGTCATGTATCATCGTGCCGTACGTGTTGTAAATCAAGCTTCGAGGTATTGCGAAGTATACATTTGAATTCCTTCTTATCCCGTGGTACGGGTCTGTGGATGGGCTGTCAAACTTTACCGAGCTCTTTTCGGATTTTGAACAAAATGGGGAGCACATTTTTAGTTGATGATACATAAATGGGGGAATATGTGATTGCTGATATCTGTGCCTGTATTCCCTATACTATGTGTGTCATTACCTGAGGGTTGTAGAAATGAAGAAAAGACATAATTACGGTAAATGCGGTGGTATTCTATGTCAGGTTAATGTACATCTGTCGGTTGAAGTTTTGTTCGGTATCAGTTGAAAGTCGTCTTCTTTGCGCTGTTTTGCTCATTAGGCGTGAGCAATAAGCTTTGTCAATGCCATTAGATTTACAAAAAATGTTGGGCTAGCGTAATTTTAAGAATTCTAGGGAAACTGGGGATCCATGGCAAAGTTCATCAAATGTCCATATCTCAAGTGGTCAAGACTCCTTCTTTGGTCCATCCGTTGTCTGTATAGCGTCTCATCAACTTCCTCGTCCAAGGGGGTCTTGTTATCTTGGAGAAAAACCAGAAAAACAGGTGAAAGAAAGGGACCGTATAATCGCATTTTCATCACATCATTGTTTCTATCGTTGGGTCGTAAATCAAATCCAGGTTAATTACAGTTTCCTCACTCCTCAAACTCATCACTCTGGTACTTTGTTTGCACCTCATTAAAGCCTGCCCGCATCTAAATATCAATCCAATCGATATAACGACACCTAAGATACATAGTAGAAACTTCCCAACATCCATTATGACTCCTTGAGCCCAGTCTCCCAAACCGGAGAACCAATTTCGCGGGTTCAACCATGACACCCAACCAGTCAGCTCATTACCTACAGCAGCAAGAGTGAGATTGTGTTTTCGGCGAAATTCCCACTTCAATTGGAGAATATCGTCCATCTTTTGGTCTATGACCTCGACCGGATCCTCGGTGCTATTTGTGATATACGTGCAACACTTCACGCCGTACTGTGTTGCCAATGTAACACAATATCCGCCTGTCACTGCTGTGAGGTAATTAAGAACCATTCTATGCTGTACCAGTTCTGTTTTATAAGCTTGAAGTTCTCTTCCAGTGTATCTAAACGTGTCATCATACATTTCAGTGATATTATCTAACAAATTGGCGAGTGCGGAAATGTATCTATAATTCATCACTCCTCGAGCGGTGCGAGTGAAATCTAACGCCACCAGAACCTGAATCCCGGTGGATTCATGGATCAGATCAGAGGCCGGATGCTCTAACCTTTCTGACAGTTGTCTTTTAACGAGGTGCTCGTAATGAGTGTGAGTATAAGGAGCTTGGGCACCACGGTGTATGTCTTTCATTTTGTCATGTGTTACAGTCATTACTTCAGGCAATACTTTTCCAATATAACACAATCCTTCCGAGTTTGGGGCAAGCCACTTGTACGCCTTTCTCCCGCATATGAAATATGCATCATCGGGGAGAACATATGGGACGGAGAAAGACATTACCATATTACACACCTTCCAGGTGAAATCTCCTAGCCCTAATTCTTCCATCTGCTTAATGCACGTATCAGGTTGTACGATATGTGCACAGTATCCTGGTGATACTTCTCCAACTCTAGTAATCCTATTTCCTAAGGTGTATCTATACCGGAAAGATTTTCCTCTACTGGCTATGTGGCGTACAAGCTCTGTATCTGTAGGCATTCTATCTGCTCTATGTGAAAAGGTCATGGTGTGGTTACTCCATGATACTTCCCAATTTCCCGGCTTTCTGGGATTGGAGATGTTAAAACATAATAGGGACCTATCCACGTGGTATTGGTGGAGCTTCAAACTAGGAGGGCTGGAGATATTAAACCTCCGGTCCACCGGTCTCCCACCATTTAACTCAAGTACCTCCCCTATCGTTAAAGGAAATGGTACTAGTCCTGATTTGCTATGACCCTGAGGTACTTGAGAGCATACCCAACAATCTGTTTTGTTTAATACATTACCCACTAAGGAGTGATAATCACTCAATGGATGCCGGTCCATATGGATATTAAAACTGGATTGGCATTTCTTTATGCACCCATCCTCAATGACATTGTTACAGAGCCTACAGATACAGTTTTCTTCAGCTAACAATCCGTCACAATTTCTTCTATGATCAATGCTATCAGATCGTTTTCTGATACTCGCCTTTGCTTGTTGGTTAGGTTGATCTTGGAAAACTACGCCTCCATCTTTATCATCAGAACCCATTCCAGAACCTCTCTCGACCTCCATGGTATTCTCGCCGGAACAGACTGCTCTGGTCAACATCATGGTCAACAGGAAAATCCGGATCACAGTCTCTTGGGGCAAGTCCATCTTTGAGGAGGAAACGAAGAAAAATGAGAAAGGGGAAAAAGAATTTTCAAGGGAGAGGGGATGGGAAGTGGAGAAAAACAATAAAAGGGAGTGGGGAGTCGACAACTGCTTTCGGTCTTCAAGGCTCAGGTGCCGCCTCAGTCCTCCTGGAACAGACACTCCAGTGATACAACCTCTACCGTCTGTTCCTTATCACGGGACTTCTCTGGATCAGCAACCTTCTTGCAGTGGGATGAATGAACCCAAGTCTCTCTCTCAGCAACTTTCAATGCTGTAGTGCTAGTCAATAAGACCTGGTATGGTCCTTCCCATCTGTCAATAAGGCAACCTGAGCGTAGAAAATTTCGTATCATTACATAATCCCCAGGTTCAATGTCATGACAATTACTATCAGGTAGATCAGGAATCACCAACTTTAGATTATCATTTTGATTCCTTAACTGTTTACTCATGTTAATCAAGTACTTTACAGTTACTTCATTGTTACATTTCAAATCATCCTGAGGGTTAATCATGACATGCGGTTGTCGACCAAATAAGATTTCAAAGGGGGACAGATTAAGAGGGGACCTGGGAGTGGTTCTGATACTGTACAGTACAATGGGTAAAGCTTCTGGCCATGTCAATCCTGTCTCTGCCATCACTTTACTCAATTTATTTTTAATAGTGCTGTTCACTCTTTCGACCTTCGCACTCGCCTGTGGACGGTACGGAGTGTGCAGCTTGCTATCAATTCCCATCAACTTACACATTCCTTGAAAGACATCACCTGTAAAATGGGTACCCCTATCACTTTCGATTATTCTAGGGATACCATATCTACATACAAATTCCTGCACAATTTTCTTAGCTGTAAACATAGCGGTATTTGTAGCTGCAGGAAATGCTTCGACCCAATTCGAGAAAACATCTATACAAACAAGTACATATTTCAAATTCCGACAAGGGGGTAATTGAATGAAGTCAATTTGTATTACCTGGAAAGGGCCGCCGGCAGGTGGGATATGGGATGGTTCTGTAGGTATTGCCTTTCCAATATTCTTTCTCAGACAGGTAAGGCATGACATTGCTCTTTTACTCGCATGAGAGGAGAATCCTGGGGCGCACCAATATGCTCTTACCAATTTGCACATTCCCTCCTTGCCTAGATGAGTCAGCCCGTGAGCTGCTTCAGCCAGACATGGAAGATATGCTCTGGGGGCCACTGGTTTACCATGTCCATCCGTCCAGAGCCCTGAGGACTCCTGGCCATATCCCTTTGCCTTCCAGACCGCTCTTTCCTGTGTGGAACACAAATTTTGCATTTTACGCAACTTCTGTGTGTTGATGGTATTGAATACCATCAGTTGTGTGGTGTCTGTCTGTATGGGGGTAGCAGCTGCTAACTTAGCAGCTTCGTCTGCTCGGCTGTTACCAAGTGATACTGGGTCTTGGCTATATGTATGTGCTTTACATTTGATAACAGCCACTCTGTCGGGTTCCTGTATCGCTGTTAGAAGCCTTTTTATGTGAGCTGCATGCGCTACCGGTGTACCAGCTGCCGTCATGAAATTTCTGAGGCGCCATAGGGCTCCGAAATCATGGACTACCCCGAATGCGTATCTAGAATCGGTGTAGATATTGGCTGACTTACCCTTAGCCAATTCACATGCTCTGGTTAGGGCGACCAGTTCAGCAACCTGGGCTGAGTGAGGTGGGCCTAGCGGTTCCGCTTCTATGGTGTCTTGGTCATCTACGACTGCGTATCCAGTACACAAGTCTCCCGAGTCTGACTGTCTGTGACAACTACCGTCCGTGTAGAACGTGAGTTCTGCATCTTCCAGTGGGTTGTCACTGATGTCAGGCCTTGCGGTAAAATTTTGGGTCAAATATTCCATACAATCATGTGTATCTTCCTTTGTATTAAATCCTCCTTCCCCATCACTCTCACCTTCCACCCTTTGTGCCTGACCAGGCACACCTGGGAGATATGTTGCAGGATTTAATGCACTGCATCTCCTTATGGTGATGTTTACGGGGGCCATTAGTGCTAATTCCCATCTTGTAAACCTCGCTGATGAGACGTGTCTGGTTTGGGCAGAATTCAATAAGGCTGACACTGCATGTGGTGTATGGATTGTGAGGTTGTGGCCTAGCACGACATCTTCGCTTTTTGTCACTAGCAATGCTATTGCAGCAACGCTTCGCAAGCATGTGGGGAGGGATCGCGCTACCGTATCTAGCTGAGCGCTGTAGTATGCAACTGGCCTGCTGGCATCACCATGTTTTTGGGTTAGTACTCCTGCCGCGCAACCAGCATTTTCTGTTCCGTATAGTTCAAAGGGTTTCCCATAGTCTGGCATACCTAGTGCTGGTGCCTGCGTTAGGCACTGTTTGAGTCTCTCAAATGCTGTTTCGGACTCGTCTGTATGCGAAATCCTATCAGGTTTGTTTGAGGAGACCATTTCCTGCAAAGGTAACGCCAAAATGGAAAACCCTGGGATCCAATTACGGCAATACCCACACATTCCTAAAAACGTTCTGATCTGTTGCTGGGTTTGTGGCAGGGTCATGTCTCTAATTGCTTGGATTCTATCAGCGGTCAGGTGTCTCAGTCCTTGTGTTAGACAGTGTCCCAAATATTTTACCTTAGTTTGGCATAATTGCAACTTGTCTTTGGAAACCTTGTGTCCTGTGTCTGAAAGATGAAACAGGAGCTGTTTCGTATCCTTCAGAGATGCTTCCAGTGAATCTGAACACAGTAAAAAATCGTCCACATACTGTATCAATACTGATCCACTATCTGGTTGGAAAGACTGTAAACAATCATGCAAAGCCTGAGAAAATATACTTGGACTATCTATGAAACCTTGGGGTAGTCGAGTCCACGTGTATTGGACTCCTCTGTATGTGAATGCAAACAAATATTGGCTGTCAGGGTGCAGAGGTACCGAAAAGAAAGCGGAGCAGAGGTCAATAACAGTGAAAAATTTGGCAGTGGGAGGGATTTGCATTAGGATGACAGCTGGATTTGGCACTACGGGGAACTGACTCTCAACTATTTTGTTAATCCCCCTTAGATCCTGCACTAGCCTGTAACCCCTCCCCCCACTCTTTTTAACAGGGAAGATGGGACTATTGGCAGTGCTGGACGTTCTTACCAGAATGCCCTGTTGTAGCAAGCGCTCTATTACTGGGTAAACTCCTAACTCCACCTCTGGCTTCAGAGGATACTGTGGGATTTTTGGAGCTATCCTACCATCTTTTACTTGTACAACTACTGGAGCTACGTTTGCCATTAATCCAGTGTCCTGTCCGTCTTTTGTCCAAAGTGACTCTGGTATCTGAGATGTCATCTCTTCTACTTGGGATGGATTCCTATTTGTCATAATGGTATGTGACATTAATTTTGATGGGGAGTCTAACATGTCTCGCACTTCCTGAGCGTGATTCTCAGGTATGTCCAAGAATACACCTTCAGGAGTACAATAAATGACGCACCCCATTTTACACAGTAAGTCTCTTCCCAGGAGATTGGTTGGTGCCGATGCAGCCAGCAAAAAGGAATGCCTGGTATGCAAAGGCCCTATTGTAATCTCGGCTGGTTTGCTAACAGGGTAGTGCTGGACTACTCCTGTTACTCCCATGGCTGGAATTGTCCTACCAGTGGTTCTCATGCCCACTGTCAAATTTATCACTGACTTGGCCGCCCCTGTGTCTACAAGAAAGTTTAAAGTTTTACCAGCTACATTAATTGCGACCTCGGGTTCACTTCCAAGGTTGGCAATCAATTTCACTGGCTGCAGATTACAGGTATGGCCACACCCCTATTGGGTATGGTGACCGGCCTGTATCCCGCTGGCAGCAACTACTTGCGAGGGAGTTAGCTGGGAACTACCAGAGGCATGCCAGTCTCTGTTCGGGGGATATCTTTTTGTTTCCCCTGTATGTGGCTCATAACTCCGTCTCTGTGGACCCTGATCCCAATGTCGTGTGTTGTGTCGTTGTTTAGGGGTTTGGTATGATCTTTGCGAATTTTTCGCTCTACAGTCTCGTGCATAGTGTCCCTGTCTTTGACAAGAATAACATGTTACCATAGTTGACTTACCCACAGGGTTTGGTGGTACATACGCAGGCTGCTTTGTGGTCAGGGCCTGTATACTTACCGACATTAGCTTATCACTCTGCGACTCCCTGTGTCTGGTGATGTTTCGGTCGTGATCAATAGCAGCCTCTCTCAAAGTGGACACTGACAGACCTCGCCAACATGGTTGCGTGGTCTGTACCCTTGCCTTTAATGTTTCCTTCAAACCATCCATTAGTACAGATACTGCTACTTCTTGATGGTTTGGATTTGTCCTAATGTCCTCTATACCAGTGTACTTTGCCATTTCTAATAGTGCCCGGTGAAAATATTCTGCAGCTGTTTCTGACTCTTTTTGTTTAATGGAAAATATTTTGTTCCATTTAACAACTGCTGGGAAATGCTCCTTTAACTGTAAGTTTATCCTTTTTACGTTATCTTTGTTGTACACATCTGTAAGAGGTACATCCAGATCTAGTCCACAATCAGCTAAAAATTGAGCTGAGTCGACATTGGAGGGTAAACAAGCTCTTAGCAATATCTGCCAATCTTTATTATTGGGCTCTAAAGTGTTTCCTAAGTCTGTGATGTATTTTTGGCTGGCAACTAAATCTTTTCTAGGGTCAGGGAATTCAGACACTATGGTCCTTAATTCCATTCGGGAAAATGGGCTGTACATGGCAATGTTCCTTATGGGAGTGGCTCCTGATACATCTGTTTTCCCATTGGGAACTGCTATTACCCTAACAGGAGTAATTCTAACAACCTCATTCTGTGTAGATTCTACAGCTTGTGGTGAAATTGTTTCAGTATAATGCATGGTGCCGTACTTACCAGTCGATACGACCTCACCTATCCCTCCGCTAGGGGCCTTTACTAATCTCGTGGGTAGAGCTGTGCCTACTGTGGTCTCTGCTATGGTGGCTGCTAGAGAGAGCGCTGAAATCGTTGTCGCTTCGTCCTCTTGATCACACTCCTGAGGAAAGTTCAAAACAGGGTACAACTTGCACGGGTTAATACTAGTATGGGTTAATGGGTTAACATTATCATTAACATTTACACAGTTACTAAGTGATTGTGCGTTACACCTTAGTGCGTCCTTCTCCGCAATCAACTTCTCTCCTGCTATATATGGTGGCGGCGGGGCCGTGGCAATCAGTTTTCTGTTAGAGCCAGATCCTGCCGCCTGAGCCAAACCTCTCTGTATCTCACCTTCCTGTTGCCACAACTGTAAATAATCATAATGCTGAACTCGTCTCTTTGTTGATTTTATGAGACATATCCTCCTCCTTAAATTTTGTAACACCTCTGGGCTGAAGCTACCTATTCTTGGGAATTCCTCCCGGTCTTGTACCGTCATTCTCTCCCATTCATCACATAAAACCTCTGTGTGACTTCCATATTTCTCACACATTACGTACCTGGCCGATCCTACTGGACGGTTTACAGGATCAACCCGAACCGAGGTTGATCGCCCCCTACCTGAACAACTGGCCCCCATAACTCTGCAGGCGTTGCTTGCTCTACCTCTGATCTCTATATCAAGGTCTTCAGCGAACCCTTACAGAAAACCAGATTGTTCACAATAGGCTGACGGTGGCGGTTTACCGAGTACCCCACTCACTCGCCCACGCCGACCAATGCGACCTCATCACACCGATATGGTGCTGGCGCACTCGACCCAGGGCACCTATAAAAACCTTTGTTTACTGGAACATGCGAGGGTTATCCGCAGAACACTTACTCTTTCCAGTAAAGGTGAGGTTGTCAGATAGTTCCTGAGTGACCAGCGAACTTCCCTTCTTGAAAAAATAAAAAATTACACAAATCACGTCAGAATGTACAAATAGCGTTTGTGACCCCTTTACTCTAATGGTACTAGGTCAGATTACTAACTACTGTACACAATTACGTGCGGTCCAGTCGTTCAGTACACAAACAACTAAGCTTATGTACGGAAAGACCAATGGAATCGAAACTTACGACTGCGAATTCCTTCAGCCAGAGCTTGTACGGCCTATATGGGTCTTGCACCAACCCTTCTTTTGGTGTTGTGCCTCTGAACTGTATAGCGGACTTCCCTGTTTACTGTACCTGGACCTGCTGGTCTACTATGACCTCCTGGTCTTGTTCTGTACGACCTCCTGGTCTGACCTCCTGGTCTTGTTCTATACTGGTCCGCTATACTCTAATGCTCAAATATTATGTTTAACCAAGGATGCCTCCCTAGCCACCGTGCACGTCACTTACACGTATGTCCCTCACGAGTACTCGACTTTTCTTTTTGGTTCAACCTCTAAGTTATATAAACTTATGTAATACAAAAACACTCACTCATCACATGTACACTTTTGCTTCTATTTCTATTTCTGCGCAGAAATTTTTCTTTAGCCCAGCTGTGTTACCAATTAGAAGCAGGATCTGTTAATTTAAATTTCGGATTTCCAAAAATAGACTTGCGTTATTTATCGCCTGTGGCGCTATTTACCGCTTTGCGTTACTTATCACGTTGCGTTAAAAATCAACTTATCGTGACTTGAGCTACGTGGGCGTAACCGGACGCTCCGTTGCGTAATGTACGCTGCGTGCGTCTGCCTTTGGATTGCGTACACAAGTCTTTTGTTAGGGACACGTGTACGCAAAGCAAAGATCCACTGTAACACAATTTATATTTTTATCAATGTAGATGATCCCTGGTCATCTACCACACACCACACTGACTTCGCCTTATCTCCCAGGCAAAACTGTGTGTTTGTCTACACTTTAACTATGTTACCTCTATTCTTAAACTATGAAATAACAGCAAATCTCTTTTAGCACTTTTATCAACTAAAAAAAAAAAAAACTGGCAGACAGGAGAGTGATATACGAAAATGAAAAGGAAATGCAGATATATATGTGTGCGTGCGTGTGTACGCAAGACAGAAAAATACAGTTTTAAAAGACACTAGCGTTTTGTTCTTACCTCCGGTTCCCGGATTCCTTCAGCACTCTTTTATCTAAGCGAAGCAGACGCTTATCCCGTCAGCACTACGAGACAACCTCCCGCCCTTTGCTGAGGGATAATGTCTGCTGATCTACCTAGTGCAGATATGTGAAGGACAGGACGAGCCGCCAATTGATAAAGCTAAATATTTATCGTATATATATCCCTATATGAGGTCTTAGAACACTGTACGCTATCTACGTAAGAAGTACCGTAAGGGTACGCAAGTTGCGTATCGATCGCTTAGCCGTGATCGAGACGCTCAGGCGTCACGTTCACTCACGGCCAAGTGATCACAGGCAGGCACGCTATTGGCTGTTGGCTATCGTAATGATTCGCTATAGCGTAGCGGCGCTCGGGACCACGAGGAGATCACCAGCGATGCAGACGCTCACAACGTTAAACCTTTATATCTATACCTTTGGCAATGAAATACACAGCAAACCTTAGTGTAGAGACAAAGTGTAAGTGCAACCTTGTGTAACCTGATTAACTACAAAGCTGCTTGAGCGTCACCGACGCTCAGGGAATACTTAACACTAAAAAGAATACACAGATACCTGGGCTTAGGGTCCGAAACCTATTATATGTATTATGACTATTATACTTGCAAAAATAATCACAGTACAAAGCATACACTACAATATAACATAAACCACCTAACCAGATAACTACACAGGAAATACAATACAATACAATTAAGTCTAATCAAGGGAAAATACGAGAGAAAGAGAAGAGAGGGAGAGAGAGAAATGGCTCACAGTAAGACAATATGATTACGGAGAGAACTTACGCACAAGGGGAAACGATCGCATGCGCCTCGATATCCAGCTCCCGATTATCAGCAATGAGAACCGTTGATGAGAGTGAAGTTGGATATGGTCAGCCCGCTATTTATGCCCCACACACAATACAATTCAATGGTCCCTACAATCTCATTGTTCATTGGACACAGGAATTCGGCTCTGCATTATAACAAAAGGTCATAGGTTGATTCATACAGGTGGGCTGTGACTGTTTCCAACTGTTCAGGTGGGTGGGATACTGGTTTTCCCGCCGCATGATTAAGTATGAACAAATAATAGTAAATGGACATAAACTTCTAATGTCCATAACTATTCGCACGAGCGATTAATCCGCTCCAAACCAACACCGGAATATTGCTATTTAAATACTCTTCCGATGGGTACCAAACACTGCTGTATGACCCCTGTTAGACCCTTCGTACAATACAAAGAGGAATCTCTCCGTTCAGGAACATGCTATGTTAACCAAACTTTCAGAATCTATCAAAGGGACCATGATCTATAAAATACATTATTAGTGAAAATATGTAACGATTGAGTCGCACGCTACGACTACACAAACTTTACCGTAAATACGCATACCGTGCACCAGCGGGTGCACGCAACAGCGGGTATGCGCCTTCACGGGAGAGCGCACGCATGCGCAGCGCGGACCAGTGTGAGGTGCAAATATGGCAGTGTGTATAGAGATATTTTTCTGACTTTGACACTGGTTAATGCAAAACCATTTTATCACTCAATAGCTGTTCTACAGAGGCGTAACTAGGGTTTTTGGAGCCCAGGGCAAGATGTAAAATGGTGCCCCCCCCAAAAAAAAAAAAAAGCACACAAAAAGAGGCATGTGCGCGCGCCGAAAAAATGTGCGTGGCCACACACCAGAAGGGGTGTGGCCATGCTCCAGTAGGGGTGTGGCCACTGAAAATGGCCCACAGTGCCAGTTACATTGCCCCACAGTGCCAGATACAATGCTCCACAGTGCCAGATACAATGCCCCACAGTGCCGGATACATGCCCCACAGTGCCGGATACATGCCCCACAGTGCCAGTTACATTGCCCCACAGTGCCAGTTACATTGCCCCACAGTGCCAATTACATTGCCCACAGTGCCAGTTACATTGCCCCACAGTGCCAGATACAATGCCCCACAGTGACGGATACATGCCCCACAGTGCCAGTTACATTGCCCCACTGTGCCAGATACATGCCCCACAGTGTCAGTTACATTGCCCCACTGTGCCAGATACATGCCCCACAGTGCCAGTTACATTGCCCCACTGTGCCAGATACATGCCCCACAGTGCCAGTTACATTGCCCCACTGTGCCAGATACATGCCCCACAGTGCCGGATACATGCCCCACAGTGCCAGTTACATTGCCCCACTGTGCCAGATACATGCCCCACAGTGCCAGTTACATTGCCCCACTGTGCCAGATACATGCCCCACAGTGCCAGTTACATTGCCCCACTGTGCCAGATACATGCCCCACAGTGCCAGTTACATTGCCCCACTGTGCCAGATACATGCCCCACAGTGCCAGTTACATTGTCCCACTGTGTCAGATACATGCCCCACAGTGCCAGATACATGCCCCACAGTGCCAGGCCCCACTCAGTGCCAGTTACATGCCCCATTTGGTGCCAGAAACATGCCCCACTGTGCCTGTGCCCGTGCCCCCCCCCCCCCCCCCACCGTTCACTCACCGGTCGCTTATGTGAGGAGAGGAGAGCGCAGCGCCTCTCCTTCCCCTCACCGCCTCTCCTTCCCCTCACCGCTCCGTCCAGGTCTCCCGTCCCGTCTCCAGCCGCCGGTTCGCTAGCCAATCAGAGCTCGCGGACCGGCAGCCAATCAGGAGCCGGTCCGCAAGCTCTGATTGGCTAATGCCGGAGACCGGACACAGCAGCGCTGCTGGCAGCGCTGCTAGTGCTGGCAGCGGCGGTGAGGGGAGGGAGAGACGCTGCGCTCTCCTCCCCTCACATTTAGGGTTGACGGGGGCGAGTGGGGCATGATGCCCTGGCCGCCGGCGGCGCCCCCCTCTCCTGGGCCTGCCAAGGCGCCCAGGGCACGTGCCCCACTCGCCCTACCCTAGATACGCCTCTGCTGTTCTACCCGTTCTTCGCACAGGAGTTTCTGATTTTCATGGTTGTACATATAAATAAGTGTTAAAATTTGATAAATCTATAGAGATGTAAATTAGGGACATCTTAATGTAAGTATAGTGCATCCGGAAAGTATTTACAGCGTTTCACTTTTTCCACATTTTGTTATGTTACAGCCTTATTCTAAACTAGCATAAATTAATTTTTTCCCCTCAAAATTCTACACACAATACCCCATAATGACAACGTGAAAAAAGTTTTTCTTAGACTTTTACAAATTTATTAAAAATAAAAAACAAAGAAATTACATGTACATAAGTATTCACAGCCTTTGCTAAATACTTTGTTGATACACCTTCGGTAGAAATTACAGCCTCATGTCTTTTTGAATATGATGCCACAAGGTTGGCACACCTATCTTTGGGCAGTTTTGCCCATTCCTTTTTGCAGCACCTCTCAAGCTCCATGAGGTTGGATGGAAAGCGTCGCTGCGCAAAGCCATTTTCAGATCTCTCCAGAGATGTTCAATCGGATTCAAGTCTGGGCTCTGGCTGGGACACTCAAGGACATTCACGTGGTTGTCCTGAAGCCACTCCTTTGATATCTTGGCTGTGTGTTTAGGGTCGTTGCTCTGCTGAAAGATGAACCGTTGCCCCAGTCTGAGGTCAAGAACGTTCTGGAGCAGGTTTTCATCTAGGATGTCTCTGTACATTGCTGCATTCATTTTTCCCTCTATCCTGACTAGTCTCCCAGTTCCTGCCACTGAAAAACATCCCACAGCATGATGCTGCCACCACCATGCTTCACTGTAGGGATGGTATTGGCCTCGTGATGAGCAGTGCCTTGTTTCATCCAAACATGACTCCTGGCATTCACGCCAAAGAGTTCAATCTTTGTCTCATCAGACCAGAGAATTTTGTTTCTCATGGTCTGAGAGTCCTTCAGGTGCATTTTGGCAAACTCCAGGTGGGCTGCCATGTGCTTCTTACTAAGGATTGGCTTCTGTCTGGCCACTCTACCATACAGGCCTGCTTGGTGGATTGCTGCAGAGATGGTTGTCCTTCTGGAAGGTTCTCCTCTCTCCACAGAGGAATGCTGTAGCTCTGACAGAGTGACCATCAGGTTCTTGGTCACCTCCCTGACTAGGGCCATTCTCCCCCGATTGCCCAGTTTAGACGGCCATCCAGCTCTAGGAAGAGTCCTGGTGGTTCCGAACTTCCTCCATTTACGGATGATGGACGCCACTGTGCTCATTGGGACCTTCAAAGCAGAAGATATTTTTCTGTATTCTTCCCCAGATTTGTGCCTCGAGACAGTCCTGTCTAGGAGGTCTACAGACAATTCTTTTGACTTCATGCTTGGTTTGTGCTCAGACATGCACTGTCAGGTGTGTGCCTTTCCAAATCATGTCACATCAACTGAATTTACCACAGGTGGACTCCAATTAAGCTATACGAACATCTTAACGATGATCAGTGGAAACAGGATGCACCTGAGCTCAATTTGGAGCTTCACGGCAAAGCCTTTGAATACTTATGTACATGTGATTTCTTCATTTTTTATTTTTAATAAATTTGCGACTTTTTTCACATTGTCATTATGGAGTATTGTATGTAGAATTTTGAGAGGAAAAAATGAATTTATTCCATTTTGGAATAAGGCTGTAACATAACAAAATGTGGAAAAAGTGAAGTGATGTGAATACTTTCCGGATGCACTGTAAATATTAATCCTTGTTTCTTGGCATTACCCGAGGAGTACCTGTAGCAGATACAGTATAAGTGACAGGACCATGTTTGTTGTTTATTAATTTTTACACACTGGAGGTCCAGTCCATTTGGGCGTTATCGTTCATGCAATGCATTGCATCGGTAATGACTTCATTATGTTAAACCCTTTTGATCCCCTGATCCCCTTAGTGGAGGTATATTAAAAATATGATTACGTAGTTTTTCTATTTCCCACCTGAAGAACACCTATATTAAATTTCAGCTTCCTAACATATAAGGAAGTAAGAGAATTAGTGATGAGTCAGTGAGTGAGTGAGTGAGAGATACAGTAAAAAGCAGTGTCGTAACTAGACATTTTAGTGCAGTGTGCAAGAAACAGCATTGGCACCCTCCCCCCGAATATACAAAACAGGGCCAGTGTGCGCAGTAAGCGTGTGCCAAAAATATATGGACTTGGTTTCATGGGGAAGTAGCGTGGCCACAAAATAATACCAATTCACATTACGCTGTACAGAAGTCTCCATTATTCAAATTACGCTGCACAGTAGCGCCACTTACACACGTTACACCAGGTAGAGCCCCTTTTAAACATTACGCCAGGTAGAGCCCCTGTCATACATTACTCCAGGTAGAGTCCCTATCACATATTATGCAAGGTAGCGTCCCCTTTTACACAGTATGGCAGGTAGCATCCTCTTTTACACAGTACAGCAGGTAGAGTCCCCTTTTACACAGTACGTTAGGTAGAGTCTCCTTTTACATAGTTTGGCAGGCAGAGCCCCCTTTTACACATTACAGCAGGCAGAGCTCTCTTTTACACATTATGACAGGCAGAGTTCCCTTTTACACATTACGGCAGGTAGAGTCCCCTTTTACACAGTACAGTAGCAGAGTCCCCCTTTTTACACATTAGGCAGGCAGAGTTCCCCTTTTTATACATTAGGCAGGCAGAATCCCCCTTTTTACACATTACATTGGCAGAGTCCCCCTTTTACACATTATGGTGACAGAGTACCCCTTTTTACACATTACAGTAGCAGAGTCCTCTTTTTACACATTACGGCAGTAGAGCCCTTCTTTTTAACCATTAGGCAGAGTCCTCCTTTTTTACACATTACAGCAGCAGAGTCTCCCTTTTTTACACATTAGGCAGGCAGAGTGGGGGTAGTGGAGGGAGAGCTGCAGCACTGCCCGGCTACCTATGTGAGAAGAGGTAGTTGGGCAATGCAGCTGAGCGGTAACGGTGGGGGGCATGAACCCCACAGTGCAGCAGTGGCAGAGCGGCCAGGTGGGTGTTGCCAGTGGTACTGCGCTGTGTGCTAGGCACCACTGGCAGACACCTAGTTACGGCCTTTTTGTCTAGATTCACATGTGGAGTGGAGGCTCCTGAGTAAGTACAGTCCAGTGCTCTCGGTCACATTAATGTACCATGCCCGGATTTAATATTAAAGTGTACACACAGGCAGTTCTCTTGCCTGTGATACACTGTGCATGCAGAGTGGAATACAAACAGGGATTGTTTCATAAAGAGCAGATGTTGTCCAAAGGATAGAAGTAAGTAGCGCATGGAGGACGGTGACCGCCTGCGCACTGCTCTGCGTTACAGATGAAGTGAAGCATTTATGCTTTGTGATGTACTTATTGTTTCTGGTCCACAACGGCAACTGCAGCTAACTCTACATTCATTCCCATAGCTGCCAACGCACTCCTGCCAGATGGCCAGATTTTACACTGCCAGCCCGTACCTGTGCTGTGCCAAAGGGTTGTCATCCATTCCCTATGAATGCTCATGTATGATCTGGGTCTGTTCTTCATAAAGTCTATTAATCCCTATTACATCCTGGTTGTACATCTTTCTCTGTATGAGCTATTTAGCCTGCATAGAAGTAACATTACCCTCTTATAGATAAGGTTCACGGAATAGTTACAGGAATAGCAATGATTTACAAGCCCATCCAAAGTGTCAGTGGGCAGAAAATGTAATATAATAAAAACATAGTTTTGGCTCAGAAACATTTCAAATATGACATAATAATATATTAATAACCTTAGATTAATACATCAAATGTAGTGAATGTCTGAAAAAACAAGAAGATAATCATCTGCCAGAGACATCCTGAGTAAACACCACCTGATGAATGGACTAAACACTCTGTGCCTAGTGTGCGGTGCACTGCAGTGACCTTTCCTTCATCTGTGCATGGATACTGCACCTTAGTGGTCCTTACACATCTCATACCACGCTTCTTCATCTGTTTGTTCACATATTTAGTCAGATTATACTCGTTTTTTCCAGTTTCTTCCAGTACAATCTAAACCAAAACAGCGCTGTCCATTCCTTAGTGTTATTGTACCAATTTCCTTGCTCCCAGCACATTCCATAAATTCCCAGCTACATTTGTATCGTCTTTACAAGGGCAAGACTCATTCTAGTAATATAGTACCAGGCAGCAGCGGTTGAACTTCAGACCTCCTGATAACCAGGTCAGATAATGTGCCAGACATGTCACTGGACGGTACAGTATATGAATATTCTGACAGCAGAACAGAGAAGGGTTTGAATACAGCTATTGATATAGCAAGAAATGTTTATCATGTGACATGTGCAAATATGTTTTGTGCATGTGTTAATATACACATTACGCTTTTTGTAGGGGATGCGTTTGGCATGTGATAGGTGTCGCAATCCCAACACCACTAAGGAGACCGTCGCTAGGACACCTACACTAAAATTAGCCCTGGCTGCCACCCCTCCTACATTTAGCCCTAGCCACCACCAGAGGAGGGTAAGGGTGGTGGTGGTGGGGAGTTAGTCTACTTACTCCCCAAATTTGTCGGTATTCTCTGGCTCGGGATGCCGGGGTCAATCATGTGACCCCTTTGTAGCCTGGTAAATGCGTAATTGTTGATGAATGGATTGCTGCTATTAGATTAGGGTCTGCATCAGATTTATGGTCTCAAAATATGCATATAGGAGACTATACATATGGACGATAAAAACAATTGGAAGCATAAAGGAAATATTGGGGTTCATATAGACGTAGAGTAACTTTGTGTGTGGGACACGCACTCCCGTACTGTATATGCTGGTGCTAGGGTGTTTGGCGCCCCCCCCCCCACCCCCCACCCCTACACGCGAACTATAAATTTGCCCCCTCCCTCCCGTAGTTTGCAAAGGTATAATATGATCTCACAAAGAAGCGGCATGGTCACACAATAATACCCACATTTCAAATTATGCCACACAGTAGCACATTCTTATTCACATTGTACCACATAGTAGTGTCCCTTATTCACATTATGACACACAGTATTTCCCCTTATTCACATTACGCCACACTGTAGTGCCCCTTATACATGTTACACTACACAGTAGTGCCCCTTATACACAATGCTCATAGTAGTAGTGCCGCTTATACACATAATTCCCCTGTAGTAGCGCCCCTTGGGGGTCATTCCGAGTTGATCGCACGGTGCCGATTTTCGCAGCGCAGCGATCAGGTAAAAAAAATTGCTAAACTGCACATGCGTATGCACTGCAATGGTACGCACGTCATACGAGCACAAATAGCATCATTGCTGTGCAATACTTCTAGCGACGAATTCATTTGCACAGCCGATCACAAGGAGATTGACAGGAAGAGGGCGTTTATGGGTGTCAACTGACCATTTTCTAGGAGTGGTAGGGAAAATGCAGGCGTGACCAGGCGTTTGCAGGGCGGGTATCTGACGTCAATTTCGGGACCTCCAACACTAGAATCATCACACAGAATAAGTAACTACAGGGTTGGTCTTGTTTTGCACAAAATGTTTTTGCACCACTCGGCTGCACATGCGATCGCATACTTGCAAAGCTAAAACGCACTCCCCCGTGGGCGGTGACAATGCATTTACATGGCTGCTAATAGTAGCTAGCGAGCGATCAACTCGGAATGAGGGCCCTTATACACATAATGCCCCCGAGTAGTAGCACCCTGTATACACATAATGCTCACAGGTAGCAGTTGCCACTGAGCGGGTTGCACTGGCCCTGTATATATTTCTGGAAGCAGCCCTAATAGGGGTGTGTATGTTATAAGTATGCGGTATGAGAGTGGCGGTATACTCCCTCTAAATCGGAGGCAACTGTGGCCTGCCTTCCATCTTTTGCTGCAGTTGTGTTTGTGACTTTATGCTAATGCCGCTACATTGGTAATCAGTGGACTTGGGAAGTCTGCATGTGGAAGTTTGCTGGCTCTGACAAGTTTAAGGGGGTATACATGGGAGAGATGTGTGCTGAGCGAACCGCTCAGCACACATCTCTCCCGCCGCTCAGCACAGCGCGATGTGTGCTGAGCGATGCGGGGGGAGGACAGGGGCCGCTCACTTCACCCAGCGGGTGAAGTGAGCGACCCGCTAGATTGGCCTGCATGCAGGCTCAATCTAGCAGCAGCGATAGCGATGTGCGGGGCCGCACATCGCTATCGCTGAGGAGGCTACACACGAGGGATCTGTGCTTAAAATCTAAGCAATCTAGTCAGATTGCTTAGATTTTAAGCACGGATCTCTCCGTGAGTACCCCCTTTACTCTGCATTTCCACAAACACACTGGAATTAAACCATTTCAGTATACCGACTGTGACCATAGCTTCTCCCTCTCAGACCACCTTGCCCGCCACAGAAAGAGAAACATGATTGTCTGAAAAAATCATTTCTTTACATCTTTCTTTTTACTTTTTTCAACTTTATTTTTCTTTATGCAACAGGTCAGACTTATAAATATGAACTTTTTTTTATTTGTGTATGTTTTAATATAGGGGCTAAGCAGTAACCCCTAGTTGGCATCCCAACATATGGGATACCGGCCATTAGGAGACCTGCACCGGAATCCTGACACCTGTCAGAATGCTGGCACCGGAATCCTAAATGTAATATCCCTTTCAAATCTCCAATGCCGGATCCCACCCGGGAATTGGAAACGGGTCCTTCCCGAATGGGATCCAGCATTGGAGCCTCTGCGCTGGCTTTCCGACACGGGCAATATGCCGGGTCGGTTGCCATAGCGGCGAGGGGCGGAGGCGGCGCTGGGAGATGAGCTCATCTCTACGCCGCCTCTCCCTATGTAGTAAACGGGTCCCGGGTCGTATTGACCCGGGAATCAGTTTACACTGCCACTGACCCGGTATTCAACCCGGGAATAACCCTTCTTATTACCCGGGTTGAATTACTGGGTCAACGCAAGAAATTAAATGTATGATTGCGCAAATACTGTTACATGATTACATATAGATCTCCCTGATCAACAACCTTTCCTTTTTCAGAACGAGATGAATTCCTCAAGTACCATCCAACAGTAGGACAAATGAACTGAAAAAGAAAAGGGACGAAATAGTGCAGACATCCAGTTGTATAGGAAAAGGTTTTTAATAATTAGAATTTTGCACTCACAAATGGTCAGATTAAACGAGCATGTAGTACATTGCTAGATTAAATGGATGCGTCTATTCAGGTAAATCCTTTTTGGCGTCTTTCTGAATGGGCTAAACTATAAAGCAAAGCAATAGTGCAGACACCCTCTTATAGGGAAGAAATTTAATAAAAAAATGCACTCACAAACATTCATAGATAAAAGCATGTAAAAAGTCACTGGTGGTAGAGGCACATGTATACTCATCGGGCAATAAACTTCCAAGGGTCCCACAGAGTTCCGGATGCTCCAAGGTTTTCCTCAAGGTAAATCCCAGTATATTTCCTCTATTTCCAGTGTACAAAACCCATCCATCTGATAGTACTTAAATCATTTGTTTTGCAGGGGTTTGGTATGATATCCTGGTGGTGACCATCCTGATGGTGACAATCCCGGCAACGGCACCCCAAAGGAAAAAATCCAGACAAATTTTGATGAGTATTGAAACCCTAACCCACCTCTGCTGCACCCTAACTGCCCCCTTCAGGAGCCTAACCCTAACTATCCCCTTCCACAGCCTAACCCTAACCCTCCCCCTAGTGCCTAACCCTCCCCCTAGTGCCTTACCCTAACCCTTCCTCTAGTGCCTTACACTAACTCTCCCCCTAGTACCGAATCCTAACCCTCCCCCTAGTGCCTTACCCTAACCCTCCCCCTAGTGCCTAGCCTTCCCCTTCCGCCTAGTACCTACCAAGGATGTGTGGTGAGGTAAATGGCTCAGGAGGCACAGGCTAGTACCAGAGCCAGATTTAGACTCAATATATGAGCCAAAGGGTTCATGTGGACATTATACACAGGTACAGCAGTATATACTGCTGGAGATTTGGTGAGTTTTGATCAGAGATGTTTAGAAAAGATAGGCTGCTATAGACTTTGTACTCCAGAGTTTAGACTATAAAAATTATTAGAATAAAACAAAGACGATATTTCTAATATCTTTTTTGGATTTTTTTTTATGTAGTCAAACCTCTAGTTTATACCTTAGTATCACAGGAAAGGCTCAGCCTCACCTGCCTAAACATCTCCCTAGTTCCTAATCCTAACCTGATTATAACCTGTCGGGATTTTGACCGTAGGGATGCAGTTGATGAGATTGTGATTGTGGGGATCATCATCCTAACTACATTCCATTTTGCAGTAATCTTTTGCATTAGTTAACCAATATTTTCATTTTGACTAAAGCAAAATGTTTCCTATTTTATTTTTAAAGTAGTATACTTCTTTTTCATTTGTATTTTTCTGTGTATGTTTTATTCAATAATCTTGTTTTTTGGATTAAGTGACATTTACGTTTATTAATGTCAGGACAGCATTACCGCTTGTGTATATGACATCCCTATATAATTAAATTGTGTACAGATAAGGCAATGCAACGGTAGCATTTGCTACTGATACTGTCAATCTATATCTCTGCACTATTGTGATGCATAAGTATATACGGGCGACATGTACTAAGCAGTGATAAAAGTGGAGAAGTGAGCCAGTGGAGAAGGTGCCCATGGTTGCCAATCAGCACTGACGTAACATTTATAATTTGCATACTATAAAAGTATACAGAGCAGCTGATTGGTTGCCCTGGGCACTTCTCCACTGGCTCACTTCTCCACTTTAATCACTGCTTAGTACATTTGCTGGATGCACCTTTTCCGGTGCTTCTAAATTTCACATATTCAGGTAAATATGTATTTTTTTTAATTTATTTTTATTTTGTGGGAGGGTACATTGCATCGCACCCACTACAGTTCTTCTTTGCTGGCCCTTTGTGCCAGAGTATGAGGGCTGGTGACCAGAGCCGGCCCTAGGCATAGGCAAACTAGGCAAATGCCTAGGGCATTTGGTATGCCTAGGGGCACCAGCAGCTTCTGCTGATTAAAATGATATGCGGCATGCCTATATTCTGTGTGTAGCATTTCGTAAGCAGATACAGCCAGAGTCGCAAACAGTATATAGGCATGCTGCATATAATTTTAATCAGCAGAAGCTGCTTGTGCATCCTAGTCACATAGCAATGAAAATAAGATGCATTTTCATCAAAAAAAGGTGCCCAACGTTAGCAGAGCTGCCAGCTGACTCACAGTATCTCCTGCTGCATGGCGCATTGAGGCAAGATTAATGAAGACATAGCTATATCCAAGCAAAGGCAGAGGTCACAGTGTTAGCGGACGTGTGAGTGCTGTGTGTGAGTGGGTTGGTTGTGCAATAGTGTTTGGCATCCATAGGCCCCTTTTCGGGTGCGCGGGCGCTTCACACACCCAGAAGTCCCTCTTCGTGGACTTCAAATGTTGTAAGGTATAATAAGGGGCATTGTGTTTCATTATGTGTATAAGGGCATTAATAATGTGCAGCAAATGTGTAAGGGACACTATGTGTGTCATTTTGTTTATAAGTGCATTAATAATGTGCTGCATATGTGTAAGGGACATTATGTGTGTCGTGTATAAATGCATTAATAATGTGTAGCATATGTGTAAGGGACATTATGTGTATCATGTGTATAAATGCATTCATAATGTGCGGCATATGTGTAAGGGACATTATGTGTATCATTATGTGTATAAGGGCATTAATAATGTGCTGCAAATGTGTAAGGGACACTGTGTGTCATTATGTGTATAGGGGCACTAATAACGTGCAGCATATGTGTAAGGGACATTATGTGTGTCATGTGTATAAATGCATTAATAATGTGCGGCATACAGTATGTGTAAGGGACATTATGTGTGTCATTATGTGTATAAGTGCACTAATAATGTGCGGTATATGTGTAAGGGGCATTATGTGTGTCATTATGTGTATAAGTGCATTAATAATGTGCAGCATATGTGGACGGGACATTATGTGTATAAGGGCATTAATAAAGGTTGGCAAAATGTGTAAGGTGCATTATGATTATAAGGACATTAATAATGTGTGTCATATGTGTAAGGGGCATGACTGTGTGGTATTATGTGTATAAATGCATGACTTATGTGTGGCATTATGTGTATAAGGTGCTCTGCTATGTGGCGTAACATGTAGAAAGAGCACTACTGTATGGTCTAATGTGAATAAGGAGCAATTCAGTGTGATGTAGTGTAAATAAGGGGCACTACTGTGAGGAGTAATGTATATAAGGTAAAGTGGTACTACTGTGTGATGTAACGTGAATAAGGGACACTATCGCATGGTAAAATGTGAATAAAGTTGCACTACTGTGTGGCGCAATTTGAATTGGGGTACTATTGTGTGACCATGCCCCTTGCCAGCAAAAACACACCCCTTTTTGGGCTGTGCGCCGAATGTGCACAGTGTTCCTATTTAAAATACAGGGGGTAGGAACACCAACATAAGGACTGCTATGGGTGAGGGGTGATGGTGCTGGGAAAGGGGTGGAGGGTCAGAGGCGGAACCAGCGGTGGTGCTAGGGGCACCAGCCAAAATCTTGCCTAGGGCATCAAATTGGCTAGGGCCGGCTCTGCTGGTGACCCATAACGGAAACACTCATCTGTTAAAGTTACAACATCTTCAGAAAGAACTGACTGCTAGCATACGTCCCAATTGTCCCGAATTCAGCGGACCAAACCATTTTTTGGTGACTGTCCTGCTGTTCCATCTGCGGGCTTTAGTGTCCTACATGGGGCATTGTCACTGCTGCTCATCGCAGCCATCTATTCACAGTGGGAGAGCCTCGGAGCAGCCCAGCATATCAGAGGGTGCTGGGCTGCCCCCACAGTGACACAAAGAGGTGGGTGCCATGAGTCTCTGTCTCCTTTCCCCCTTCGGTGTGCGCAGGGCCCTGAATCTAGAGACGCCAATGTTGGAATGTATGTACTAGATGCATTCACACTAGAATTTATCATCTACTTTACAAGCAGTGACATAGAGATCACCATATCCTCCAACAGACCCATTCCATTAGGTACAAAATGCTCTGTTCCTGGATTTCCTTGCTAGTGGCAGTTACAGAGGTGGGGCAGCAGCACAGTCCACATTGAAATAGGGTAGCCACACCAATTGCCAATAAGTCCCGGCAGGCAATGTTTAGCAATTTTGGGCGGCAGTTGGTGTGGCTACCCTATAATTTTGGACTATGCTGCAGCCCCACCTCTGAAGCCGCCACTAGAAAGGAAGTCCAGGAACAGAGCATTTTGTACCTAATGGAAGGGGTCACGTTGGAGGGTATGGTCCGATCACTAATCTCTAGTTTTATTATGCTGCTCCCATTCAATTTCTATCATTCTGATCGGAACCTGATGGCTCCAAACAGTTGTTATACAGGACCAGAGGTTGTTTTATGCCCTGAATGGCTGATACAACTGCAGCATGTATTGTATGTGTATCATTATACTGCAAGATAAAAGGATGATAAAAAAAATAAATCACCTGTAGAAAACAAACTACCTGAAAGGTAAAAAAAAATATATATATCAATAAACATAAACAGATCCAGGCCAAAAATAATAAGAGACATGCTGCTGCAGGGAAAGCATAGCTTGCCAACAGATAAGGAACAGAGACTATCCAGATAACATCAGGGCCATATGGATTCACTAACACATTAATAAAAACACAGCTAAACATTATTTTGTATTTAAAAATCCATCAACCCTGTCTTCACATCTAATATCAGAGTTTTGCAATCATGTTATTTGTGAACATTGCTTGGGAGATGTGTGGGAAGACACAAAGCAGGATGAGCATGTTCTGAAAGCTCACCGAGATCCCTATTTTAAGACTTGCTACTTGTTTAACCCAATCAGTATTAGTACTGAAGAAGACATGTTGTACAGACTGCTGTATTGTGTGTTTCTGGAAGCTACTGCATACAGGAATTACTATTTCTGTGACATCACAGTATGACATAGAAACAAATAATTTGACGGCAGATGAGAACCACTTGGCCCATCTAGTCTGCCCCTTTCTTATCCTTTAGGTAATCACAACCCTTTTTGAACCAATTCATAGGCCAGTCCCAAGCATGTGTAAATTGCTCTACTGTTTAGCCTCTACCACCTCTGATGGGAGGCTATTTCACTTATTCACTACCCTTTCTGTGAAGTAATTTTTCCTTAAATTTCCACTGAACCTGTCTCCCTCCAGTGTCAATGCATGTACTCGAGTTCTAAAACTTCTCTTCCTTTGAAGAATGTCTCTCTGCTGTACTTTGTTAAGACCCTGGTATATTTTAATGTTTCTATCATGTCCCCTCTTTCCCTTCTTGCCTCCAAACTAGAGATGAGTGGGTTCGGTTCCCTGAGAACCGAACCCTACCAGACTTCACTGCCCGAGCCCGGATCCAAGTCAGGCTCTGGTTTTCCCGCCTGACTCGGAAACCAGAACGAGGCAAAACGTCATCATCCCGCTGTCGGATTCTCGCAGGGTTTGGATTCCATATAAGGAGCCGCGTGTCGCTGCCATTTTCACTCCGGCATTGGAGAGTGTAGAGAGAGGACGTGTCTCCGTCCTCAGTATCCTGCATCAGTTCAGTATTAGTGTCTTGTGCTGCATCAGTCCAGTCACAGTGGTTGTGTCCTCTGCTGCCATATGTCCAGTGCTGCTGTATAAGTCCAGTCCAGTGGTGCTGTGTTGTGCTGCATCAGTCCAGTGGTGGTGTCTTGTGCTGCATCAGTCCAGTCACAGTGGTGGTGTCCTATGCTGCAATATGTCCAGTGCTGCTGTATAAGTCCAGTATAGTGGTGCTTTGTTGTGCTGCATCAGTTCAGTGGTGGTGCATTGTGCTGCATCAGTCAAGTTACAGTGGTGGTGTCCTCTGCTGCCATATGTCCAGTACTGCTGTATAAATCCAGTCCATTGCAGTGGTGCTGTGTTGTCCTGCATCAGCTCAGTGGTGGTGTCCCTGTGCTGCCGTATATGTCCATCGATACTGCCGTATATGTCCAGCGATACTGCCGTATATGTCCAGTGATCCTGCCGTATATGTCCAGTGGTACTGGTGTATTAGTCCAGTCTAGAGGCGTAGCTAGGGTTTTTGGAGCCCAGGGCAAGATGTAAAATGGGACCCCCCCCCCCCAAAAAAAAGCACATAAAAAGAAGCATGTGCGCGTGCGGCGAAAAAATGGCGTGGCCACACACCAGAAGGGGTGTGGCCACTGGAAATGGCCCACAGTGCCAGTTACATTGCCCCACAGTGCCATATACAATGCCCCACAGTGCCGGATACATGCCCCACAGTGCCAGTTACATTGCCTCACAGTGCCAGTTACATTGTCCCACAGTGCCAGTTACATTGCCCCACAGTGCCGGATACATGCCCCACAGTGCCAGTTACATTGCCCCACAGTGCCAATTACATTGCCCCACAGTGCCAGTTACATTGCCCCATCGTGCCAGATACAATGCCCCACAGTGCCGGATACATGCCCCACAGTGCCGGATACATGCCCCACAGTGCCAGTTACATTGCCCCACAGTGCCAGTTACATTGCCCCACAGTGCCAGATACAATGCCCCACAGTGCCAGATACAATGCCCCACAGTGCCGGATACATGCCCCACAGTGCCAGTTACATTGCCCCACAGTGCCAGTTACATTGCCCCACAGTGCCGGATACAATGACCCACAGTGCCGGATACAATGACCCACAGTGCCAATTACATTGCCCTACTGTGTCAGATACATGCCCCACAGTGCCAGTTACATTGCCCCACTGTGTCAGATACATGCCCCACAGTGCCAGTTACATTGCCCAACTGTGCCAGATACATGCCCCACAGTGCCAGTTACATTGCCTCACAGTGCCAGTTACATTGCCCCACAGTGCCAGTTACATTGCCCCACAGATCCGGATACATGCCCCACAGTGCCAGTTACATTGCCCCACAGTGCCAGTTTCATTGCCCCACAGTGCCAGATACAATGCCCCACAGTGCCAGATACAATGCCCCACAGTGCCGGATACATGCCCCACAGTGCCGGATACATGCCCCACAGTGCCAGTTACATTGCCCCACAGTGCCAGTTACATTGCCCCACAGTGCCAGATACAATGCCCCACAGTGCCGGATACATGCCCCACAGTGCCAGTTACATTGCCCCACTGTGTCAGATACATGCCCCACAGTGCCAGTTACATTGCCCCACTGTGCCAGATACATGCCCCACAGTGCCAGTTAAATTGCCCCACTGTGTCAGATACATGCCCCACAGTGCCAGTTACATTGCCCCACTGTGTCAGATACATGCCCCACAGTGCCAGTTACATTGCCCCACAGTGCCAGATACATGCCCCACAGTGCCAGTTAAATTGCCCCACTGTGTCAGATACATGCCCCACAGTGCCAGTTACATTGCCCCACTGTGTCAGATACATGCCCCACAGTGCCAGTTACATTGCCCAACTGTGCCAGATACATGCCCCACAGTGCCAGTTACATTGCCTCACAGTGCCAGATACATGCCCCACAGTGCCAGTTAAATTGCCCCACTGTGTCAGATACATGCCCCACAGTGCCAGTTACATTGCCCCACTGTGTCAGATACATGCCCCACAGTGCCAGTTACATTGCCCCACTGTGCCAGATACATGCCCCACAGTGCCAGTTAAATTGCCCCACTGTGTCAGATACATGCCCCACAGTGCCAGTTACATTGCCCCACTGTGTCAGATACATGCCCCACAGTGCCAGTTACATTGCCCAACTGTGCCAGATACATGCCCCACAGTGCCAGTTACATTGCCTCACAGTGCCAGTTACATTGCCCCACTGTGTCAGATACATGTCCCACAGAGCCAGTTACATTGCCCAACTGTGCCAGATACATGCCCCACAGTGCCAGTTACATTGCCCCACTGTGCCAGATACATGCCCCACAGTGCCAGTTAAATCGCCCCACTGTCAGATACATGCCCCACAGTGCCAGTTACATTGCCCCACTGTGTCAGATACATGCCCCACAGTGCCAGTTACATTGCCCCACTGTGCCAGATACATGCCCCACAGTGCCAGTTAAATTGCCCCACTGTGTCAGATACATGCCCCACAGTGCCAGTTACATTGCCCCACTGTGTCAGATACATACCCCACAGTGCCAGTTACATTGCCCAACTGTGCCAGATACATGCCCCACAGTGCCAGTTACATTGCCTCACAGTGCCAGTTACATTGCCCCACAGTGCCAGTTACATTGCCCCACAGTGCCGGATACATGCCCCACAGTGCCAGTTACATTGCCCCACAGTGCCAATTACATTGCCCCACAGTGCCAGTTACATTGCCCCACAGTGCCAGATACAATGCCCCACAGATCCGGATACATGCCCCACAGTGCCAGTTACATTGCCCCACAGTGCCAGTTTCATTGCCCCACAGTGCCAGATACAATGCCCCACAGTGCCAGATACAATGCCCCACAGTGCCGGATACATGCCCCACAGTGCCGGATACATGCCCCACAGTGCCAGTTACATTGCCCCACAGTGCCAGTTACATTGCCCCACAGTGCCGGATACAATGCCCCACAGTGCCGGATACATGCCCCACAGTGCCAGTTACATTGCCCCACTGTGTCAGATACATGCCCCACAGTGCCAGCTACATTGCCCCACTGTGTCAGATACATGCCCCACAGTGCCAGTTACATTGCCCCACTGTGCCAGATACATGCCCCACAGTGCCAGTTAAATTGCCCCACTGTGTCAGATACATGCCCCACAGTGCCAGTTACATTGCCCCACTGTGTCAGATACATGCCCCACAGTGCCAGTTACATTGCCCCACTGTGCCAGATACATGCCCCACAGTGCCAGTTACATTGCCCCACTGTGCCAGATACATGCCCCACAGTGCCAGTTACATTGCCCCACTGTGTCAGATACATGCCCCACAGTGCCAGTTACATTGCCACACTGTGCCAGTTACATGCCCCACAGTGCCAGTTACATGCTCCACAGTGCCAGTTACATGCCCCACAGTGCCAGATACATGCCCCACAGTGCCAGATACATGCCCCACAGTGCCAGGCCCCACTCAGTGCCAGATACATGCCCCACTGTGCCCGTGCCCCCCCCCCCCGTTCACTCACCGGCCGCTTATGTGAGGGGAGGAGAGCGCAGCGCCTCTCCTTCCCCTCACCGCTCCGTCCAGGTCTCCCGTCCCATCTCCGGCGGCTGTGTCTGGCGCCGGTTCGCTAGCCAATCAGAGCTCGCTGACCGGCAGCCAATCAGGAGCCGGTCCGCAAGCTCTGAATTGCTAACGCCGGAGACCGGACACAGCGCTGCTGGCAGCGCTGCTAGTGCTGGCAGCGGCGGTGAGGGGAGGGAGAGACGCTGCGCTCTCCTCCCCTCACATTTAGGGTTGACGGGGGCGAGTGGGGCATGATGCCCTTGCCGGCGGCGGCGCCCCCCTCTCCTGGGCCTGCCAAGGCGCCCAGGGCACGTGCCCCACTCGCCCTACCCTAGATACGCCTCAGGTCCAGTCCAGTGATACTGCCATATATGTCCAGTGATACTGCCGTATATGTCCAGCGGTACTGCCGTATAAATCCAGTGATCATGCCGTATAATTCCAGTAGTACTGACATATAACTCCAGTGATCCTGCCGTATAATTCCAGTGGTACTGGAGTATAATTCCAGTGATCCTGCCGTATAAGTCCAGTGATCCTGACGTATAATTCCAGTGGTACTGGAGTATAAATCCAGTGGTACTGGAGTATAAATCCAGTCCAATGATACTGCCGTATATGTCCAGTGATCCTGCCGTATATGTCCAGTGATCCTGCCTTATTAGTCCAGTCCAGTGATACTGCCGTATATGTCCAGTGATACTGCCGTATATGTCCATTGATACTGCCGTATATGTCCAGCGGTACTGCCGTATAAGTCCAGTGATTCTGCCGTATAATGCCAGTGATTCTGCAGTATAATTCCAGTGGTACTGGCGTATAAATCCAGTGATCCTGCCGTATAATTCCAGTGATCCTGCCATATAATTCCAGTGATACTGGGGTATAAATCCAGTCCAGTGATACTGCCGTATATGTCCAGTAGTACTGGCGTACAAGTCCAGTGATCCTGCCATATAATTCCAATGGTACTGGCGTATAAATCCAGTGATCCTGCCGTATAATTCCAGTGATCCTGCCATATAATTCCAGTGGTACTGGAGTATAAATTCAGTCCAGTGATACTGCCGTATATGTCCATTGATACTGCTGTATATGTCCAGCGGTACTGTATAAATCCAGTGATCCTGCTGTATAATTCCAGTGATCCTGCCGTATAAATCCAGTGGTACTTGCGTATAAATCCAGTGGTACTGGTGTATAAATCCAGTGGTACTGGCATATAATTTCAGTGGTACTGGCGTATAGGTCCAGTGATCCTGCCATATAATTCCAGTGGTACTGGCGTATAAATCCAGTAATCCTGCCGTATAATTCCAGTGATCCTGTCGTATAATTCCAGTGGTACTGTCGTATAAATCCAGTCCAGTGATACTGCTGTATATGTCCAGTGGTACTGGCGTATAAGTCCAGTGATCTTGCCGTATTATTCCAGTGATCTTGCTGCATATGTCCAGTGGTACTGCCATATAATTCCAGTGATACAGCTATATATATATATATATATATATATATATATATATCTGTATCACTGCGGTACTGCCGTATAAATCCAGTGATCCTGCCGTATAATTCCAGTGGTACTGGCGTATAAATCCAGTGATCCTGCCGTATAAATCCAGTGATCCTGACGTATAATTCCAGTGGTACTGGAGTATAAATCCAGTGATCGTGCCGTATAATTCCAGTGATCCTGCCGTATAATTCCAGTGGTACTGGAGTATAAATCCAGTCCAATGATACTGCCGCATATGTCCAGTGATCCTGCCGTATATGTCCAGTGATCCTGCCTTATTAGTCCAGTCCAGTGATACTGCCGTATATGTCCAGTGATACTGCCGTATATGTCCATTGATACTGCCGTATATGTCCAGCGGTACTGCCGTATAAATCCAGTGATCCATTCGTATAATTCCAGTGATTCTGCAGTATAATTCCAGTGGTACTGGCGTATAAATCCAGTGATCCTGCCGTATAATTCCAGTGGTACTGGGGTACAAATCCAGTCCAGTGATACTGCCGTATATGTCCAGTATACTGGCGTACAAGTCCAGTGATCCTGCCATATAATTCCAATGGTACTGGCGTATAAATCCAGTGATCCTGCCGTATAACTCCAGTGATCCTGCCATATAATTCGAGTGGTACTGGAGTATAAATTCAGTCCAGTGATACTGCCGTATATGTCCATTGATACTGCTGTATATGTCCATCGGTACTGCCGTATAAATCCAGTGATCCTGCTGTATAATTCCAGTGATCCTGCCGTATAAATCCAGTGGTACTTGCGTATAAATCCAGTGGTACTGGTGTATAAATCCAGTGGTACTGGCATATAATTTCTCTGACGTCCTAGTGGATGCTGGGAACTCCGTAAGGACCATGGGGAATAGCGGCTCCGCAGGAGACTGGGCACAAAAGTAAAGCTTTAGGACTACCTGGTGTGCACTGGCTCCTCCCCCCATGACCCCCCTCCAAGCCTCAGTTAGATTTTTGTGCCCGAACGAGAAGGGTGCACACTAGGGGCTCTCCTGAGCTGCTTAGTGAAAAGTTTAGTTTTAGGTTTTTTATTTTCAGTGAGACCTGCTGGCAACAGGCTCACTGCATCGAGGGACTAAGGGGAGAAGAAGCGAACTCACCTGCGTGCAGAGTGGATTGGGCTTCTTAGGCTACTGGACACCATTAGCTCCAGAGGGATCGAACACAGGCCCAGCCATGGAGTCCGGTCCCAGACATGCGCCGCCGGCCCCCTTACAGAGCCAGAAGCAAGAAAAGGTCCGGAAAATTGGCGGCAGAAGACATCCTGTCTTCACCAAGGTAGCGCACAGCACTGCAGCTGTGCGCCATTGCTCCTCAGCACACTTCACACTTCGGTCACTGAGGGTGCAGGGCGCTAGGGGGGGGCGCCCTGAGCAGCAATAAAAACACCTTGGCTGGCGAAAATACATCACATATAGCCCCCAGGGCTATATGGATGAATTTTAACCCCTGCCAGATTACACTGAAAAACGGGAGAAAAGGCCGCCGAGAAAGGGGCGGAGCCTATCTCCTCAGCACACTGGCGCCATTTTCCCTCACAGCTCCGTTGGAGGGAAGCTCCCTGGCTCTCCCCTGCAGTCACTACACTACAGACAGGGTTAAAAAAGAGAGGGGGGCACTAATTAGGCGCAGTATAAACAATACAGCAGCTATAAGGGGAAAAACACTTATATAAGGTTATCCCTGTATATATATAGCGCTCTGGTGTGTGCTGGCAAACTCTCCCTCTGTCTCCCCAAAGGGCTAGTGGGGTCCTGTCCTCTATCAGAGCATTCCCTGTGTGTGTGCTGTGTGTCGGTACGTTTGTGTCGACATGTATGAGGAGGAAAATGATGTGGAGGCGGAGCAAATTGCCTGTAATAGGGATGTCACCCCCTAGGGGGTCGACACCTGAGTGGATGAACTGTTGGAAGGAATTACATGACAGTGTCAGCTCTTTACAAAAGACAGTGATTGACATGAGACAGTCGGCTACTCAGCTTGTGCCTGTCCAGACGTCTCATAGGCCGTCAGGGGCTCTAAAGCGCCCGTTACCTCAGATGGCAAATACAGACGCCGACACGGATACTGACTCCAGTGTCGACGGTGAAGAGACAAATATGACTTCCAGTAGGGCCACACGTTACATGATTGAGGCAATGAAAAACGTTTTACACATTTCTGATAATACGAGTACCACCAATAGGGGTATTATGTTCGGTGAGGAAAAACTACCTGTAGTTTTCCTGAATCTGAGAAATTAAATGAGGTGTGTGATGAAGCGTGGGTTTCCCCCGATAAAAAAACTGATAATTTCTAAACAGTTATTGGCATTATATCCTTTCCCGCCAGAGGTTAGGGTGCGTTGGGAAACACCCCCTAGGGTGGATAAAGCGCTCACACGCTTGTCAAAACAGGGGCTCTACCCTCTCCTGAGATGGCCGCCCTTAAGGATCCTGCTGATAGAAAGCAGGAGGGTATCCTAAAATGTATTTACACAACATACTGGTGTTATACTGCGACCAGCAATCGCCTCAGCCTGGATGTGCAGTGCTGGGTTGGCGTGGTCGGATTCCCTGACTGAAAATATTGATACCCTAGATAGGGACAGTATATTATTGCCTATAGAGCATTTAAAAGATGCATTTCTATATATGTGTGATGCACAGCGGGATATTTGTCGACTGGCATCAAGAGTAAGTGCGCTGTCCATTTCTGCCAGAAGAGGGTTATGGACACGACAGTGGTCAGGTGATGCGGATTCCAAATGGCATATGGAAGTATTGCCTTATAAAGGGGAGGAGTTATTTGGGGTCGGTCTTTCAGACCTGGTGGCCACGGCAACAGCTGGGAAATCCACGTTTTTACCCCAGGTCGCCTCTCAACATAAGAAGACGCCGTATTATCAGGCGCAGTCCTTTCGTTCCCATAAGGGCAAGTGGGCAAAAGGTTCCTCATTTCTGCCCCGTGACAGAGGGAGAGGAAAAAGGCTGCAGAAATCAGCCAGTTCCCAGGAACAGAAGCCCTCTCCCGCCTCTGCCAAGCCCTCAGTATGACGCTGGGGCTTTACAAGCAGACAGGGAGGCAGTTTTGGAAGCCATTCACAAGCTGTATTCCCAGCAGGTGATAATCAAGGTACCCCTCCTGCAACAAGGAAAGGGGTATTATTCCACACTGTTGTGGTACCGAAGCCGGACGGCTCGGTGAGACCAATTTTAAATCTAAAATCTTTGAACACTTACATACAGAGGTTCAAATTCAAGAGAAGGGGACTACATGGTGTCTCTGGACATCAAGGATGCTTACCTTTCATGTCCCAATTTACCCTTCTCACCAAGGGTACCTCAGGTTTGTGGTACAGAACTGTCACTATCAGTTTCAGACGCTGCCGTTGGATGGTCCACGGCACCCCGGGTCTTTACTAAGGTAATGGCCGAAATGATGATACTCCTTCGAAGGAAGGGAGTTTTAGTTATCCCTTACTTGGACGATCTCCTGATAAGGGTAAGATCCAGGGAACAGTTGGAGGTCGGTGTAGCACTATCTCAGGTAGTGTTGCGACAGCACGGTTGGATTCTCAATATTCCAAAATCGCAGCTGGTTCCGACGACTCGTTTTCTGTTCTAGGGATGATTCTGGACACAGTCCAGAAAAAGGTGTTTCTCCCGGAGGAGAAAGCCAGGGAGTTATCCGAGCTAGTCAGGAACCTCCTAAAACCGAGCCAAGTCTCAGTGCATCAATGCACAAGGGTTCTGGGAAAAATGGTGGCTTCCTACGAAGCAAGACCATTCGGCAGATTCCACGCAAGAACTTTCCAGTGGGACCTGCTGGACAAATGGTCGGGGTTGCATCTTCAGATGCATCAGCGGATAACCCGGTCACCAAGGACAAGGATGTCCCTCCTGTGGTGGTTGCAGAGTGCTCATCTTCTAGAGGGCCGCAGATTCGGCATTCAGGACTGGGTCCTGGTGACCACGGATGCCAGCCTGCGAGGCTGGGGAGCAGTCACACAGGGAAGAAATTTCCAGGGCTTATGGTCAAGCCTGGAGACATCACTTCACATAAATATCCTGGTGCTAAGAGCCATTTACAATGCTCTAAGCTTAGCAAGACCTCTGCTTCAAGGTCAGCCGGGTTGATCCAGTCGGACAACATCACGGCAGTCACCCACGTAAACAGACAGGGTGGCACAAGAAGCAGTCAATGGCAGAAGCTGCAAGGATTCTTCGCTGGGCGGAAAATCATGTGATAGCACTGTCAGCAGTATTCATTCCGGGAGTGGACAACTGGGAAGCAGACTTCCTCAGCAGACACGACCTCCACCCGGGAGAATGGGGACTTCACCCAGAAGTCTTCCACATGATTATAAACCGTTGGGTAAAACCAAAGGTGGACATGATGGCGTGCCGCCTCAACAAAAAACTCGACAGGTATTGCGCCAGGTCAAGGGACCCTCAGGCAATAGCTGTAGACGCTCTGGTAACACCGTGGGTGTACCAGTCAGTGTATGTTTTCCCTCCTCTGCCTCTCATACCCAAGGTACTGAGAATTATAAGATGGAGAGGAGTAAGCACTATATTCGTGGCTCCGGATTGGCCAAGAAGGACTTGGTACCCGGAACTTCAAGAGAGGCTCACGGAGGATACGTGGCCTCTACCTCTAAGAAGGGACCTGCTCCAGCAAGGACCCTGTCTGTTCCAAGACTTACCGCGGCTGCGTTTGACGGCATGGCGGTTGAACGCCGGATCCTGAAGAAAAAAGGCATTCCGGATGAAGTCATCCCTATCCTGATCAAAGCCAGGAAGGATGTAACCGCAAAACATTATCACCGCATTTGGCGAAAATATGTTGCGTGGTGCGAGGCCAGTAAGGCCCGACGGAGGAATTTCAACTGGGTCGATTCCTACATTTCCTGAAAACAGGAGTGTCTATGGGCCTGAAATTGGGGTCCATTAAGGTTAAAATTTCGGCCCTGTCAATTTTCTTCCAGAAAGAACTAGCTTCAGTCCCTGAAGTGCAGACGTTTGTAAAAGGGGTACTGCATATACAGCCTCCTTTTGTGCCTCCAGTGGCACCTTGGGATCTCAATGTAGTTTTTGGGTTCCAAAAGTCACATTGGTTTGAACCACTTAAAGATGTTGGCCCTGGCCTGGGCCAGGCGCGTGTCAGAATTGGCGGCTTTATTCTGTAAAAGCCCTTATCTGATTTTCCATACGGACAGGGCGGAATTGAGGACTCGTCCTCGGTTTCTCCCTAAGGTGGTTTCAGCGTTTCACCTGAACCAACCTATTGTGGTGCCTGCGGCTACTAGGGACTTGGAGGACTCCAAGTTGCTAGACGTTGTCAGGGCCCTGAAAATATATGTTTCCAGGACGGCTGGAGTCAGAAAATCTGACTCGCTGTTTATCCTGTATGCAGAGCCGGCCCTAACCAATATGATGCCCTAGGCAAGATTTTGGCTGGTGCCCCTTAGCTCCACCGCTAGTTCCTCCTCTGACTCTGCTTCCCTTTCCAAGCACCATCGCCCCTCACCCATAGCAGTCCTCATTTTGGTGCTCCTACCCCCTATATTTTAAATAGGAACAGTGCACACATTCAGCGCACTGCCAAAAAAGGGGTGTGTTCTTGCTGAGAAGGGGCATGGCCATACAATAGTACCCCCAATTCAAATTACACCGCACAGTAGTGCAACTTTATTCACATTTTATCATGCAATAGTGTTCCTAATTCACATTACATCACACAGTAGTATCACTTTACATTATATATACGTTACTCCTCACAGTAGTGCCCATTATTCACATTACATCACACTGATTTGCTCCTTATTCATATAACACCACACCACACTGTGGCTGTATCTGCATACGACATGCTACATTACAGTGATTTCCAGGAATACACTGTAACGTAGCATTTCGTATGCAGATTCAGCCACAGTCATACAAAAGAATATAGGCATGCCGCATATCATTTGAATCAGCAGAAGCTGCTGGTGCCCCTAGGCATACCAAATGCCCTAGGCATTTGCCTGGTTTGCCTATGCCTAGGGCCGGCTCTGCCTGTATGCACCCAACAAGCTGGGTGCTCCTGCTTCTAAGCAGACTATTGCTCGTTGGATTTGTAGTACAATTCAGCTTGCACATTCTGTGGCAGGCCTGCCACAGCCAAAATCTGTAAAAGCCCATTCCACACGGAAAGTGGGCTCATCTTGGGCGGCTGCCCGAGGGGTCTCGGCTTTACAACTTTGCCGAGCAGCTACTTGGTCAGGGGCAAACACGTTTTGCTAAATTCTACAAATTTGATACCCTGGCTGAGGAGGACCTGGAGTTCTCTCATTCGGTGCTGCAGAGTCATCCGCACTCTCCCGCCCGTTTGGGAGCTTTGGTATAATCCCCATGGTCCTTACGGAGTTCCCAGCATCCACTAGGACGTCAGAGAAAATAAGAATTTACTTACCGATAATTCTATTTCTCGTAGTCCGTAGTGGATGCTGGGCGCCCATCCCAAGTGCGGATTGTCTGCAATACTTGTACATAGTTATTGTTAACTAAATCGGGTTATTGTTGTAGTGAGCCATCCTTTCTAGAGGCTCCTCTGTTATCATACTGTTAACTGGGTTTAGATCACAAGTTATACGGTGTGATTGGTGTGGCTGGTATGAGTCTTACCCGGGATTCAAAATCCTTCCTTATTGTGTACGCTCGTCCGGGCACAGTATCCTAACTGAGGCTTGGAGGGGGGTCATGGGGGGAGGAGCCAGTGCACACCAGGTAGTCCTAAAGCTTTACTTTTGTGCCCAGTCTCCTGCGGAGCCGCTATTCCCCATGGTCCTTACGGAGTTCCCAGCATCCACTACGGACTACGAGAAATAGAATTATCGGTAAGTAAATTCTTATTTTCAGTGGTACTGGCGTATAGGTCCAGTGATCCTGCCATATAATTCCAGTGGTACTGGCGTATAAATCCAGTAATCCTGCCGTATAATTTCAGTGATCCTGTCGTATAATTCCAGTGGTACTGGCGTATGAATCCAGTCCAGTGATACTGCCGTATATGTCCAGTGGTACTGGCGTATAAATCCAGTGATCTTGCCGTATTATTCCAGTGATCTTGCTGCATATGTCCAGTGGTACTGCCATATAATTCCAGTGATACAGCTATATATATATATATATATATATATATCTGTATCACTGCGGTACTGCAGTATAAATCCAGTGATCCTGCCGTATAATTCCAGTGGTACTGGCGTATAAATCCAGTGATCCTGCCGTATAATTCCAGTGGTACTGGCGTATAAATCCAGTGATCCTGCCGTATAATTCCAGTGATCCTGCCATATAATTCCAGTGGTACTGGGGTATAAATCCAGTCCAGTGATACTGCCGTATATGTCCAGTAGTACTGGCGTATAAATCCAGTGATAGTGCCATATAATTCCAATGGTACTGGCGTATAAATCCAGTGATCCTGACATATAATTCCAGTGATCCTGCCATATAATTCCAGTGGTACTGGAGTATAAATTCAGTCCAGTGATACTGCCGTATATGTCCAGTGATACTGCCGTATATGTCCATTGATACTGCTGTATATGTCCAGCGGTACTGCCGTATAAATCCAGTGATCCTGCCGTATAATTCCAGTGATCCTGCCGTATAAATCCAGTGGTACTGGCGTATAAATCAACTGGTACTGGCATATAATTACAGTGGTACTGGCGTATATGTCCAGTGATCCTGCCGTATATGTCCAGTGGTACTGGCGTATTAGTCCAGTCCAGTGATACTGCCGTATATGTCCAGTGATACTGCCGTATATGTCCAGCGGTACTGCCGTAAAAAATCCAGTGATCATGCCGTATAAATCCAGTGGTACTGGCATATAAATCCAGTGATCCTGCCGTATAATTCCAGTGGAACTGGCGTATAATTCCAGTGATCCTGACGTATAATTCCAGTGATCCTGACGTATAATTTCAGTAGTATTGGAGTATAAATCCAGTGATCCTGCCGTATAATTCCAGTGATCCTGCCGTATAATTCCAGTAGTACTGGAGTATAAATCCAGTCCAATGATACTGCCGTATATGTCAAGTGATACTGCCGTATATGTCCAGTGATCCTGCCATATATGTCCAGTGATCCTGCCTTATTAGTCCAGTCCAGTGATACTGCCGTATATGTCCAGTGATACTGCCGTATTTGTCCATTGATACTGCCGGATATGTCCAGCGGTACTGTCGTATAAATCCAGTGATCCTGCCGTATAATTCCAGTGATTCTGCAGTATAATTCCAGTGGTACTGGCACATAAATCCAGTGATCCTGCCGTATAATTCCAGTGGTACTGGCGTATAAATCCAGTGATCCTGCCGTATAATTCCAGTGATCCAGCCATATAATTCCAGTGGTACTGGGGTATAAGTCCAGTCCAGTGATACTGCCGTATATGTCCAGTAGTACTGGCGTATAAATCCAGTGATCCTGCCATATAATTCCAATGGTACTGGCTATAAATCCAGTGATCCTGACATATAATTACAGTGATTCTGCCATATAATTACAGTGGTACTGGAGTTTAAATTCAGTCCAGTGATACTGCCGTATATGTCCAGTGATACTGCCGTATATGTCCATTGATACTGCTGTATATGTCCAGCGGTACTGCCGTATAAATCCAGTGATCCTGCCGTATAATTCCAGTGATCCTGCCGTATAAATCCAGTGGTACTGGCGTATAAATCCAGTGGTACTGGTGTATAAATCCAGTGGTACTGGCATATAATTTCAGTGGTACTGGCGTATAGGTCCAGTGATCCTGCCGTATAATTCCAGTGGTACTGGCGTATAAATCCAGTAATCCTGCCGTATAATTCCAGTGATTCTGTCGTATAATTCCAGTGGTACTGGCGTATAAATCCAGTCCAGTGATACTGCCGTATATGTCCAGTGATACTGCCGTATAATTCCAGTGATCCTGCTGCATATGTCCAGTGGTGCTGCCATATAATTCCAGTGATACAGCTATACATAATTATATATATATATATATATATATATATACACCCTGTTACAAAGCGGATTACTGAGGCCATAACAACTATGCTGGTGTTAAACATGTGTCCGGTATCTGCCATTAGTGCAGTGGGACTGCAGTGCCAACCCTAGATGGGCCAGGTGTTTGTGCTGCACACTTGTGTCGCTTAGCTTAGTAGGCTACCTCATTGCACTCTTTTACTTCTTGGCATGATGTGCTGTTTGGGTATTATTTTTTTTAAGTGCCATCCTGTCTGACACTGCAATGCCACTCCTAGATGGGCCAGTTGTTTGTGTCACTTAGCTTAGTCATACAGCTACCTCAGTGCACCTCTTTTTCATCTTTGCATGATGTGCTGTTTGGGGCCTTTTTTTTTATATCTGCCCTCCTGTTTGACACTGCAGTGCCACTCCTAGATGGGCCAGGTGTTTGTGCCGCACACTTGTGTCGCTTAGCTTTAGCTTAGTGATACAGCCACCTCGGTGCAACCTTTTGGCCTAAAAACAATATTGTGAGGTGTTCTGAATAGACTGGAAATGAGTGGAAATTATTGTTATTGAGGTTAATAGTACCATAGGGTCAACATTACCCCCAAATTCTGTGATTTTAGCCGTTACGTTTTTTTTCAAAATCATCCAGATCCAAAACCACAACACTCGAAAGGGTGGTTTGGGCACAAGCGGGGAATTAGAACCAAAACACATAACACGAAGAGTGCCCGCCGCACATCTCTACTCCGAACTATACATGTTAAGATCTTTTAGTCTTTCTGGGTATGTTTTGCGATATAGGCCATGCACCATTTAAGTTGCCCTTCTTTGTACATCTCTAATGTATTTATATCCTTCAAGAGATATGGTCTCCAGAACTGGACACAGTATTCCAGATGAGGCCGTGCTAATGACCTATACAGTGGCATTATTATTTATTTTTTTCCTGCTACTCATGCCTCTCCCTATGCAACCAACCATCTGACTTGCCTTCTCATTGCTTTGTTACACTGCTTTCCTGCCTTTAAGGGGGATATTTAATAAAACATAATTTTCTCATAAAAGCTGGAAAATTTGAAATGTATCTCCTCTCCAGTGGCAGTTGCAGCGCAGTCCAAAATTCAAACAGGGGAGCCACACCAACTGCCAGTGAGTCCCAAACAGCAATATCTGGCAGTGGTTGGGGTGGTAGTTAATGACATGACCTGCCACTATTATGATATGTGAGAAATAAAATTGTTAACTATACCATGTGCAATATTTTCTGGTGAGCTCCCCTTTCCCTGTTTATATATATATATATATATATATATATATATATATACATATTTATTTGCAGGGCCGGTCTATCTGACACTTCTGGCATGATGAAGGGCCGATGGTCTAATATAATCAGTCATATGTGCAAAAAAGAATATTGTTTGGTTATTATTATTACATCACGCTTAACCAAAGTGTCCTCTATGAGTAGTAGAACCTATGACTCCTAATGACATTGATTTTCTTTCTTTCTTTCTTTCTTTCTTTCTTTCTTTCTTTCTTTCTTTCTTTCTTTCTTTCTTTCTTTCTTTTTATTTTACTTATGCAGATTACATGGTGTTCATCACCTCGTGGTTTCTATAGGAGGTGACACGTAATACAGTGGTGTCACTTGGGGCAGCACCAGGTGACACGATCCGAGTGGGTGACACCAAAATAGCAGACACGCGGTCATGTCCTCAAAATGTAACATGTCAGGGGGTGTGGCTCTGCAGGCACGTACCCATGCCCCCTTTTGCACACACACTGAAGATGCACGGTGAGTCCACAGTGCTGCACTGGGTGACACCACCCATTGTGATGCCCGTGACTTGATCATGTCTGTGTAGCACTTTCTAAAAGCAGCAATTGTTCAATTTTTCGCAATACCTGTAGTATATTCATATTTTCAATTGTTTTAGTATTACACTGAATTTAAAATTCTTCACTCTATCAAAGCTAAGAGTTAACTGCTTAGCATGCCTTTGGTTACCTTATACAAGGGCTACTCATGTTTTCACTCTATGCGAGTGCATTGCGTAATCCCAATACAAATGTAACGTCTCTGGAATAAAGAAGGCTGAGCAGCTCAATTACACAGAATTAATTATATATTGTCTACAAAAGTCTAAATAAGGTAACAAAGTAATAGCCCTTGTTGTTTTGAATTATATTGTTGCAGAGAACATTCTGAAATAGAAAATCCAATATTTCATCAACATTTTTCTTTACTCCAGACAGCTGTTCTGTTGTCACTCAGACTTCTGCAAACGAAGCAGTTTCCTGCATCCTGAAAATACTCCAGATTAAAACCGGAGTCATACCACATAGCAACATAAATACATAATGTGACAAGTGAGTGCTTGTCAAAACTAAAGTGCAATCAAACATAATTAACCTACCAAAGGTTTTGCTTATAATACTGCATCAGTAACTGTCATCTTTCATAAATATAAAATCTGCACACTGGTATAAAATGTGAGATCCTCTAAAGTAGATATGAGAAATAAAACAAATAAATGCACTGCCCTTAACTGAACATTTTATGCCTTTGCTTTGCTTTTAGATAAAGGGATTTGTGTAGTTTTGAATTTAATCAACAATAAATTGAACACTTTCAAATGTTGTCATACATATTTGTCCTGGGGCATCTAGGGATTTGTGTATGTTTGATAAACTGGATAATCCATTGTAATCCCTATTTGGACATACCCTCTGAATTGGATTACCCACATGGCATTTAATGTCTTGGCAGAGCTGTTTGTGGAGTCCCTTGTGATGTGTTTCTGTGCAAAACATCTGTTGACTCATTCTCGGTTTTCACTCCATCTTAACTGCTTTTTTGCTGGGACACTGGCAGTCAGCAGACTAATATTAAATGTGCAACATATAAATGTTATGCTTGTTTGCATTACCTTTTTATCCATCGTCATTATTTCTTACATCCTTAACAATCGGCTTACTGTGTGAAAGATAAAAAGTGCTCCTTGTCACCTAGACACAGTTCCATATTGTAAGATAAACTAATATTCCTGAGAATGCAATCTATTAATTAACTAGGAACAAGTGAATTCACAAATTGTCCTCCAAGCCCTTAAATTCACATTTTCTTTTAATAATCACAGATCTCATTTCCAATACTGGAGGGAGCCCTGTGATAAGAACACTATCTCCAGATAGTGGTAACAGGGCTTCCCTCTGATTTCTGAAGGCAGTGAAAGATGAGGTCAGATCTGGCCCCTGTCATCAGCCATGTGTGTCGATTAGACCACAGGCTGATCATTGTGTAAAATAAAGTTCGAAAAGAATAAATAAATAAAATTAATATTAACCTGCATCCAGGAACCAGTGAGGTCAGCCGGTCAGCCAATCTCTGTGCTCCTGCTGTGAACCCCGGTGCATTAAAACAAACAATGCTGTGAAGCTGGGATCTCATTTTACAGCACTTGGGGTCACAGCGGAGCACAGGATCAAATGACCGGCTGCCCTACTGGATCACCAATCCTGGCTGCAGGTAAAGCTGCGGGTTGGTAATGGGAGGGGGGATGGTAGCTGGTGGCGCATGCACAGTCAGAAAATACCCTGAGAAGTGCAGTAAGAGGATTCACAAGCTCTGTCCCTGCATGCGATAACTGATACACCCCTGTGATGTATTCAATTATTACATTGTTGATTTGGACAAATTTATCACATTCCATCTGCAATGCAGATTGTCATAAATATGCCAGTAAGGGCAGGGCCAGCAACAGAAATTTTTGGGCCTGGTAAACTAATGTTTTTGGTGCCCCACTTTCTATGACCTACTCCCGACCTCCCCCCATCCTGCCCCAGTAGGTATATGGTGTACCAACACATAGTACTAGTTTCCAATACATGGGGGTGCATGGTGCATGGAGGTGTGTGATCTTCAGAGGGCATGGGGGGGGGGGTGCGATCTTCAGAGGGAGGGTACACTAGTGTAATAAAATTAGATAAATACATACTAGATAGGGAGTAAGCCAGATACACCTTGAAAAGAGAGCAGCAGCCTCCTCCTCCTAATCCTTCTCCCACTCAGCTGCCAGGGATCCTGGGATTACAGGTGCAGCCCCAATAGTATAAGCATGAGGATGCCCGCGTAGGTCCATCCTTTGGCTCTGCTGTTCCTCTTTGTGCAGCTGTCTCATTCACAGCACACCACAGAAGGGGGAGGCAGACCAGCGAACAGACTATAGCGCCGGCGCTGCCAGCAACATCTATTGAACTGGGCAGTGCACAGTCGAGTTAGCACTCTGTGATTCCTCTTAGGGAAGGAGTTATTTGATTAACAGGCACTGGTCAGCAAGAAGCTCCATTTACAGGGCAACGGAAGAGGCGGAACTCGTTACCCCTCCAAATACAGTGCTGCCCAGATCTGGCCCACTTTAACCCAGGTGTGACCCTTAGGAGTTAGGGACAACCCAAACCTCAGTGCCCTTTTGAAGCTCTGGGCCCGGTAGAGATGTTACCTTAGTCCCCCCTGTCGGCAGGCATCCCTATGGGCCTTGGTTATCATGGTCAAATGAGTTGCGGAACAATGACAGATGAGACCAAGGTGGAGCTATTTGGTCTTAATGTAAAGTGACATGATTGACAAAAAAAACCAATCACTGTGACCACAAGAACCTCATAACAATCTTTATGCTGGGAAGGGTAATGATTTGGAGGTGTTTAAAACCAAAGCATCTTTATATCTCACAATTATTGTGTCATTCATTAAATCCTCTTTATATACTAGATGAAAATATGAGGTCAGCTGTCCAGCAACTGAAGCTTGGTCAAAATTGGATCACGTGATAGGACAATGGGGAGAATTCATTTGCCAGCGATAAGGGGTTAACTGCTGTTGCTGCTGCACTTAAATGATGGCAATGGCACCCCGTCTCGCACCCTTTGCCTGGCCGATTCGCACAAAAGTGCTCACTACCCTATGACGTAGTGAACACTTTTGTGTGGTTTCCCACTCCTGTAAAGTTCAGCAAGTGCCGTACAGATTCGTCTGGGTGAATCCTTTTCTAGCAATTTAATTCCCCCAATGATCCTAAGTACACAAGCAAATTTACCAGTGAATAACTGAGAAACGAAAGAATCATGGTTCCTCAAGCCAACTCAGTTCTCGATAAAGCTCCAGTTACAGTACAGATGGAAGACAACAAGTAGAACAGCCTCTCCAGCTTTCCCATAATCATACCGGTAGCTATCATCAGGGGTGGATTGGGATCAAAAATCAGCCCGGGAAAATTTATGGAAGCAGCCCTAATAGGGGGAAGGGGGGGGGGGGGGGGGCTGTTGAGGGGGTGGAGTCTGTCAAGTAGGAGGGATTACTGCTCAGAAGGCTGGAGTAAATGGCTGCAAAGAAATTGCACGCCGGAGGCGCGCTGCAAAAATGTAGGGGTGTGGCTTCATGTGGAAGGGGCATGGCCACATAATAGTGCCAATTCACATTACACCACACAGTAGTGCCACTTATACACATTGTACCAGGTAGAACCTCCTATACACACTGCGCTTTATACATATTCCGCCAGATAGAGCACGTTCTACACTTTGCGCCAGGTAGATCACAGTATACACTTTGCGCCTGGCACTCCTGATAGACGTTACAACGGTCGTGGTTCCATCCTAAAGAAGCTAGACAGGCAATTTGCTAGAGGCGGCACTCACCAGACTTATACATACAAATAAAGACACTGCACTACCACCAGCACAGTACAAACGTTTCGAGGTTTGATCCTATGTATAAGACTGGTGAGTGCCGCCACTAACAAATTGCCTATAATATATATATATATATCTATATCCCCATGTGGTCTGGCTCTCAATGTCCTATTGTTACCGGTTCGGGTGCCCTCGCACATCATGCATGTACAATACTTCCAAGTGCGGCACACTTGGATGTATTCAGGGCTGGAGGCGGTCCTGGAGGCGGAGCCGTCAGTGGTGACTGATGGCCTGGCCCTACAGAGGCTTATGGGGGGGCTGCTGCAGCTGCACATGCGCAGCAGCTCCGCCGGCAACCATCTTTTATTTAGCTTTAACTTACGCTGCCGCGATGATCGCGGCAGCGGCCAGCATGGGGGATGACGGCGGCTACTGAGGGGACGTCCGACCAGCCAAACGGAATCTGGTCCGGTGTCCCGGCATGCCAATCCGCCGCTTGCCTATCATAGTAAGAATATTGGATCATGAAGCAGAGAGGTTGGTGCTAGTGGGAGTCTCTCATAGAGTTTGGACCAGAGTGAGTAATTTAGGTAGAGATTTAAGGATTCCATTTACAAATACCACATACTAATGATACATATTTAAGTGTAATAAGCAAAAAGGCTAATGTTCTATGTGCTTGCTGCACAGATGAAAAAAAGATATATTAGTGAGGCATAGCTAACTTCAGTTGGTAACTGTAGCAGGTAGATTGAGGGGGTTTGGTACGGATGACCGGCATATGGGATGCCGACTGTCAATATCCCGACAGTGGCATCCCGCCTTCCAGCAGCAGGGCGAGCACTAAGAGTCCCTTTGCGGGCTCGCCACACTGCGGGCTCGGTGGCTCGCTGCGCTTGCTACAGGATCTATCCCTACTCTATGGGTGTCGAGGACACCCACAAGTAGGAAAAGCCCTGCTGTGCCGGCTGGTGGCATTGTCGGCTGTCAGGAGTAGGTATCCTGACCACCGGGATCCCGACAGCCGGTAAATTAAACGCATCCCGATTGAGGCGATCACTTGAGATTGAAGGTCTTTAGAAGAAAATAGGCTTGTATTCCAGCAAAAGATATAGCCAGTTCAATAGCTTCTTACACAGGAATAGTACATACTCGATGACATTCTTGGTGGAAGATGCAGGAGGTGTGGGTATTATGGATCAATGAATAGTACCCTACCTCCACTTCTCACTATTGTGTTTGTGCCATTGAGTAGTTTGCAATGTGTCGGGAGGCTGATGTACTCTCTCAGGAGTCCCTGCAATTCAGGAGTAACCCAGACATTCGGGAGACTAGGATAGCATAATAAGTGTAGGCATGTGGTGTTAATCCATTAGTTTTATCTGCTTTACATTTACAGCATGTACCCAATCAAGTCAGCATTATGGCATTACTCCTTATATGTAGATTCAATACTATGTACAGTAACTGCAGATATGAGCCAGTCAACACTGGGCAAACAGCTGGCACAACAAGTTTGTTTATTTACTCTCATGTCAGCATGTGGATAGTACGGATACCTGCTATATACAGTACACTACAGTATATATCACTTCACATCAGAAGTATATAAACTACTGTGCTTAGAAGCATGCGGGGCCATTACTGTGTATACTGATTACATAACACTATGGCACTAATGCCCCTCGATCTTACAGTATAGACAGAATGGCCTCTGCTTTGATGTTTTCAATCTCACCAGTGCATCACTTGACTACAGCTGCTGTAAGTTGTATTGACTGGAGCAATGTCTTTGGATAGATTTCAATTTATCCAGAGAATTCCAACAGCCAATCAGAGACTTTTTTCTTTTACTTACAGCACTATACAGCACGTCAGAAAGCCCCTAATTGTGGGGGCACATGCTCTATCAAATTACATAATAACAATAATGCCGTAAAAAAAAAATGTTTTAATGATTATCTACATATGTGCAAAGATACTTTTCAGATTGGGTTAATTAGTACAGTATGTTAGATTTGTGGTACTTTATGACAGACTGTACCTAGCATTAGAATGCACGGAAACAGTTCCGTGCCTCGATTGGAAGTGGATAAATGCAGCTCACTGAAGGATGCCATCAATAATATTTTGGCTAGCAAATGTGAAACGCTTTGGATTGTGCCAAGACAGTTGTCTATAGAGACTGATAGGGCCCAATCTAGCAATATCCACCACAATCATGCATCCCTTGTGCATTTAATATAAATTATATTTACAGTGTCCATTTCCTCATGACAGTTTCATTCAGACATAATGGTTTTGATTCGACTTACTGATATGGGCTACGCAACATTTTGAACAGCCTCCAAGTCACAATAAAGACATTAAAGATCCCCAGCTTTCTGACTTCTGGAGCCCGTTGCATGTCTCATCCAAGTGAAAACACATTGTAAAAAGCTGAAATGAGCTAATAGGTAACTATTATACGGAGTTTGTTTCCATTCAGATATTTTATTGTCTGGACCGTCTGTAGCATGCACTAAATCATTCTGTTTGCAGCCGCTGATTCTTATTGTTTCTACCCTAATTTACATAATTACTGTGTTGGAATATCAACATGTGGTGTAATACATTAACTTATTGTATGAAATATTTGAATAGTCGGGACAAATCTATATATCTTTGAAGGGGATGCGGTCAGCATCCCGGCGCAGTGGATGCCGGTGGTCAGGTGAAAGACCCAGGAATCCCGACACCTCATGGAATCCAGAGGCCTAAAGCCCAAATGACGGCATGCCGATGGTGAGTATTGGGGTGAGGGTTAGGGCCTGGGGAATGTTAGGATTAGGCTCTTTAGGGGGAGTTAGCCGTAGCCGCCATCCCCTGAGTCTTATCCCTAGCCGTCACCCACTGTGATTAGCCATCTCTCTCCTCCCTTTTGTCCCCAAATTCCTTGAGCGTATTGTCTGCATCCGCCTTACTGCCTTTTTTTCTCATACTCACTGCTTGACCCATTCCAGTCTGGCTTCCGACCTCTCCACTACACTGAAACTGCCCTCACAAAAGTCTTCAATGACCTCCATGCTGCCAAATCTAAGGGCCACTACTCTATGCTTATTCTTCTTGACCTCTCTGCTTCTTTTGACACTGTGGACCACCCTCTCCTTCTGCAAATCCTTGACTCCATTGGTCTGTGTGACACTGCCCCCTCGTGACTGTCCTCCTACTTCTCTGACCATTCCTTTTCTGTCTCCTCATGACTCCACCTCCCCCCCACTTCTACTAACTGTAGGTTTCCCCCAAGGTTCTGTTCTTGGTCCTCTCCTTTTCTCTCTATACATTCTCTTTAGGTGAACTCAGTTCTTTTGACTTTCAATATAATCTGTATGTTGATGATGCTCAAATCTACCTTTCCTCCCTTGACCTCTCCCCAGCCCTCCTCACTCGTATATCTCCAACTGCTATCTCTTCCTGGATGTCCCAGGCTCTCAGTGCTTTCTTAAACTTAACATGTCTAAGACTGAGCTGATCATCTTCCCACCCTCCCGCACAACCTCACCTCCCACAATCTTATTATCTATTGATGGCACAACTATCTCCTCTAGCCCCCAAGTGCACTGTCTTGGAGTAATCCTTGACCCCTCCCTCTCTTTTAAACCGCACTTTTAGCCCCTGTCACAAACCTACCGGTTTCATCTCAAAAATATTTCAAGGATCAGACCAGTTCACATCCAGGATGCTACCAAGACCCTTATCCACGTACTGGTCATCCTCAGACTAGACTACTGTAATATCCTCCTGACTGGCATCCCTGACAAATGCCTCTCTCCACTCCTATCTGTCCTTAATGCTGCAGTCCAGCTCATCTTCCTCACCAAATGCACTACATCCACCTCCCCGCTCCTACAAGCCCTTCACTGGCTTCCCTTCCCTTTCAGAATCTAATTCAAGCTTCTCACACTCGCCTACAAGGCCCTCACCCATTTCTCCCTTGTTTACATCTCTGACCTTATCTCCCTTTACACTCCCACCTGTACTCTTCACTCTGCTAATGCTCGCCGCCTCTCCTGCCAAGTGATTACTTCCTCCCACTCCTACCTCCAAGATTTTTCACTTGCTGCTCCCTTTTTCTGGAATTCTCTACTTCTCCCCCTCAGACTTTCCACCTCTCTATAAAACTTCAAACGGGCTCTCAAGACCCACTTCATCAAACCCAGCCAAATCTCATCCTAACCCTCTGTTCCACGCTCTCTGTCTACCCCATCTGTGTCACCCCTGTCTGTCTGCCCCTCCCCTTTAGAATGTCTGTAGATTGTAAGCTTATGAGCAGGGCCTTCCTACCTCTATGTCTGTCTACCCAGTTTGTTATATCATTGTTGTTTCCAATTGTAAAGTGAAATGGAATATGCTGCGCTATACAGGTTGAGTATCCCTTATCCAAAATGCTTGGGACCAGAGGTATTTTGGATATCGGATTTTTCCGTATTTTGGATTAATTGCATACCATCATGAGATATCATGGTGATGGGACCTTAATCTAAGCACAGAATACATTTATGTTTTATATACACCTTATACACACAGCCTGAAGGTAATTTTAGCCAATATTTTTTTATAACTTTGTGCATTAAACAAAGTGTATCTACATTCACACAATTCATTTATGTTTCATATACACCTTATACACACAGCCTGAAGGTAATTTAATACAATATTTTTAATAACTTTGTGTATTAAACAAAGTTTGTGTACATTGAGCCATCAAAAAACAAAGGTTTCACTATCTCACTCTCACTCAAAAAAGTCTGTATTTCGGAATATTCCGTATTTCGGAATATTTGGATATGGGATACTCAACCTGTATAAAAAACTGTAAATAAAATGTAAGCTCTCACGAGCAGGGCCCTCTTCCCTCATGTGCTTATCCTTTTCTTACTTTAATAATCTTTGACTGCACCAAATCCAGTGCTTTTCTGCCACCTGATATTTATTTCAGTGTCTTCTGCTGATGTAGCTATGTTTATTTACCCTGTACTTGTCCTATATTGTCATCAACTGTAAGTTGCTGTTTTCATGTTTTGATTGTTTATGTACTCTGTAATTGGGCGCTGCGGATCCCTTGTGGCGCCATATAAATAAAGGATAATAATAATAATAATAATAATAATAATAATAATAATTAGCCAAAGCCGCTACCCACTATCTTAACCCTAACTGACACCACAGGTGGGTTAGGGTAGGTGCCAGGGGAAGCTTAAATTAATTACCCCATCCCGTGTCAGCATTCTAAAAGTCGGGATGCCGCAACATATGATATCACACCCCTTTGAAGTAGTGTATGTATTCTGTGTCTACCAATGAATTGGAGCTCAGGCTATTTATTAACGTTTATATAAATAAAGCTCCAATATACTACACAGCAATTTACAGAGATAATATTGTCATTATTTTCCATTACTCTCAGTCTAACTTCTCTAGCATACAGACAATAATCTAACAGTGTGTTTTTGGTCTGTAAGGAAAAAAAAACAGAGCACCAGGAACAAATAAATCCACACAAATACAGGCATGGCTGCAGAGAGGGGGGTGGGTGGATACAAAGCACCTAGGGGAGGCCATGAAGTGTCAATACCTAAATATTTATGGCCATACCCCCGCATTTGGCCACTACCCCTAGCACCAGGGCCTGATCAATCTCTTTGTACTTTCAAATTCAAAAATGATAGTGCCATCATTTTGGATGATTTGCCAAGTCCTGTGAGATGGCAACACAGACCACTGTGCCACACTGCCAGACTCACAGGCCAGAATTGTACACAAGTCTGTTTTGCGGAAAGATCATGTCATACATGGGGCTGTTTTTGTTGCAAAGTCGGGTCATGTAGCATACCGTACCACTTGTGTAGCAGCGCACTGTCACTGGGGACTGGTAAGCCAACCAATGCCTACCACAAGTGCTGGAAGCCATTTCCAGGCATCATCCAAGAACTCTTTTCTGGTCCATGAACTTATCCAGGAGTTTGATCATCTACTGTACAGTCCAGACTTGCCATGTTGCAACTTCTCAGTGTACCACAAATCAAGCGCAAGATGGGTGGGATTCGTTTTCAGTCACTGGACGCTGCAGTGGAGACCTTTATCCAGCATGTAGATGACACACCTGCTTTGGACTGGTCCAGCTGCTTCTCCAAGTTGTTTGAGTGCATACAACTTTTCTTAGACTCCTCTGGCAAATACGTTGAAAATTTTAATGTTTGTAAACAGTGCCAGACTGCCCATCTGGCATTTCTGGCAAATGCCAGGAGGGCCGATGGGCCGGTCCTGTCATTCAGAGACCCAGGAAGGCCACGCACAGCCTCCAGCTCTCTGTTGTGGACGCTCCCCCAACCCCCGGCCCGTTTCCTTGGCAATGGAGGCGTGCCGTGAGTCCATGCTCCCTGACTCATGGCACGCCCCCATCGCTAGTGTCCGTGCGCCCCCCTTTAGCGTCACGCGCACCCTTGCCCTGTGCGCACACGTGAAGGCCAGGGCCGATATCAGCCCTCCAGTCCGTCCCTGTTTGTAAATATAATACTTTTGTGCATCCGGAAACTTACTGCACAACCGACCCATACGCCGACTACGCGGCTGAGTAAGGCGCCACAGTTACGAGGGCGCCGGGTCACCATAGTGAAAGACAGCACCAGTGGCTTTTCAAATGTGACGCCGGTTGTCACTGCCCCCTCTCTAGCTACTAGCAGCTAGCTACTTACAGAACACAGCTACGGTGACACCTACGTTACCACGGGGAGGGATTTAAAAAATGTTGCAGTCACCGGATTGTGCAGTAGAAAGGAAGAAGCACTTCCTGCTAACCAATCACAGGATACAGCTGCCGAGAACGGGGTGGACACCCGAGGTTCCACCTATCACTGCTTGGTTGGCGGCACACAGGCTGTGGTGGCATGTGATGTGACTGTGTATGTGCGGGCTTCCCTTCCCGTTGCTGGCTGCCAGTAAAATTACATTACATGTGAGATGTGTGCAGTGACACTGACGTTGCTGCTAATTAGTGTAAGCTAAAAAAGCTTCTGGCTTATGAGGCAGTGTTTGAAGTAATTCCCTTCAAAGTCAATGTGGATTCAGGTCTATGCAGAGAAAAGAGTACGTCATTTAATTTTTCACTGTATGACAAAGAAGTTCACAATTTTTAAACAGTAAAAATAAAATATCATGTGAGGCTTGACAGCAATGTGATGCTAACATAATATTGGAATTCTATACACCATAGGTCTTCAACCTGTGGCCCTCCAGCTGCTGTGGAACTACACATCCCAGCATGCCCTGCCTCAGTTTTATCATATCTTAATAGAAAAACTGTGAGAGGGTATGCTGGGATGTGTAGTTTCACAGCAGCTGGAGGGCCACAGGTTGAAGACCCATGCACACAATTGGCGTTCCACTTTAATATTTATTTTTTATTTACTACTCCCATAAATTGTTCTGATTCTATCCCCTTCCCTGCACATATCTTGTGCTTTTGTCTGAATTGAATTGGGGGTACTATTGTGTGGCCACACCCCTTCCTTTTGAGACCACATCCTTTTTTGCTGCGCACGCTGTCCCTTTAGAAAGTTTATTCCATCAAGGGGCGCCAAAATCTGTATTCGATTACCAAAAAAATTGTGCTCGGGCGGCCCTGTGCACACCCCTCGTATATGCACAAATAAAGCTTTGACTTCAAACACTAACCATGCGTAAACCAGTAAAATATCTGAAATGTTAGAGCAAAGCACTTTAAAAGGATCATGAGACTACTGTCTGAACTGACACAATTATTACATCGGGGAATACTGTACTTACCTATTTTTACTGACAGCCACTTCAGGACAATGCAGCAATTCGCGGGTCTGCGGACAGGAGCTCCCCCTTCTCCGTATGGCACCCGTGATTGTGGTGTTTTTTTCCTGCATCATGCTTGCTTTACTATGAAGCGGGTGGGATGCGGAAGGGGTGCCTACTCTTCTGGAGGACATTTAAACAAAGTACAGATTAGTGATAGCAATATTTTGTCCATTTTTTTGTGGTTATAAAACTGCTAGACCTCTAAGTGAGCACTGATTTTTACAATACCACATGTAGTTTAAGTTATTTTGTCTGTCTGACCGTGTTAATCAAAAGAATTCAATAACAATTTAATTATTTTTAAAAATAAAAAACACTCTAAGTAGCACTGGGCTCCTCCTATTATTAACCCTGCCTGGGTTGGGGTAGGACCAGGGCAATAGTAAATACTGTTGATATCTTTGTTCAATAAAAAAAATCAATAAAACATATTGACCCTAATGATAAAAAAAAAACAGTGAAATAAAAGTGACTCTGCTAATTAAATTAAATGTATTTCCGCCATTGAAAAAAATTATATTAATTGCCACCCTAAATTTTTCTGTAGTGCAGTGGGCACAAAAGATCTTCTTCATCCAACAAAACCCATATGGTAAAAACAAAGAACAGCCTAAAGAAAAAAAAAAAACAGACTGTTCCGGAGATCACAAAATGAGTTAATGTTTGGTACATACCCAGAAAGTCAATCAGAAGCAGTCTTTCATTTGTGAGTGGGGCACTATACTTGATTTAGTCAATGGGGAACCAGTAGCTAATTGATCAGTTGAGTTACTATTAGTTGTTTGATCAGCAGGGTTACCAACAGTTATTTCATCAAGGATGGCCCCCTGCTATGCAGTAGAGAGCCTGGCTGAGCCCAGGTACTTTTCAGGGGGCGTGGTCTATTCACAGGAGGCGTAGTCATGAAACCTTAGAAAAAAAATACTGAAAAAATGGTATTTTAAGCGCCTCCATCGCCACACTGCAGCCCAGCACACAGCAGTGTAGAACAGGGGTGTCAAACTCAAATTCATCGGGGGCCGCATCAGCAGTTTGGTCCCCATCAAAGGGCCGGTTGTATCTGTAGGTCTATGTGTCCACTCTTTATTATCATAAATTAATGTCACTGCATTCAATTATTATGTGCCCCCTTTTATAGTGCCCAGCCATGTGCCCCCTTTTATAGTGCCCAGCCATCTGCCCCCTTTTATAGTGCCCAGCCATGTGCCCCCTTTTATAGTGCCCAGCCATGTGCCCCCTTTTATAGTGCCCAGCCATGTGCCCCCTTTTATAGTGCCCAGCCATCTGCCCCCTTTTATAGTGCCCAGCCATCTGCCCCCTTTTATAGTGCCCAGCCATGTGCCCCCTTTTATAGTGCCCAGCCATCTGCCCCCTTTTATAGTGCCCAGCCATCTGCCCCCTTTTATAGTGCCCAGCCATCTGCCCCCTCCATTTACTTTACTTACCTTTTACTTCTTTCTTTCTTTTACTTCTTTCTTCTTGCTCCTCTCCGCGGCGTCCGCGCGCTCCTCTGATCCCTGGAGATGTCGGGCGGACGTCACGTGATGACGTCACGTCCGACACCCAGGGAGCAGTGCGGGGCAGGAAGAAGTCGGGCCAGGTCCCGGAAGGTAAGTAAATATTTTTTTTTTTTTTAACTTGAGCCATTTTTAAAATGAATTTACTCCGTGCAGGGGAGGCTGCAAGGCTGGCGGCGGCACCGCGGGCCATCAGACGAGGTCTGGCGGGCCGGATTTGGCCCGCGGGCCTTGTGTTTGACACCCCTGGTGTAGAAGATCTGCAGCTGCTGCTACCAGGTAAGGGGGGAGGAGACCTGAGCCCCCACATCAGACTTGGGTCTGGGTAGTTTGTACCCTCTCCCCCCCTTTCTCGGCACCACTGCTGCTACGTAGCATTGGGCTGAGAGTCTCTTGGTGCAAAAAAGGTTGTTCAGGGCCCAGCCTAAAGGACCGGGCCCGATGCTCAACAGCATTGGGTTGTTTTAGAGCGACTAGTTTTACCAAGATGTTTGGTCTACACAATATGTGATTGAGGAGGTTTGAAACAGCTCACCAATAGTTTGAGTATTAAACTTCCAGCAAGGTGAATAGTAAACCTGGCAGCTTGGTGTGATAACCAGTGGTAATGTGTGACAATCTGCTGCTTCATGTCACTATGCATTATTGTTTTATTATGGAGAAGACATTTTAACAGCATTTTCTATTTCCTTCGTCCTGCCAGACAAGGGTACAAGTAGGTACCAAGTGCTACTTAGCATTGGAACGGGAGTCTCTAGGTTCGGGAGCCCAAAACATTGTTGGTCCCCACCATAAAGAACCGAGTATGTGGAGTAGCAGTGGGCATTTGAAACATATTACCAGCGGTTTGTTTATTTACCCTCCAAACTTGTGGATCGCAAACCCTCTGGATTGGGTATGAAAGCCATTAAAATGTGCAACAAAGTGCTGCTTAGTGACTTTCTACCAAGGTGTTTTATGGGTATTGGTCATAGGGTCGACATGCATTAGGTTGACAGTCATTAGGTCGACCACTATTGGTCGGCAGTGACTAGGTCGACACCTGAAACAGGTCGACCCAGTCATTAGGTCGACATGAACAAGGTTGACATGGAAAAAAGTCGACATGAGGTTTTTTTTACCTTTTTTTGGTGTAATTTTCATCGTAAAGTGATGGGGAACCCCAATTAGTGCATCGTGTCCCCTCGCATGGCTCGCTTCACTCGCCATGCTTCGGGCAAGGTGCCTCGCTCCGCTACTGCTGCACAGGTTACTATTCCCAATCGTAGTCCACGTGGATCGTAAAGTATGATTTTTTTTCCTAAATGCACGTCGACCTTTTTCCATGTCGACCTAGTGACCATGTCGACCTAATGCATGTCGACCAATAGTGGTCGACCTAATGACTGTCAACCTAAGTGGGGTCGACCTAATGACCGTATTTTTATAATGTGCCTATTAAACATATGATTTTGCTGCCAACATTAATAACCCTCTCAGTGATATCTTTAGGTTACTATTCCCAATCGTAGTCCACGTGGATCGTAAAGTATGGAAAAGTGTAAAAATTTTTACAAAAGAAGTGAAAAACGCATGTCGACCTAGTACATGTTGACCTAGTGACCATGTCAACATAGTGACCATGTCGACCTAATGCATGTCGACCAGTAGTGGTCGACTTAATGACTGTCGACCTAAGTGGGGTCGACCTAATGACCGTATCCCGTGTTTTATAAGGTGCCTATTAAACAGATGATTTTGCTGCCAACATTAATAACCATCTCAGTAATATCTGTAACAGGTATGTGAACCTGATCAGACTGTTTGGGAATTCATATAAAAAAATTGCTAGTTTGTGCAACACAAACAATTTTTGGGGAAAAAACACAGATTATTAAAAGTTTTGTAAACAAGAACCCATTATAGTGAGTCACATGGTCACTTTATTTCACGGAACATGAGATCAGTTAGAGGAGGAAATTACATCCTCAAAATATTCTGACAAATTACTTTATTATTTATATTGGTCCATTCACTGGTGCAGCCAGATTTTGATTATGAAGTTTATAGAGTCTGTGGTTCTAGACTTACAAAGATTGCCTGCTGCTAGGGTCCCCTGACTGACAGATATTTAATACATTATATTGGCAACTGCCTCTATTTGGGTACTAGAACAATTACTAACTTACAAACTGCTATAAACTCAACTGTCAATCATAATACTACATATTGTTTATTTGCAGCATACAGTAGTACACACAGTCTAGAGGAAAGGAAGCCACAGGAAACAAAGTATGGCATAGTACATATATAAATACATATATAAAATATCTAAAATATAAAATATATTTTTTAAAAAGTCCACCAATGCCAATATAAATGTACTGTAATTAAATTAGCACATGATTCAGTGCTCTCAGACTGAACTATAGAGGTGTCCTGATGTGCCATCATCTAAATCCAGTAAAGAAGGTGATTAGTTTGTAACTCTCAACCCCCCCCCCCCCCCCCCCACACACAATTTTTTTTTCAGAAGTGCAATGTTGCATTACTGATTATAATAATAGCTGATTATTACCCATTGTGGTTGGAGGAGGAAGTGGAAAATGTAAATTTTTGCCAAAATAACTATAATTATTAACTAATATTCCATGTATACATTATTGTATAAATTATTACTAACTTGTTTCTTAATGTTACTGGTGGTTACATTACACTAGAATCAGCACATTGCAAGGACATAACATAATTGTTTTTATACTGGCGGCAAAGAAGAAGGAAGAACTTGGAATGTAGAAGACAAAAGAACTTGGCAAGCAAAATTACAATCTTGTATGTACTGTTTTCACTTGTTTACCATAAATTACTATAGGTAGACCATTAGAAGCTGGATGGCGGACACTGGGAATAGTCATAGACACATGCTACACACATTGGATTTATTAGAGAAGTACAGCCGTATACTATTGTTCAACTATTTCAAGCATTCAACTGAGGTTTTGTATATTTTATGTCTATTCAGATATTCATCACTTAGGAAGGTATCCTCAAAGTGCCAAACTAGAATGCAATCGTAAAGCTTGCCTAGGGTACTGTTCTAATTATTAACGTAAAAGGAACAGGCAATAGCATTTACAGGATGCATCCCTATGCCATTATCAATCTTGCAGACCAATAACCATTAGTTATAGATGTATGCATTTCTGTCTTATCTTGTTCCGATTGCTAAAAAATGGATATTTGTACTTGCCGTTAAATCCTTTTCCCTGAGTCTATCTGGGGACACTGGACCATGGGATTGCAGGCTAACCATTGGAGCTGGCACCTAATTAGACTAGTATAACATTAGGGGTGGGATGTACTAAAGGGAAAATGCGGTAAAACCCCCGTTTTCAGGGGTTTTACAGCATTTTCATATGTACTAAGGCCCCACTGCTGGGATTACGCCACCGACCTGCGCCGCACACGACGATCTCTCTACCCTCGGCCCCCCTCCTCCTTCTCCCCGCAGCACAGCCTTGTCTCCTTTCAGCTGCAGGGGGGAGAAGGAGGATCACGGGGACTCACTGCATGTCACCTCCCGGGGCTGGGAGGTGACGGAAGCCGCCACAAACCTTGTCCTGTGGAACATCACTGATCGCAGGACACCCCTGGCATCGCTCTATGATACTAATTGCATATGTTAGTACATATGCGATTAGTATCATTGCGTTGACCAGCGATGACCCGCGATCAGTGACAGTACATCCCGCCCTAAGAGAGTAAATCCTCCCATCTGAGCTCCTCGCTCTGCAATCCATGATCTTCAATACAACTTTAAAAGCAGCCCAAGCCAGAGGTGAACCACATGGTGTACCTTACAAATAAACAAGAAACAATCAATGGACAAAAAACGGAGCATAAAGGTGGAAGGTGTACTCATGTCGCCCTTTTAACATGTCGCCCTAGAAACCCTGTCGACCTAGTTACTGTCGACCAATAGTGGTCAACCTAGACCAGAGCCGGCCCTAGCCAATATGATGCCCTAGGCAAGATTTTGTCTGGTGCCCCCTAGCACCACCGCTGGCTCCGCCTCTGACCTAGCAACTCTTTCCCAGCTCCATCACCCCTCATCCATAGCAGTCCTTATTTTGGGGTTTGTACCTCCTATGTTTTAAATAGGAACAGTTCACACATTTGGCGCTCAGCCCAAAAAGCGGTGTGTTTTTGCTGGTAAGGGGCATGGCCACACAATAGTAACCCCAATTACTATTACGCTACACAGTACTGCAACTTTATTCACATTTGATTATGCGATAGTGTCAATAATTCATATTACATCCCACAGTAGTACCACTTTACCTTATAAACGTTACTCCTCACAGGAGAGCCCCTTATTCACATTACATCACACTGAATTGCTCCTTATTCACATTACACCACACCCTATTGCTCTTTATTCACATTAGACGACACAGTAGTGCCCTTTCTATATGCAACGCCACATAGTAGAGTACCTTATACACATAATGCCACAAAGTAATGTCCCTTACACATATGAGACACATTATTAATGTCCTTATTAACATAATGCACCTTACACATTATGACAACCTTTATTAATGCCCTTTTACACGTAATGTCCCTTACACATATGCCGCACATTATTAATGCCCTTATACACATAATGACACACATAGTGCCCCCTACACATTTGCTGCACTTTATTAGTGCCCCTATACACATAATGACACACATACAGTAGTACCCTGTTACACATATGCCGCTCATTATTAATGCCCTTATACACATAATGGCACACATAGTTCCCCTTACACATATGTTGCACATTATTAATGCATTTTTACATGACACACATAATGCTGATTACACATATTCTGAACACTACTGCACAACCAACCTACTCACATGCATACAACACTCATACTGTGACCTCTGCCTCTGCTTGGATACAGATGTGTCCTCATAAATCTTGCCTCAGTGCTAACGTCGGGTACATTTTTTTAATGAAAATGCATCTAATTTGCATTGCTATGTGGCTAGGATACACAAGCAGCTTCTGCTGATTAAAATGATATGCAGCATGCCTATATACTGTGTGAGACTGTGGCTGTATCTGCATATGAAATGCTACACACAGGATATAGGCATGCCGCATATCATTTTAATCAGCAGAAGCTGCTGATGCCCCTAGGCATATCAAATGCCCTAGGCAATTGCCTAGTTTGCCTATGCCTATGGCCGGCTCTGACCTAGACACTGTCGACCTAAGTGTGGTCGACCCTCCATACCACACCTGTCCAGCCACACTGGCGAAAAAAAACTGAAAACACAATGGAAAAGACATTCCCGGGCCCTCATATCAGAACCCATGATCCCCATGGAACCACACCACAAAAAACAAAGTTGCACCAAAGTAGGCTATAAGTTCTGAAAGAAGCCTGTAGCTCACTGTTCTTAGATTCCCGAAGAGGACCTGACAGGCAGTGGCCATGCTGCTGCTAAATGTGATCTACTGATTAGAAAGTATATGACCACTGCAAACCAGTCGCAGTGCCAAGACCCTAAGGACTCAAAACCATTGCAGGTATTACCACACATGAACAAGATGAAACTAAGGACTCGTAGTAGACCTCGGTACCGATACCTGGAGGAAAGAACTCTTACCACCCGTAGGCACTGATAGTTCTTACTCAAAGAGAAGGTCAACCATGAGGGAGAGCACTTCTACAGAACAAGCTTAGCCCCCTGCAACGAGGAGGAAAACTCCCAAATCAAAGTTTAGAAATGACAGCCACAGTATCCTACCTGGGTCTGGGAAAAGGATTCAAAGCACCTATAGCCCAGGAACAATGGTCACATAAAAACGATAATAGCAGACATACAAGGCTACTGTAAGTCCCCACAATGTACATGGCTAAAAAACCAACAGCTGGAAGACAGGCCACTATAAAAAAACTATTCCTTGACTGTCTAGGGCAGTCCCAACTTCAGTGCTGCCCCAGCAGCCAGACCTGTGTAAGTGCTATAGGCCATGGGACACCGTCTTATGACCACTGAGAAAAGCCATAGGCAGAAACACTCCAGTCCAGGCCTGGGCAAAGAGACACACCTTCCTGTCAGAGGACAACTACAGCGTGAGAAACAGAATCAGCTACAGTAAATCAACACTTCAACATTGAAAAAACCCTGACTTGTTACTTCACAAACAGGTGAACCACACTCAGGCAGGTGCAGCAGACATCAGACTATGTAAAAAATATCAGAAACATTACATATAGACTGATCTAAATTACAGGGCTGTCTAATGAAAACAGCAGTTTCCATGGGCAATTAACAAACACTGAAGATCAGTGGAGGGGAGGAGGTCAGATGGAAGGAGCTACTTTCTTAAAGTTATACTAGTTTAAGTGCCAGCTCCTACGGTCAGCCTGCAGTTCCATGGTCCAGTGTCCCCCCGATTGGATGACAGAAACATATATTTTGCATGGAAACCATTGTAAGGCTAAATGTTATACACAAATTCTAATTGTAAAGCACAACGGAATAAGCTGCGCTATATAAGAAACTTAATAATAATAAATAATAATTTCAGTCTAAGTACCGGAGGTAACTGTAAAATATATACATGAGCTTTGTTACAAGATGTACTGAGAAGAAACAATCCAGATCTAAACATATCTATAGTTTTGTACATTACAATCCCCATCATAAACTTTTTACTGAAATGCGGTTATAATGTCAGATTTAGCATTTTAAAAATCCCTCTTTAATACATATTAACTTATTAAACTAAGAGAAGAGATAATAGAAAATAATAGATGTAGAGATGTGCATAGCCAGGACCCACAGCAAAGCGGAGGAGAGGGACCTGAGATGTCACTCTGGCTCAGGCTGCTCTCTTCTGAGCATCCATCCGCTGGTCACGTTTATGTGACCGGCGTTCACAGTACCGGTGCTGGGATCCCGGCTTCTGACAATCCCGCCAGCCGGCATGCCGACTAGCAGGGACGACACCCACAGAGTGGGAAAAGAACCTGTGGCGGCGAGCGCAGTGAGCCACCGAGCATGCAAGGCCGGCTATCTAACTGGCGGGATCCAGGCGTCGGTATTGTGACCGGAAGACTCCTGACCGCTGGTCACTCATACCCAACACTGTATTAGAGCCCTGTGGAGGGGTGACCAGATTTGGCAGATTTCTCCCACCTCCATGCCCCGTAGATCTGTTAAAGGCCAAATCCCAGCCAAATCTCATCCTAAACCTCTGTTCCACGCTCTCTATGTACCCCATCTGTCTCACCCCTGTCTGTCTACCCCTCCCCTTTAGAATGTAAGCTCTCACGAGCAGGGCCCTCTTCCCTCATGTGCTTACCCTTTTCTTACTTTAATAATCTTCAGCTGCACCAAATCCAGCAGTCTTCTGCCACCTGATACTTATTCCAGTGTCATCTGCTGATGTAGCTATGTTTATTTACCCTGTACTTGTCCTATATTGTCCTCAACTGTAAGTTGCTGTTTTCCTGTTTGATTATTTGTTTATGTACTCTGTAATTGGGCGCTGCGGAACCCTTGTGGCGCCATATAAATAAAGGATAATAATAATAAAGGACACAAATTTGTGGATTATGTAGAACAGGATGAATTATATTATGCCGTTGGTTAAATGTTAAATAGGGCAGCTTCCATGACGCAGGTGGTACTGCACTATATGATATAAAAGCAACAATAATGCCATAACTATGATGCTTTGCTCTGATTATAATTATTTCAGCAAGAAAGTATCTATGTATACTAAGCATGTGGAGAATTTACAGGGAATCTATGTTCATAAAATAATATAAACATTCCTTCTAGATAAGGAATGTTTTCTTTTAATAAACTGATTCTACTGTAACGTCATGAATGCAAATTCCAGCGCAACATTGATATTGCTTTTATACTGTAGTACTCAGCACTGCTTGGAACTTCCACAGATTGAGGTGCTGGAAAATGTTACTTTCATCAACTTACTCCTATTACATGACGGTGAGGTCAATTAATTTCCTTATTTTAATAGGATGACATCTTATCCCAGATTAGTAGCTGGAGATGAAGTTTGTTGACCATGCCAGCTGGGATCAGCTGTACAGCTTAGTGTAGACAGAATTGGTTGCTGCATTTAAGGAAATAATATTTTTATGTTAAACTGACCTGCAGCGTAAGGACATGCAAAGTATAACTGTCCGAGAGCAGCGTAAGGACATGCAAAGTGTAACTGTCCGAGAGCAGCGTAAGGACATGCAAAGTGTAACTGTCCGAGAGCAGCGTAAGGACATGCAATGTGTAACTGTCCGAGAGCAGCGTAAGGACATGCAAAGTGTAACTGTCCGAGAGCAGCGTAAGGACATGCAATGTGTAACTGTCCGAGAGCAGAGTAAGGATATGCAATGTGTAACTATCCGAGAGCAGCGTAAGGACATGCAAAGTGTAACTGTCCGAGAGCAGGGTAAGGACATGGAGCAGTGTAAGGACATGCAATGCGTAACTGTCCGAGAGCAGCGTAAGGACATGCAATGTATAACTGTCCGAGAGCAGCATAAGGACGTGCAATGCGTAACAGTCCGAGAGCAGCGTAAGGACGTGCAATGCGTAACTGTCCGAGAGCAGCGTAAGGACATTCAATGTATAACTGTCCGACAGCAGCGTAAGTACATGCAATGTGTTACTGTCCGAGAGCAGTATAAGGACATGCAATGCGTAACTGTCCGAGAGCAGCGTAAGTACATGCAATGTGTAACTGTCCGAGAGCAGAGTAAGGATATGCAAAGTGTAACTGTCCGAGAGCAGCGTAAGTACATGCAATGTGTAACTGTCCGAGAGCAGAGTAAGGATATGCAAAGTGTAACTGTACGAGAGCAGCGTAAGGACATGCAATGTGTAACTGTATGAGAGCAGCGTAAGGACATGCAATGCGTTACTGTCCGAGAACAGCGTAAGGACATGTAAAGTGTAACTGTCCGAGAGCAGCGTAAGGACATGCAATGCGTAACTGTCCGAGAGCAGCGTAAGGACATGCAAAGTGTAACTGTCCGAGAGCAGCGTAAGGACATGCAATGTATAACTGTCCGAGAGCAGCGTAAGGACATGCAACGTGTTACTGTCCGAGAGCAGCATAAGGACATGCAATGCGTAACTGTCCGAGAGAAGCATAAGGACATGCAATGCGTTACTGTCCGAGAGCAGCATAAGGACATGCAATGCGTAACTGTCCGAGAGCAGCGTAAGAACATGCAATGTGTAACTGTCTGAGAGCAGCGTAAGGACATGCAATGCGTATCTGTCCGAGAGCAGCGTAAGGACATGCAATGCGTAACTGTCCGAGAGCAGAGTAAGGACATGCAATGTGTTACTGTCCGAGAGAAGCATATGGACATGCAATGTGTAACTGTCCGTAAGCAGAGTAAGGACATGCAATGTGTAACTGTCCGTAAGCAGAGTAAGAACATGCAATGTGTTACTGTCCGAGAGCAGCGTAAGGACATGCAATGCGTAACTGTCCGAGAGCAGCGTAAGGACATGCAATGCGTAACTGTCCGAGAGCAGAGTAAGGACATGCAATGTGTTACTGTCCGAGAGAAGCATATGGACATGCAATGTGTAACTGTCCGTAAGCAGAGTAAGGACATGCAATATGTTACTGTCCGAGAGAAGCATATGGACATGCAATGTGTAACTGTCTGAGAGCAGCATAAGGACATGCAATGCGTAACTGTCCGAGAGCAGCGTAAGGACGTGCAATGCGTAACTGTCCGAGAGCAGCGTAAGGACATGCAATGCGCAACTGTCCGAGAGCAGCATAAGGACATGCAATGTATAACTGTCCGAGAGTAGCGTAAGGACATGCAATGCGTAACTGTCCGAGAGCAGCGTAAGGACGTGCAATGTGTAACTGTCCGAGAGCAGCATAAGGACATGCAATGTATAACTGTCCGAGAGCAGCGTAAGGACATGCAATGCGTAATTGTCCGAGAGCAGCGTAAGGACGTGCAATGTGTAACTGTCCGAGAGCAGCGTAAGGACATGCAATGTGTTACTGTCCAAGAGCAGCGTAAGTACATGCAATGTGTAACTGTCCGAGAGCAGCGTAAGGACATGCAATGTGTGACTGTCCGAGAGCAGCGTAAGGACATGCAATGCGTAACTGTCCGAGAGCAGCGTAAGGACATGCAATGCGTAACTGTCCGAGAGCAGCGTAAGTACATGCAATGTGTAACTGTCCGAGAGCAGCGTAAGGACATGCAATGCGTGACTGTCCGAGAGCAGCGTAAGGACATGCAATGCGTAACTGTCCGAGAGCTGCGTAAGGACATGCAATGCGTAACTGTCCGAGAGCAGCATAAGGACATGCAATGCGTAACTGTCCGAGAGCAGCGTAAGGACGTGCAATGCGTGACTGTCCGAGAGCAGCGTAAGGACATGCAATGCGTAACTGTCCGAGAGCAGCGTAAGGACGTGCAATGCGTAACTGTCCGAGAGCAGCGTAAGGACATGCAATGCGTAACTGTCCGATAGCAGCGTAAGGACATGCAATGCGTAACTGTCCGAGAGCAGCATAAGGACATGCAATGCGTAACTGTCCGAGAGCAGCGTAAGGACGTGCAATGCGTAACTGTCCGAGGACAGTGTAAGGACATGCAATGCGTAACTGTCCGAGCGCAGCGTAAGGACGTGCAATGCGTAACTGTCCGAGAGCAGCGAAAGGACATGCAATGCGTAACTGTCCGAGGACAGTGTAAGGACATGCAATGCGTAACTGTCCGAGCGCAGCGTAAGGACGTGCAATGCGTAACTGTCCGAGAGCAGAGTAAGGACATACAATGCGTAACTGTCCGAGAGCAGCATAAGGACATGCAATGTGTAACTGTCCGTAAGCAGAGTAAGAACATGCAATGTGTTACTGTCCGAGAGAAGCATATGGACATGCAATGTGTAACTGTCTGAGAGCAGCATAAGGACATGCAATGCGTAACTGTCCGAGAGCAGCGTAAGGACGTGCAATGCGTAACTGTCCGAGAGCAGCGTAAGGACATGCAATGCGTAACTGTCCGAGAGCAGCATAAGGACGTGCAATGCGTAATTGTCCGAGAGCAGCGTAAGGACGTGCAATGTGTAACTGTCCGAGAGCAGCGTAAGGACATGCAATGTGTTACTGTCCAAGAGCAGCGTAAGTACATGCAATGTGTAACTGTCCGAGAGCAGCGTAAGGACATGCAATGTGTGACTGTCCGAGAGCAGCGTAAGGACATGCAATGCGTAACTGTCCGAGAGCAGCGTAAGGACATGCAATGCGTAACTGTCCGAGAGCAGCGTAAGTACATGCAATGTGTAACTGTCCGAGAGCAGCGTACGGACATGCAATGCGTGACTGTCCGAGAGCAGCGTAAGGACATGCAATGCGTAACTGTCCGAGAGCAGCGTAAGGACATGCAATGCGTAACTGTCCGAGAGCAGCATAAGGACATGCAATGCGTAACTGTCCGAGAGCAGCGTAAGGACGTGCAATGCGTGACTGTCCGAGAGCAGCGTAAGGACATGCAATGCGTAACTGTCCGAGAGCAGCATAAGGACGTGCAATGCGTAACTGTCCGAGAGCAGCGTAAGGACGTGCAATGCGTAACTGTCCGAGAGCAGCGTAAGGACATGCAATGCGTAACTGTCCGATAGCAGCATAAGGACATGCAATGCGTAACTGTCCGAGAGCAGCATAAGGACATGCAATGCGTAACTGTCCGAGAGCAGCGTAAGGACGTGCAATGCGTAACTGTCCGAGGACAGTGTAAGGACATGCAATGCGTAACTGTCCGAGCGCAGCGTAAGGACGTGCAATGCGTAACTGTCCGAGAGCAGCGAAAGGACATGCAATGCGTAACTGTCCGAGAGCAGCGTAAGGACATGCAATGTGTTACTGTCCGTAAGCAGAGTAAGGACATGCGATGCGTATCTGTCCGAGAGCAGCGTAAGGACATACAATGCGTAACTGTCCGAGAGCAGCATAAGGACATGCAATGTGTTACTGTCCGTAAGCAGAGTAAGGACATGCGATGCGTATCTGTCCGAGAGCAGCGTAAGGACATGCAATGCGTAACTGTCCGAGAGCAGCGTAAGTACATGCAATGTGTAACTGTCCGAGAACAGCGTAAGGACATGTAAAGTGTAACTGTCCGAGAGCAGCGTAAGGACATGCAATGTGTAACTGTCCGAGAGCAGAGTAAGGATATGCAAAGTGTAACTGTCCGAGAGCAGCGTAAGGACATGCAAAGTGTAACTGTCCGAGAGCAGAGTAAGGATATGCAATGCGTAACTGTCCGAGAGCAGCGTAAGGACATGCAAAGTGTAACTGTCCGAGAGCAGCGTAAGGACATGCAATGTGTAACTGTCCGAGAGCAGCGTAAGGACGTGCAATGTGTAACTGTCCGAGAGCAGAGTAAGGATATGCAATGCGTAACTGTCCGAGAGCAGCGTAAGGACGTGCAATGTATAACTGTCTGAGAGCAGAGTAAGGATATGCAATGCGTAACTGTCCGAGAGCAGCGTAAGGACATGCAAAGTGTAACTGTCCGAGAGCAGAGTAAGGATATGCAATGCGTAACTGTCCGAGAGCAGCGTAAGGACATGCAAAATGTAACTGTCTGAGAGCAGCGTAAGGACATGCAATGTGTAACTGTCCGAGAGCAGCGTAAGGACATGCAATGTGTAACTGTCCGAGAGCAGCGTAAGGACATGCAACGTGTTACTGTCCGAGAGCAGCATAAGGACATGCAATGCGTAACTGTCCGAGAGAAGCATAAGGACATGCAATGCGTTACTGTCCGAGAGCAGCATAAGGACATGCAATGCGTAACTGTCTGAGAGCAGCGTAAGGACATGCAATGCGTATCTGTCCGAGAGCAGCGTAAGAACAAATGTGTAACTGTCTGAGAGCAGCGTAAGGACATGCAATGCGTATCTGTCCGAGAGCAGCGTAAGGACATGCAATGCGTAACTGTCCGAGAGCAGCGTAAGGACATGCAATGTGTAACTGTCCGAGAGCAGAGTAAGGAAATGCAATGTGTAACTATCCGAGAGCAGCGTAAGGACATGCAAAGTGTAACTGTCCGAGAGCAGGGTAAGGACATGGAGCAGTGTAAGGACATGCAATGCGTAACTGTCCGAGAGCAGCGTAAGGACATGCAATGTATAACTGTCCGAGAGCAGCATAAGGACGTGCAATGCGTAACAGTCCGAGAGCAGCGTAAGGACGTGCAATGCGTAACTGTCCGAGAGCAGCGTAAGGACATTCAATGTATAACTGTCCGACAGCAGCGTAAGTACATGCAATGTGTTACTGTCCGAGAGCAGTATAAGGACATGCAATGCGTAACTGTCCGAGAGCAGCGTAAGTACATGCAATGTGTAACTGTCCGAGAGCAGAGTAAGGATATGCAAAGTGTAACTGTCCGAGAGCAGCGTAAGGACATGCAATGTGTAACTGTACGAGAGCAGCGTAAGGACATGCAATGTGTAACTGTATGAGAGCAGCGTAAGGACATGCAATGCGTTACTGTCCGAGAACAGCGTAAGGACATGTAAAGTGTAACTGTCCGAGAGCAGCGTAAGGACATGCAATGTGTAACTGTCCGAGAGCAGAGTAAGGATATGCAAAGTGTAACTGTCCGAGAGCAGCGTAAGGACATGCAATGTGTAACTGTCCGAGAGCAGAGTAAGGATATGCAATGCGTAACTGTCCGAGAGCAGCGTAAGGACATGCAAAGTGTAACTGTCCGAGAGCAGCGTAAGGACATGCAATGTGTAACTGTCCGAGAGCAGCGTAAGGACATGCAATGTGTAACTGTTCGAGAGCAGCGTAAGGACATGCAACGCGTTACTGTCCGAGAGCAGCATAAGGACATGCAATGCGTAACTGTCCGAGAGAAGCATAAGGACATGCAATGCGTTACTGTCCGAGAGCAGCATAAGGACATGCAATGCGTTACTGTCCGAGAGCAGCATAAGGACATGCAATGCGTAACTGTCCGAGAGCAGCGTAAGAACATGCAATGTGTAACTGTCTGAGAGCAGCGTAAGGACATGCAATGCGTATCTGTCCGAGAGCAGCGTAAGGACATGCAATGCGTAACTGTCCGAGAGCAGCATAAGGACATGCAATGTGTAACTGTCCGTAAGCAGAGTAAGAACATGCAATGTGTTACTGTCCGAGAGCAGCGTAAGGACATGCAATGCGTAACTGTCCGAGAGCAGCGTAAGGACATGCAATGCGTAACTGTCCGAGAGCAGAGTAAGGACATGCAATGTGTTACTGTCCGAGAGAAGCATATGGACATGCAATGTGTAACTGTCCGTAAGCAGAGTAAGGACATGCAATGTGTTACTGTCCGAGAGAAGCATATGGACATGCAATGTGTAACTGTCTGAGAGCAGCATAAGGACATGCAATGCGTAACTGTCCGAGAGCAGCGTAAGGACGTGCAATGCGTAACTGTCCGAGAGCAGCGTAAGGACATGCAATGCGTAACTGTCCGAGAGCAGCATAAGGACGTGCAATGCGTAATTGTCCGAGAGCAGCGTAAGGACGTGCAATGTGTAACTGTCCGAGAGCAGCGTAAGGACATGCAATGTGTTACTGTCCAAGAGCAGCGTAAGTACATGCAATGTGTAACTGTCCGAGAGCAGCATAAGGACGTGCAATGCGTAATTGTCCGAGAGCAGCGTAAGGACGTGCAATGTGTAACTGTCCGAGAGCAGCGTAAGGACATGCAATGTGTTACTGTCCGAGAGCAGCGTAAGGACATGCAATGCGTAACTGTCCGAGAGCAGCGTAAGGACATGCAATGCGTAACTGTCCGAGAGCAGCATAAGAACATGCAATGCGTAACTGTCCGAGAGCAGCGTAAGGACGTGCAATGCGTGACTGTCCGAGAGCAGCGTAAGGACATGCAATGCGTAACTGTCCGAGAGCAGCATAAGGACATGCAATGCGTAACTGTCCGAGAGCAGCATAAGGACATGCAATGCGTAACTGTCCGAGAGCAGCGTAAGGACGTGCAATGCGTAACTGTCCGAGAGCAGCGTAAGGACATGCAATGCGTAACTGTCCGAGAGCAGCATAAGGACGTGCAATGCGTAATTGTCCGAGAGCAGCGTAAGGACGTGCAATGTGTAACTGTCCGAGAGCAGCGTAAGGACATGCAATGTGTTACTGTCCAAGAGCAGCGTAAGTACATGCAATGTGTAACTGTCCGAGAGCAGCGTAAGGACATGCAATGTGTGACTGTCCGAGAGCAGCGTAAGGACATGCAATGCGTAACTGTCCGAGAGCAGCGTAAGGACATGCAATGCGTAACTGTCCGAGAGCAGCGTAAGTACATGCAATGTGTAACTGTCCGTGAGCAGCGTAAGGACATGCAATGCGTGACTGTCCGAGAGCAGCGTAAGGACATGCAATGCGTAACTGTCCGAGAGCAGCGTAAGGACATGCAATGCGTAACTGTCCGAGAGCAGCATAAGGACATGCAATGCGTAACTGTCCGAGAGCAGCGTAAGGACGTGCAATGCGTGACTGTCCGAGAGCAGCGTAAGGACGTGCAATGCGTAACTGTCCGAGAGCAGCATAAGGACGTGCAATGCGTAACTGTCCGAGAGCAGCGTAAGGACGTGCAATGCGTAACTGTCCGAGAGCAGCGTAAGGACATGCAATGCGTAACTGTCCGATAGCAGCGTAAGGACATGCAATGCGTAACTGTCCGAGAGCAGCGTAAGGACGTGCAATGCGTAACTGTCCGAGGACAGTGTAAGGACATGCAATGCGTAACTGTCCGAGCGCAGCGTAAGGACGTGCAATGCGTAACTGTCCGAGAGCAGCGAAAGGACATGCAATGCGTAACTGTCCGAGGACAGTGTAAGGACATGCAATGCGTAACTGTCCGAGCGCAGCGTAAGGACGTGCAATGCGTAACTGTCCGAGAGCAGAGTAAGGACATACAATGCGTAACTGTCCGAGAGCAGCATAAGGACATGCAATGTGTAACTGTCCGTAAGCAGAGTAAGAACATGCAATGTGTTACTGTCCGAGAGAAGCATATGGACATGCAATGTGTAACTGTCTGAGAGCAGCATAAGGACATGCAATGCGTAACTGTCCGAGAGCAGCGTAAGGACGTGCAATGCGTAACTGTCCGAGAGCAGCGTAAGGACATGCAATGCGTAACTGTCCGAGAGCAGCATAAGGACGTGCAATGCGTAATTGTCCGAGAGCAGCGTAAGGACGTGCAATGTGTAACTGTCCGAGAGCAGCGTAAGGACATGCAATGTGTTACTGTCCAAGAGCAGCGTAAGTACATGCAATGTGTAACTGTCCGAGAGCAGCGTAAGGACATGCAATGCGTAACTGTCCGAGAGCAGCGTAAGGACATGCAATGCGTAACTGTCCGAGAGCAGCGTAAGTACATGCAATGTGTAACTGTCCGAGAGCAGCGTACGGACATGCAATGCGTGACTGTCCGAGAGCAGCGTAAGGACATGCAATGCGTAACTGTCCGAGAGCAGCGTAAGGACATGCAATGCGTAACTGTCCGAGAGCAGCATAAGGACATGCAATGCGTAACTGTCCGAGAGCAGCGTAAGGACGTGCAATGCGTGACTGTCCGAGAGCAGCGTAAGGACATGCAATGCGTAACTGTCCGAGAGCAGCATAAGGACGTGCAATGCGTAACTGTCCGAGAGCAGCGTAAGGACGTGCAATGCGTAACTGTCCGAGAGCAGCGTAAGGACATGCAATGCGTAACTGTCCGATAGCAGCGTAAGGACATGCAATGCGTAACTGTCCGAGAGCAGCATAAGGACATGCAATGCGTAACTGTCCGAGAGCAGCGTAAGGACGTGCAATGCGTAACTGTCCGAGGACAGTGTAAGGACATGCAATGCGTAACTGTCCGAGCGCAGCGTAAGGACGTGCAATGCGTAACTGTCCGAGAGCAGCGAAAGGACATGCAATGCGTAACTGTCCGAGAGCAGCGTAAGGACATGCAATGTGTTACTGTCCGTAAGCAGAGTAAGGACATGCGATGCGTATCTGTCCGAGAGCAGCGTAAGGACATACAATGCGTAACTGTCCGAGAGCAGCATAAGGACATGCAATGTGTAACTGTCCGTAAGCAGAGTAAGAACATGCAATGTGTTACTGTCCGAGAGCAGCGTAAGGACATGCAATGTGTAACTGTACGAGAGCAGCGTAAGGACATGCAATGTGTAACTGTATGAGAGCAGCGTAAGGACATGCAATGCGTTACTGTCCGAGAACAGCGTAAGGACATGTAAAGTGTAACTGTCCGAGAGCAGCGTAAGGACATGCAATGTGTAACTGTCCGAGAGCAGAGTAAGGATATGCAAAGTGTAACTGTCCGAGAGCAGCGTAAGGACATGCAATGTGTAACTGTCCGAGAGCAGAGTAAGGATATGCAATGCGTAACTGTCCGAGAGCAGCGTAAGGACATGCAAAGTGTAACTGTCTGAGAGCAGCGTAAGGACATGCAATGTGTAACTGTCCGAGAGCAGCGTAAGGACATGCAATGTGTAACTGTCCGAGAGCAGCGTAAGGACATGCAACGTGTTACTGTCCGAGAGCAGCATAAGGACATGCAATGCGTAACTGTCCGAGAGAAGCATAAGGACATGCAATGCGTTACTGTCCGAGAGCAGCATAAGGACATGCAATGCGTTACTGTCCGAGAGCAGCATAAGGACATGCAATGCGTAACTGTCCGAGAGCAGCGTAAGAACATGCAATGTGTAACTGTCTGAGAGCAGCGTAAGGACATGTAATGCGTATCTGTGCGAGAGCAGCGTAAGGACATGCAATGCGTAACTGTCCGAGAGCAGCATAAGGACATGCAATGTGTAACTGTCCGTAAGCAGAGTAAGAACATGCAATGTGTTACTGTCCGAGAGCAGCGTAAGGACATGCAATGCGTAACTGTCCGAGAGCAGCGTAAGGACATGCAATGCGTAACTGTCCGAGAGCAGAGTAAGGACATGCAATGTGTTACTGTCCGAGAGAAGCATATGGACATGCAATGTGTAACTGTCCGTAAGCAGAGTAAGGACATGCAATGTGTTACTGTCCGAGAGAAGCATATGGACATGCAATGTGTAACTGTCTGAGAGCAGCATAAGGACATGCAATGCGTAACTGTCCGAGAGCAGCGTAAGGACGTGCAATGCGTAACTGTCCGAGAGCAGCGTAAGGACATGCAATGCGTAACTGTCCGAGAGCAGCATAAGGACGTGCAATGCGTAATTGTCCGAGAGCAGCGTAAGGACGTGCAATGTGTAACTGTCCGAGAGCAGCGTAAGGACATGCAATGTGTTACTGTCCAAGAGCAGCGTAAGTACATGCAATGTGTAACTGTCCGAGAGCAGCGTAAGGACATGCAATGTGTGACTGTCCGAGAGCAGCGTAAGGACATGCAATGCGTAACTGTCCGAGAGCAGCGTAAGGACATGCAATGCGTAACTGTCCGAGAGCAGCGTAAGTACATGCAATGTGTAACTGTCCGAGAGCAGCGTAAGGACATGCAATGCGTGACTGTCCGAGAGCAGCGTAAGGACATGCAATGCGTAACTGTCCGAGAGCAGCGTAAGGACATGCAATGCGTAACTGTCCGAGAGCAGCATAAGGACATGCAATGCGTAACTGTCCGAGAGCAGCGTAAGGACGTGCAATGCGTGACTGTCCGAGAGCAGCGTAAGGACATGCAATGCGTAACTGTCCGAGAGCAGCATAAGGACGTGCAATGCGTAACTGTCCGAGAGCAGCGTAAGGACGTGCAATGCGTAACTGTCCGAGAGCAGCGTAAGGACATGCAATGCGTAACTGTCCGATAGCAGCGTAAGGACATGCAATGCGTAACTGTCCGAGAGCAGCATAAGGACATGCAATGCGTAACTGTCCGAGAGTAGCGTAAGGACGTGCAATGCGTAACTGTCCGAGGACAGTGTAAGGACATGCAATGCGTAACTGTCCGAGCGCAGCGTAAGGATGTGCAATGCGTAACTGTCCGAGAGCAGCGAAAGGACATGCAATGCGTAACTGTCCGAGAGCAGCGTAAGGACATGCAATGTGTTACTGTCCGTAAGCAGAGTAAGGACATGCGATGCGTATCTGTCCGAGAGCAGCGTAAGGACATACAATGCGTAACTGTCCGAGAGCAGCATAAGGACATGCAATGTGTAACTGTCCGTAAGCAGAGTAAGAACATGCAATGTGTTACTGTCCGAGAGCAGCGTAAGGACATGCAATGTGTAACTGTACGAGAGCAGCGTAAGGACATGCAATGTGTAACTGTATGAGAGCAGCGTAAGGACATGCAATGCGTTACTGTCCGAGAACAGCGTAAGGACATGTAAAGTGTAACTGTCCGAGAGCAGCGTAAGGACATGCAATGTGTAACTGTCCGAGAGCAGAGTAAGGATATGCAAAGTGTAACTGTCCGAGAGCAGCGTAAGGACATGCAATGTGTAACTGTCCGAGAGCAGAGTAAGGATATGCAATGCGTAACTGTCCGAGAGCAGCGTAAGGACATGCAAAGTGTAACTGTCCGAGAGCAGCGTAAGGACATGCAATGTGTAACTGTCCGAGAGCAGCGTAAGGACATGCAATGTGTAACTGTCCGAGAGCAGCGTAAGGACATGCAACGTGTTACTGTCCGAGAGCAGCATAAGGACATGCAATGCGTAACTGTCCGAGAGAAGCATAAGGACATGCAATGCGTTACTGTCCGAGAGCAGCATAAGGACATGCAATGCGTTACTGTCCGAGAGCAGCATAAGGACATGCAATGCGTAACTGTCCGAGAGCAGCGTAAGAATATGCAATGTGTAACTGTCTGAGAGCAGCGTAAGGACATGCAATGCGTATCTGTCCGAGAGCAGCGTAAGGACATGCAATGCGTAACTGTCCGAGAGCAGCATAAGGACATGCAATGTGTAACTGTCCGTAAGCAGAGTAAGAACATGCAATGTGTTACTGTCCGAGAGCAGCGTAAGGACATGCAATGCGTAACTGTCCGAGAGCAGCGTAAGGACATGCAATGCGTAACTGTCCGAGAGCAGAGTAAGGACATGCAATGTGTTACTGTCCGAGAGAAGCATATGGACATGCAATGTGTAACTGTCCGTAAGCAGAGTAAGGACATGCAATGTGTTACTGTCCGAGAGAAGCATATGGACATGCAATGTGTAACTGTCTGAGAGCAGCATAAGGACATGCAATGCGTAACTGTCCGAGAGCAGCGTAAGGACGTGCAATGCGTAACTGTCCGAGAGCAGCGTAAGGACATGCAATGCGTAACTGTCCGAGAGCAGCATAAGGACGTGCAATGCGTAATTGTCCGAGAGCAGCGTAAGGACGTGCAATGTGTAACTGTCCGAGAGCAGCGTAAGGACATGCAATGTGTTACTGTCCAAGAGCAGCGTAAGTACATGCAATGTGTAACTGTCCGAGAGCAGCGTAAGGACATGCAATGTGTGACTGTCCGAGAGCAGCGTAAGGACATGCAATGCGTAACTGTCCGAGAGCAGCGTAAGGACATGCAATGCGTAACTGTCCGAGAGCAGCGTAAGTACATGCAATGTGTAACTGTCCGAGAGCAGCGTAAGGACATGCAATGCGTGACTGTCCGAGAGCAGCGTAAGGACATGCAATGCGTAACTGTCCGAGAGCAGCGTAAGGACATGCAATGCGTAACTGTCCGAGAGCAGCATAAGGACATGCAATGCGTAACTGTCCGAGAGCAGCGTAAGGACGTGCAATGCGTGACTGTCCGAGAGCAGCGTAAGGACATGCAATGCGTAACTGTCCGAGAGCAGCATAAGGACGTGCAATGCGTAACTGTCCGAGAGCAGCGTAAGGACGTGCAATGCGTAACTGTCCGAGAGCAGCGTAAGGACATGCAATGCGTAACTGTCCGATAGCAGCGTAAGGACATGCAATGCGTAACTGTCCGAGAGCAGCATAAGGACATGCAATGCGTAACTGTCCGAGAGCAGCGTAAGGACGTGCAATGCGTAACTGTCCGAGGACAGTGTAAGGACATGCAATGCGTAACTGTCCGAGCGCAGCGTAAGGATGTGCAATGCGTAACTGTCCGAGAGCAGCGAAAGGACATGCAATGCGTAACTGTCCGAGAGCAGCGTAAGGACATGCAATGTGTTACTGTCCGTAAGCAGAGTAAGGACATGCGATGCGTATCTGTCCGAGAGCAGCGTAAGGACATACAATGCGTAACTGTCCGAGAGCAGCATAAGGACATGCAATGTGTAACTGTCCGTAAGCAGAGTAAGAACATGCAATGTGTTACTGTCCGAGAGCAGCGTAAGGACATGCAATGTGTAACTGTACGAGAGCAGCGTAAGGACATGCAATGTGTAACTGTATGAGAGCAGCGTAAGGACATGCAATGCGTTACTGTCCGAGAACAGCGTAAGGACATGTAAAGTGTAACTGTCCGAGAGCAGCGTAAGGACATGCAATGTGTAACTGTCCGAGAGCAGAGTAAGGATATGCAAAGTGTAACTGTCCGAGAGCAGCGTAAGGACATGCAATGTGTAACTGTCCGAGAGCAGAGTAAGGATATGCAATGCGTAACTGTCCGAGAGCAGCGTAAGGACATGCAAAGTGTAACTGTCCGAGAGCAGCGTAAGGACATGCAATGTGTAACTGTCCGAGAGCAGCGTAAGGACATGCAATGTGTAACTGTCCGAGAGCAGCGTAAGGACATGCAACGTGTTACTGTCCGAGAGCAGCATAAGGACATGCAATGCGTAACTGTCCGAGAGAAGCATAAGGACATGCAATGCGTTACTGTCCGAGAGCAGCATAAGGACATGCAATGCGTTACTGTCCGAGAGCAGCATAAGGACATGCAATGCGTAACTGTCCGAGAGCAGCGTAAGAATATGCAATGTGTAACTGTCTGAGAGCAGCGTAAGGACATGCAATGCGTATCTGTCCGAGAGCAGCGTAAGGACATGCAATGCGTAACTGTCCGAGAGCAGCATAAGGACATGCAATGTGTAACTGTCCGTAAGCAGAGTAAGAACATGCAATGTGTTACTGTCCGAGAGCAGCGTAAGGACATGCAATGCGTAACTGTCCGAGAGCAGCGTAAGGACATGCAATGCGTAACTGTCCGAGAGCAGAGTAAGGACATGCAATGTGTTACTGTCCGAGAGAAGCATATGGACATGCAATGTGTAACTGTCCGTAAGCAGAGTAAGGACATGCAATGTGTTACTGTCCGAGAGAAGCATATGGACATGCAATGTGTAACTGTCTGAGAGCAGCATAAGGACATGCAATGCGTAACTGTCCGAGAGCAGCGTAAGGACGTGCAATGCGTAACTGTCCGAGAGCAGCGTAAGGACATGCAATGCGTAACTGTCCGAGAGCAGCATAAGGACGTGCAATGCGTAATTGTCCGAGAGCAGCGTAAGGACGTGCAATGTGTAACTGTCCGAGAGCAGCGTAAGGACATGCAATGTGTTACTGTCCAAGAGCAGCGTAAGTACATGCAATGTGTAACTGTCCGAGAGCAGCGTAAGGACATGCAATGTGTGACTGTCCGAGAGCAGCGTAAGGACATGCAATGCGTAACTGTCCGAGAGCAGCGTAAGGACATGCAATGCGTAACTGTCCGAGAGCAGCGTAAGTACATGCAATGTGTTACTGTCTGAGAGCAGCGTAAGGACATGCAATGTGTTACTGTCTGAGAGCAGCGTAAGGACATGCAATGCGTAACTGTCCGAGAGCAGCATAAGGGCGTGCAATGCGTTACTGTCCGAGAGCAGCGTAAGGCAGTGGCGTGCGGTGAGGTCAGTGGCTGGTGAGGCACTACAGCCATAATGTCCGCCGAATCCTGCCGATGACCTCTACTGCCGCCGAGCCAATGCCCGCTACTGCCTCTGAGCAGATGCCCGCGGCCAATGGCTTACAAACTCGCACACCATCAACTGACCCAGCCCTCTGCAACTAATTTGCATCTCAGTCCAATGCCTGCTGCCTGCCTGCTCATCATACTTGTGATATACTGTATTGTACATTTTTATAGAAAAAAAAAATGAGTGTTTGGGACTGGGAAGGGAGTGGGAGGAGGACATGAATGCAATTTTGGTGTCCAGGGCTTCCATCAACTTAATGGAGAAGGGTCTGTGCAGGGTGCAGTTTGTACAGTGGGTGCTGCCGCTGACTCGGCTTCCAGACGAGTCGCAGGGGACAATGGTGGACAGTGTGTACCAGACCCACTTCCTGTGGGTGGAGGCCGGAGGGGTCCCGGATCAGTACGCAGGTGGCCGAGCAGCTCTGGTCTGGCATTATTACAGCGGAGACACGTGAAATTGCACCAATGAGTATCGCTTAAAGATTTTGTCCCTGCGGCAGAGGCATGAATGCCAGACCCTGCTGGACATCTCCTGTGGCACAGGGTGAGCTCAGTGGGGAAGCGTGACTTCTACCCAGGGGAGAGGATGGCTTCCCCATCACTGCTACAGACTGAGATTCCATTCCCATCTGTACACACTAGTGATAGCCCGGTCCCATCCGTAACACACACAGCTGTCACATTTACACCACATAAGAGTGTCCCTTATTCACGTAATGACACACAGTAGTGCTCCTTCTACACATTTGTGCATTGCAGGTACACAATCAGCCCGGTGATAAAGATTCACCAAATAGAGTATGACAATTATTTTGCACACATGCTGCCAATTTGTACCACCTAGCACACCCACCCTGCCACAGTGTACCCCCTAGCACACCCACACTGCCACCCTGCCACAGTGTACCCCCTAGCACACCCACACTGCCACCCTGCCACAGTGTACCCCCTAGCACACCCACACTGCCACCCTGTCACACTGTACCCCTGACACACCAGCTCCACCAGCCTGCCACCCTGACACACCCACACCGCCAGCCTGCCACCCTGTACCCCCTAGCACACCCACACCATCAGCCTGCCACCCTGTACACCCCCCACACCCAGCCTGCCTCCCTGTAACCTCTAGCACCCCCACACCACCATCATGTACCCCCACACCACCAGCCTGTCACCCTGTACCCCCTAACACTCCCACACCACCATCATGTACCCCCTAACACACCCACACCACCAGCATGTACCCCCTGACACCCCCACACCACCAGCATGTACCCCCTGACACCCCCACACCACCAGCATGTACCCCCTGACACATCCACACCACCAGCATGTACCCCCTAACACCCCCACACCACCAGCATGTACCCCCTGACACACCCACACCACCATCATGTACCCCCTAACACCCCCACCACCAGCATGTACCCCCTGACACCCCCACACCACCAGCATGTACCCCCTGACACCCCCACACCCCCAGCATGTACCCCTGACACCCCCACACCACCAGCATGTACCCCCTAACACCCCCACCACCAGCATGTACCCCCTGACACCACCAGCATGTACCCCCTGACACCCCCACACCACCAGCATGTACCCCCTGACACCCCCACACCACCAGCATGTACCCCCTGACACACCCACACCACCATCATATACCCACTGACACACCCACACCACCATCATATACCCCCTAACACCCCCAGCATGTACCCCCTGACACATCCACATTACCAGCTAGTCAATACAGAAATTACCTGGATTCACACTCTTCTCCAGTTCTGTGGCCACATGTCCATAGAAAAAAAAAAAGTCTCCGGCGCTGGGGGCAGGGGTTAGGGAACTATTGGCAGCGGCAGCGTTTCAACTTCTGTGCAGGCGGGAGGAAGGGTTCTGCACAAGGCAGCCACTGATAGCACGGTAGAGAAACCAGACGCTACCATGCTCAGTCCATTACTCTGGATTCTCGCAGCCGCGTAGCGAGCCAGTGCTGCTGTCGGATAGTGGTCATGTGATGTGGTGGTCCTTAGCACGAAGAGAAACTAGACGCTAGGTAGCGTCTAGTTTCTCTTCGTGCTAAGGACCACCGCATCACGACCACTATCCGGCAGCAGCACAGGCTCGCTACGCGGCCGCGAGAATCCAGAGTAATGGATCGCTTGTCTTTCACTGTCTATCCCTCCCCCGGCCCTGGGGGAGGGATAGAGATAGGGAGAGGGAGGGAGGGAGGTGGGGGGGGGTTTCGACGCTGTACACGGAAGCATTGCCAGTGACAGCAGGATACAGTCACTGTCAGTGCTATACAGCTGCTGCCCAATCACAGAGACATGGGCGTGCTTTCATATACGCTGAAAGCACGCCCCTGCTGCTCTGCGGCACTTGTACTGGTGCTGCTTCCACTGTTCTTTTTCATGGCCTTTTCCAGTCCTCTGATTGGCTCCGCCCCCTAGCCGCCCCTGCTTCCGGACTTTTACAATGGCCAGCGTGTGGCACCGCTCTCGGTGCCGCAGAAATTCATTTTCAAGGTATTTACACTATCAAATGATTAGAATAATAAAAAGAACATACTTATGACACAGAATATGTGTCATAAGTATCTTTTTTTTATTCTTTTCATCCCATCATCAATGACAGGGGAGGCACTGCCTCCCCTGCCTCCCCTGCCTGCACGTCCCTGGCGTAAGGACGTGCAATGCGTAACTGCATGAGAGCAGCGTAAGGACATGCAATGCGTAACTGCATGAGAGCAGCGTAAGGACATGCAATGTGTTACTGTCCGTAAGCAGAGTAAGGACATGCAATGCGTAACTGTCCGAGAGCAGCGTAAGGACATGCAATGCGTAACTGCATGAGAGCAGCGTAAGGACATGCAATGTGTAACAGTCCGTAAGCAGAGTAAGGACATGCAATGTGTAACTGTCCGAGAGCAGTGTAAGGACATGCAATGCGTAACTGTCCGAGAGCAGCGTAAGGACATGCAATGTGTAACTGTCCGAGAGCAGCATAAGGACATGCAATGCGTAACTGTCCGAGAGCAGCGTAAAGATATGCAATGTGTAACTGTCCGAGAGCAGCATAAGGACATGCAATGTGTAACTGTCCGAGAGCAGCGAAAGGACATGCAATGCGTAACTGTCCGAGAGCAGCGTAAGGACATGCAATGTGTTACTGTCCGTAAGCAGAGTAAGGACATGCAATGCGTAACTGTCCAAGAGCAGCGTAAGGACGTGCAATGCGTAACTGTCCGAGAGCAGCATAAGGACATGCATTGCGTAACTGTCCGAGAGCAGCATAAGGACATGCAATGTGTAACTGTCCGTAAGCAGAGTAAGGACATGCAATGTGTGACTGTCCGAGAGCAGCATAAGGACATGCAATGCGTAACTGTCCGAGAGCAGCATAAGGACATGCAATGTGTAACTGTCCGTAAGCAGAGTAAGGACATGCAATGTGTTACTGTCCGAGAGAAGCATAAGGACATGCAATGTGTAACTGTCTGAGAGCAGCATAAGGACATGCAGGGGGTCATTCCGAGTTGTTCGCTCGCAAGCTGCTTTTAGCAGCTTTGCACACGCTAAGCCACCGCCTACTGGGAGTGAATCTTAGCATATCAAAATTGCGAACGAAAGATTAGCAGAATTGCGAATAGACACTTCTTAGCAGTTTCTGAGTAGCTCCAGACTTACTCGGCATCTGCGATCAGTTCAGTGCTTGTCGTTCCTGGTTTGACGTCACAAACACACCCAGCGTTCGCCCAGACACTCCTCCGTTTCTCCAGCCACTCCCGCGTTTTCCCCAGAAACGGTAGCGTTTTTTCACACACTCCCATAAAACGGCCAGTTTCCGCCCAGAAACACCCACTTCCTGTCAATCACATTACGATCACCAGAACGAAGAAAAAACCTTGTAATGCCGTGAGTAAAATTCCTAACTGCATAGCAAATTTACTTGGCGCAGTCGCACTGCGGACATTGCGCATGCGCATTAGCGACTAATCGCTCCGTTGCGAGAAAAAAATACAGAGCGAACAACTCGGAATGACCCCCGCAATGCGTAACTGTCCGAGAGCAGCGTAAGGACATGCAATGCGTAGCTGTTCGAGAGCAGCATAAGGACGTGCAATGCGTAACTGTCCGAGAGCAGCGTAAGGACGTGCAATGCGTAACTGTCCGAGAGCAGCGTAAGGACATACAATGTGTTACTGTCCGAGAGCAGCGTAAGGACATGCAATGCGTAACTGTCCGAGAGCAGCGTAAAGATATGCAATGTGTAACTGTCAGAGAGCAGCGAAAGGACATGCAATGCGTAACTGTCCGAGAGCAGCGTAAGGACGTGCAATGTGTAACTGTCCGTAAGCAGAGTAAGGACATGCAATGCGTAACTGTCCGAGAGCAGCGTAAGGACATGCAATGCGTAACTGTCCAAGAGCAGCGTAAGGACATGCAATGTGTTACTGTCCGAGAGCAGCATAAGGACATGCAATGCGTAACTGTCCGAGAGCAGCGTAAGGACATGCAATGCGTAACTGTCCGAGAGCAGCGTAAGGACATGCAATGTGTAACTGTCCGAGAGCAGCGTAAGTACATGCAATGCGTAACTGTCCGAGAGCAGCGTAAGGACATGCAATGCATAACTGTCCGAGAGCAGCGTAAGGACGTGCAATGTATAACTGTCTGAGAGCAGCGTAAGGACATGCAATGTATAACTGTCCGAGAGCAGCGTAAGGACATGCAATGTATAACTGTCTGAGAGCAGCGTAAGGACGTGCAATGCGTAACTGTCCGAGAGCAGAGTAAGGACATGCAATGTATAACTGTCCGAGAGCAGCGTAAGGACATGCAATGTATAACTGTCCGAGAGCAGCATAAGGACGTGCAATGCGTAACTGTCCGAGAGCAGCATAAGGACGTGCAATGCGTAACTGTCCGAGAGCAGCGTAAGGACATGCAATGCGTAACTGTCCGAGAGCAGCGTAAGGACATGCAATGCGTAACTGTCCGAGAGCAGCGTAAGTACATGCAATGTGTAACTGTCCGAGAGCAGCGTAAGGACGTGCAATGCGTAACTGTCCGAGAGCAGCGTAAGGACATGCAATGCGTAACTGTCCGAGAGCAGCATAAGGACGTGCAATGCGTAACTGTCCGAGAGCAGCGTAAGGACATGCAATGTGTTACTGTCCGAGAGCAGCATAAGGACATGCAATGCGTAACTGTCCGAGAGCAGCGTAAGGACATGCAATGTGTTACTGTCCGAGAGCAGCATAAGGACGTGCAATGCGTAACTGTCCGAGAGCAGCGTAAGGACATGCAATGTGTAACTGTCCGAGAGCAGCATAAGGACATGCAATGCGTAACTGTCCGAGAGCAGCGTAAAGATATGCAATGTGTAACTGTCCGAGAGCAGCATAAGGACATGCAATGTGTAACTGTCCGAGAGCAGCGAAAGGACATGCAATGCGTAACTGTCCGAGAGCAGCGTAAGGACATGCAATGTGTTACTGTCCGTAAGCAGAGTAAGGACATGCAATGCGTAACTGTCCAAGAGCAGCGTAAGGACGTGCAATGCGTAACTGTCCGAGAGCAGCATAAGGACATGCATTGCGTAACTGTCCGAGAGCAGCATAAGGACATGCAATGTGTAACTGTCCGTAAGCAGAGTAAGGACATGCAATGTGTTACTGTCCGAGAGCAGCGTAAGGACATGCAATGCGTAACTGTCCGAGAGCAGCGTAAGGACATGCAATGCGTAACTGTCCGAGAGCAGCATAAGGACATGCAATGTGTAACTGTCCGTAAGCAGAGTAAGGACATGCAATGTGTTACTGTCCGAGAGAAGCATAAGGACATGCAATGTGTAACTGTCTGAGAGCAGCATAAGGACATGCAGGGGGTCATTCCGAGTTGTTCGCTCGCAAGCTGCTTTTAGCAGCTTTGCACACGCTAAGCCACCACCTACTGGGAGTGAATCTTAGCATATCAAAATTGCGAACGAAAGATTAGCAGAATTGCGAATAGACACTTCTTAGCAGTTTCTGAGTAGCTCCAGACTTACTCGGCATCTGCGATCAGTTCAGTGCTTGTCGTTCCTGGTTTGACGTCACAAACACACCCAGCGTTCGCCCAGACACTCCTCCGTTTCTCCAGCCACTCCCGCGTTTTCCCCAGAAACGGTAGCGTTTTTTCACACACTCCCATAAAACGGCCAGTTTCCGCCCAGAAACACCCACTTCCTGTCAATCACATTACGATCACCAGAACGAAGAAAAAACCTTGTAATGCCGTGAGTAAAATTCCTAACTGCATAGCAAATTTACTTGGCGCAGTCGCACTGCGGACATTGCGCATGCGCATTAGCGACTAATCGCTCCGTTGCGAGAAAAAAATACAGAGCGAACAACTCGGAATGACCCCCGCAATGCGTAACTGTCCGAGAGCAGCGTAAGGACATGCAATGCGTAGCTGTTCGAGAGCAGCATAAGGACGTGCAATGCGTAACTGTCCGAGAGCAGCGTAAGGACGTGCAATGCGTAACTGTCCGAGAGCAGCGTAAGGACATACAATGTGTTACTGTCCGAGAGCAGCGTAAGGACATGCAATGCGTAACTGTCCGAGAGCAGCGTAAAGATATGCAATGTGTAACTGTCAGAGAGCAGCGAAAGGACATGCAATGCGTAACTGTCCGAGAGCAGCGTAAGGACGTGCAATGTGTAACTGTCCGTAAGCAGAGTAAGGACATGCAATGCGTAACTGTCCGAGAGCAGCGTAAGGACATGCAATGCGTAACTGTCCAAGAGCAGCGTAAGGACATGCAATGTGTTACTGTCCGAGAGCAACATAAGGACATGCAATGCGTAACTGTCCGAGAGCAGCGTAAGGACATGCAATGCGTAACTGTCCGAGAGCAGCGTAAGGACATGCAATGTGTAACTGTCCGAGAGCAGCGTAAGTACATGCAATGCGTAACTGTCCGAGAGCAGCGTAAGGACATGCAATGCATAACTGTCCGAGAGCAGCGTAAGGACGTGCAATGTATAACTGTCTGAGAGCAGCGTAAGGACATGCAATGTATAACTGTCCGAGAGCAGCGTAAGGACATGCAATGTATAACTGTCTGAGAGCAGCGTAAGGACGTGCAATGCGTAACTGTCCGAGAGCAGAGTAAGGACATGCAATGTATAACTGTCCGAGAGCAGCGTAAGGACATGCAATGTATAACTGTCCGAGAGCAGCATAAGGACGTGCAATGCGTAACTGTCCGAGAGCAGCATAAGGACGTGCAATGCGTAACTGTCCGAGAGCAGCGTAAGGACATGCAATGCGTAACTGTCCGAGAGCAGCGTAAGGACATGCAATGCGTAACTGTCCGAGAGCAGCGTAAGTACATGCAATGTGTAACTGTCCGAGAGCAGCGTAAGGACGTGCAATGCGTAACTGTCCGAGAGCAGCGTAAGGACATGCAATGCGTAACTGTCCGAGAGCAGCATAAGGACGTGCAATGCGTAACTGTCCGAGAGCAGCGTAAGGACATGCAATGTGTTACTGTCCGAGAGCAGCATAAGGACATGCAATGCGTAACTGTCCGAGAGCAGCGTAAGGACATGCAATGTGTTACTGTCCGAGAGCAGCATAAGGACGTGCAATGCGTAACTGTCCGAGAGCAGCATAAGGAGTTAAGGACATGCAATGTGTTACTGTCCGAGCAGCGTAAGGACATGCAATGTGTTACTGTCCGAGAGAAGCATAAGGACATGCAATGTGTTACTGTCCGATAGCAGCATAAGGACGTGCAATGCGTAACTGTCCGAGAGCAGCATAAGGACATGCAATGTGTATCTGTCCGAGAGCAGAGTAAGGATGTGCAAGGCGTAACTGTCTGAGAGCAGCATAAGGACATGCAATGTGTTACTGTCCGAGCAGCGTAAGGACATGCAATGTGTTACTGTCTGAGAGCAGCGTAAGGACATGCAATGCGTTACTGTCCGAGAGCAGCATAAGGACGTGCAATGCGTAACTGTCCGAGAGCAGCATAAGGGCGTGCAATGCGTTACTGTCCGAGAGCAGCGTAAGGCAGTGGCGTGCGGTGAGGTCAGTGGCTGGTGAGGCACTACAGCCATAATGTCCGCCAAATCCTGCCGATGACCTCTACTGCCGCCGTGCCAATACCCGCTACTGCCTCTGAGCAGATGCCCGCGGCCAATGGCTTACAAACTCGCACACCATCAACTGACCCAGCCCTCCGCAACTAATTTGCATCTCAGTCCAATGCCCGCTGCCTGCCTGCTCATCATACTTGTGATATACTGTATTGTACATTTTTATAGAAAAAAAAAATGAGTGTTTGGGACTGGGAAGGGAGTGGGAGGAGGACATGAATGCAATTTTGTTGTCCAGGGCTTCCATCAACTTAATGGAGAAGGGTCTGTGCAGGGTGCAGTTTGTACAGTGGGTGCTGCCGCTGACTCGGCTTCCAGACGAGTCGCAGGGGACAATGGTGGACAGTGTGTACCAGACCCACTTCCTGTGGGTGGAGGCCGGAGGGGTTCCGGATCAGTACGCAGGTGGCCGAGCAGCTCTGGTCTGGCATTATTACAGCGGAGACACGTGAAATTGCACCAATGAGTATCGCTTAAAGATTTTGTCCCTGCGGCAGAGGCATGAATGCCAGACCCTGCTGGACATCTCCTGTGGCACAGGGTGAGCTCAGTGGGGAAGAGTGACTTCTACCCAGGGGAGAGGATGGCTTCCCCATCACTGCTACAGACTGAGATTCCATTCCCATCTGTACACACTAGTGATAGCCCGGTCCCATCCGTAACACACACAGCTGTCACATTTACACCACATAAGAGTGTCCCTTATTCACGTAATGACACACAGTAGTGCTCCTTCTACACATTTGTGCATTGCAGGTACACAATCAGCCCGGTGATAAAGATTCACCAAATAGAGTATGACAATTATTTTGCACACATGCTGCCAATTTGTACCACCTAGCACACCAACCCTGCCACCCTGTACCCCCTAGCACACCCACACCATCAGCCTGCCACCCTGTACACCCCCCCACACACACCCAGCCTGCCTCCCTGTAACCTCAAGCACCCCCACACCACCATCATGTACCCCCACACCACCAGCCTGTCACCCTGTACCCCCTAACACTCCCACACCACCATCATGTACCCCCTAACACACCCACACCACCAGCATGTACCCCCTGACACCCCCACACCACCAGCATGTACCCCCTGACACCCCACCACCAGCATGTACCCCCTGACACATCCACACCACCAGCATGTACCCCCTAACACCCCCACACCACCAGCATGTACCCCCTGACACACCCACACCACCATCATGTACCCCCTAACACCCCCACCACCAGCATGTACCCCCTGACACCCCCACACCACCAGCATGTACCCCCTGACACCCCCACACCACCAGCATGTACCCCCTGACACCCCCACACCACCAGCATGTACCCCCTAACACCCCCACCACCAGCATGTACCCCCTGACACCACCAGCATGTACCCCCTGACACCCCCACACCACCAGCATGTACACCCTGACACCCCCACACCACCAGCATGTACCCCCTGACACACCCACACCACCATCATATACCCCCTGACACACCCACACCACCATCATATACCCCCTAACACCCCCAGCATGTACCCCCTGACACATCCACATTACCAGCTAGTCAATACAGTAATTACCTGGATTCACGCTCTTCTCCAGTTCTGTGGCCACATGTCCATAGAAAGAAAAAAAAGTCTCCGGCGCTGGGGGCAGGGGTTAGGGAACTATTGGCAGCGGCAGCGTTTCAACTTCTGTGCAGGCGGGAGGAAGGGTTCTGCACAAGGCAGCCACTGATAACACGGTAGAGAAACTAGACGCTACCATGCTCAGTCCATTACTCTGGATTCTCCCAACCGCGTAGAGAGCCTGTGCTGCTGTCGGATAGTGGATAGGGTGGTGGGGGGGGGGGAAGGGGGTTCGACGCTGTACACGGAAGCATTGCCAGTGACGGCAGGATGCAGTCACTGTCAGTGCTATACAGCTGCTATCAAAAGCTTTATGAATTGTAGATCTACATATATCATTTACATAATCCAATGTGGTTGCGGCAAACAATACGTGGGGAGGACCACTCGTATGCTGCATACCAGATTTATGGGACACTGGCGGAATATTAATAAAGGTATTAAGACCCATCCCCTCTCAAGTCATATTTCACAATGCATTAAATCAGATACTTTTAGTAAAATTAATATTAAGGCAATAGAATCCATTAAATGTACGAAAAGGGGTGGTGATAGATTCAATTTGCTTTGCAGAAGAGAGGCATTTTGGATCTATAGATTAGAAACGCTAGTACCCTATGGACTTAACGATACAGTAGAGTTGAACAACATCTAATATCTGTATTGATGTAAATAAATCTATTAGGGGTAACTATGATCCATGGGCATGTGTTTTATACATATGTATACATATGTGCATATTTATTTGCATACATCCTTCTTAGAACTAGTGATGTTTGTATAAATAACCATATGTTGACATGAATATGAAATCAACATCATCCTATATATATATTTTTTTTTGTCTTCCGCCCAGGGGGTTACGATTATGTACATGTATATATATATTTATGCTTAGTTTACACGTATAGGAGGCAGCTGTGTATGTATATTTGTGCGTATCAGGATTCTATATCAGCTATGTATATGTATAAAATAATGGAATTACATAGGAAATTATTGGTTTAATTTTGGAAAGTTTTTTTCTTATGTTAGAATATATCTTACATTTAGTGGTAGGTGACATCTTGATTATTCACTTCTCCTCCGCATAGAATATAATATTTATAGTGTCATCTATATAAATGGTAATTTAGTCCTTGGTAAACATATCTAAATGAAGCTTTTTGAATATAAATATAAATATTTAAAGGTTTATACTATGTTTATTTGTGGTTTTTATGTGAATGGATATAAGTAATGTTAGGCTGTCTGTATTAGTAATAACTTACTGGGAATATATCCCTTGAGCAGATCATCCTAAGAGTTAAAATAGGAGGGGATTAATTTCAATTGTAAATAGGTGTGTAGAATCCCAAAATGCTTTAAAAACACACCTCCATACAGACAACCTCATTATGTTCTGAGGAAGCTGCCGATTGGATTGTAAAGCAGAGAAACGCGTAAACCTTTTACCTTTAACCACAAGCCGGCTTTTTCATCTATTTCTACTCATGACTAGATGAATATGGTTTATACGTCCTGAAAGGTAACCTATTTCTGAGGAGAAAGCAGTACTGGGAATAGCTTCTGCTGTGCGGCTCATGTGCGGTGCAGAGCCCGACACTACAACGCAGAGGGAGCAGCTACCAGACGGCTGCAGGAGAAACTAGCGCTTGCGATAGCGCCGGCAGCCGGACTTGGGAACGTGCTGCACGGGGAACGGCTTACGTGCAGTGTGGAGCATTACAATATAGAGGAGGCACATTACGAGACGGCTGCAGGAGAAACGAGCACCCGAAGTGGTGCGGGCAGCCGAGTCCGGGAGGTGAGCACTATACTATACACCTCGTCTCAAGGAAATCATTGTTTAAGCTCCTTTCCCATTAACTTAATAACGTTATTCATGAGGAAAAGTATTGCTCCTTTCATGCTATAGTGATCAAATAACGTTTATACAGTGAAGTCCACGGGACAAGCCAATATCAATCCTGGCTATAAAGCAAGTTTAACCAAATATACTCACCTGATTTCCTGATATGTCCACGTAAAAAGGAACTGTCACCAGTGGACGGGAAGAGTAAACACGTGTATATTACTGGGCACATTCACTGGTATAAACTATCAAAATCTATATACGTTTGTATTTTAAAGAATTATTGGTATTATAGCTCAGCTATGGACTTTTAGATACAGCAATTGATTTGCTTTTAAATTGTTTATTTTCAGGATTGTATTAATAATGGAATATCTGTGATTATATCTATTAATACAAATAATCATTTTTTTATTGTTCAAATAAATCAAAAATCAAAAATTGCATACATTGGTATATTGTATATTCTTCATAATATTTTTATATCAGCGCCTCTACTTTTCTCCATTTGGGGAGAAAAAGATTTTATTTGACCATTTTTCTTTACTGTGGGAGGAGCATACCCACTTTAGAGGCTGCAGGTATCTAAATATTATCAGCTGGCGCTGGGTATATCTTTGTTATATTCTATACAGCTGCTGCCCAATCACAGAGACATGGGCGTGCTTTCATATACGCTGAAAGCACGCCCCTGCTGCTCTGCGGCACTTGTACTGGTGCCGCTTCCACTGTTCTTTTTCATGGCCTTTTCCAGTCCTCTGATTGGCTCCGCCCCCTAGCCGCCCCTGCTTCCGGACTTTTACAATGGCCAGCGTGCGGCACCGCTCTCGGTGCCGCAGAAATTCATTTTCAAGGTATTTACACTATCAAATGATTATAATAATAAAAAGAACATACTTATGACACAGAATATGTGTCATAAGTATCTTTTTTTTATTCTTTTCATCCCATCATTAATGACAGGGGAGGCACTGCCTCCCCTGCCTCCCCTGCCTGCACGTCCCTGGCGTAAGGACGTGCAATGCGTAACTGTCCGAGAGCAGCGTAAGGACATGCAATGTGTTACTGTCCGTAAGCAGAGTAAGGACATGCAATGCGTAACTGTCCGAGAGCAGCGTAAGGACATGCAACGCGTAACTGTCCGAGAGCAGCATAAGGACATGCAATGTGTAACAGTCCGTAAGCAGAGTAAGGACATGCAATGTGTAACTGTCCGAGAGCAGCGTAAGGACATGCAATGTGTAACTGTCCGAGAGCAGCATAAGGACATGCAATGCGTAACTGTCCGAGAGCAGCGTAAAGATATGCAATGTGTAACTGTCCGAGAGCAGCGAAAGGACATGCAATGCGTAACTGTCCGAGAGTAGCGTAAGGACATGCAATGTGTTACTGTCCGTAAGCAGAGTAAGGTCATGCAATGCGTAACTGTCCGAGAGCAGCGTAAGGACATGCAATGCGTAACTGTCCGAGAGCAGCATAAGGACATGCAATGTGTAACTGTCCGTAAGCAGAGTAAGGACATGCAATGTGTTACTGTCCGAGAGCAGCGTAAGGACATCCAATGCGTAACTGTCCAAGAGCAGCGTAAGGACATGCAATGCGTACCTGTCCGAGAGCAGCATAAGGACATGCAATGTGTAACTGTCCGTAAGCAGAGTAAGGACATGCAATGTGTTACTGTCCGAGAGAAGCATAAGGACATGCAATGTGTAACTGTCTGAGAGCAGCATAAGGACATGCAATGCGTAACTGTCCGAGAGCAGCGTAAGGACGTGCAATGCGTAACTGTCCGAGAGCAGCGTAAGGACATGCAATGTGTTACTGTCCGAGAGCAGCGTAAGGACATGCAATGCGTAACTGTCCGAGAGCAGCGTAAGGACATGCAATGTGTGACTGTCCGAGAGCAGCATAAGGACATGCAATGTGTAACTGTCCGAGAGCAGCGTAAGGACATGCAATGCGTAACTGTCCGAGAGCAGCATAAGGACATGCAATGCATAACTGTTCGAGAGCAGCGTAAGGACGTGCAATGCGTAACTGTCCGAGAGCAGCGTAAGGACATGCAATGTGTTACTGTCCGAGAGCAGCGTAAGGACATGCAATGCGTAACTGTCCGAGAGCAGCGTAAGGACATGCAATGTGTGACTGTCCGAGAGCAGCATAAGGACATGCAATGTGTAACTGTCCGAGAGCAGCGTAAGGACATGCAATGCGTAACTGTCCGAGAGCAGCATAAGGACATGCAATGCATAACTGTCCGAGAGCAGCGTAAGGACGTGCAATGCGTAACTGTCCGAGAGCAGCATAAGGACGTGCAATGCGTAACTGTCCGAGAGCAGCGTAAGGACGTGCAATGCGTAACTGTCCGAGAGCAGCGTAAGGACATGCAATGTGTTACTGTCCGAGAGCAGCGCAAGGACATGCAATGCGTAACTGTCCGAGAGCAGCGTAAGGACATGCAATGTGTGACTGTCCGAGAGCAGCATAAGGACATGCAATGTGTAACTGTCCGAGAGCAGCGTAAGGACATGCAATGCGTAACTGTCCGAGAGCAGCATAAGGACATGTAATGCATAACTGTCCGAGAGCAGCGTAAGGACGTGCAATGCGTAACTGTCCGAGAGCAGCGTAAGGACATGCAATGTGTAACTGTCCGAGAGCAGCGTAAGGACATGCAATGTGTAACTGTCCGAGAGCAGCATCAGGGCGTGCAATGCGTAACTGTCCGAGAGCAGCGTAAGGACGTGCAATGCGTAACTGTCCGAGAGCAGCGTAAGGACGTGCAATGCGTAACTGTCCGAGAGCAGCATAAGGACGTGCAATGCGTAATTGTCCGAGAGCAGCGTAAGGACGTGCAATGCGTAACTGTCCGAGACCAGCGTAAGGACGTGCAATGCGTAACTGTCCGAGAGCAGCGTAAGGACATGCAATGCGTAACTGTCCGAGAACAGCGTAAGGACATGCAATGCGTAACTGTCCGAGAGCAGCGTAAGGTCATGCAATGCGTAACTATCCGAGAGCAGCCTAAGGACATGCAATGCGTAACTGTCCGAGAGCAGCGTAAGGACGTGCAATGCGTAACTGTCCGAGAGCAGCGTAAGGACATGCAATGCGTAACTGTCCGAGAGCAGCGTAAGGACGTGCTATGCGTAACTGTCCGAGAGCAGCGTAAGGACATGCAATGTGTTACTGTCCGAGAGCAGTATAAGGACATGCAATGCGTAACTGTCCGAGAGCAGCGTAAGGACATGCAATGTGTTACTGTCCGAGAGCAGCATAAGGACATGCAATGCGTAACTGTCCGAGAGCAGTGTAAGGACATGCAATGTGTGACTGTCCGAGAGCAGCGTAAGGACATGCAATGTGTTACTGTCCGAGAGCAGCATAAGGACATGCAATGCGTAACTGTCCGAGAGCAGCGTAAGGGCATGCAATGCGTAACTGTCCGAGAACAGCATGAGGACATGCAATGCATAACTGTCCGAGAACAGCGTAAGGACATGCAATGCGTAACTGTCCGAGAGCAGCGTAAGGACATGCAATGTGTGACTGTCCGAGAGCAGCATAAGGACATGCAATGCGTAACTGTCCGAGAGCAGCGTAAGGACATGCAATGTGTGACTGTCCGAGAGCAGCGTAAGGACATGCAATGTGTAACTGTCCGAGAGCAGCGTAAGGACATGCAATGCGTAACTGTCCGAGAGCAGCATAAGGACATGCAATGCATAACTGTCCGAGAGCAGCGTAAGGACGTGCAATGCGTAACTGTCCGAGAGCAGCGTAAGGACATGCAAAGTGTTACTGTCCGAGAGCAGCGTAAGGACATGCAATGCGTAACTGTCCGAGAGCAGCGTAAGGACATGCAATGTGTGACTGTCCGAGAGCAGCATAAGGACATGCAATGTGTAACTGTCCGAGAGCAGCGTAATGACATGCAATGCGTAACTGTCCGAGAGCAGCATAAGGACATGCAATGCATAACTGTCCGAGAGCAGCGTAAGGACGTGCAATGCGTAACTGTCCGAGAGCAGCATAAGGACGTGCAATGCGTAACTGTCCGAGAGCAGCGTAAGGACGTGCAATGCGTAACTGTCCGAGAGCAGCGTAAGGACATGCAATGTGTTACTGTCCGAGAGCAGCGCAAGGACATGCAATGCGTAACTGTCCGAGAGCAGCGTAAGGACATGCAATGTGTGACTGTCCGAGAGCAGCGCAAGGACATGCAATGCATAACTGTCCGAGAGCAGCGTAAGGACGTGCAATGCGTAACTGTCCGAGACCAGTGTAAGGACGTGCAATGCGTAACTGTCCGAGAGCAGCGTAAGGACATGCAATGCGTAACTGTCCGAGAACAGCGTAAGGACATGCAATGCGTAACTGTCCGAGAGCAGCGTAAGGTCATGCAATGCGTAACTGTCCGAGAGCAGCATAAGGACATGCAATGCGTAACTGTCCGAGAGCAGCGTAAGGACGTGCAATGCGTAACTGTCCGAGAGCAGCGTAAGGACATGCAATGCGTAACTGTCCGAGAGCAGCGTAAGGACGTGCAATGCGTAACTGTCCGAGAGCAGCGTAAGGACATGCAATGTGTTACTGTCCGAGAGCAGCATAAGGACATGCAATGCGTAACTGTCCGAGAGCAGCGTAAGGACATGCAATGTGTTACTGTCCGAGAGCAGCATAAGGACATGCAATGCGTAACTGTCCGAGAGCAGCGTAAGGACATGCAATGTGTGACTGTCCGAGAGCAGCGTAAGGACATGCAATGTGTTACTGTCCGAGAGCAGCATAAGGACATGCAATGCGTAACTGTCCGAGAGCAGCGTAAGGGCATGCAATGCGTAACTGTCCGAGAACAGCATGAGGACATGCAATGCATAACTGTCCGAGAACAGCGTAAGGACATGCAATGCGTAACTGTCCGAGAACAGCATGAGGACATGCAATGCATAACTGTCCGAGAACAGCGTAAGGACATGCAATGTGTGACTGTCCGAGAGCAGCGTAAGGATATGCAATGTGTGACTGTCCGAGAGCAGCGTAAGTACGTGCAATGCGTAACTGTCCGAGAGCAGCGTAAGTACGTGCAATGCGTAACTGTCCGAGAGCAGCGTAAGGACATGCAATGTGTGACTGTCCGAGAGCAGCGTAAGGATATGCAATGTGTGACTGTCCGAGAGCAGCGTAAGTACGTGCAATGCGTAACTGTCCGAGAGCAGCGTAAGGACATGCAATGCGTAACTGTCCGAGAGCAGCGTAAGGACATGCAATGCGTAACTGTCCGAGAGCAGCGTTAGGACATGCAATGTGTGACTGTCCGAGAGCAGCATAAGGACATGCAATGTGTAACTATCCGAGAGCAGCGTAAGGACATGCAATGCGTAACTGTCCGAGAGCAGCATAAGGACATGCAATGCGTAACTGTCCGAGAGCAGCGGAAGGACGTGCAATGCGTAACTGTCCGAGAGCAGCATAAGGACGTGCAATGCGTAACTGTCCGGGAGCAGCGGAAGGACGTGCAATGCGTAACTGTCCGAGAGCAGCGTAAGGACATGCAATATGTTACTGTCCGAGAGCAGCGCAAGGACATGCAATGCGTAACTGTCCGAGAGCAGCGTAAGGACATGCAATGTGTGACTGTCCGAGAGCAGCATAAGGACATGCAATGTGTAACTGTCCGAGAGCAGCGTAAGGACATGCAATGCGTAACTGTCCGAGAGCAGCATAAGGACAAGCAATGCATAACTGTCCGAGAGCAGCGTAAGGACGTGCAATGCGTAACTGTCCGAGAGCAGCGTAAGGACATGCAATGTGTAACTGTCCGAGAGCAGCATAAGGGCGTGCAATGCGTAACTGTCCGAGAGCAGCGTAAGGACGTGCAATGCGTAACTGTCCGAGAGCAGCGTAAGGACGTGCAATGCGTAACTGTCCGAGAGCAGCATAAGGACGTGCAATGCGTAATTGTCCGAGAGCAGCGTAAGGACGTGCAATGCGTAACTGTCCGAGACCAGCGTAAGGACGTGCAATGCGTAACTGTCCGAGAGCAGGGTAAGGACATGCAATGCGGAACTGTCCGAGAACAGCGTAAGGACATGCAATGCGTAACTGTCCGAGAGCAGCGTAAGGTCATGCAATGCGTAACTGTCCGAGAGCAGCATAAGGACATGCAATGCGTATCTGTCCGAGAGCAGCGTAAGGACGTGCAATGCGTAACTGTCCGAGAGCAGCGTAAGGACATGCAATGCGTAACTGTCCGAGAGCAGCGTAAGGACGTGCAATGCGTAACTGTCCGAGAGCAGCGTAAGGACATGCAATGTGTTACTGTCCGAGAGCAGCATAAGGACATGCAATGCGTAACTGTCCGAGAGCAGCGTAAGGACATGCAATGTGTTACTGTCCGAGAGCAGCATAAGGACATGCAATGCGTAACTGTCCGAGAGCAGCGTAAGGACATGCAATGTGTGACTGTCCGAGAGCAGCGTAAGGACATGCAATGTGTTACTGTCCGAGAGCAGCATAAGGACATGCAATGCGTAACTGTCCGAGAGCAGCGTAAGGGCATGCAATGCGTAACTGTCCGAGAACACATGAGGACATGCAATGCATAACTGTCCGAGAACAGCGTAAGGACATGCAATGCGTAACTGTCCGAGAGCAGCGTAAGGACATGCAATGTGTGACTGTCCGAGAGCAGCATAAGGACATGCAATGCGTAACTGTCCGAGAGCAGTGTAAGGACATGCAATGCGTAACTGTCCGAGAGTAGCGTAAGGACATGCAATGTGTTACTGTCCGAGAGCAGCATAAGGACATGCAATGCGTAACTGTCCGAGAGCAGCGTAAGGGCATGCAATGCGTAACTGTCCGAGAGCAGCATGAGGACATGCAATGCGTAACTGTCCGAGAGCAGCGTAAGGTCATGCAATGCGTAACTGTCCGAGAGCAGCATAAGGACATGCAATGCGTAACTGTTCGAGAGCAGCGTAAGGACGTGCAATGCGTAACTGTCCGAGAGCAGCGTAAGGACATGCAATGCGTAACTGCCCGAGAGCAGCGTAAGGACATGCAATGCGTAACTGTCCGAGAGCAGCATAAGGACATGCAATGCGTAACTGTCCGAGAGCAGCGTAAGGACATGCAATGTGTTACTGTCCGAGAGCAGCATAAGGACATGCAATGCGTAACTGTCCGAGAGCAGCGTAAGGACATGCAATGTGTGACTGTCCGAGAGCAGCGTAAGGACATGCAATGTGTTACTGTCCGAGAGCAGCATAAGGACATGCAATGCGTAACTGTCCGAGAGCAGCGTAAGGGCATGCAATGCGTAACTGTCCGAGAACAGCATGAGGACATGCAATGCATAACTGTCCGAGAACAGCGTAAGGACATGCAATGCGTAACTGTCCGAGAGCAGCGTAAGGACATGCAATGTGTGACTGTCCGAGAGCAGCATAAGGACATGCAATGCGTAACTGTCCGAGAGCAGCGTACGGACATGCAATGTGTGACTGTCCGAGAGCAGCGTAAGTACGTGCAATGCGTAACTGTCCGAGAGCAGCGTAAGGACATGCAATGCGTAACTGTCCGAGAGCAGCGTAAGGACATGCAATGCGTAACTGTCCGAGAGCAGCGTTAGGACATGCAATGTGTGACTGTCCGAGAGCAGCATAAGGACATGCAATGTGTAACTATCCGAGAGCAGCGTAAGGACATGCAATGCGTAACTGTCCGAGAGCAGCATAAGGACATGCAATGCATAACTGTCCGAGAGCAGCGTAAGGACGTGCAATGCGTAACTGTCCGAGAGCAGCGTAAGGACATGCAATGTGTTACTGTCCGAGAGCAGCGCAAGGACATGCAATGCGTAACTGTCCGAGAGCAGCGTAAGGACATGCAATGTGTGACTGTCCGAGAGCAGCATAAGGACATGCAATGTGTAACTGTCCGAGAGCAGCGTAAGGACATGCAATGCGTAACTGTCCGAGAGCAGCATAAGGACATGCAATGCATAACTGTCCGAGAGCAGCGTAAGGACGTGCAATGCGTAACTGTCCGAGAGCAGCATAAGGACGTGCAATGCGTAACTGTCCGAGAGCAGCGGAAGGACGTGCAATGCGTAACTGTCCGAGAGCAGCGTAAGGACATGCAATGTGTTACTGTCCGAGAGCAGCGCAAGGACATGCAATGCGTAACTGTCCGAGAGCAGCGTAAGGACATGCAATGTGTGACTGTCCGAGAGCAGCATAAGGACATGCAATGTGTAACTGTCCGAGAGCAGCGTAAGGACATGCAATGCGTAACTGTCCGAGAGCAGCATAAGGACATGCAATGCATAACTGTCCGAGAGCAGCGTAAGGACGTGCAATGCGTAACTGTCCGAGAGCAGCGTAAGGACATGCAATGTGTAACTGTCCGAGAGCAGCGTAAGGACATGCAATGTGTAACTGTCCGAGAGCAGCATAAGGGCGTGCAATGCGTAACTGTCCGAGAGCAGCGTAAGGACGTGCAATGCGTAACTGTCCGAGAGCAGCGTAAGGACGTGCAATGCGTAACTGTCCGAGAGCAGCATAAGGACGTGCAATGCGTAATTGTCCGAGAGCAGCGTAAGGACGTGCAATGCGTAACTGTCCGAGACCAGCGTAAGGACGTGCAATGCGTAACTGTCCGAGAGCAGCGTAAGGACATGCAATGCGGAACTGTCCGAGAACAGCGTAAGGACATGCAATGCGTAACTGTCCGAGAGCAGCGTAAGGTCATGCAATGCGTAACTGTCCGAGAGCAGCATAAGGACATGCAATGCGTAACTGTCCGAGAGCAGCGTAAGGACGTGCAATGCGTAACTGTCCGAGAGCAGCGTAAGGACATGCAATGCGTAACTGTCCGAGAGCAGCGTAAGGACGTGCAATGCGTAACTGTCCGAGAGCAGCGTAAGGACATGCAATGTGTTACTGTCCGAGAGCAGCATAAGGACATGCAATGCGTAACTGTCCGAGAGCAGCGTAAGGACATGCAACTGTCCGAGAGCAGCATAAGGACATGCAATGCGTAACTGTCCGAGAGCAGCGTAAGGACATGCAATGTGTGACTGTCCGAGAGCAGCGTAAGGACATGCAATGTGTTACTGTCCGAGAGCAGCATAAGGACATGCAATGCGTAACTGTCCGAGAGCAGCGTAAGGGCATGCAATGCGCAACTGTCCGAGAACAGCATGAGGACATGCAATGCATAACTGTCCGAGAACAGCGTAAGGACATGCAATGCGTAACTGTCCGAGAGCAGCGTAAGGACATGCAATGTGTAACTGTCCGAGAGCAGCGTAAGGACATGCAATGTGTGACTGTCCGAGAGCAGCGTAAGTACGTGCAATGCGTAACTGTCCGAGAGCAGCGTAAGGACATGCAATGCGTAACTGTCCGAGAGCAGCGTAAGGACATGCAATGTGTTACTGTCCGAGAGCAGCGTAAGGACATGCAATGCGTAACTGTCCGAGAGCAGCGTAAGGACATGCAATGCGTAACTGTCCGAGAGCAGCATGAGGACATGCAATGCGTAACTGTCCGAGAGCAGCATGAGGACATGCAATGCATAACTGTCCGAGAGCAGCATAAGGACATGCAATGCGTGACTGTCCGAGAGCAGCATAAGGACATGCAATGCGTAACTGTCCGAGAGCAGCGTAAGGACATGCAATGTGTGACTGTCCGAGAGCAGCATAAGGACATGCAATGCGTAACTGTCCGAGAGCAGTGTAAGGACGTGCAATGCGTAACTGTCCGAGAGCAGCGTAAGTACGTGCAATGCGTAACTGTCCGAGAGCAGCGTAAGGACATGCAATGCGTAACTGTCCGAGAGCAGCGTAAGGACGTGCAATGCGTAACTGTCCGAGAGCAGCGTAAGGACATGCAATGCGTAACTGTCCGAGAGCAGCATAAGGACATGCAATGTGTTACTGTCCGAGAGCAGCGTAAGTACATGCAATGTGTAACTGTCCAAGAGCAGCGTAAGGGCATGCAATGCGTAACTGTCCGAGAGCAGCATGAGGACTTACAATGCATAACTGTCCGAGAGCAGTGTAAGGACATGCAATGTGTGACTGTCCGAGAGCAGCATAAGGACATGCAATGCGTAACTGTCCGAGAGCAGCGTAAGGACATGCAATGTGTGACTGTCCGAGAGCAGCATAAGGACATGCAATGTGTTACTGTCCGAGAACATCGTAAGGACATGCAATGCGTAACTGTCCGAGAGCAGCGTAAGGACGTGCAATGCGTAACTGTCCGAGAGCAGCGTAAGGACGTGCAATGCGTAACTGTCCGAGAGCAGCGTAAGGACATGCAATGTGTTACTGTCCGAGAGCAGCATAAGGACATGCAATGCGTAACTGTCCGAGAGCAGCGTAAGGACATGCAATGTGTTACTGTCCGAGAGCAGCATAAGGACATGCAATGCGTAACTGTCCGAGAGCAGCGTAAGGACATGCAATGTGTGACTGTCCGAGAGCAGCGTAAGTACGTGCAATGCGTAACTGTCCGAGAGCAGCGTAAGGACATGCAATGCGTAACTGTCCGAGAGCAGCGTAAGGACATGCAATGTGTTACTGTCCGAGAGCAGCATAAGGACATGCAATGCGTAACTGTCCGAGAGCAGCGTAAGGGCATGCAATGCGTAACTGTCCGAGAGCAGCATGAGGACATGCAATGCATAACTGTCCGAGAACAGCGTAAGGACATGCAATGCGTAACTGTCCGAGAGCAGCGTAAGGACATGCAATGTGTGACTATCCAAGAGCAGCATAAGGACATGCAATGCGTAACTGTCCGAGAGCAGCGTAAGGACATGCAATGTGTGACTGTCCGAGAGCAGCGTAAGTACGTGCAATGCGTAACTGTTCGAGAGCAGCGTAAGGACATGCAATGCGTAACTGTCCGAGAGCAGCGTAAGGACATGCAATGTGTTACTGTCCGAGAGCAGCGTAAGGACATGCAATGCGTAACTGTCCGAGAGCAGCGTAAGGACATGCAATGCGTAACTGTCCGAGAGCAGCATGAGGACATGCAATGCGTAACTGTCCGAGAGCAGCATGAGGACATGCAATGCATAACTGTCCGAGAGCAGCATAAGGACATGCAATGCGTGACTGTCCGAGAGCAGCATAAGGACATGCAATGCGTAACTGTCCGAGAGCAGCGTAAGGGCATGCAATGCGTAACTGTCCGAGAGCAGCATGAGGACATGCAATGCATAACTGTCCGAGAACAGCGTAAGGACATGCAATGCGTAACTGTCCGAGAGCAGCGTAAGGACATGCAATGTGTGACTATCCGAGAGCAGCATAAGGACATGCAATGCGTAACTGTCCGAGAGCAGCGTAAGGACATGCAATGTGTGACTGTCCGAGAGCAGCGTAAGTACGTGCAATGCGTAACTGTTCGAGAGCAGCGTAAGGACATGCAATGCGTAACTGTCCGAGAGCAGCGTAAGGACATGCAATGTGTTACTGTCCGTGAGCAGCGTAAGGACATGCAATGCGTAACTGTCCGAGAGCAGCGTAAGGACATGCAATGCGTAACTGTCCGAGAGCAGCATGAGGACATGCAATGCGTAACTGTCCGAGAGCAGCATGAGGACATGCAATGCATAACTGTCCGAGAGCAGCATAAGGACATGCAATGCGTGACTGTCCGAGAGCAGCATAAGGACATGCAATGCGTAACTGTCCGAGAGCAGCGTAAGGACATGCAATGTGTGACTGTCCGAGAGCAGCATAAGGACATGCAATGCGTAACTGTCCGAGAGCAGTGTAAGGACGTGCAATGCGTAACTGTCCGAGAGCAGCGTAAGTACGTGCAATGCGTAACTGTCCGAGAGCAGCGTAAGGACGTGCAATGCGTAACTGTCCGAGAGCAGCGTAAGGACATGCAATGCGTAACTGTCCGAGAGCAGCATAAGGACATGCAATGTGTTACTGTCCGAGAGCAGCGTAAGTACATGCAATGCGTAACTGTCCAAGAGCAGCGTAAGGGCATGCAATGCGTAACTGTCCGAGAGCAGCATGAGGACATACAATGCATAACTGTCCGAGAGCAGTGTAAGGACATGCAATGTGTGACTGTCCGAGAGCAGCATAAGGACATGCAATGCGTAACTGTCCGAGAGCAGCGTAAGGACATGCAATGTGTGACTGTCCGAGAGCAGCATAAGGACATGCAATGTGTTACTGTCCGAGAGCATCGTAAGGACATGCAATGCGTAACTGTCCGAGAGCAGCGTAAGGACATGCAATGCGTAACTGTCCGAGAGCAGCATAAGGACATGCAATGTGTTACTGTCCGAGAGCAGCGTAAGGACATGCAATGTGTGACTGTCCGAGAGCAGCGTAAGTACGTGCAATGCGTAACTGTTCGAGAGCAGCGTAAGGACATGCAATGCGTAACTGTCCGAGAGCAGCGTAAGGACATGCAATGTGTTACTGTCCGTGAGCAGCGTAAGGACATGCAATGCGTAACTGTCCGAGAGCAGCGTAAGGACATGCAATGCGTAACTGTCCGAGAGCAGCATGAGGACATGCAATGCGTAACTGTCCGAGAGCAGCATGAGGACATGCAATGCATAACTGTCCGAGAGCAGCATAAGGACATGCAATGCGTGACTGTCCGAGAGCAGCATAAGGACATGCAATGCGTAACTGTCCGAGAGCAGCGTAAGGACATGCAATGTGTGACTGTCCGAGAGCAGCATAAGGACATGCAATGCGTAACTGTCCGAGAGCAGTGTAAGGACGTGCAATGCGTAACTGTCCGAGAGCAGCGTAAGTACGTGCAATGCGTAACTGTCCGAGAGCAGCGTAAGGACGTGCAATGCGTAACTGTCCGAGAGCAGCGTAAGGACATGCAATGCGTAACTGTCCGAGAGCAGCATAAGGACATGCAATGTGTTACTGTCCGAGAGCAGCGTAAGTACATGCAATGCGTAACTGTCCAAGAGCAGCGTAAGGGCATGCAATGCGTAACTGTCCGAGAGCAGCATGAGGACATACAATGCATAACTGTCCGAGAGCAGTGTAAGGACATGCAATGTGTGACTGTCCGAGAGCAGCATAAGGACATGCAATGCGTAACTGTCCGAGAGCAGCGTAAGGACATGCAATGTGTGACTGTCCGAGAGCAGCATAAGGACATGCAATGTGTTACTGTCCGAGAGCATCGTAAGGACATGCAATGCGTAACTGTCCGAGAGCAGCGTAAGGACATGCAATGCGTAACTGTCCGAGAGCAGCATAAGGACATGCAATGTGTTACTGTCCGAGAGCAGCGTAAGGACATGCAATGTGTGACTGTCCGAGAGCAGCATAAGGACATGCAATGTGTGACTGTCCGAGAGCAGCGTAAGGACATGCAATGCGTAACTGTCCGAGAGCAGCATGAGGACATGCAATGCGTAACTGTCCGAGAGCAGCATAAGGACATGCAATGCGTAACTGTCCGAGAGCAGCGTAAGGACATGCAATGTGTGACTGTCCGAGAGCAGCGTAAGGACATGCAATGTGTGACTGTCCGAGAGCAGCGTAAGGACATGCAATGTGTGACTGTCCGAGAGCAGCATAAGGACATGCAATGTGTGACTGTCCGAGAGCAGCGTAAGGACATGCAATGCGTAACTGTCCGAGAGCAGCATGAGGACATGCAATGCGTAACTGTCCGAGAGCAGCATAAGGACATGCAATGCGTAACTGTCCGAGAGCAGCATAAGGACATGCAATGTGTTACTGTCCGAGAGCAGCGTAAGGACATGCAATATGTGACTGTCCGAGAGCAGCGTAAGGACATGCAATGTGTGACTGTCCGAGAGCAGCATAAGGACATGCAATGTGTGACTGTCCGAGAGCAGCATAAGGACATGCAATGTGTTACTGTCCGAGAGCAGCGTAAGGACATGCAATGCGTAACTGTCCGAGAGCAGCGTAAAGATATGCAATGTGTAACTGTCCGAGAGCAGTGTAAAGACATGCAATGCGTAACTGTCCGAGAGCTGTGCCACAGAGTAGTGCAACTTTATTCACACACATAATGCCCCTTACACATATGCAGAACACTACTGCACAACCCACTAGCACTGACACACATCACTCACATGGCCGCTAAAACTGTGACCTCTGCCTCTGCTTGGATACAGATATGTCCTCATACATCTTGCCTCAATACACCATGCAGCAGGAGATGCTTGGCGTGAGTCAGCTGGCAGCTCTGCTAACGTCGGGTGCCTTTTTAATGAAAATGTGTCTTATTTGCATTACTATGTGGCTAGAATGCACAAGCAGCTTCTGCTGATTAAAATTATATGCAGCATGCATATTTTCTGTGTGTGACTGTGACTGTATCTGCACATGTAATGCTACGATACAGTGATTTCAGGGAAAACACTGTAACGTAGCATTTCATATGCAGATTCTGCTGCAGTCACACACAGAATATAGGCATGCTGCATATAATTTTAATCAGCAGAAGCTGCTTGTGCCCCTAGGTATACCACGTGCCCTAGGCATTTGCCTAGTTTGTCTATGCCTAAGGCCGGCTCTGCTTGTGTCTTTTGTATGTCAGGGACGTGCGGTGAGGTAAATGGCTCAGGAGGCACTGACTAGTACCAGAGGCAGGTTTACACACAATATTTTGTTACCACACACAAAGTAGGTGAAACTGTAAGCTTGTCATACAAACACTAACTGTACATCACCTATGCTCAGAATCAGCGCTAAGATTAGGGATGAGTTAACTATCAATTTCATGAAATCATCAATCAGGAACCATTGATCGGTTGCACATATCAATGGACATCCCTGCTATGAGGAACGGGGATGGTGTTAATATCCATGCCCCCTGCGCCAAGGGGAAAAAAAACATTGCTGCCTCTCAACAATCAAGCCAACACAGTTGTGGAATTACCTTGGCAGCATTGATCTAGTGCTGGTGTTGCTCTTAGGTGGGTACCCCTCGCTGGTATGCATGGGTAACTGAGCTAACCTGAGACCCAGTATACTGATGGTGTAATGGTTAACATTTACTGCCTCACAGCACTGGGGTCAAGGGTTCGATTCCCACCATGGCCCTAACTGTGCGGAGTTTATATATTCTTCCCGTACTTGCGTGGGTTTCCTCCGGGTACTCCGGTTTCCTCCCACAATCCAAAAATATACTGGTAGGTTAATTGGCTCCTAATAAAAATGAACCCTAGTGAATGTGTCTGTAAGTATATGTGATAGGGAATCTAGATTGTAAGCTCCACTGGGGCAGGGACTGATGTGAATAGGCAAATATTCTCTGTAAAGCGCTACGGAATATGTGTGCGCTATATAAATAACTGGTAATAAATAAATAAATAATCACCTCTTATACAACTTCCAACCATCAGTCACAGCATCAAAATCTGCACCAGCCCTATGGCAGTTGTAGTCTCTCCCTCTGAGTATGGCTGCCTGCATGTGAGTGGTTCAGTATCATTGTATGTAACTGCTTTTGGTGGCGTGTCCGCGATGCTCCCATAAGAAGCACCATCTCAGTAAATATCGGCATAGCAGGTGACTCTGAATCAGGCCCTATGTGAAAAAGTTGCTTGGACCTACATAGGTGATTATTCGTATCATTACCTTTCAATTTTTGCCTGGAATTAGTACCTGGAACACTCCGTATACAAAGTCCCTTCACTTATGCAGCTCAACACACGGACGGTAGACGCTGTCATTTGGTACAATACATTTCTAAGATTACTCTGAGAGTCAAATAGAATGATCTTCTAATTAGAGATGAGCGGGTTCGGTTCTCCGAGATCCGAACCCCCCCGAACTTCACCTATTTTACACGGTTCCGAGGCAGCCTCGGATCTTCCCGCCTTGCTCGGTTAACCGAACGAACCCGAACGTCATCATCCCGCTGTCGGATTCTCGCAAGATTCGTATTCTATATAAAGAGCCGCGCGTCGCCGCCATTTTCACTTGTGCATTGGAGATTGAACGGAGAGGACGTGGCTGCGTTCTCTCCCTGAAAAGCTCCGTAATCTGTGCTCAGTGTGCTGCAAATATCTGTGCTCAGTGTGCTGAAAATATCTACATTCTCTGCCTGAAAATGCTCCATATCTGTGCTCAGTGTGCTGCAAATATCTGTGCTCAGTGTGCTGCATTGTGGGGACTGGGGACCACCAGTATATAATTATAGTAGTACAGTACAGTAGGCCATTGCTGTATCTTGCAGCTTTGTGTCAAGTATACTATCTCTGTGCTGCATTATTGTGAGCAGTATATGGTAGGACAGTGCAGCATTTTGGTGACCAGCAGTATACATATAGTTCAGTACAGTAGGCCATTGCTGTATCTTGCAGCTCTGTGTCAAGTATACTATCTCTGTGCTGCATTATTGTGAGCAGTATGTAGTAGGACAGTGCAGCATTTTGGTGACCAGCAGTATACATATAGTACAGTACAGTAGGCCATTGCTGTATCTTGCAGCTCTGTGTCAAGTATACTATCTCTGTGCTGCATTATTGTGAGCAGTATATAGTAGGACAGTGCAGCATTTTGGTGACCAGCAGTATACATATAGTACAGTACAGTAGGCCATTGCTGTATCTTGCAGCTCTGTGTCACTTCTAGTATCCTGATCAGTGCTCAATATCTGCTGCTTTGTTGTAACCAGTATGTATACTATACTGTGCGACGTGTGTTATACACCTGGTGATTTTATACATCCTGTAATCTGTACTGAGCGATGTGTGAGATACACCTGAGTATTATACACCCTGTATACTTACTGTGCAACGTTTGTGATACACCTGGTGATTATACACCCTGTATACTGTACTGAGCGATGTGTGAGATACACCTTGGGATTATACACCCTATATACTGTACTGTGTGATGTGTGAGATGCACCTGGGCATTATACACCCTATATACTGTACTGTGTGATGTGTGAGATACACCTGGGGATTATACACCCTATATACTGTACTGTGCGATGTGTGTTATACACCTGGTGATTATACATCCTGTAATCTGTACTGAGCGATGTGTGAGATACACCTGGTAATATCTGTGCTCAGTGTGCTGCATTGTGGGGACCACCAGTATATAATTATAGTAGTACAGTACAGTAGGCCATTGCTGTATCTTGCAGCTCTGTGTCACTTCTAGTATCCTGATCAGTGCTTAATATCTGTGCTCAGTGTCAGTGCTGCATTGTGGTGACCAGTATACTACAGTACAATAGTCCAGTGCTGTTCTCGCTGCTCAGTGTCAGTTCTCCGTAGTATCATCAGTGATAAGTATAATCAGTTCTCAGTATAATCAGAGCGCTGTTAGACGTGTGCCCGTTTTACGCCATTAGTGCAGTGGAATTTTGACAACTGATGAAGTTATTGTGTCCCCGCTACAAAATCCCATCTAGATTCCACTTCACTAGGCAGGCGATAGCGAGATTTTACCATTTAATATCAGTGATTTATAATTATTAATTACAGTGATCTTGCCAAATAATTCCAGTGATTTTGTAATTTTCTTCCAGTGATTTGGAACAATAATACCATTGATTAGAACGAATAATTCCAGTGATTTTGTCATTTTCTTCCAGTGATTTGGAACAATAATACCATTGATTAGAACGAATAATTCCAGTGATTTTGTAATTTTCTTCCAGTGATTTGGAACAATAATACCATTGATTAGAACTAATAATTCCTGTGATTTTGTCATTTTCTTCCAGTGATTTGCACCAATAATACCATTGATTAGAACGAATAATTCCTGTGATATTGAGGTGTTTATGTCGCTTAGCTTAGCCGTCCAGCGACCACAGTGCACCTCTTTTTCTCTTTTCTTTGCATCATGTGCTGTTTGGGGCCAATTTTTTTTAAGTGCCATCCTGTCTGACACTGCAGTGCCACTCCTAGATGGGCCAGGTGTTTGTGCCGCCCTCTTGGGTCGCTTAGCTTAGTCATCCAGCGACCTCGGCGCAAATTTTAGGACTAAAAATAGTATTGTGAGGTGTGAGGTGTTCAGAATAGACTGGAAATGAGTGGAAATTGTGGTTATTGAGGTTAATAATACTATAGGATCAAAATTACCCCCAAATTCTATGATTTAAGCTGTTTTTGAGGGTTTTTTGAAAAAAAACACCCAAATCCAAAACACACCCGAATCCGCCAAAAAACTTTCAGGGAGGTTTTGCCAAAACGCGTCCGAATCCAAAACACAGCCGCGGAACCGAATTCAAAACCAAAACACAAAACCAAAAAAATTTCTCGTGCACATCTCTACTTCTAATACAGGTCCCGATAGTTTACGTACACCTCCGATGTTTGTGGGACTGTGCATGTGCAGAACAAGTCGTGCATTACATCACGCAATGCCCCCATGGTGCAGCATGACTGACATGCTGCTGCTGCTTGGAGGCAGGGAGAGGGAGGTGCTGGGCAGCGTTTACAGAAAATAGGGGCATGTCAGACTCATGGTCTAGGAGTGACAAGGCCAGTGTCTGTGTTCTCAGACGCAGATTTACTGGCCTCACAAGCAGCCAGGAGGTAACCATTCTGAATAAGAAACATAGAATTTGACAGCAGATAAGAACCACTTGGCCCATCTAGTCTGCCCTTTTTTTTAACCATATTTTTATCTCAAAACTTATTTGATCCTTATTTCTTTGTAAGGATATTCATATGTTTATCTCATGCATGTTTAAATTGCTCTACTGTCTTAGCCTCTACCACCTCTGATGGGAGGCTATTCCACTTGCCCACCACCCTTTCTGTGAAGTAATGTTTCCTCAAATTTCCCCTGAACCTCCCCCCCCCCTCCAGTCTAAGTGCATGTCCTCGTGTCCTATTGCTTATCTTTATTTGGAGAATGTTTCCCTCCTGGACCTTGTTAGAACTGTTGATATATTTGAAAGTTTCTATCATGTCCCCCCTTTCCCTTCTCTGCTCCAAACTATACATATTGAGATTTTTTAGTCTTTCTGGGTATGTTTTGTGATGTAGGCCATGCACCATTTTAGTTGCCCTTCTTTGTACAGTATCTAATGTATTAATATTAGAGATGAGCGGGTTCGGTTCGTCGAGATCCGAACCCCCCCGAACTTCACCTATTTTACACGGGTCCGAGGCAGCCTCGGATCTTCCCGCCTTGCTCGGTTAACCCGAACGAGGACGAACGTCATCATCCCGCTGTCGGATTCTCGCGAGATTCGTATTCCATATAATGAGCCGCGCGCCACCGCCATATTCACTCGTGCATTGGAGATTAAACGGAGAGGACGTGGCTACGTTCTCTGCCTGAAAAGCTCCATATCTGTGCTCAGTGTGCTGCAAATATCTGTGCTCAGTGTGCTGCAAATATTTGTGCTCAGTGTGCTGCAAATATCTGTGCTCAGTGTGCTGCAAATATCTACGTTCTCTGCCTGAAAACGCTCCATATCTGTGCTCAGTATGCTGCAAATATCTACGTTCTCTGCCTGAAAAGCTCCATATCTGTGCTCAGTGTGCTGCAAATATCTGTGCTCAGTGTGCTGCATTGTGGGGACCACCAGTATATAATGATAAAGCAGAATATTTATCTTACTTAAAACCCTTTAAGAGGTCTAAGAACACTGTACGCTATTGACGTATGGAATACCGTAAGGGTACGCACGTTGCGTAACAATCGCTTAGCCGTAGTCGAGACGCTCAAGCGTCACGTTCGCTCACGGCCAAGAGATCACAGGCAGGCACGCTATTGGCTGCCGACTAACGTAATGGTTCGCTATTAGCGTAGCGGACGCTCGGGACCACGAGGAGATCACCAGCGGCGCAGACGCTCACAATGTTAAACCTTTATAACTATACCATAAAACAGTGTATTATGCAGTAAACCTTGGTGTAGTGATAGAGTGTAAATGCAACACAGTGTAACCTTATTAACTTAAGAGCTATTCGACGCTCTGAGAATACTTAGAAATATAAGAAATACACAGATACCGGGCTTAGGGTCTAACGCCTTATATGAATGTTATACTTGCAAAAGAATAATACAATACAAGTCATACACTACCAATATAACATAGACTAACTAACCAGATAACTACACAGGAAATACAATACAATACAATTACGTTTAAGGGAAAATGAGAGAGAAAGAGGAGAGGAGGGAGAGAGAGAGATATGGCTCACAATAACAATAAAGACAATATGATTGCGGAGAAAACTTACGCACAAAGGGAACGATCGCATGCGCCTTTCTGAATATCCAGCTCCCGATTATCAGTGATGAGAATCGTTGAAGAGAGTGAGCTGGATACGATCGGCTTGTCTATTTATGCCCCACACACAATACAATTCAATGGTCCCTACAATCTCATTGTTCATTGGACACAGGAATTCGTCTTCGCATTATAACAAAAGGTCATAGGTTGATTCATACAGGAGGGCTGTGACTATTTCCAACTGCTCAGGTGGGTGGGAAACTAGGTTTCCCGCCGCATGGATAAGTGAGTGCAAATAATAGTAAAGTACATAAACTTCTTATGTCCATAACTATTCGCACGAGCGATTAATCCGCTTCAAACCAACACCGGAATATTGCTAATTAAATACTCTTCCGATGGATACTAAACACCACTGTATGACCCATGTCTGACCCTTCGTATCAAACAAAGAGGGATCTCTTTGTCCATGAACATGCTATATTAACTAAACTTTCAGAATCTATCAAAGGGACCATGATCTACAAAATACATTATATGGTTACAATATATATCGATTGAGTCGCCCGCTAGACGCATACAAACTCTACCGTAAATCCGCATATCGTGCGCCTGCGGGTGCACGCGACTGCGAGTATGCGCACGCACGGGAGAGCTCTTGCACGCGCAGCGGGAGCTCGCATGAGGTGCAAATATGGCAGTGTGCATAGTGATATTTTTCTGACTTTGACAGTCCACCCTTTGGCAGTCAACAATAACTGCCACTTCCTAAAACATTTCAAAACGAGAAAAATATATGTCAAGTGTAAATACATTTCCATGATTGGGTAAGGGAGGAGAGAAGAAGGTGTGAAAAGGGTATGACCTAGTGAGATAGCAGAAGCATGTGTGTATGAATCCATGTTTTGGGGGGTCATGTATCATCGTGCCGTACGTGTTTTAGATCAAGCTTCGAGGTATTGCGAAGTATACATTTGAATTCCTTCTTATCCCGTATTAAGGGTCTGTGGATGGGCTGTCAAACTTTACCGAGCTCTTTTCGGCTTTTGGTTGTAACAAAAATGGGGGAGCACATTTTAGTTGATGATACATGAATGGGGGAATATGTGATTGCTGATATCTGTGCTGGTATTCCCTATCGACTATGTGTGTTATTACCTGAAGGTTGTAGAGATGAAGATAAGACACAATTATGGTAAATGCAGTGGTATTCTATGTCAGGTTAATGAACATTTGTCGGTTGAAGTCTTGTTCGGTGTCTGTTGAATGCAGTCTTCTTTGGGCTTTTGCCAATAGGTGTGAGCAAAAGCTTTGTCAATGTCCATAGACTTACAAAAAGTGTTGGGCTAGCGTAAATTTAAAATTTCTAGGGAAACTGGGGGTCTATGGCATAGTTCATCAAATATCTGTGTATAAGGTTGTCAAAACTTCTTCTTTAATCCATCAGTTGTCTGTATACAGGATCATCAAATTCCTCGTCCAAGTGGGCCTTTTTACCTTGGAGAAAACGGAAAAACAGGTGAAAGAAACGGACCGTATAATCGCATTTTCATCACATCATTGTCTCTACCGTTGGGTCATAAATCAAATCCATTGGAATTACAATTTCCTCACTCCTTAGACTCATTACCCTGGTACTACGTTTGCACTTCATTAAAGCCTGACCGCATCTAAATATCAAGCCAATCGATATGACAACACCCAAGATACATAGAAGAAACTTCCCTACATCCATTATGACTCCTTGAGCCCATTCTCCTAAACCAGAGAACCAATTTCGCGGGTTCAACCATGACACCCAACCAGTCAGCTCATTACCCACAGCAGCAAGGGTGAGATTGTGTCTCCTGCGAAATTCCCACTTTAATTGGAGAATATCGTCCATCTTTTGGTCTATGACCTCGACCGGGTCCTCGGTGCTATTCGTAATATATGTGCAGCATTTCACGCCGTACTGCGTTGCCAGTGTGACACAATATCCACCTGTCACTGCTGTGAGATAATAAAGAACCATTCTATGCTGAACCAGTTCTGTTTTATAAGCTTGAAGCTCTCTTCCAGTATACCTAAAAGTGTCATTATACATTTCTGTGATATTATCTAACAAATTTGCAAGCGCAGATATATATCTATAGTTCAGCACTCCTCTAGCGATGCGAGTGAAATCTAACGCAAGTAGAACCTGAATCCCGGTGGATTCATGGATCAGATCAGAGGCCGGATGCTCTGTCCTTTCTGTCAGTTGCCTTTTAACTACGTGCTCGTAATGAGTGTGAGTATAAGGAGCTTGGGCACCACGGTGTATATCTTTCATTTTGGTATGTGATACAGTCATTACCTCAGGCAGTACTTTTCCAATATAACACAATCCTTCAGAGTTTGGGGCAAGCCACTTATACGCCTTCCTCCCGCATATGAAATAGACATCATCGGGGAGAACATATGGGACGGAGTAGGACATAACCATATTACACATCTTCCATGTGAAATCTCCTAACCCTAATTCTCCCATCTGTCTAGTACACGTATCTGTTTGTATGATATGTGCACAGTATCCTGGTGATACCTCTCCAACTCTCGTAATCCTACTTCCTAGGGTATACCTATATCGGAAAGATTTTTCTCTACTGGCTATGTGGCGTATAAGCTCTGTATCTGTAGGCATTCTATCTGCCCTATATGAAAAGGTCATGGTTTGGTTACTCCATGACACTTCCCAATTTCCCGGCTTTCGGGGATTGGAAATGTTAAAACATATTAGGGACTTATCCACATGATATTGGTGGAGCTTCAAACTAGGAGGACTGGAGATATTAAACCTCCTGTCCACCGGTCTCCCACCCTTTAGCTCAAGTACCTCCCCTACCGTTAAAGGAAATGGTACTAGTCCTGATTTGCTATGACCTTGAGGTACTTGAGAGCATACCCAACAATCTGTCTGATTTAACACACTACCCACTAAGGAGTGATAGTCACTCAATGGATGCCGGTCCATGTGGATATTTAAAACTGGATTGGCATTTCTTGATGCACCCATCCTCAACTACATTGTCACAGAGTCTACAGATACAGTTCTCTTTTCAGCTAACAATCCTTCACAATGTTTACAAATAACATGGCTGCTAGATCGTTTCTGGTACTCGCCTTTGCTTGGTGATTGTGTTGCTATTGGAAATTTACACCTCCGTCTCAGTCATCAGAAACCCATTCTGGATCCTTTCTCGACCTCACTGGTACTCTCACCGAAACAGACTGCTCTGGTCAACATCAGGGTCAACATGAAAACACGGATCACAGTCTCTTGAGGCGAGTCCATCTTACAGGAGGAGAAAAGGAGAAATTTGTAATGGGGGTATAGGAAAACAGTTTGAGGGGGAGAGAAACTTGTTACGATAATTAGTTCTCTAGTCTTGTTGTTCTTCTTGTTCTGCTGTCATCTCAAAGTGTCACGATCCGGGTATCTGGACGCCATTACTTACCCTTCAGATGCCTCCTAAGGCTGGCTCAGCATTCCAGGACCGGATCCCGCTGTTCCTGAGTTTCCACATGCAGAATGTCAGAGTGGTGATTTCATCAGCCGCGGCCTCCGCTGTGCCCGCGTGGTTAAATGTGCGCTTGTCAGTCTGGCGTCTCCTGTCTCCTGTGGCCGGCGTCGCCATTACTGTTTCAATTCTCACATGGATTACAAACCAAACTTCCCTCCAAGTGTCTGCATGGGCGCAGCCATCTTGGATTTTGTCATCTGAGCATTTCCACCAATCTGCTGTCTGTATTGTTGATTTGCATAATTGCCTAGCCAACCCCTTCCTTGCTGCAGGTATAAGTAAGCTGTGCCTGAGCAAGGAAGGCGTCAGTGCTTTGGTTGTCTAACCTAGTTCCAGTTTGTCTCTCTCCTGTGGTTGTCTTCCAGGTTCCAGCTCCTGTCTCCAGACTTCTGCTATAGAGACCCGCACCAGCATTCCATCTGCGGTGTAGCCTGACTCTCCGATCCATTCTGGACTCACCTGTTTCCAGTTACAACAATCACCTGCTTCCAGCCCAGCTTCCAGCAGTGTACAGCTTCTCTTAAAGGGCCGGTGTCCTTTCTGCAGTTTACCACTCTCCACCTGTATTATTATTTCACCGCTCTCAAACTCCAAACTTCATCAATCACCTGCTTCCAGCCCAGCTTCCAGCAGTGTACAGCTTCTCTTAAAGGGCCGGTGTCCTTTCTGCAGTTTACCACTCTCCACCGGTATTATTATTTCACCGCTCTTAAACTCCAAACTTCATTATTATTTCATCGCTCTCAAGTTCGTTTATTATTTAACTGGTTCCAGCCAGTATCCACTCCGTACCAACAACAGTCTGGTTCCAGCCAGTATCCACAGCAGCCGTTTTATCTTCAGCAACCCAGCCTTTCCTGGAACACCAGCTGGTACGATCCTGGGTTCTCTCCATTGCTACAGTCAGGTCTGGTAAGAACTTTCCAACTAGAAGATTATAAGAACTGTCTCACTCTACCAGTGCCTGTGGCCCTTGCCACCCTGTAGTACCCAGGAATTGTATTTATCCTCTGTTGACTTTTATGTTTCCTTTACTGCTGCTGTGTTACGGAGTTTGTCATAATAAACATCATTGACTTTTATCCTGGTTGTCGTGGTCACGCCTTCGGGCAGTTATTCTACATGTTACTTACATGTCTAGGGGTTTGATACAACCTCCCAGGTTCCGTTACACCTCAGCCCCTACAACTGAGGCTGCCTCCCGTCAGCTCAGGCCCTCAGTTGTGACAGTAAGCACTGACCTAATGAATCCAGCCGGAGACCAGGATCAAGCGGCCAGGCCAATGCAAGAACTGGCAGCCCGACTTGAACATCAGGAGGCTGCACAGGGCCACATCATCCGCTGTCTCCAGGATCTCTCTACACGGCTGGATGGGATTCAAACGACCCTCCGTGGACCTGGCACGTCCGGTGCGTCCACTACAGTGACACCAGCTGTAACCCCACCCACCTTACCCATTTCCAGTCCACATCTTCATCTTCCAACGCCAGCAAAATTTGATGGATCTCCAAGGTTCTGCAGGGGATTTCTCAATCAATGTGAAATCCACTTTGAGCTTCTACCTGGCAATTTCTTCAGTGACCGTACCAAAATTGCCTATATCATCTCCCTTCTCAGTGGCTCAGCCCTTGACTGGGCATCACCTTTATGGGAGAAGTCTGATCCCCTGCTATCCTCCTATACTGACTTTGTAGCTACATTCAGGCGCATCTTCGACGAGCCAGGCCGGATAACATCTGCTTCATCTGAGATTCTCCGTTTACGCCAGGGAACACGTACTGTGGGACAGTATCTTATACAGTTTAAAATCCTGGCATCCGAACTGGCATGGAACGACGAGGCCCTGTATGCTGCATTCTGGCATGGCTTATCAGAACGCATCAAGGATGAGTTAGCTACCAGAGACTTGCCCTCTAAGTTGGATGAGCTAATTTCTCTTTGCGCGAAGGTTGATCTACGTTTCAGAGAGAGAGCAACTGAGCGAGGAAGATCATCTACTCCTAAATCTTCTGCTCCTCCTCCTCTTCAACCATCTCCATCCAAGGATGAGCCTATGCAAATTAGTCGTTCTCGTCTATCTCCCGCTGAGCGCCGAAGACGTCTCTCTGAGTCTCTCTGTCTCTACTGTGCAGCTCCGTCACACACTATCAATGCCTGTCCCAAACGTCCGGGAAACTCCAGATCCTAGCTCGCCAAGGAGAGGGCCGGCTAGGAGTAATGATCTCCTCTCCATCTCCTCATGACTGTAACCTCCCAGTGTCGCTCCAAATTGCTCAACGTTACAGGAACGTCATTGCCCTCCTTGATTCCGGAGCAGCTGGGAATTTCATAACCGAAGCTTATGTTAAACGGTGGTCCCTACCCACCGAGAGACTGTCCTCGTCCATCTCTTTGACTGCCGTGGATGGCAGCAAGATTTTTGACGCAGTCATTTCCTTAAGGACTCTTCCAGTTCGTCTGAGAGTGGGAGTTCTTCATTCTGAGTATATTTCTTTTTTAGTGATTCCAAGAGCCACACATCCAGTGGTTTTAGGCCTTCCATGGCTCCGTCTCCACAACCCATCAATTGACTGGACGACTACGCAAATACTGGCATGGGGTCCCTCCTGTGCTGAGACTTGTTTAGCCAAAGTTCTTCCTGTTTGTTCTTCCTTCCCCAGGTCATCTGATGTTCCGCCTCCTCCATATCAAGACTTCACGGACGTGTTCAGTAAAGCCTCTGCTGATATCCTTCCTCCTCATAGAGAATGGGACTGCCCAATCGACCTCATTCCAGGGAAGGTTCCACCGCGAGGCTGAACTTATCCGTTGTCTCTGCCTGAGACACACTCCATGGAAGAGTACATCAAAGAGAACCTGGCGAAGGGTTTCATCCGACCATCTTCTTCTCCAGCCGGCGCAGGCTTCTTCTTCGTTAAGAAAAAAGACGGTGGTCTGCGTCCGTGCATCGACTACAGAGGTCTGAACGACATTACCGTCAAGAACCGATACCCTTTACCCCTGATTACCGAGCTCTTTGATAGAGTTAGTGGTGCAACTATTTTCACAAAGCTGGACTTGAGGGGTGCCTACAATCTCATCCGAATCCGTGAGGGTGACGAGTGGAAGACCGCCTTTAACACCCGTGACGGACATTATGAGTACCTCGTCATGCCCTTCGGATTGAGCAATGCTCCAGCAGTCTTCCAGCACTTCGTGAATGAGATTTTCAGGGACATCTTGTACCGCCATGTCGTGGTTTATCTAGACGACATCCTCATCTTTGCTAATAATCTCGAAGATCATCGTTTCTGGGTAAAAGAGGTTCTTTCCCGTCTCCGTGTCAATCACCTCTATTGTAAATTGGAGAAGTGTGTGTTTGAAGTTAAAACCATTCCGTTTCTAGGTTACATTGTGTCCGGTTCCGGACTAGAGATGGATCCTGAGAAACTCCAAGCAATCCAGAATTGGCCTATACCCTTAAGCCTCAAAGGGGTCCAGAGGTTCTTAGGGTTCGCCAATTATTATAGAAAATTTATACGAGACTTTTCCACCATTGTGGCGCCTATCACTGCATTAACCAAGAAAGGTGCTAATCCGTCCAAGTGGTCCGAGGAAGCTACACAGGCCTTTCACCTTCTGAAGCAACGGTTCATCTCTGCACCAGTTCTGAAACAGCCCGACACCGACTCTCCTTTTATCTTAGAGGTAGATGCCTCCTCCGTTGGAGTAGGAGCAGTGTTATCCCAGAGGGCCAAAGATGGACATCTACATCCTTGCAGTTTCTTCTCCCGGAAGTTCTCCCCAGCTGAGCGCAACTATGCCATTGGCGATCAGGAGTTGCTAGCCATCAAGCTCGCTCTGGAGGAGTGGAGATACCTGTTGGAGGGAGCTTCCCACTCAATCACCATTCTTACCGACCACAAAAATCTTTTATATCTCAAAGGCGCACAATGTCTGAATCCTCGTCAGGCCAGATGGGCACTTTTCTTCTCTAGGTTTGACTTTAAACTCCAGTTCTGTCCGGGTTCTCAGAATCGTAAGGCCGATGCCCTTTCCCGCTCATGGGAGCAAGAAAATGAGTCCGAGTCTGCAGACAAGCATCCTATTATTAATCCGCTGGCATTCTCCACGGTAGGGATGGACTCTACGCCTCCACCAGGGAAAAGTTTTGTTAAGCCAGTTCTAAGGAAGAAGCTCATGCATTGGGCCCATGCTTCCCGTTTTGCTGGACATACAGGCATTCAGAAAACCCTTGAATTTATTTCTAGGTCCTACTGGTGGCCAACTCTGAAGAAGGACGTTATGGAATTTATTGCCTCCTGCCCAAAGTGTGCCCAACACAAAGTCTCCCGCCAGTCGCCTGCGGGGCAACTGGTTCCATTATCTGTTCCCCGTCGACCTTGGACCCATTTGTCGATGGACTTTGTTTCCGATCTACCTATCTGCAACAAGTTTAATACCATCTGGGTGGTAGTTGACCGGTTCACCAAGATGGCACATTTCATCCCTCTCACCGGTCTTCCGTCAGCTTCCAAGTTGGCTCAAGTGTTTATACAAGAGATCTTCCGACTTCACGGTCTTCCTGAAGAGATCATCTCGGATCGTGGAGTACAATTTGTAGCCAAATTTTGGCGAAGTTTGTGTCAAGCCCTCCAAGTCAAGTTAAAGTTTTCCACGGCTTACCATCCTCAGACCAATGGTCAAACCGAGAGGGTGAATCAGGACTTGGAGGCCTTCCTCCGTATATATGTGTCTTCCTCTTAAGATGACTGGGTTCAACTCCTTCCTTGGGCCGAGTTCAGCCACAACAATCAATACCATTCCTCATCTTCTTCTACACCATTCTTCATTAATTATGGATTCCACCCTAAAGTCCCAGAATTCCAACCGCTTCCCGCAACTTCTGTTCCAGCAGTGGATGTCACCTTGCGTCAGTTTTCAAATAACTGGAGGAACGTCCGCGCAGCCCTGCTTAAAGCCTCATTCAGGTATAAGAAGTTTGCCGATAGAAAGCGTAGAGCGGTTCCTGCTCTCAAGGTGGGTGATCGTGTGTGGCTGTCCACGAAGAATTTGAGGTTGAGAGTTCCCAGCATGAAATTTGCACCTCGCTACATCGGACCCTTCAAGATTGAACAAGTCATCAATCCTGTTGCCTACAGGTTACAGTTACCATCCTTCTTGAAAATACCCAGGACATTTCATGTTTCTTTGTTGAAACCGCTGATCCTGAATCGGTTTCATTCCGCACTTCCTCCAGCTCCCAAAGTTCAGACTCAACGGGGAGTCGAGTACGAGGTGGCCAAGATTTTGGACTCACGTTTCCGTTACGGTCAGTTACAATACCTCATTGACTGGAAGGGCTATGGTCCTGAAGAACGCTCTTGGACCAATGCCTCAGACGTCCATGCTCCTGCCTTGGTCCGAAATTTCCACGCAAAGTTTCCTTTAAAGCCTAAGAAGTGTCCTGGGGCCACTCCTAAAGGGGGGGGTGCTGTCACGATCCGGGTATCTGGACGCCATTACTTACCCTTCAGATGCCTCCTAAGGCTGGCTCAGCATTCCAGGACCGGATCCCGCTGTTCCTGAGTTTCCACATGCAGAATGTCAGAGTGGTGATTTCATCAGCCGCGGCCTCCGCTGTGCCCGCGTGGTTAAATGTGCGCTTGTCAGTCTGGCGTCTCCTGTGGCCGGCGTCGCCATTACTGTTTCAATTCTCACATGGATTACAAACCAAACTTCCCTCCAAGTGTCTGCATGGGCGCAGCCATCTTGGATTTTGTCATCTGAGCATTTCCACCAATCTGCTGTCTGTATTGTTGATTTGCATAATTGCCTAGCCAACCCCTTCCTTGCTGCAGGTATAAGTAAGCTGTGCCTGAGCAAGGAAGGCGTCAGTGCTTTGGTTGTCTAACCTAGTTCCAGTTTGTCTCTCTCCTGTGGTTGTCTTCCAGGTTCCAGCTCCTGTCTCCAGACTTCTGCTATAGAGACCCGCACCAGCATTCCATCTGCGGTGTAGCCTGACTCTCCGATCCATTCTGGACTCACCTGTTTCCAGTTACAACAATCACCTGCTTCCAGCCCAGCTTCCAGCAGTGTACAGCTTCTCTTAAAGGGCCGGTGTCCTTTCTGCAGTTTACCACTCTCCACCGGTATTATTATTTCACCGCTCTCAAACTCCAAACTTCATCAATCACCTGCTTCCAGCCCAGCTTCCAGCAGTGTACAGCTTCTCTTAAAGGGCCGGTGTTCTTTCTGCAGTTTACCACTCTCCACCGGTATTATTATTTCACCGCTCTTAAACTCCAAACTTCATTATTATTTCATCGCTCTCAAGTTCGTTTATTATTTAACTGGTTCCAGCCAGTATCCACTCCGTACCAACAACAGTCTGGTTCCAGCCAGTATCCACAGCAGCCGTTTTATCTTCAGCAACCCAGCCTTTCCTGGAACACCAGCTGGTACGATCCTGGGTTCTCTCCATTGCTACAGTCAGGTCTGGTAAGAACTTTCCAACTAGAAGATTATAAGAACTGTCTCACTCTACCAGTGCCTGTGGCCCTTGCCACCCTGTAGTACCCAGGAATTGTATTTATCCTCTGTTGACTTTTATGTTTCCTTTACTGCTGCTGTGTTACGGAGTTTGTCATAATAAACATCATTGACTTTTATCCTGGTTGTCGTGGTCACGCCTTCGGGCAGTTATTCTACATGTTACTTACATGTCTAGGGGTCTGATACAACCTCCCAGGTTCCGTTACATCTCAGCCCCTACAACTGAGGCTGCCTCCCGTCAGCTCAGGCCCTCAGTTGTGACACAAAGGTGCTGTCTCTCAGTCTTCCAAACGAACATTCCGGTGATGCAATATTCCTTCCAAACCAGCGATCTTTCTGTAAGGAGCAAAAATCTTGCATTACCATTTGTCTAACTGATGTGTGACATACCATCTTTAAAACATGAAAACATGAGTGAGAAGAGGGAGAGGAAAAAAAACAACAAGAGAGAGAACCGTTCACATATGTATATATCACATAAATCAACAATAAACAACCACAGGAAAAAAAAACATTTTTCAAACATTTTAATATATTGTCAGATCATCAGGCTGTCATATCTACATGTCCAATGGTTTCCTTGCGCAGTCCCCCCCCCCCCCACCAGCACCTCCATACTCCACCCTCTGTATCTGGCCAGGATACATTGATGCGGATAGGTCATGCTGGGGTTTGGTAGACTTCTGCAAAGACCAAGTAGATATGCAATGTTTGACTCCTATCAATAATCGTCAGAGATGGGGAGAGAAAAGAAACATTTCACAGATACATTTACAACGTTTCACCCGGTCATTCCTGTGTCTTCAGGGAATGACCTCCCAATTTATTAACCGTTACCTCAGGCTTACCATCCGTCCTAGTGATCACCTTTCTTGACTACATATCATGAGTGTGGACCAAAATTCTTCCTATCTGATCCCTGATTATAATTTGGTGTGTCATAATTTTGCTAATTTCTCTGTCTAGGGGGTCTGACTTTATGTGTGCTATTACAGTTGCTGGCATAATGCCCTTCTCTTTTACAAAGATAACAAACCCTGGGCTTCTTCCAAGTGTCAGTGACCTGAGGTTTTGGTTGATTTGATGCCTCCTCAAACGCTCGGATGCTCATCACCATCAACCGCTTTCCCTGTACTTCCCTGCTTCCTTGGATATCATGGTTATGTTGTTGTCTAGGGGATTGATATGACTTTTGTATTTCTCTTGATCTACAATCTCTCGCAAAGTGTCCCTTTTTATGACAATTGTAACAGACTTCCACATTTGAATTTCTCGCAGGGGTTTGGGGCTTATGCTGGAGTGGTCTTGTGGTTAGGGCCTGTATACTTGCTGCCATTAACTTATCACTTTGTGACTCTCTGTATCTGGTGATATTCTGATCATGATTAATAGCGGCCTCTCTTAATGCGGCCACCGAGATATTTCTCCAGTTTGGGTTGGTGGTCTGTACCCTTGTTCTCAATACCTCCTTTAAACCATTCATTAATACCTTAACCGCTATTTCTCTATGCTGTGCATTTGTCTTGATGTCTGTGATCCCAGTGTTTCTAGCCATTATTTGCAGTGCACGATTGAAATAATTAGAAATACTTTCCCCTTCGTTTTGTCTTATGGAGAAAATTTCATTCCACTTGACAACGGCAGGGAATTATACTTCCAACTGTTGGTGAATCTGCTTAATACATTCCTGATTGTGTTCCTCCGTTTGAGGTACCTCCGTGTCTAATTTACAATCAGCAATAAATTTCGCAGGGTCAATACTGGAAGGCAAACATGCCCTCAGCACTGTCCGCCACTCTTTGTTGGTGGGTTCTGTGGCGTTTCCTAGTTCTTTAATAAACCTTTGACATGCGACTAGATTTTTCCTAGGATCAGGAAATTCAGACATAATTGATCTCAATTCGGTCCGGGACCAGAGATAGCGCATTGCACTGTCCTTGACGGGAATGATTCCCTGATCGTCAGTCTTTCCATTGGGGACTGCGATCACCCTGACAGGATCAAATTCAACTACATAGTCTTGTGTTGGTCTTACAATATGGGGTACATTTGTTTGTGCGTGATATAAAACATTGTACGTACCTGTGGACACGACCTCACCTGACCCTCCGTTAGGGGGTTTGATTATTGCCTTTACCGATTTGGTCGTGTCCACCTGGATGTCTTGTGTGATGGCTGCAGGGAGAGGTGCCGACATCGTGTTGGGCTCACTTTCTTGCTCGTATTCCTGAGGGAAGTTTGACATGGGGTGCGACTTGCACAGGTTAACATTCGTAATTTTTACATTTTCACTTTCATAAACATTATTACATTTTACACTTTCATTCTTAATACAGTTACTAAGTGCATTTTTATCGTACAACATTGTGCCTTTCTCCGCAACCATAATCCTCTCCATTGCCATGTCTCTCCTCCCAAGATGAGAGTCAGATATGTCAGTTAACTCTCTTTGCAATTCACTTTCCTGTTGCCACAATTTTAAACAATCATAATGTTTGATCCGTCTCTTTACTGATTTAATAAGACCTATCCTTCTCCTTAGATTTAGTAACACATCTTGGCTAAAGCTGCCTACTCTTGGGAACTTCTCCCCGTCATGTACAGTCATTCTTTCCCATTCATCACATAAAACCTCTGTGTGTGAACCGTATTTTTCACACATTACATACCTTGCCGACCCGATTGGTCGGTTTACTAAATCAACCCGAACCGAGGTTGATCGCCCCCTACCTGAACAACTGGCCCCCATACCTGCAGGTGTTGCTTTCACTACCTCTGACCTTAATCAGGGTCTTCAGCGAACCCTTACAAAAACCAAGATGTCCGGGGCAGGCCGGCGGCGAAGTTTACCGAGTACTCCACTCACTCCTCGCCCACGTTGGCCAGTACTGCAATCACTGTATCCAGAGCTGTTGTACCCAACCTAGGGCCCCTGTGAACCTTTATTTACTGGGGCGTGCTGGACCTACCAGTCCCCAGCAAGTATCGGTTGTTGGATAGTTCCCGAGTGACCAGCGAACTTCCCTTAAAATAAAAAAAAATTACACAAATCACGTTATAATGTACAAATAGTGTTTATGACCACTTTCGTACACAAATGGCACTGGGTCAGATTACTAACTAATGCACACAATTACGTGCGGTACAATCGTTCAGCACATAAGCAACTAATCTTATGTGCGGAGCGACCAGTGGAATCGAAAATTACGGCTGCGAATTCCTTCAGCATGAGCTTTAATGGCCTATATGGGTTCTGCACCATGGGTTGTGCTCTTTCTCTATTTATAGCGGACTTCCTTGTCTGCTGTACCTGGACCTCCTGGTCTGTTCTGGACCTCCTGGTCTGTGCTACAGTATGACCTCCTGGTCTGCTATACTCTAATGCTCAGATTTTATGTTTAACAAGGGATGCCTCCCTAGCCACCATGCACGTCACTTACATGTATGTACCCTGCGAGAACTCGACTTCTTGTGGTTCAACCTCAAAAAAATTGTAAAAACTTATATATGCAAAACACTCACTCACCACATGTACACTTTTGTTTCTATTTCTATTTCTGCGCAGAAATTTCTTTCCTTTAGACCAGGTGTGTTGTAAATTTGGAGAAGGATCTGTTAGTTTAAATTTCGGACACTAAAATAGACTTGCGCTATTTATCGCGTTGGCACCTTTTCGCTTGTTAAAATAACACTAGCGTGTGATTTGAGTTACGTGGGCGTACCCGGACGCTCCGTTGCGTAATATACGCTGCGTGCGTCGGCCTTTGGGTTGCGTACGCAAGTCTCAGCCCTTTGTTAGAGACACGTGTACACAAAGCAAATATCCACCGTAACACAATTTACACGTTTATCAATGTAGACGATCCTCGATCATCTACCGAGCACCACACAGATCTCTCCTTGTATCTTTAGGTAGAGCTGTGTGCGTGCTTTTCAATTTACACCTTAATGTATTACTTTTACTCTTTAACTATGAAATAGCGACAAATCTCTCTTAGCACGTTTATCAATTATAAACTGGCAAACAGGAGAGTGATATATGAAAATACACGAATAAAAAGAAATGCAGATATATGCGTGTGTGCGTACGCAAAACAGAAATAAACAGTTTTAAAAAAGACACTAGCGTGTTGTTCTTACCTCCGGTTCCGGATTCCTTCAGCACCCTTTACTAAGCGAAGCAGACGCTTATCCAGACAGCACTGCGAGGACTATGATCTCCCGCCCTTTGCTGATGGATAATGTCTGCTGGAATTACCTAGCAGAGATATGTGAAGGACTGGACGAGCCGCCAATTGATAAAGCAGAATATTTATCTTACTTAAAACCCTTTAAGAGGTCTAAGAACACTGTACGCTATTGACGTATGGAATACCGTAAGGGTACGCATGTTGCGTAACAATCGCTTAGCCGTAGTCGAGACGCTCAAGCGTCACGTTCGCTCACGGCCAAGAGATCACAGGCAGGCACGCTATTGGCTGCCGACTAACGTAATGGTTCGCTATTAGCGTAGCGGACGCTCGGGACCACGAGGAGATCACCAGCGGCGCAGACGCTCACAATGTTAAACCTTTATAACTATACCATAAAACAGTGTATTATGCAGTAAACCTTGGTGTAGTGATAGAGTGTAAATGCAACACAGTGTAACCTTATTAACTTAAGAGCTATTCGAGCGTCTCCGACGCTCTGAGAATACTTAGAAATATAAGAAATACACAGATACCGGGCTTAGGGTCTAACGCCTTATATGAATGTTATACTTGCAAAAGAATAATACAATACAAGTCATACACTACCAATATAACATAGACTAACTAACCAGATAACTACACAGGAAATACAATACAATACAATTGCGTTTAAGGGAAAATGAGAGAGAAAGAGGAGAGGAGGGAGAGAGAGAGATATGGCTCACAATAACAATAAAGACAATATGATTGCGGAGAAAACTTACGCACAAAGGGAACGATCGCATGCGCCTTTCTGAATATCCAGCTCCCGATTATCAGTGATGAGAATCGTTGAAGAGAGTGAGCTGGATACGATCGGCTTGTCTATTTATGCCCCACACACAATACAATTCAATGGTCCCTACAATCTCATTGTTCATTGGACACAGGAATTCGTCTTCGCATTATAACAAAAGGTCATAGGTTGATTCATACAGGTGGGCTGTGACTATTTCCAACTGCTCAGGTGGGTGGGAAACTAGGTTTCCCGCCGCATGGATAAGTGAGTGCAAATAATAGTAAAGTACATAAACTTCTTATGTCCATAACTATTCGCACGAGCGATTAATCCGCTTCAAACCAACACCGGAATATTGCTAATTAAATACTCTTCCGATGGATACTAAACACCACTGTATGACCCATGTCTGACCCTTCGTATCAAACAAAGAGGGATCTCTTTGTCCATGAACATGCTATATTAACTAAACTTTCAGAATCTATCAAAGGGACCATGATCTACAAAATACATTATATGGTTAAAATATATATCGATTGAGTCGCCCGCTAGACGCATACAAACTCTACCGTAAATCCGCATATCGTGCGCCTGCGGGTGCACGCGACTGCGAGTATGCGCACGCACGGGAGAGCTCTTGCACGCGCAGCGGGAGCTCGCATGAGGTGCAAATATGGCAGTGTGCATAGTTATATTTTTCTGACTTTGACAATAATTATAGTAATACAGTACAGTAGGCCATTGCTGTATCTTGCAGCTCCATGTCAAACTCAGTTCTAGACAGTATCCTGATCATCAGTGCTCAATATCTGCTGCATTGTTGTGTGACCAGTATATACTATATATATATAGTAGTACAGTGCAGCATTTTGGTGACAACCAGTATAGTAGTACAGTACAGTAGTCCATTGCTGTATCTTGCAGCTCCGTGTCACTTCAAGTATCCATATCTGTGCTGCATTGTTGTGAGCAGTATATAGTAGGACAGTGCAGCATTTTGGTGACCACCAGTAGTAGTACAGTACAGTAGTCCATTGCTGTATCTTGCAGCTCCGTGTCACTTCAAGTATCCATATCTGTGCTGCATTGTTGTGAGTAGTATATAGTAGTATATAGTAGGACAGTGCAGCATTTTGGTGACCAACAGTATATAGTAGTACAGTACAGTAGGCCATTGCTGTATCTTACAGCTCCGTGTTACTTCAAGTATCCATATCTGTGCTGCATTGTTCTGAGCAGTATATAGTAGGACAGTGCAGCATTTTGGTGACCAACAGGATATAGTTGTACAGTACAGTAGTCCATTGCTGTATCTTGCAGCTAGGTATCCATATCTGTTCTGCATTGTTGTGAGCAGTATATAGTAGGACAGTACAGTAGGCCATTGCTATTGATATAATAATAATACTGGCATATAATTCCACACATAAAAAAATGGAGAAAAAAAATGTGGAGGGTAAAATAGGGAAAGATCAACATCCACTTCCACCTAGTGCTGAAGCTGCTGCCACTAGTCATGGCAGAGACGATGAAATGCCATCAACGTCATCTGCCAAGGCCGATGCCCAATGTCATAGTAGAGAGCGTGCGAAATCCAAAAAGCAAAAGTCCAGTAAAATGATGACCCAAAAATCTAAATTAAAAGCGTCTGAGGAGAAGCGTAAACTTGCCAATGTGCCATTTACGACACGGAGTGGCACGGAACGGCTTAGGCCCTGTCCTATTTTCATGGCTAGTGGTTCAGCTTCACATGAGGATGGAAGCACTCATCCTCTCGCTAGAAAAATGAAAAGACTTAAGCTGGCAAAAGCACAGCAAAGAACTGTGCGTTCTTCTAAATCACAAATCCCCAAAGAGAGTCCAATTGTGTCGGTTGCGATGCCTGACCTTCCCAACACTGGACGGGAAGAGGTGGCTCCTTCCACCATTTGCACGCCCCCTGGAAGTGCTGGAAGGAGCACCCACAGTCCAGTTCCTGATAGTCAAATTGAAGATGTCACTGTTGAAGTACACCAGGATGAGGATATGGGTGTTGCTGGTGCTGAGGAGGAAATTGACAAGGAGGATTCTGATGGTGAGGTGGTTTGTTTAAGTCAGGCACCCGGGGAGACACCTGTTGTCCGTGGGATGAATAAGGCCATTGACATGCCTGGTCAAAAAACAAAAAAAAATCACCTCTTCGGTGTGGAATTATTTCAACAGAAATGCGGACAACTGGTGTCAAGCCGTGTGTTGCCTTTGTCAAGCTGTAATAAGTAGGGGTTAGGACGTTAACCACCTAGGAACATCCTCCCTTATACGTCACCTGGAGCGCATTCATCAGAAGTCATTGACAAGTTCAAAAACTTTGGGTGACAGCGGAAGCAGTCCACTGACAACTAAATCCCTTCCTCTTGTACCCAAGCTCCTGCAAACCACACCACCAACTCCCTCAGTGTCAATTTCCTCCTTAGACAGGAAAGCCAATAGTCCTGCAGGCCATGTCACTGGCAAGTCTGACGAGTCCTCTCCTGACTGGGATTCCTCCGATGGATCCTGTTGTTGCTGCTGGGAGTCGATCATCATCCCAGAGGGGAAATCGGAAGACCACTTGTACTACTTCCAGTAAGCAATTGAGTGTCCAACAGTCCTTTGCGAGGAAGATGAAATATCACAGCAGTCATCCTGTTGCAAAGCGGATAACTCAGGCCTTGGCAGCTGTGTTGGTGTTAGACATGCATCCAGTATCCGGCGTTAGTTCACAGGGACTTAGAGAATTTCTTGAGGTAGTGTGTCCCCATTACCAAATACCATCTAGGTTCCACTTCTCTAGCCAGGCGATACCAAGAATGTACACAGACGTCAGAAAAACAGTCACCAGTGTCCTAAATAATGCAGTTGTACCCAATGTCCACTTAACCACGGACATGTGGACAAGTGGAGCAGGGCAGGGTCAGGACTATATGACTGTGACAGCCCACTGGGTGGGTGGTATTCATGTGACCGGCAGTCAGCTGACCGACAGTCACATGACCTCCTCCACCATCCCGACGGCTCACTATCCCAATGGTCGGCATGCCGACCAACAGGGACTATTTCCACTCGTGGGTGTCCACGACACACATAGAGTGGGAATAGAACCCGTGGCGAGCGCAGGTCGCCACCGAGCCCGCAGCGTGGCGAGCGTGGTATGCGTGGTATGCTGCCGGGATCCCGGCATCGGTGAGCTGACCGGCGGTCTCCTGACCGCCGGTCAGCAGTACTACACCCCACTGGGTAGATGTATTGCCTCCCGCAGCAAGAACAGCAGCGGCGGCACCAGTAGCAGCATCTCGCAAACGCCAACTCGTTCCTAGGCAGGCTACGCTTTGTATCACCGCTTTCCATAAGAGGCACACAGCTGACAACCTCTTACGGAAACAGAGGAACATCATCGCAGAATGGCTTACCCCAATTGGACTCTCCTGGGCATTTGTGACATCGGACAACGCCACCAATATTGTGCGTGCATTACATGTGGGCAAATTCCAGCACGTCCCATGTTTTGCACATACATTGAATTTGGTGGTGCAGAATTTTTTAAAAAACGACTGGGGCGTGCAAGAGATGCTGTCGGTGGCCCGAAGAATTGCGGGCCACTTTCGGCATTCAGCCACCGCGTGCCAAAGAATGGAGCACCAGCAAACACTCCTGGACCTGCCCTGCCATCATCTGAAGCAAAAGGTGGTAACGAGGTGGAATTCAACCCTCTATATGCTTCAGAGGATGGAGGAGCAGCAAAAGGCCATTCAAGCATACACATCTGCCCACGATATAGGCAAAGGAGGGGGAATGCACCTGACTCAAGCGCAGTGGAGAATGATTTCAACGTTGTGCAAGGTTCTGCAACCCTTTGAACTTGCCACACGTGAAGTCAGTTCAGACACTGCCAGCTTGAGTCAGGTCATTCCCCTCATCAGGCTTTTGCAGAAGCAGCTGGAGAGATTGAAGGAGGAGCTAAAACGGAGCGATTCCGTTAGGCATGTGGGACTTGTGGATGGAGCCCTTCATTCGCTTAACCAGGATTCATGGATGGTCAATCTGTTGAAATCAGAGCACTACATTTTGGCAACCGTGCTCGATCGTAGGTTTAAAGCCTACGTTGTATCTCTCTTTCCGGCAGACACAAGTCTGCACATGTTCAAAGACCTGCTGGTGAGACACTTGTCAAGTCAAGCGGAACGTGACCCACCAACAGCTCCTCCTTCATTTTCTCCCACCACTGGAGCTGTCAGATTTCCAAAACCACCCTCTGGCGGTGATGCAGGGCAGTCAGGTGCGAAAACTGACATCTGGTCCGGACTGAAGGCCCCGCCAACGATTACTGACGTTGTCTACTGTCTCTGCATATGATTCTGTCACCATTGAAAGACAGGTGGAGGATTATATGAGTGACAGCATCCAAGTAGGCACGTCAGACAGTCCGTACGTATACTGGCAGGAAAAAGAGGCAATTTGGAGGCTCTTGCACAAACTGGCTTTATTTTACCTAAGTTGCCCCCCCTCCAGTGTGTACTCCGAAAAAGTGTTTAGTGCAGCTGGTCACCTTGTCAGCGATTGGCATACAAGGTTACTTCCACAAAATGTGGAGATGATGTTCATCAAAATGAATTATAATCAATTCCTCTGTGGAGACATTCACCAGCAATTGCCTCCAGAAAGTACACAGGGACCTGAGATGGTGGATTCCAGTGGGGACGAATTAATACTCTGTGAGGAGGGGGATGTACACAGTGAAAGGAGTGAGGAATCGGAGGATGATGATGAGGTGGACATATTGCCTCTGTAGAGCCAGTTTGAGCAAGGAGAGATTGATTGCTTCTTTTTTTGGTGGGGGCCCAAACCAACCAGTCATTTCAGCCACAGACCCTGTGGCTGAAATGATGGGTTTGTTAAAGTGTGCATGTCCTGTTTATACAACATAAGGGTGGGTGGGAGGGCCCAAGGACAATTCCATCTTGCACCTCTTTTTTTTATTTATCTTTGCATCATGTGATGTTTGGGGCCAATTTTTTTAAGTGTCATCCTGTCTGACACTGCAGTGCCACTCCTAGATGGGCCAGGTGTTTGTGCCGCCCACTTGTTTCGCTTAGCTTAGTCATCCAGCTACCTCATTGCACCCTTTTTTTCCTTTGCATTATGTGTTCTTTGGGGCCTAGTTTTTAAAACTGCCATCCTGTCTGACACTGCAGTGCCACTCCTAGATGGGCTAGGTGTTTGTGCCGCCCACTTGGGTCGCTTAGCTTAGTCATCCAGCGACCTCAGTGCAAATTTTAGGACTAAAAATAATATTGTGAGGTGTGAGGTGTTCAGAATAGACTGGAAATGAGTGTAAATTATGGTTATTGAGGTTAATAATACTATAGTATCAAAATTACCCCCAAATTCTATGATTTAAGCTGTTTTTGAGGGGTTTTTGAAAAAAAACACCCGAATCCAAAACACCCGAATAAGACAAAAAAATTTAAGGGAGGTTTTGCCAAAACGCATCCGAATCCAAAACCAAAACACAAAACCCGAAAAATTTCCGGTGCACATCTCTAATTAATATCCTTTTGAAGATATGGCCACAGTATTCTAGATGAGGCCGTACCAATGACCTATACAGTGGCATTATTACTTCTTTCTTTCTGCTGCTGCTGATTCCTCTCCCAATGCAGCCAAGCATCTGACTAGCCTTCCTCAATGCTTTGTTACATTGCTTACCTGCCTTTAAGTCACCTGAAACAGTGACTCCTAGATCCCTTTCCTCTTCAGTAGTTTCCAGTATAGTGCCATTAATACTATATTTAGCCCTTGGATTTTTGAGACCCAAGTGCATGATTTTGCATTTTTTGCCATTAAACTGTAATTGCCACACTCTTGACCATTCCTCTAGTCTACCTAGATCATCAGTCATTTGTTTTACCCCTCCTGGTGTGTCTACCCTGTTGCATACCTTTGTGTCATCTACAAAAAGGCTTAGGTTTGCTCAAATGGCTGATGCTGCAAACATCGCGACCATTGGTCGTGATGTTGATCTGATCCTGCTTCGGCTCTAATATGCTGTCAGAGGGCGTCTTTTTTCTATAGACACATCCTGTGGCATCAGCATATTTTCGCACAGCAACTGCGTCCAATATTGTATGCAGTGGACCGATTTTCTGCCACTGTGCATGCATCAACATAAGTCACGCTGCGCATGTTCTGCAATGGTCTGTGACTGTGGATGCAGTGAGGATTTATTTGCAAAGTGATTGACAAGGAACATTTGAGGGAGGTTGCAGGGGGTAGAGACCCAAATGCAGGTGCATCACAGTCGTGTCAGGGGCATGTCACAGCTTGTGACTAATCCCATATGCAGTAGCAATGGTTCTGGCGTCATTCTTCCGATGGCCATGCTGCGCATCCATAGTGTTACTCAGAAGATTTATTATTGGCCAATGTCTGCGTCTTTGTACACAAGCGGCAGATCTCAGATGTCTCCAGTGGGAGTCTCAATAGAAATCCTGGAGGCTGCGATATTTGCATATTTTTGAACAGCCACTGCGTACTAAATCGCATCAAATTTATCAGTGACTGATAGTCTTGTTATTACTCATTACTAATGATAAATGGTGCTCCACCCAATCCACTCCAGTCAATTTTCAAACATGACAGTTAGGAGCTGATTGTCTGGAGCACCATTTATCAGTCATAACGAGTGATAACAAGACTGTCACTTGTTGATAAATCTGCCTCTGTTACTCTTCGCTCTACTAATGATTGTCACAGCACCTCCTCCCTGATCACCAATTCCCACTCTCACATTCATGATATCTCCTGGGCTTTTCCTAATCTCTGTAATGCCCCCTCCATCATGCCAAAAGACTTTCCTCGAGACTCCCAGCCTTCATGCGTGCCCTTAAAAGTAATTTTTTCATTCTCACTTCCCAACTATCCTCCTTATTAATTGGGGTACATTTACTAAAGTGGGAGTTTTTTTTTAGAACTGGTGATGTTGCTCATAGCAACTAATCACATTCTACTTAACATTTATCTAGCTGCTTCTAGAAGATAATAGATAGAATCTGATTGGTTGCTATGGGTAACATCACCAGTTCTAAAAAAAAAAAAATCTCCCACCTTAGTTAATTTATCCCATTGTTCCCAATAGATCGTAATTTTGTATGAGCAGGACCCTCTCCTTTGTCTTCTTTGCATAGTTATGCTAAACTGCAGTGGCGGAACTAGCGAGCGGTGGGCCCAGGTGCGACAAAATGCTTTGGGCTCCCCATCCCATCCAAGTCCACCCCCTCACCCCTGGAGAGGACCTGGTGAGGGGGACCTGCTCAGGGCCAGAGAAATGGATACCTAGCAACAGTGCCGTAACTAGACATTTTAGCACTGTGTGCAAGAAACGGCATCGGAGCCCCACCCCTGCATGCAAAACAGGGGCAGTGCGCACCGTAGGCGCGTGCAAAAATACATAGTGGCGTGGCTTCGTGGGGAAGGGGTGTGGCCACAAAATAATACCAATTCATAAAACGGTGCACAGTAGTCTCCATTATTCAAATTACGCCGCACAGTAGCACCACAACACCAGGTAGAGACCCTTAGAGACCATAGCGGCAGACAGCGTACACTTTTTACACATAACTGCAGACAGTGTGCCCTTGTTAAACATAGCGGCAGACAGCGTCCCCTTTGTACACATTACGGCAGACAGTGTGCCCTTGTTACACATCACGGCAGACAGATTCCCCCTTTTTACACATTGCGTCAGGCAGATTCCCCCCTTTTACACATTGCGTCAGGCAGATTCCCCCTTTTTACACATTGCGGCAGGCAGATTCCCCCTTTTTACACATTGCTGCAAGCAGATTCCCCCTTTTTACACATTGCGGCAGGCAGATTCCCCCTTTTTACACATTCCGGCAAGCAGATTCCCTCTTTTTACACATTGCGGCAAGCAGATTCCCCCTTTTTACACATTGCGGCAGACAGTCCCCCATTTTTACACATTGCGGCAGGCAGTCCCCTTTTTGTACATGGAAGGAAGGAAAGAAAGAAAGAAAGAAAGAAAGAAAGAAAGAAAGAAAGAAAGAAAGAAAGAAAGAAAGAAAGAAAGAAAGAAAGAAAGAAAGAAAGAAAGAAGAATTATACTTACCCTCTCCGCTGGCTCAGGCTCCTCGGTGCAGCTTCTGGTCACGATTCCCGGGCAGGAGAGGAGGAGGGAGGTGGAGGAGGGAGCCGCAGCAGCGCTGTGTTATTGGTGGAGGCGCTGCTGCCCCTCTGCTTCACCATAGGCTGTTCTAGGAAGACAGCCTATAGTGAAGCAGAGGGACAGCAGCAGCAGCGCCTCAACCAGTAGTAAAGCGCTGCTGCGGCTCCCTCCTCCACCTCCCTCCTCCTCCTTCTCCCCCGTACCGCTGCGCTCCTCTTCTCTCTGTCCGGGCGGCTGTGTGCTGTGGGCAGCGGTTGCACGCAGCACACAGCGGCATGTAATGAGTCAGTTTGACTCATTACATGCTTTGGGCCCCTGGACAGTGGCGGGCCCCAGTGCAACGCACTGGTTGCACTGGCCGTAGTTCCGCCTCTGCTAAACTGGGTCACTAGCAGTGTATGTGTTTGTGTGTCTGCCCCTTACTCCTTCTGTCTATACCCTCCTTTGCCCTATCTCTTTACTATGGACATGTATGTATTCATCTTCACAATGGAAGATTGGCCTGTAAGCAGATATTAGTGGGAGTACTGTACTAACTGTAAATGTAGATGCTTAAAAAAATTAAATAGATATGAACCGTAAATCCCTTGGAGTTACCCCATGTGTTGCAAACTCACCAGCATGTTATAAGCATGGTTTACTTGCATATTGCGCACATAGCACTTTAGATATCAACACAAGCATTAATTAAAATACATTATATGAACTGTATCATATCACAGCACACACTTCCAGAGGCCATTGATGGATGTGGCTCAAGCAGCATCCCACTCATCCACCACCTCTGCTCACTCTGCGCACCTTGGCATCATACAAAACTTTACCCTTTACCGGATCTGGTTCAAAGCAAATAACTTTTTCTCATTTACAAAATTAAATCTCATTCCCTGTGAGTTCATGTGTGGGAGAGAATACTGGGAACTGTGGGACAAATTCAGCATTGAACGCTGCAGCGGCAGCATTTCGCATGCTGAAGCCCTCTGAAGTGTGCGTACGCGTAACAGCTGCACTGCGCGTAAGCACACTTGTGCGAAGTCCTCTGATTGACAGGCAGAGGCGTTCGCGGGGCGGGAGGGGGCGCCGACTCAGCGTTTAAGGGGCATCGCTGCAGCGTTAGGGGTATGGTCCGGTCACACCTGCGTTGTGAGCCAAAAGATGGCAAGTAGCCACTTGCCTTCGCAGCCTGCGTAGGCAGAGGGTTACCCTAAACATGCAGCTTTTGCATGTTTGCGAAGGGGGGGCAGGGCGCGGCATGTGGGGTGGACTTGCCCTGTGCTGGGCGTCTCCCCGCATGTCAGTGCAATGGATCGTAGATGTGCGATTTTTTCGCACATCTACAATCCATGCTAAATTAGGCGTTGTAAACGCTATGGCACATTCCATATAAATGATGATGATTATCTAAGTACAAAGGCCAATTTTTTACTCGAAATTACTAGGAGATACAGTGCAAACAATTTATTCTGGGAAATGCTTATAAATATTTAAGAATGTAATGTTACTTTTTCTGATTCCATCTGTCAGGCATGATTACAGGTAATCTCCTAGTAATGTGAAAGTAAGCCCTTCACCAGGGCTGGTTCTAGACCTTGTGGCGCCCAGGACGAAAGTTTCCTTTGGCGCTTCCAGCCAGGTAAAATAGGGTTAGTGCATGCCTTCTGCGCATGGCAAAAATAAGAATTTACTTACCGATAATTCTATTTCTCGTAGTCCGTAGTGGATGCTGGGGACTCCGTAAGGACCATGGGGAATAGCGGCTCCGCAGGAGACTGGGCACATCTAAAGAAAGCTTTAGGACTATCTGGTGTGCACTGGCTCCTCCCCCTATGACCCTCCTCCAAGCCTCAGTTAGGATACTGTGCCCGGACGAGCGTACACAATAAGGAAGGATTTTGAATCCCGGGTAAGACTCATACCAGCCACACCAATCACACCGTACAACTTGTGATCTGAACCCAGTTAACAGCATGATAACAGAGGAGCCTCTAGAAAAGATGGCTCACTACAGCAATAACCCGATTTTTTGGTAACAACAACTATGTACCAGTATTGCAGACAATCCGCACTTGGGATGGGCGCCCAGCATCCACTACGGACTACGAGAAATAGAATTATCGGTAAGTAAATTCTTATTTTCTCTAACGTCCTAAGTGGATGCTGGGGACTCTGTAAGGACCATGGGGATTATACCAAAGCTCCCAAACGGGCGGGAGAGTGCGGATGACTCTGCAGCACCAATTGAGAGAACTCCAGGTCCTCCTCAGCCAGGGTATCAATTTTGTAGAATTTTACAAACGTATTTGCTCCTGACCAAGTAGCTGCTCGGCAAAGTTGTAAAGCCGAGACCCCTCGGGCAGCCGCCCAAGATGAGCCCACCTTCCTTGTGGAGTGGGCATTTACAGATTTTTGGCTGTGGCAGGCCTGCCACAGAATGTGCAAGCTGAATTGTACTACAAATCCAACGAGCAATAGTCTGCTTAGAAGCAGGAGCACCCAGCTTGTTGGGTGCATACAGGATAAACAGCGAGTCAGATTTTCTGACTCCAGCCGTCCTGGAAACATATATTTTCAGGGCCCTGACAACGTCTAGCAACTTGGAGTCCTCCAAGTCCCTAGTAGCCGCAGGCACTACAATAGGTTGGTTCAGGTGAAACGCTGAAACCACCTTAGGGAGAAACTGAGGACGAGTCCTCAATTCCGCCCTGTCCGAATGGAAAATCAGATAAGGGCTTTTACAGGATAAAGCCGCCAATTCTGACATGCGCCTGGCCCAGGCCAGGGCCAACAGCATGACCACTTTCCATGTGAGATATTTTAACTCCACAGATTTAAGTGGTTCAAACCAATGTGACTTTTGGAACCCAAAAAACTACATTGAGATCCCAAAGTGCCACTGGAGGCACAAAAGGAGGCTGTATATGCAGTACCCCTTTTACAAACGTCTGAACTTCAGGGACTGAAGCTAGTTCTTTTTGGAAGAAAATTGACAGGGCCGAAATTTGAACCTTAATGGACCCCAATTTCAGGCCCATAGACACTCCAGTTTGCAGGAAATGTAGGAATCGACCCAGTTGAATTTCCTCCGTCGGGCCTTACTGGCCTCGCACCACGCAACATATTTTCGCCAAATGCGGTGATAATGTTTTGCGGTTACATCCTTCCTGGCTTTGATCAGGATAGGGATGACTTCATCCGGAATGCCTTTTTTCCTTCAGGATCCGGCGTTCAACCGCCATGCCGTCAAACGCAGCCGCGGTAAGTCTTGGAACAGACAGGGTCCTTGTTGGAGCAGGTCCCTTCTTAGAGGTAGAGGCCACGGATCCTCCGTGAGCATCTCTTGAAGTTCCGGTTACCAAGTCCTTCTTGGCCAATCCGGAGCCACGAATATAGTGCTTACTCCTCTCCATCTTATCAATATCAGTACCTTGGGTATGAGAGGCAGAGGAGGGAACACATACAGTGACTGGTACACCCACGGTGTTACCAGAGCGTCTACAGCTATTGCCTGAGGGTCCCTTGACCTGGCGCAATACCTGTCGAGTTTTTCCCAACGGTTTATAATCATGTGGAAGACTTCTGGGTGAAGTCCCCACTCTCCCGGGTGGAGGTCGTGCTGAGGAAGTCTGCTTCCCAGTTGTCCACTCCCGGAATGAATACTGCTGACAGTGCTATCACATGATTTTCCGCCCAGCGAAGAATCCTTGCAGCTTCTGCCATTGCCCTCCTGCTTCTTGTGCCACCCTGTCTGTTTACGTGGGTGACTGCCGTGATGTTGTCCGACTGGATCAACACCGGCTGACCTTGAAGCAGAGGTCTTGCTAAGCTTAGAGCATTGTAAATGGCCCTTAGCTTCAGGATATTTATGTGAAGTGATGTCTCCAGGCTTGACCATAAGCCCTGGATATTCCTTCCCTGTGTGACTGCTCCCCAGCCTCGCAGGCTGGCATCCGTGGTCACCAGGACCCAGTCCTGAATGCCGAATCTGCGGCCCTCTAGAAGATGAGCACTCTGCAACCACCACAGGAGGGACACCCTTGTCCTTGGTGACAGGGTTATCCGCTGATGCATCTGAAGATGCGACCCGGACCATTTGTCCAGCAGGTCCCACTGGAAAGTTCTTGCGTGGAATCTGCCGAATGGGATTGCTTCGTAGGAAGCCACCATTTTACCCAGAACCCTTGTGCAATGATGCACTGAGACTTGGCTCGGTTTTAGGAGGTTCCTGACTAGCTCGGATAACTCCCTGGCTTTCCCCTCCGGGAGAAACACCTTTTTCTGGACTGTGTCCAGGATCATCCCTAGGAACAGAAGACAAGTCGTCGGAACCAGCTGCGATTTTGGAATATTGAGAATCCAATCGTGCTGCCGCAACACTACCTGAGATAGTGCTACACCGACCTCCAACTGTTCCCTGGATCTTACCCTTATCAGGGAATCGTCCAAGTAAGGGATAACTAAAATTCCCTTCCTTCGAAGGAATATCATCATTTCGGCCATTACCTTGGTAAAGACCCGGGGTGCCGTGGACCATCCATACGGCAGCGTCTGAACTGATAGTGACAGTTCTGTACCATAAACCTGAGGTACCCTTGGTGAGAAGGGTAAATTTTGACATGAAGGTAAGCATCCTTGATGTCCCGAGACATCATGTAGTCCCCTTCTTCCAGGTTCACAATCACTGCTCTGAGTGACTCAATCTTGAATTTGAACCTCTGTATGTAAGTGTTCAAATATTTTAGATTTAGAATCGGTCTCACCGAGCCGTCCGGCTTCGGTACCACAACAGTGTGGAATAATACCCCGTTCCCTGTTGCAGGAGGGGTACCTTGATTATCACCTGCTGGGAATACAGCTTGTGAATGGCTTCCAAAACTGTCTCCCTGTCAGAAGGAGACATCGGTAAAGCCGACTTTAGGAAAACGGCGAGGGGGAGACGTCTCGAATTCTAATTTGTACCCCTGAGATATCACCTGAAGGATCCAGGGGTCTACTTGCGAGTGAGCCCACTGCGCGCTGAAATTCATTGAGACGGGCCCCCCACCGTGCCTGATTCTGCTTGTAAAGCCCCAGCGTCATACTGAGGGCTTGGCAGAGGCGGGAGAGGGTGTCTGTTCCTGGGAACTGGCTGATTTCTGCAGCCTTTTTCCTCTCCCTCTGTCACGGGGCAGAAATGAGGAACATTTTGCCCGCTTGTCCACGAAAAGACTGCGCCTGATAATACGGCGTCTTCTCATGTTGAGAGGCGACCTGGGGTACAAACGTGGATTTCCCAGCTGTTGCCGTGGCCACCAGGTCTGAAAGACCGACCCCAAATAACTCCTCCCCTTATTAAGGCAATACTTCCAAATGCCGTTTGGAATACGCATCACCTGACCACTGACGTGTCCATAACCCTCTACTGGTAGAAATGGACAACGCACTTAGACTTGATGCCAGTCGGCAAATATTCCGCTGTGCATCACGCATATATAGAAATGCATCTTTTAAATGCTCTATAGGCAAAATATACTGTCCCTATCTAGGGTATCAATATTTTCAGTCAGGGAATCCGACCACGCCAACCCAGCACTGCACATCCAGGCTGAGGCGATTGCTGGTCGCAGTATAACACCAGTATGTGTGTAAATACATTTTAGGATACCCTCCTGCTTTCTATCAGCAGGATCCTTAAGGGCGGCCATCTCAGGAGAGGGTAGAGCCCTTACAAGCGTGTGAGCGCTTTATCCACCCTAGGGGGTGTTTCCCAACGCACCCTAACCTCTGGCGGGAAAGGATATAATGCCAATAACATTTTAGAAATTATCAGTTGTTATCGGGGGAAAACCACGCATCATCACACACCTCATTTAATTTCTCAGATTCAGGAAAACTACAGGTAGTTTTTCCTCACCGAACATAATACCCCTTTTTGGTGGTACTCGTATTATCAGAAATGTGTAAAACATTTTTCATTGCCTCAATCATGTAACGTGTGGCCCTACTGGAAGTCACATTTGTCTCTTCACCGTCGACACTGGAGTCAGTATCCGTGTCGGCGTCTATATCTGCCATCTGAGGTAACGGGCGCTTTAGAGCCCCTGACGGCCTATGAGACGTCTGGACAGGCACAAGCTGAGTAGCCGGCGGTCTCATGTCAACCACTGTCTTTTATACAGAGCTGACACTGTCACGTAATTCCTTCCAACAGTTCATCCACTCAGGTGTCGACCCCCTAGGGGGTGACATCACTATTACAGGCAATCTGCTCCGTCTCCACATCATTTTTCTCCTCATACATGTCGACACAAACGTACCGACATACAGCACACACACAGGGAATGCTCTGATAGAGGACAGGACCCCACTAGCCCTTTGGGGAGACAGAGGGAGAGTTTGCCAGCACACACCAAAGCGCTATATATATACAGGGATAACCTTATATAAGTGTTTTTCCCCTTATAGCTGCTGTATTGTTAATATTGCGCCTAATTAGTGCCCCCCTCTCTTTTTTAACCCTTTCTGTAGTGTAGTGACTGCAGGGGAGAGCCAGGGGAGCTTCCCTCCAACGGAGCTGTGAGGGAAAATGGCGCCAGTGTGCTGAGGAGATAGGCCCCGCCCCTTTTTCGCGGACTTTTCTCCTGCTTTTTTATGGATTCTGGCAGGGGTTAAAATTCATCCATATAGCCCTGGGGGCTATATGTGATGTATTTTCGCCAGCCAAGGTGTTTTTATTGCTGCTCGGGGCGCCCCCCCCTAGCGCCCTGCACCCTCAGTGACCGAAGTGTGAAGTGTGCTGAGGAGCAATGGCGCACAGCTGCAGTGCTGTGCGCTACCTTGGTGAAGACAGGATGTCTTCTGCCGCCGATTTTCCGGACCTCTTCTGTCTTCTGGCTCTGTGCGGCTCTGGGACCCATCCATGGCTGGGCCTTTGATCGTCCCTCTGGAGCTAATGTCCAGTAGCCTAAGAAGCCCAATCCACTCTGCACGCAGGTGAGTTCGCTTCTTCTCCCCTTAGTCCCTCGATGCAGTGAGCCTGTTGCCAGCAGGTCTCACTGAAAATAAAAAACCTAAACTAAAACTTTCACTAAGAAGCTCAGGAGAGCCCCTAGTGTGCACCCTTCTCGTTCGGGCACAAAGATCTAACTGAGGCTTGGAGGAGGGTCATAGGGGGAGGAGCCAGTGCACACCAGATAGTCCTAAAGCTTTCTTTAGATGTGCCCAGTCTCCTGCGGAGCCGCTATTCCCCATGGTCCTTACGGAGTCCCCAGCATCCACTTAGGACGTTAGAGAAAACAGGGGCATGGCTTCATGGGGAAGGGGCGTGGTCACAGAATAGTACCAATTCACATTACACCGCGCAGTAGTGTCCAGCAGTCACATTACACCGCACAGTAGTGTCCGACAGTCATATTACACCGCACAGTAGTGTCCGTCAGTCACATTACACCGCACAGTAGTACCCGGCTATACCCTGTTAGAGACCCTTACACACATTACACCAGGTAGACCCTTATACACATTGCGACAGGTAAGGGGGGAGCACTTACCCCTTTATAATGGATCCCAGGTCACAGGGAGTTGCATGGAGGAATACACAAAGGAACTGTTGGGACTGTTGCCAGGACTGTAGCAAGTACAGGTTACATATATTTATTTCCTCTGGGAACCCCTCGGAATACAGAACTAACCGGCCCAGGTATCCAGGCAGGAGGGAGCACTGTGATCTGCCTTTAAGTTGGGACCCAAACAGAGATGGAGTTCCCAAGCTGTCTGTAGTGAGACTAGCAAAAGTGCTTAAATGTGGCTACTGCCGCTGTCAGCAGAGCCCCGACCAGTGGCGACTCCGTGTGCTCCAGGCTCCCAGATTGCGCTGGCCAGGCGAGATACTGTCCAGAGAGGCTGGCAGTAGCGGGTCCCAGCTGGGATGAACACTGCCGCGGTCGTGATGGATCGCTGGCTGGTCACCAGGAGCACTGACCTGGGAGCAGGAAAGAGGAGATGCTCCCACAGAAGAACGATCACTTGGGTTGGGGACGGCTTAGCGGAACTCGAAGGGGCTTAAAGAGCTGTTGATCATGGAGCTCCGGTGCGGGGTGCGGCGTGCGCCTGCGGGGTGACTGCAGCTGCGCCCTCAGGCTGCAGCGCCCCGGGGCTCCCGCCCGGCTTCCCGCACCTAGAACTGCTCCTACCCATCACACCCACAAAACGTAACTTGTTTCTAAAACGTTAAGATAAGAATATATCTATTTCACTGTGTATTCAAAACTATAAATTCTGAAGCTGACATATTATTTTTAGGATTTCTTAAACAGTACATAAAACAATACAGAATACTGATGAATTTGACAATTTGGTTTCATCTGCTTATTGTAACCACTGGCAAGTGGAAGAAAATATCACCATGACACAGAAATAACTCATTTTAAGCCTTTGTAGAGAAAACATATAAATATAATATAAGGTAGTGAAGCTTTCTACTCAGTAGTAAAATGTTAATTCCAGCTGACTTTAAAATGCGTCTGTTCAAACCGAACAGCCAATTGGTCCTCCCCCCTTTCACCTGTCCTATACTAGGTTTAAGATACACATCCTAACCAGAGTATTTTTTGCTTACAGTATGACCAGGTCTAAAAAGAAAGCATTTGCATGAACATATCCTAACTGAAATTTGCCTACATCACAATGCCCCAATAAAACCTACAGCGGTGGCCAAATGTTTTGAGAATGACGCAAGTATTGGCTTTCACAAAGTTTGCTGCTTCAGTGTTTTAAGACCTTTTTGTCAGATGTTACTATGGCTAAGTAAAATCACAAGCATTTCATAAGTGTAAGGTTTTTATTGACAATTACATGATGTTTTTGCAAAGAGTCAATAAGGGTTAGACCCTTCTTTTTAAAGACCTCTGCAGTTCACCCTGGCATGCTGTCAATCAACTTCTGAGCCATATACTGACTGATGGCCGCCCATTCTTGCCTAATCAATCCTTTGTCAGAATTTGTGGGTTTTTGTTTGTCCACCCGCCTCTTGAGAATTGACCACAAGTTCTCAATGGGATTAAGTTCTGCGGTCATTCCTTGCCATGGACCCAAAATTTTAATGTTTTGTTCCCCGAGCCATTTAGTTGTCACTTTTGCCTTTTGGCATGGTGCTCCGTCATGCTGGAAAAGGCATTGTTTGTCACCAAACTGTTCTTGGTTGGTAGAAGTTGCTCTTGGAGGATGTTTTGGTACCATTCTTTATTCATGGCTGTGTTCTTAGGCAAAATTGTGAGTGAGCCCACTCCCTTGGCAGAGAAGCAACCCCACACATGAATGGTCTTGGGATGCTTTACTGTTGGCATGACACAGGACTGATGAAAGCACTTACCGAGATGATACTACACTGTCTCTTAAACTTGCTGGTTTAAAATTTACTATAAGATGTATGAAAGTATATCTCTTTGGATATATAAAAGTCTGGACTTTTTAACACTCTAATTATTACCTCTCACCTATGTAACACTTTCAACACACAGCTGCTGCTTTTTACTAATGGAACACCATTTAACACTTAAACCTCTCAGTAGTGCGATGCCTTGGGACAGTTGGTTTGTGCTGGCCTGGAGAGGTCCCATGCCCTGGACTTTAACCTTAGTGTTAGGTACCCACCAGATGAGGTCACCTGGTCGTGGTTGGTGGGCCCATATTCCTGAAACTTTACACTTATACAACTGAGCTCATTATCTACCCCACCTCCAATGTTCTCTCTTCTCCACCCCTCTCCATTGTTAACACTCTACTCCAACTCTCCAGAGTCCACTATCTGGGGGTCATCCTTGACTCCACTCCATTTTTTAAAGCTCCATATTCAGTCCCTCTCCCAATCCTGCCACTTTTCCCTCAATAATATTTCCAGGATCAGACTCTTACTCTCCATAAAAGCCAGTAACAATTATAATGAATGTCCTTATTGATTACTGTAACAAACACAGGTACAGTATGTGACAGGTATAGATGTTGCTATACACTGAAACACGTCGGAAGAATCGTGTGGAGGATTCTTTCCTGCCTGATCCACATTGGGGTCACTTTCACTGGATCACAAACCGGGTTCCACCAGCATCCATGGGAAAGACTTGTTGATGTGCAGTGCTGTATTTCCCACTAGGTATTTGAGACACTTGCCTAGGGGCAACACTAGCTGGGGGCTGCACAGCAGTCCCCCTGCATCAGAGATTTCCAGTGCCCCAATTCAACCGCTGCTGTTTGGACACAGAACAAAGTCTACATTCATCATGATGTATCAGGGGGATTCTCAGGAGTGGGTAGGAAGATGGAAGGGCTGGAGTCTCAACAGAATACAGGAGGAAGGTGGCTCAATAATATTATGCTTAGGGGTAGCCTGACCCCTAAATCTGCCACTGCTGATGTGGCATTTACATTTCAGTCTCTTGTGTACTGTATATGATGAAGTTCAGACGTTCTAAAAACCTGTTGCGTGCTGCAAACAAAAGCTGTAGATGTAAGTATTTTGTGTTGAGGGGTTTGGTGTTGTGATATTTTTCCAACACTACTTGATGATGATGTGTGGATACACGGTGCGTTATACAGGGTGGTCCATAAGTGTGAAAACACCCTTGTAAAAAGGAAATGAGTAAGGAAATATTAATCCAGAGTTTACACAGAAAAACAATGGTGTTCCTCATTAGATACGTTAAAATGAAGGATACCATTTTCTTATGAAATTCTGCATCTCTCTGATGTCACATGACTATCCTCCCAATTAAAAAAATTAGAGTTGCATCCAAGATGGCTGACTTCAAGATGGAGACACTAGAGACATAGCCTAAAAAGTTTTCCACCACTCCCATATAATATGTGTAGGCACTGGATTTATATTGTTTTACTCATTTTGTTTTTAGAAGGGTGTTTCCACACTTATTGACCAGCCGGGTATGGGTCGTTGGGTCGACACAAGTTAGGTCAACAGTCATTAGGTCAACCACTATTGGTCGACATGCATTAGGTCGACAGGGGCACTAGGTTACCATTCTCATTTGTAGTCCACGTGGATCGTAAAGTATGAAAAATTCAAAAATTGAAAACATTTTTGAAAAACTCATGGTGACCTTTTGAACTGTCAACCTAATGACCATGTCAACATAGTGACCCTGTTGACCTAATGCATGTCGACCAATAGTGGTCGACCTAATGACTGTCGACCTAATGACCGTATCCCTGACAACCCTGTATTTGATTGTACGCATTTACATTATGGGCTATGTCGTGCCGGCAAATAAGTGCTGCATTTACAGCACCGCTGGATTTGTGAGTTTTTCTTTGCAGCTCCATAAGCAGCGTATAAAAATCCATAATTCCAGTACGAGATCAGGCCCTAAGGGGGAGGGGTGTTCCGCTGTCCTTGTTTCTATACCATGCTACAGTAACTCGCCCTCCTCGCCCCTAACTGAAGAGACCCCTATGTCTACAAGGGATGAATTCAGTATCCTGGCTGTTGGGACGCCGTAATCCTTACACCACTCAGGAGACTGGCGAACGATAACCGACAGCCGACCTCCCGAAGGTATCAGGGTTCAGGTTTATGGTTGGGTACTAGGGGGGTGGGATTAGCCCTAGCCGCCACCCGCGAGGGGTTACCCCAAGCCGCCACTCCCTGAGGGTTACCCCTTCCCACTATTCCCCGAAGGTTAGGGGACAGGGTAGAGTAGAAATACTTACCCCCTCCGATATTGGCATCTTCAGTGTCGGTATGCTGTGGTCGATCATGTGACTGCTGGCAAATCGTATGTATTCCGTCTACAATATCTGTTCTTTTGCATACTTATCCAGCATTATGCAGATTAATTATCTGGAGTGAGAAACCCCTGAATATTGCATCTTCTACTTGGACACTTCAGGAACTTTTTGAGCATCTAGCAGTGTTTCCTTGTTCTGTTTATCACAAACCTGGTGTTCACATATTTTTCATGCTATATTCTGTTTATTACATGCCTAGTGTTTGTTTCCTTGTTTTCCATGTAATGTTCTGTTTATCACATCACTTGTATTTACGTTGTCCATGTTATGTCTATTTATTAAATCCCTGATGGTTCCATGTAATAATGTATTCTGTTTATCAAATCCCTGGTGTTATGCTTATTACATACCTGCTGGTGTTTACATGTTTTCCTTGTTACCATCCCCTGCACATGCCAGCCCCGGCATCCCCCCACCCGGCCGCACTGTCCCTCTCCCCGCTGACAGCGCAGCTCGGCGCCGTATTCCCCGCACACCTCCCCCATGCTAGGGGGCAGCACTCCCCCATCTCTTCGCGGCCTCGCTGTTCCTGTGTTTCCCCGGAAGCAGCTGCTAGGCCGGGCGGGAGCAGAAGTCAGATGAGCCGCTAGCCGCTGATCACTAGGAGCCGCAGGCCCGGGGCCCACCACGGGCGCCCCCCGTGCTCAGGTCTCCCCGCAGGCTCGGGCCGCCCCAATGCCAGAGCAGGGTCCGAGGATGAACGGCTTCTCTCTGGGGGAGCTGTGCTGGCTCTTCTGCTGCCCGCCCTGCCCGAGCCGCATCGCCGCCAAGCTGGCCTTCCTGCCCCCGGAGCCCACGTACACGGTACGGGAGACGGAGGCGCCCCCGGTCCAGGCGCCGGCGCACGAGGAGCAGGGGGAGCCCGCGGCCGGCCTGCCTCCCCCCTGCAGCCTGCACCTGTCGGAGCGGGCGGACTGGCAGTACTCGCAGCGGGAGCTGGACGCGGTGGAGGTGTTCCGCTGGAGGACGGAGCGGGGCAGCTGCCTGGGCTGCATGTTCGTGCGCTGCGCCCCCGGGAGCCGCTACACGCTGCTCTTCTCGCACGGCAACGCCGTGGACCTGGGCCAGATGTGCAGCTTCTACATCGGCCTGGGCTCCCGCATCAACTGCAACGTCTTCTCCTACGACTACTCCGGCTACGGGGTGAGCAGCGGCAAGCCCAGCGAGAAGAACCTGTACGCGGACATCGAGGCGGCCTGGCACGCCCTGAGGACCCGGTATGTGACCTGCTGTGTGTGTGTACATTACATGTATGTAATAAAACACATTTTATATATATATATATATATATATATATAACACTCCAAACACACACTATATATATATATATATATATATATATATATATATATATATATATATATATATATAGTGTGTGTTTGGAGTGATGTGTATGCATATTTGTGTACAGTATGTGGGTTCGGTGTATGCCAGACTCTGCAACATGCCCGCTTCCACTGGGTACAGTGCTCTGCCCTTGGGTTGACCACTTGTCATTGCTGTGCTGACCTGATTAATTAATGAGAAGGATTTTTTTTTCTTATACAGGTAACTACAATCACTTTGTACCTGGTGGAAGGGGTCCTGTTTGAGGGTATGGTAAACTAAACGTGTGTATATGTTACATGGTGTATGTACTGTATGTGCACTGCGACCTCATACGTCTGTATGCACGCCGTATAGTATAAGTACTTAAGAAGCCCATGTATAAGTCACTGATTCATAGGGGTCTGCTTGGCATTAGGCAGTGGCTATTGTATTGCTGGCATAATATTGCTTTAGCCCAGAAGTGGTGCTGTAACTACTGTAGTATCAGGAGGGGCTGTCACTGCTATAGGCCCACATCTGGATGGCCCCGCCTACCCTGTCATAGGCTCTTTTATAAATTGTGGGCCACCACCACCCTTGAGTGTATATGGAGCCCTTACAAATGTCTAGTTACGCCCCTGGTTTGAGTGACATATAGAAGCAACATTAATTGTACCTTACAGGGTGTGTACTAATGGGCGCTTGTACCGTATGTTGCATTGTACTGCAATCTCAAAACCTCAGTGATCTATTACTCACTACAAGGGAAACGATGCATTTGCTAAGGATAAATCTTGCACATCTTATGCTTGTAAGGTGTCTGTTTAGCCCTCATTTTCTCCATAAGGTATTATTTCTCACTTTTGCTTATATGTAATTGGAACACTTGATGACTTACCCAATTCAAGGATTACAAAGTACTAGCAGAAAATATACTGTGCTACTGTTGCAATGCTAAATAATTATATATATTTTTTTTACCTGGCAAAATCAAAAGTGGGTCATGCTACAGTCAACAGGGCACGTGGGTAAGCCCCTTAGATTGGCTGGAATTTACCAAATAAGGCTGTTTAGCTTCTGGAGCGCTGTAATGGGTGTGAACGTGTTAGACATTTTGGGGTTTATTTACGAAGCTGTTTGTGTTTATGTCCAATATTTAAAATGGCAGTGCTTTTACAAGCGAGACAAAGCCCTTTTATTTATTATGCATGAACATAACCTGAAGCGCTGGGTTTTACAACCTGATGCTTTGTAAATGGATCCCTTTGTTTCCCTATATAAACTGCAGACTCTCATCATCTCCCTTACATTTTATAGAATGTGCTTGATAAAGGCTTCCTTCAAAGCTGATCTTCACTGGTCCTTTTCTCCACTCTTTTCACTGCTTCATGAATAGACCCCTATATATTGCTTACTTACTGTGTTTAGGTCTTTAGACACAACATGGCCAAGTTGTTGTACTTATGAGAGATGAAGGTGATTGGTGCCTCAGAAATTAATCATTGCATAAACCGCTGTTCCAAATCTCCCTAAGGAACTGGCCAAGCTGGCTGTTACCCTCACAGAACAGGACGAGGCTTCACGTGTTGGTTGGCCGGGGTACGTGGGTGCTTCCGACTAGGGTTGAGCAAGGCTAGACTTGCACTGATGTCTCTCACTGGGGATGTTGCCCCATGTAGTGCTCTTGCATGTCCCGTCTGGTCCTGTGATTGCTAGGGCAGGATGTTCCATGACATTGCACATCCTGTTCCTCCATGATTTATTTATAAGAATTGTCCAGGAGCACCATACTTTCTGTGTATGGTTACTGTGACAAATCGGCACTCTAGATAAAATTACAGCCCAGTACAGTGCTGGCGAGATTGCAAGGTTTACTTGCTAGTGGCAGTGTTAGGTCAGCCACCTATGTTTAGGAGCCAAGGCCTCCTTAGATTGATTGGGCTTACACAAGTGGTTTGATATTAGCATTATTATATCACTGTGACATTTGTGGATCAGTTAATTCTGCTTTTTTATGATATGTGATAGCATCTGTTGTGTTTCCTATAAGGATCATCTTAACATATGGTACACTGGGCAGCTGACCAGGCCCCTACAAATCTAGAGGCCTTTCAGCATTGGAAGTGTCTGTGTGACCGCTGGTCCCTTCCCCTGTGCTGTACGGTGCAGCGGCAGAGGGATCCGCTTTTAATATGCAGGAAAGTTGGTGTATGCCCAACGGTTGCAGGTCACTTAGTACTGAAGACCTACTGAGAGATACCTCCAGCCCCTTGTGACCAGCTGCCATAGCACCAAGCCACCTTGTAACTGCGGGGAAACAGGGGACACTATACTGATATCGAAGTGCTGGGGAATGCATAATGTGCGGCTGCTTGCTCCAGTTGAGTTGACAGGCAGGCAGATAAAGTTGCTTTTATTGGGAATTACGCACAATCACAGTGGCCCGGCAGCATTCTCTACCTGCCTCCCAGCCTGCTGCCAGGCCGTGAATGCTTATCAGCATGCTGATTGGTGGATTGCTGGAGCTATCCACCTATCAGCATGCTGATTGGTGGATTGCTGGAGCTATCCACCAGTCAGAGTGCTGACAGGCATTTACTGTATGGAAGCATGTGGAGAGACAGTGCCTCAGTGCATCGCTTTGTCTGGGGCCTACAATGCTGTTTAGACAGCCGTGTTTCCTATATTTGCTATGAAGTAGTGATATTAAAGTATCTTGGGTATCAGGACCGGATGTTTTGTTTTACGTTTTTGCTACACCCAGGATCTGATGAGATGGGGAAACTAGTGGGAAAGCAGGTAGTCATTAGTAGTGAACCTCTTAGTAGAAACACTTGTAGTGTTCCCATGAGTTTGTTTGATATGTCCCATAGGTATGAGTAAGTGTTTTAGTGACGTTAATAGGATGTGTCAGGGTTTTTGTTGGAAGCAAGCACATGTTTTTCTATCCGTGTTTCCCAGTTGTTTAAAAGTAGCTTTAGACAATTTGGTATTGCATTATTTAACCTTCCATAAGAACGGACATGTTAAAAACTGCTTGTATAGATTTCTCCATTTTCCACACCTGTGCAGTACCTTGTACTTGTCGGGCAATCAGTATAGTTACCACTTACCTTTATAGAAATATTGCTCCACAGTCTATTCATTATGGGTCCTACATTTGTTGCAGATTTGCAGCTTTCATGTTCAAACACATTTGTTTTTCACATTTTCCAATACAAAAGTGTTGACTCATTTTTTTTGCAGTTAATGCTGATCTAATTGGTGGTCCGATTCACCAAACGGTGTGCAAAGATGATTGTCAATGGGACTGGGGGCCGGGGAAATTCAACATGTTAAAAATCCCCAACTTCACGATCTTGAATATTTTTTGGTTAGAATCAAGAGAGTCTGGGAAATCCAGCATGTTCGATTTCTCCAATCCCCTGACCCCTGCGTTGGCAGAACCATGTATTGCCCTGATACAGCTTAGATATATGGGCCCCTTAATTTGTCCAGGACTAATGCCAACTCTGCAAATTGTGTAATTAGCTGAATTTATTTTTACTGCTCTGCTGCTTACTTTCAGAATTGGCCAGCAGCAAAATACTTTCTGCACTCTGTTGCAGGCTTGTGACAACACTGCCCAGTACACTCATCCACTAGTAGTGGTGATGGAGCAGATTGTGCTTTCTGACTGCACTGTTAGAGCACAACTGTGTTTCAGAACAAGGGGCCTAATTCAGAGTTGATCGCAGCAGCAAATTTGTTAGCGGTTGGGCAAAACCATGTGCACTGCAGGGGGGGGGGGGGCAGATATAACATGTGCAGAGAGTGTTAGATTTGGGTGGGGTGTGTTCAAACTGAAATCTAAATTGCAGTGTAAAAATAAAGCAGCCATTATTTACCCTGCACATAAACAAAATAACGCGCCCAAATCTAACTCTCTCTGCACATGTTATATCTGCCTCCCCTGCAGTGCACATGGTTTTGCCCAACTGCTAACAAATTTGCTGCTGCGATCAACTCTGAATTACCCCAAAGGTACCAGCCACTTCTGTGGTGTCGTGTTTAGAGACTTTAGACTGATGAAGCTACCAGAGCAGCATGTATCCATCAGTGGATTATTTCTGGTTAAGATGATATGTACGAGGTCTTCTTTTCTGTATCAGTCTCTGGTGTTTTTCCTGTGTTCACTAATAAGTAGGTTAGCATAGACTTCAAAAATGTTTTATCCATATGCCCCCATTTATTAACGGGTTTTGCTGTCAAAAACCCGTTTCCAGTGATAAATACCTGCTTTGTTTATTTAACAAGCTCCCACAACGGTGTTTTAAATCAGTGCAATTTTGTTCTCTTCTCCCTCATTGATTTGACAGGTAGAAGTATTTTTGTATTCCCCACTTACCGCTCGTGGCGCTCCCAGCTCCATGTTCCTGGCGACCTCCTCCTGGCTCTATATAAAAAATCCGCCTGCTGCCGAATGGTGTGAAGGCATGGCCCCTGACCCCCACAACCAGATCTCCTCGGCGTCCGGTCAGAGAGACTGCGCATGTGCCAGGAAGGCAGAAGCACCGGCACTGCGCATGAGCCGATCTGTGAGCAAGAAAACCCCAGCTTCGCTTTAGTTTGTTAGCGCTGTTTGGACTTCGCAAACAGCGCTGCAGGGGTTTTTAATGTTATCACTCGCCAGCAACAGCTTCATTTTTGAATTCCTGTTAAAAACCGTGGCGAGCGGTAATGCTAATTAATGTGTGAAAAAAATAATGTTGCTAAATAAGGGCAATAGTGTCTATGCTCTTGATCTATTGAAATAAGGATACTAGTGGGACAGCAGGTAATCATTAGTAGTCTCTTTCTGTAATATGCTTGCAGTGTATTCCCATGAGTTTGTCTGTCTTTTTGTCTCATAGGTATGAGTAATTGTGTTAATGACGTTAATAGGATGTGTCAGTCTTTTTGTGGAAGGAAGCACATTTATTCTTATATCCATGTTTCCCTCTCTCTGAATGAGATGTGTGACCTGGACCATTTCTCACTAAATATGTTTACACCATATGCTGTAGCGACCACTATTGTTTGCAGGTCAGACTAACATGAAACAACGCTGACTGGTAAAAGTGCTTTGTGTATTGCTGTTTGGTGTGTACAGTAACTTTTCAGCACAGTTTATAGAAAAAAAAATGTTTGTTTTCGCTTTTCTATAAACTGACTGTAATCAGTGCTGTATCCTCTGTGCTCACTAATTAAATATTATGCAGAAAAAATGTCCTCCAGCAGATATTAGATATATTGGGCGGGATGTACTAAGCACAAAATGCGGTAAACCCCCTGTTTACGCATTTTCCTGATGTACTATCCCCCGGCCGCCAGGTCAGCGCCACGGCGGGGTTCGCCAGCTTTAGCTGGCGATAGTCCATAGAAGCCTATGGGCTTCTCTCCGCGGCGCTGTGTGAGGGATCCGACCGGATCCCTCCCAGCATGCCCTGCGGCCGCCCCCCGTCACCCCGCGCATGCGCAGACTGATTTCTGGGGCCGAATCCCGGAAGTCAGGCTGCCGATGTGCATCGCAGAGGACAGCTCTTATTGGAAGAGCTGTCCTCCGCAATGCTGATCGTATATGTTAGTACATATGCGATCAGCATCGTGGCGCAGGGCGGTGATGTACATTAGTACATCCCGCCCATTATTAGAGACTTTGTAGAAGCTGGAGGTGGGTAAAAGTTTGGAGGGGCTTCTGGACAACCCATCTTTAAACAAGGACTGAGGGGATATATTACAAATATCCTTTTGCCACCTAAAAATTGGGTTCGACCGGGTAACTGATCATGTATTTCTAGCCGTGTCACATCGGCTTGAAATCCTGTTCACACCGCACGCTGAACCCGGGTTAGTGGCAGGTCTTACCTCTGCCGGCTCTCCAAGCGCCAGTGAGCTTGCTCTCCATAGGTTTTAAGTAGACCTGGAGCTAGGAACTGATTGGCTGGTGCGTTCTCACCTTCCACTTATCACTGCTTTATCCCTTCTCCAGGCTTAATACATCTGCCCCAGTGTTTGCAGAACATTATTTTATTGCATGAATAAAATCTAAAAATCTAAAAAAATCTAAAAAATATCGCGCTATAAAATATGTAAATATAAATGTGTATATAGAAAAGTAAAAATTAAAGTTTGAAAAAATGGCTGTGGAGTTATAAGAAATGAGGTCGGGAGACTATCTATATATAATATAATAAAATACCTTTTATTTTATACCAAATAATCCACAAAGTAAAAATAAAGCATATATATATATATATATATATATATATATATATATATATATATATATATATATATATATATATATATGTGTAGAGGAAGAAACAACAGAGCGCCTATAGTGTAGTATCCTTTAAATTAGTTTTTGTCACACGCAAGAAAAATACTGCGTACCGGATTACGGCTTGACTCAATGCTTATCTGTCCCCTGGTCTTTTTTGTCCACGTCTCTGTCGAAATCTGGAGTACCAACTTATAACATGGTCAGCAGTGGCATAATGGTTACAGTGTCCGCTTGCAATGCGTGCATCCCGTGTTCGAATCCTGTTGAGACTGGTAAGTATCGTGGTTGAAGATCACGGAATTAAGGTTTCCGCAGTTGTAATGTTTTATGAGGTCGTCCGTCGTGTAGGGGGCTTGGAAGCTTTGTGTCACAAATTAAGAGGGAAGTCCAGGAGCAGAGCATTTTGTCCCTCCTGGAGAGGGTCTTGTTGGGAGGTTTTATTTGCTTTAAACCAGACATTACTGCAGCATGAGAGTCTGAGGGCGGGAAGCTTCCAAGCCCCCTATACGACGGACGACCTCATAAAACATTACAATTGCGGAAACCTTAATTCCGTGATCTTCAACCAGGATTCGAACACGGGATGCACGCATTGCAAGCGGACACTGTAACCATTATGCCACTGCTGACCATGTTATGAGTTGGTACTCCAGATTTCGACAGAGACGTGGACTAAAAAGACCAGGGGACCGATAAGCATTGAGTCAAGCCGTAATCCGGTACGCAGTATTTTTCTTGCGTGTGACAAAAACTAATTTAAAGGATACTACACTATAGGCGCTCTGTTGTTTCTTCCTCTATTTCCAGATTCCCTTTGAGCTACGTATACCTAGTGGCACTTTTTGAAGAACTGAGCAGCCACCCGTTAAAACGGGGAAAGTGTGGACTGTTTGGCAATTAAACCAAACACTAAATTTTGGAAGAAATCATTTACTGGATTGGTCATTTGACCGAATTTATTTATGACTGTAGATTGCACTTTTACAGTAAGGAACTTTGCATAATTGGGACAAGCGCACTGATTTACTCTTTGACAATATATATATATATATATATAAGAAAGCATCAAGTAGTTAATGTATATAGAACATTCCAGAGTACATAAATAACTGTTGTAACAGCTCTAATGGATATGCTACAGTGTTATTGAATAGATACTTAAGTGTCCTTTTTTAGAGACAATGTGCATCAATAGTTGCAATATCCTTTGCACGATCCACAGAAGTATAACTATTGGCTTTAAATGCCGGCGTCCCGGCCACGATAAGTAGTTCACAATGGGCTGAAGATTTTATATTTACCGCCTGTAGCTTTCACATATATGAAAGAAATCGTCCCTCCTTTCCCGGTGGTGAGGCTATCACCGCCCCGGGCGTGGTGTAGCGTATGTCCGTGAAACGGATGAAAGTCGAGGGACATACGGACATACGCTACACTACGCCCGGGGCGGTGATAGCCTCACCACCGGGAAAGGAGGGACGATTTCTTTCATATATGTGAAAGCTACAGGCGGTAAATAAAAATCTTCAGCCCATTTTGAACTACTTATCGTGGCCGGGACGCCGGCATTTAAAGCCAATAGTTATACTTCTGTGGATCGTGCAAAGGATATTGCAACTATTGATGCACTATGGGGTCAATTCTATTCGGTAACTAAAGAATAGCGCCGGGAATTAGCTCCCGACGCTATTCAATTCAGCTAAAGTTAAGTCGGCGATGTCCCGTTCTCGCCGACTTAACAGGTAGTTTTGTCGGGAGAACGGGCATTCTCCGACTTAACTACCCGGCGCGAGGCTGATTCCCGACAGAATCAGCCTCGCGCCGGCCGCGAGGCAGCACTTTTGTCGGGTTTATTCTCTCATCCCCCGGGGATGAGAGAAGAATTCCCGACAATTGCGGGCAACTAGTAGCAGAATTGAATAGCGTCGGGAGCTAATTCCCGGCGCTATTCTTTAGTTGCCGAATAGAATTGACCCCATTGTCTCTAAAAAAGGACACTTAAGTATCTATTCAATAACACTGTAGCATATCCATTAGAGCTGTTACAACAGTTATTTATGTACTCTGGAATGTTCTATATACATTAACTACTTGATGCTTTCTCTTATATATATATATATATATATATATATATATATATATATATATATATATATATATATATATATATATTTTATTTTTATTTTTACTTTGTGGATTATTTGGTATAAAATAAAAGGTATTTTATTATATTCTATATAGACAGTCTCCCGACCTCATTTCTGATAACTCCACAGCCATTTTTTCAAACTTTAATTTTTACTTTTCTATATACACATTTATATTTACATATTTTATAGCGCAATGTTTTTTAGATTTTTTTTCATTTTGTTTATGCTAGAGACCCTAACCAAGTCTCAAAACATACGCTGCTGTTTATTTACACTTATAGTTTTATTTATATAATTTTTTTATATAATATATATATATATATATATATTCCAAAAGAAGGCGGCACTCAGAGACTTGTTAAATCACACAAAATTCTTTAGTGAACAAACTGCATGGATTACATCATCATGCAGTTTGTTCACTAAAGAATTTTGTGTGATTTAACAAGTCTCTGAGTGCCGCCTTCTTTTGGAATATGGATGGAGGTGCAACCTCATAGGATGGCACCTGAGCCAGATAGCCCATGGAGGTGTTCTGAGTGCCGGCCACTACCTGGATATATATATATATATATATATATATATATATATATATATATATATATATATATATATATATATATATATATATATATATATATAATTTTAACAATAGCGCCAGGAGAGTGGGATTGGCATACCACTGGGGATTTTATCTCCTTTTCATACCCTATTATTTTATTGCATGCCTAAACGCCAAATAAAAATGCAGGTACAGTATACCTCATTGCAGTTGTGTAAAATGCATCTTAAAAGCTTTCGATTATAGCCACTTTTGTTACTGGTGATAATGCTACACTGGTTCATGAAACCATTTCCTTTTTAATTTATATTATATTCCTGATCTGACCTTGATCGTATTACAAGGTACAGAACACATTTTAACACCAGTATGAATAGATATTTGTATTCTCTCTGTGGAAGGATATGGTCAGTTCATAGGAGTATGTTCAGGCAACCATAATTTTCTAGGCTTACTGCTTTCCTTAGTAGTAATGTACACTGTAATGATTCTTCCTGCTTGTTAGAAAGCCGGCATTACCGCGGTTAGGTGTGGCATGGCTCGCTCATACTCCTAGCGCCTGTGACACTGATTAATCATTGTCAGCAGCCTTGTTACAGCATATCTTTTGTGTACAATACGTTTAGTCTTTGTACCTTATTACAATGTATCCGCTTACATCTGCAGCGTTATAGATCTGCAGCCCAGAACGTGGCACCATTTACTGCATTTATTATAAATATGGGGCAGATGAGGTGAGAGGAGCAGACAGGGCCCTGGAGTCCTTTCACTCTACCACTGTGTCCTAAGTAGCTGCCTGTTGGGCTATGTGCTAATAATATTACATGGCTTGTTAGCTGCTCGGGTAGCCTAAGGCCTTGGTGCAAACATAAGAAGCCGTGAGGACAATGTAAGGTTTGATATTACGGAACATTTTTTATGTCTATCTGTGTATCCGTACTAATGATCCAGTCTCTAGCTCTCACTCACTTTATTATAAATAGAGGGATTTTTTTTTTTTTTTTGCATTGTAATATACATGTACGTTCTGTTTTTAATTTAGAAGTTCATTTTTATTAAGTGCTTCATTGCTAAGATGTTTTTTCCCCTCCTCTGTGTCAGTATTACATCTTGGGACGGATGGAAGCACTTGAGACCATTTATTTTTTACCCTCCGCATGGACATTTTTATACGTCTTATGTCTCCAGCTCTGAACTGCAGATCTATCAAGATAAAAGATCTTGTTCCCACTGCATCTTAAACATAAGTACTGTTTAGTCCCATCTGACACTGCCGGAAACATGGCCTGAAATAATATTCTCATGCCAACACCTCTTCCCAGTCCCAGTGTTAACCCCTCATAAAACAGGTAGACAAATCATCTATAACACTATGATAATAATAATGGGAGCCGTGCTATATAAAATTATACCTAAAGTTTATTTGTTTTAGGTGTTTAAATTACACTTAATGTAATAAAGTCCGTTTAATCTCTGCTTATATTGATGTACTTACAATGGGAGATGTTCTGTAGTGGTATGGGGACTTAAATCTGTGAGGCAGAAGTGATCTGTAGAGTGTGTAGCCAGGAATCTTCCATAGATTGTGGATTGGAACCTAGGGCCTAATTCAGACCTGATTGTTTTGCACGGCTATGATCAGTTACTCAGACATGCGGGGGGACGCCCAGCACAGGGCTAGTCCACCCCACATGACTGCTCCCCCATCCCCCTCACAAGTACAAAAGCATCGCACAGCCGTGATGCTTTTGTACTTGACGAGTAGCTCCCTACCTGCGCGCTGGCAGGGAGCTGCCCGTCGCTGTCCGGGTCGCAGCGGCTGCGTGTGATGTCACGCAGCTGCCGCGGCCCGCCCCCCGCACGGTCCGGGCACGCCTGCGTTGCCCGCATCGTGCCCCCAAAATGGTGGCCAAACACCGCCGGCCCGCCAAGCGACCACCTCTGCCTGTCAATCAGGCAGAGGCGATCGCTGGGCTGAGATGCTGAGATGGCCATCGGCTGTGTGGCAGGCGCAGTTCAGACCTGATCGGCTTCTGTGCGAAAACGCACAGCAGCAATCAGGCCTGAATTAGGCCCCTAGTTAGAAAGATGGGAGTAGCTCCTATACAGCCATAATATTTCCAGCCTTTGCCAGTCTGTCTGCATAGCTGGTTGTGTATTGCTGCTGTTCCATGGTGTAGTGGATTAACTTGTCCCCAGGTTCCCTTGTTCTTTGCCCTGCCTGGGAAAATCTTATATGGCATAGAAAGCTTTTTATGTGTTTCCAAGGGACACAGCTGAAAGGTTTTGTAACTGCTAGGGTTTATAAAATTGTCAAGTGGCCTCATTCTGTATGAGTAATGTGCAGTGACATCACCCGTCTGGAGTCATGTGATCAGTAGCTGAGGTTTTATATCTAATTTGTTTTGTTATTTCATTGAGGTCTGAAATCAAAAATCGCTGACCGAGTCTACTCTCTGAATATTTTCCTGTTTTAATCTGGTAAGTTAGTGACACTGGGTCAGATTTTTCTCATACAGGGCTCATTCTTCTCCGCTACCTTGTATGGTACTCAACATTTCTTAAATACAATTTTGGGCGACCTGATCACGGATTGTGAGTATTATAGTTCTACAATAGCTCATATTTTACTGTTTTCTGACAGTACATTTTTAGCTGTATGAATATACATACATTTGCCTTTCAAGCACTGCGGTCTAGAGAGTACATCTAGGACCATCCTATATAATGACTAGTCAACAATGAGGTCAAAAAAATAATGTAGGGCCCTCATCAATTAAATTGGCGGAATATTGAAATTCCTGGTGATTGGAGAGCTAATGAGAGACCAGGGCCATAAATATGATATGATGGGTGTGGTTTACCAGGTCGATATTCATCATATCATCATTCTTAGTATTCCAACATTCCCCATTTCGACATTCATCGTATGGACATTGCTGAAATGTTGACATGGTAGAACGTCGACCAACCGTGTCTGCTGGTCTAGCAATCATTTGTCACAACGGCTGCAGTGACTCCAGTGGCGGCTTCCGACAATCACACGAAGAGCAGTTCTGGCCAAGACATGTAATAAGCGGTGTTCCGGTGAATGCGCACTCAGAAAGCTGTTGAAGTCTGTTATTTCATCTTGATCAAGCAAACAGCATGGCAGCTCACACTTCCCTTAATACAATAAGTATCTTAATATAGAGTAGTAGGTAAATTTAGTTTTGGTGTTATTTATTAAAAGTGGGTTGGTGGCCCACTCCACATTGTCAGCCAAGCAGGTTCCCATTGAGGGAGGTAAATCTCGCCGAGGAAGGTAAGTCATGAAGGGGAAAAGAGTGGTTGGGAAAAAATAGTTGTGTTTCTTTAAGATCTAGGTTGCTAGGATTTATATTTCCATTTTCACTGCGTTGTCAGAATTTTGCTTTGTGTTCCAGAAACCTTTACTTTGAATTGGTTGTATCTGTAATGTTTCTCAGCCCATGTGCACTGCATTTAGAGCAGTAACATTGCTGTCCTCCCTTAAGTAACGCAATACGTTCTTTTATGAGTAACAGACACTCTGTTCAAGCAAACTTCTATTCAGTCGTATTAAATATATTATTGTTTTTTTTAATGTTTATCATTGGTTGATTGCTTGTTTGGAAAATGTAAAATGTCCGTTCATTTATGTTTCTACAAATGTGCTTAAACAATTCATGCATTTTTCTTATTTTATGATGATAGGAGTGGTTCTGGTCTTTGTGTCGGCGAGCATTTGTCCCAAGTCCATGTTTATTTTTATGCTAATCAAACAAGTGGAGCTTCTAGCCTAATGGTGCCCATACACTTATGAGATTATCGGTACTATCCTTCGATTTCAACCACATCTGTGAGAGAAATCGAAGGATTGTATGCACATTTTAGTACCTTTCGACGCGATGCGCCGGCACGCCGGTCGAATATCGCGTCTCAAGATATTATGTGCTGCACATAATATTTATCGAATCGCAGTGCGATCGCATGTGTTTCTAGAAACATGCTATATATCGCACTGCGATGGGCACCCGCCGGGAGCAGCCAGAGACTGCTCCCACTCGGTAACGTGCCCATCATGTGATTACCATGCGATTGATTGCATGGTAATCTTTTTGGCAGTTCAGGTGCGATTTCATCGCACCTAAACTGCCAGTGCGATGCCCCGCGATGTCGCTTCGAAATAAAAATGGTCTTCTCTGTTCTAAGATGATTTGACAGAATGATGAGAGGTAGAGGATGGCAAGTGGTGGACAGATCATGTATTTTATGCTGGGAGAAAGCTGTAGGTGGTGTTCAGACAATAGTGTACAAGCAAATGTAAGGAATTGTATCTCTGTTGCAGCCTGGCTTGGATGTAGTCCCTTATTTACGATTATACAGTAGATATCGCATTCAGGTTTTTTTGTTAACTTGGCATTTTATTTACAAGGAGAATGATTTAGCTGGTGGTTGCAGAGGGTATGTCCTCTTTGTCTGTGATAATAAAGGCCTATTCCTGTAACATAATGCGCCTCTCCAATGCATTGTTAATACTGTGACCAGGCAGAGCTCTAGTATCTTTTCTGTATGTTAATGAATAGACCTAATTACCAAGAGTTTACAGCCGGTAAGTATTGTTACACTGGTCATTAATAATATGTCACAGGGCTGTTGTAGAGCGGTGATTAATTGTATCTTAGTACATCACACATGCTAGGATATGTCCAAACTAATAATAACTTGTGATTAGAGCTCTATTAGGATGCCCCCCATGTAACGCTTTCATGTCATACGACACCAGTACAAGATTTCCGAAGAGCAAATGCACTTTTCTCTGAATGTGTACAGTGAGACTAACCTTTGTGACGACAAATATGAAGTCCATTCAGAACGTAAAATGATGCAATTATTATCAAATGACATTTTTTTTTTTTTTTTGTTACAATCGCAGCTAACCATGAACTGAGCTTGCTATATCCTGTGGGAGGATGGGGGATATAGATAGATATATATATATATATATATATATATATATATATATATATAGTAGTGTTGGCAGCTCTGTACCCTTTCAGGGGTTGCTTTGCTGAGCATATGTCCCAGACTTCAGTAAGATGGCAATTTTTTTTTACATTTTTTTCATGAGTCATCAATAGAGGCCCTGATAATACATAGTAGTAATAGGCTTTCCTAAAATGGTTGGCCAGCTGTAAAGCCCATTTCTCTATCGTCCTAAGTGGATGCTGGGGTTCCTGAAAGGACCATGGGGAATAGCGGCTCCGCAGGAGACAGGGCACAAAAAAGTAAAGCTTTACTAGGTCAGGTGGTGTGCACTGGCTCCTCCCCCTATGACCCTCCTCCAGACTCCAGTTAGATTTTGTGCCCGAACGAGAAGGGTGCAATCTAGGTGGCTCTCCTAAAGAGCTGCTTAGAGAAAGTTTAGTTTAGGTTTTTTTCTTTACAGTGAGTCCTGCTGGCAACAGGATCACTGCAACGTGGGACTTAGGGGGAAAGTAGTAAACTCACCTGCATGCAGAGTGGATTTGCTGCTTGGCTACTGGACACCATTAGCTCCAGAGGGATCGAACACAGGCCCAGCCGTGGAGTCCGGTCCCGGAGCCGCGCCGCCGACCCCCTTGCAGATGCTGAAGCGTGAAGAGGTCCGGAAACCGGCGGCTGAAGACTCCTCAGTCTTCATAAGGTAGCGCACAGCACTGCAGCTGTGCGCCATTTTCCTCTCAGCACACTTCACTGGGCAGTCACTGAGGGTGCAGAGCGCTGGGGGGGGGCGCTCTGAGAGGCAAATATAAACCTTATACAAGGCTAAAAATACCTCACATATAGCCCATAGGGGCTATATGGAGATATTTAACCCCTGCCTGACTGGAAAAATAGCGGGAGAAGAACCCGCCGAAAAAGGGGCGGGGCCTATCTCCTCAGCACACGGCGCCATTTTCTGTCACAGCTCCGCTGGTCAGAACGGCTCCCAGGTCTCTCCCCTGCACTGCACTACAGAAACAGGGTAAAACAGAGAGGGGGGGCACATTAATGGCTATATATATATATATTAAAGCAGCTATAAGGGAGCACTTAATATAAGGATATCCCTTGTATATATAGCGCTTTGTGGTGTGTGCTGGCAGACTCTCCCTCTGTCTCCCCAAAAGGGCTAGTGGGTCCTGTCTTCATTAGAGCATTCCCTGTGAGTTTGCGGTGTGTGTCGGTACGTGGTGTCGACATGTATGAGGACGATATTGGTGTGGAGGCGGAGCAATTGCCAAATATGCAGATGTCACCCCCCAGGGGGTCGACACCAGAATGGATGCCTTTATTTGTGGAATTACGTGATGGTTTATCTTCCCTTAAACAGTCAGTTGAGGACATGAGGCGGCCGGACAATCAATTAATGCCTGTCCAGGCGCCTCAAACACCGTCAGGGGCTGTAAAACGCCCTTTGCCTCAGTCGGTCGACACAGACCCAGACACGGGCACTGATTCCAGTGACGACGGTAGAAATTCAAACGTATTTTCCAGTAGGGCCACACGTTATATGATTTTGGCAATGAAGGAGACGTTACATTTAGCTGATACTACAGATACCGTAAAACAGGGTATTATGTATGGTGTGAAAAAACTACAAACAGTTTTTCCTGAATCAGAAGAATTAAATGACGTGTGTGATGAAGCGTGGGTTGCTCCTGATAAAAAGTTGATAATTTCAAAAAAGTTATTGGCATTATACCCTTTCCCGCCAGAGGTTAGGGCGCGCTGGGAAACACCCCCTAAGGTGGACAAGGCGCTCACACGCTTATCCAAACAAGTGGCGTTACCCTCTCCTGAGACGGCCGCACTTAAGGATCCATCAGATAGAAAGATGGAAGTTATTCAAAAGAATATATACACACATGCAGGTGTTATACTACGACCAGCAATAGCAACTGCCTGGATGTGCAGTGCTGGAGTAGTTTGGTCAGAATCCCTGATTGAAAATATTGATACCCTAGATAGGGACAATGTTTTACTGTCGTTAGAACAAATAAAGGATGCATTTATCTATATGCGTGATGCACAGAGGGATATTTGCACACTGGCATCTCGGGTGAGTGCTATGTCCATTTCAGCCAGAAGAGCCTTATGGACACGACAGTGGACAGGCGATGCGGATTCAAAACGTCACATGGAGGTTTTGCCGTATAAAGGGGAGGAGTTATTTGGAGTTGGTCTATCAGACTTGGTGGCCACGGCTACTGCCGGGAAATCCACTTTTTTACCTCAAGTCACTCCCCAACAGAGAAAGGCACCGACCTTTCAACCGCAGCCTTTTCGCTCCTACAAAAATAAGAGAGCAAAGGGCTTGTCGTACCTGCCACGAGGCAGAGGAAGAGGGAAGAGACACCAACAGGCAGCTCCTTCCCAGGAACAGAAGCCCTCCCCGGCTCCTGCAAAAACCTCAGCATGACGCTGGGGCCTCTCAAGCGGACTCGGGGACAGTGGGGGGCCGTCTCAAAAATTACAGCGCGCAGTGGGCTCACTCGCAGGTAGACCCCTGGATCCTGCAGATAATATCTCAGGGGTACAGGTTGGAATTAGAGACGGATCCTCCTCATCGTTTCCTGAAGTCTGCCTTACCAACCGTCTCTTCCGAAAGGGAGAGGGTGTTGGAAGCCATTCACAAGCTGTACGCTCAGCAGGTGATAGTCAAAGTACCCCTATTACAACAAGGAAAGGGGTATTATTCCACTCTATTTGTGGTACCAAAGCCGGATGGCTCGGTAAGGCCTATTCTAAATCTGAAGTCCTTGAACCTCTACATAAAAAAGTTCAAGTTCAAGATGGAGTCACTCAGAGCAGTGATAGCGAACCTGGAAGAAGGGGACTTTATGGTATCCTTGGACATCAAGGATGCGTATCTACACGTTCCGATTTACCCCGCACACCAGGGGTACCTCAGGTTCATTGTTCAAAACTGTCACTATCAGTTTCAGACGCTGCCGTTCGGATTGTCCACGGCGCCTCGGGTCTTTACCAAGGTAATGGCCGAGATGATGATTCTTCTTCGAAGAAAAGGCGTATTAGTTATCCCATACTTGGACGATCTCCTAATAAGGGCAAGGTCCAGAGAACAGCTGGAGACAGCTTTAGCACTATCTCAAGAGGTGCTAAGACAACACGGGTGGATTCTGAATATTCCAAAATCCCATTTAATCCCGACAACTCGTCTGCTGTTCCTAGGAATGATTCTGGACACGGTTCAGAAAAAGGTTTTCCTTCCAGAGGAAAAAGCCAAGGAGTTATCCGATCTGGTCAGGAACCTCCTAAAACCAGGAAAAGTGTCAGTACATCAATGCACAAGAGTCCTGGGAAAAATGGTGGCTTCTTACGAAGCAATTCCATTCGGCAGATTCCATGCAAGAATATTCCAAAGGGATCTGTTGGACAAATGGTCAGGGTCGCATCTGCAGATGCACCTGCGAATAACCCTGTCACCAAAGATAAGGGTGTCACTTCTGTGGTGGTTGCAGAAGGCTCACCTATTAGAAGGCCGCAGATTCGGCATTCAGGATTGGATCCTGGTGACCACGGACGCCAGCCTGAGAGGCTGGGGAGCAGTCACACAAGGAAGAAACTTCCAGGGAGTATGGACGAGTCTGGAAAAGTCTCTTCACATAAACATTCTGGAACTAAGAGCAATCTACAATGCTCTAAGCCAGGCGGAACTTCTCCTGCAAGGAAAGCCGGTGTTGATTCAGTCGGACAACATCACGGCGGTCGCCCATGTAAACAGGCAGGGCGGCACAAGAAGCAGGAGTGCAATGGCAGAAGCTGCCAAGATTCTTCGCTGGGCGGAGAATCACGTGATAGCACTGTCAGCAGTGTTCATCCCGGGCGTGGACAACTGGGAAGCAGACTTCCTCAGCAGACACGATCTTCATCCGGGAGAGTGGGGTCTACATCCAGAAGTCTTCAACATGTTAATAGACCGTTGGGAAAGACCAATTGTAGACATGATGGCGTCTCGCCTCAACAAGAAACTGGACAAATATTGCGCCAGGTCAAGAGATCCACAGGCAATAGCTGTGGACGCACTGGTAACTCCTTGGGTGTACCAGTCAGTGTATGTGTTTCCTCCTCTGCCGCTCATACCAAAGGTATTGAAGATCATACGGCAAAGAAGAGTAAGAACAATACTAGTGGTTCCGGATTGGCCGAGAAGGACTTGGTATCCGGAACTTCAAGAGATGCTCACGGACGAACCGTGGCCTCTACCTCTGAGAAGGGACCTGCTACAGCAGGGTCCCTGTCTTTTTCAAGACTTACCGCGGCTGCGTTTGACGGCATGGCGGTTGAACGCCAGATCCTAAAAGGGAAAGGCATTCCAGAAGAAGTCATTCCTACCTTGATTAAGGCACGGAAGGAAGTCACCGTGAAACATTATCACCGCATTTGGCGAAAATATGTAGCGTGGTGCGAGGATCGGAGGGTTCCGACGGAGGAATTCCAACTGGGTCGTTTCCTACATTTCCTGCAATCAGGATTATCTATGGGTCTCAAATTGGGATCCATTAAGGTTCAAATTTCGGCCCTGTCAATATTCTTCCAAAAAGAATTGGCCTCTGTCCCTGAGGTCCAGACTTTTGTCAAGGGAGTACTGCATATACAGCCTCCTGTGGTGCCTCCGGTGGCACCGTGGGATCTAAATGTAGTTTTAGATTTCCTCAAATCCCATTGGTTTGAACCATTGAAAAAGGTGGATTTGAAATATCTCACATTGAAAGTGACTATGTTACTAGCCCTGGCCTCTGCCAGGAGAGTATCTGAATTGGCGGCTTTATCTTATAAAAGTCCTTATCTAATCTTCCATTCGGATAGGGCAGAACTGCGGACTCGTCCGCATTTTCTCCCTAAAGTGGTATCAGCATTTCATCTGAACCAACCTATTGTGGTGCCTGCGGCCACTAGCGACTTGGAGGACTCCAAGTTGTTGGACGTTGTCAGAGCCTTAAAAATATACATTGCAAGGACGGCTGGAGTCAGAAAATCTGACTCGCTGTTTATATTGTATGCACCCAACAAGTTGGGCGCACCTGCTTCTAAGCAGTCGATTGCTCGTTGGATTTGTAACACAATTCAACTTGCACATTCTGTGGCAGGCCTGCCACAGCCTAAAACTGTAAAAGCCCACTCCACAAGGAAGGTGGGCTCATCTTGGGCGGCTGCCCGAGGGGTCTCGGCATTACAACTCTGCCGAGCAGCTACGTGGTCGGGGGAGAACACGTTTGTAAAATTTTACAAATTTGATACCCTGGCAAAGGAGGACCTGGAGTTCTCTCATTCGGTGCTGCAGAGTCATCCGCACTCTCCCGCCCGTTTGGGAGCTTTGGTATAATCCCCATGGTCCTTTCAGGAACCCCAGCATCCACTTAGGACGATAGAGAAAATAAGAATTTACTTACCGATAATTCTATTTCTCGGAGTCCGTAGTGGATGCTGGGCGCCCATCCCAAGTGCGGATTATCTGCAATACTTGTACATAGTTATTGTTAACTAATTCGGGTTATTGTTAAGGAGCCATCTTTAAGAGGCCCTTTCTGTTGTCATACTGTTAACTGGGTTTAGATCACAAGTTGTACGGTGTGATTGGTGTGGCTGGTATGAGTCTTACCCGGGATTCAAAATGCCTCCCTTATTGTGTATGCTCGTCCGGGCACAGTACCTAACTGGAGTCTGGAGGAGGGTCATAGGGGGAGGAGCCAGTGCACACCACCTGACCTAGTAAAGCTTTACTTTTTTGTGCCCTGTCTCCTGCGGAGCCGCTATTCCCCATGGTCCTTTCAGGAACCCCAGCATCCACTACGGACTCCGAGAAATAGAATTATCGGTAAGTAAATTCTTATTTTATAGCTGACCTCATTGCTAAAGCAAAGCGTGTAATGCATAACATTTGCAATTGTATCAGCCGGCTCCTCTGTGCTTTCTCTTCCAACTGCAGTTCTCTGTATTGTAGCATTTACCCCAAAGGTGTATTGCCTGGAAGCCAGGGGATGCCACCATAAAGAAACTCAATGGAAATGACTGCACAATGCAAATAACCAGAAATGTAATTAGTTAGAATATTTATCTGCAGAGAATAATAGCAGACATTGGAGTGTATATAATTTCTGACACTGTTATGCGATGCTGGGGCATACAGCATTTTGTTTTAGATAGTATAGTATATCACTGCCTTCCGTGGGGTAGAGGAAGGCCCCACAAGGTTGCAGTAATCATATGGTTGTAGTTAGACATAAGCAGAATGTGAACATGTGGCAGAAGGTGATTTCTTTATAAAACGTTGGACTTCAGTATAACACACATTGAAACCTTCAGTTAATTCTGTGGAGATTCTCATGTTTTTTTAAGTCTATTTATGAAGCAGTGTTCATATATGCTCATCATACATGGCAGCATTACATGTACATACGTTATTTGCTCAAAAAGGACCAAACAAAGCTGCAGAATGTTAAGGTAACAGTAAAAGGTTCTTTATGTTGCATTTCTCTACTGCTTTATGGCTGAAATACAGCAGTTAACATAACCATTTAATATTTCCTGGTAACAGGGACTTTGCAGGCTCTTCTTATTGGGAGTGTGGAGCTTGGCTGTCACATTATAGTGAAACACAGAACTCCCGTGTGTAATAAGGCATTAATGAGCAGTACCCAGCAACCTCACGTTGTTTGCTGGTGAGCTATGGGTGCAGTAAAAATACCCATTCAGGGTTTTAGGTGTCCCCTAATTAATGGGGCACTAGGCAACTGTTTAGATTCACTTAATAGTACTGGTCCTGGGTGTTCCATAGCAAAGTCAGGGCAGCACTAGAAGTACAGTGAGCGGGATGTACTAAGCGGAAAATGCGGTAAACCCCCTGTTTACCGCATTTTCCTGATGTACTATCCCCCGGACGCGAGGTCAGCGCCGCAGCAGGGTTCGCCAGCTTTAGCTGGTGATAGTCCATAGAAGCCTATGGGCTTCTCTCCATGGCGCTGTGTGAGGGATCCGATCGGATCCCTCCCAGCATGCCCTGCGGCCGCCCCCGTCACCCCGCGCATGTGCAGACTGACTTCTGGGGCCGAATCCCGGAAGTCAGGCTGCCGCTGTGCATCGCGGAGGACAGCTCTTATCAGTAGAGCTGTCCTCCCCAACGCTGATCGCATATGTTAGTACAATGTCTAACTTCTACACTGTTCAGTTGCCGTGTGTCTTCTTTAGACTTGAATGATTCTGATGCACAATAGTTGGAGGGGGGAAAAAATCACCTGAAAGCTTACCTGGAATGTTTGGTGAAAATGGAAAAAAAGTCACTATTCTGTGAAGGCTGTACTAGTAGTGTGTCATGTAGGAGAGAGCAAGACTGGAACCAGGCTGCTTACTATGTCAGCGCTAATGTATGTATGTATATTGCGCTGGAGAAGCTTTAGCGACTTCCTATGATAAGAGACCCAACAAGAATAAATGAGATGGGTTTGGAGAATGAAGGAGAAAATTGCACACAGTTTACAAAGGTTGTTTGTTTATTTTTATCCTCTCCATTAACCACGATTTTTCCTTTCAAAAGCGCTAACATTGTTTTTTTAAAATGTATATTATTAAAGTTGAAAAAGTATTTTTAAAAATATTTAAACATTATATTATGCACATCTGCAGAACGGATCTCCTCGTCAAAAACGGGGGGATAGGGTGGAACGACACAGTTGCATGAAATCTGACCATGCCAGTTAAGTGGTTATGCCCTCTTCAATGGCTCCTGCTTCCTTAGTACACACTCCCCTGTAACCTAGGGTATAAATAAACCCTGAAACCGGAAAGCCAAACTATAATTAAGGGCACGTTTGCCTGGGAAGAAAAAAAAGCTTTGTGTCCGTTTTCTAGCTTTATGAACTTTTACAGCACCCATTGAACTGTGTCCTACTTCTTTGCTGCTATTTTAAAGCATAATTCAATCTTTAATGTCTGTAAAAAGTTATAATATGCCCAAGAAGTTTCTCTTTTGTGATCCAAAAAATACCTTTTGTAGATGATTTAATTTAATCCTAGTAACAGATTACTGCCTTTGTATATGTTCTCTGTACAGTAGGGATGTCATGCAGTGATGTAGCTGCACTACTGCCCAGTGCATGCAAACAGCATCTGTGGCTCCTGAGTGATATATGCTAGTGTTTCAGTTATTGATGCAAAAAGCTGATACATTCACAGAGAAGGGTTTTACGGGTAGGGTTTTGGTGTTGACCGCACAGATCTCTAGGTAGATCTAAAACGTATCAGAAATTATATCAGATACACTTTATAGCCCAAATTCTGACCCATTCACAGAGAATGCAGGTGCACTGTGGGAGGGGTTGGTAAAATTGTCTTAAGACAATATATAACATTCGTTACCAATCAATCTAAACCATGTCACTTGCTGTCTTTCCTAAATTAAATCACACATGTACGATCTACGATGTTGTGTTAGCAGATATGTATATTTGGGCTTAGTGGGGCCAATTCAGTTGTTTTTGCGTGCAGGTACCACTAGGGGGTGCAAAATGGAGCATTTCAATTGCTGCTCCATATAGATGCCCGGTAGCAGCAGGGGTGACATTTCTTCTCGCAGCCACCTGAGATGCCAGAAGAAATGTGCGCTAAATTGGCATCCAAATGGGAGGTTGGATGCCCAAAGCAGGACTTTAGACAGGTTTAGCCATTGAATTGCGACAATTGTTTGGTCATCTAAATAGTCCCATTTAGACAGGAAAAATGGACTGTTACTTTAGATGGATTTATTACCCACTTGTTTAATTGATTAGATGAAGTGTTCAGTATGTCCGTTCCTGTCTTCAGTATTATCCGCATTGAGATTAGATGCAATCTGTAGTGAGTACAAGACCCAAACCCTTGTACTCCCCATGTCAGGATCCATCACTGCAGACATGGTCAGTCAGTAACCTCTTTAAGATCTAATTCGAGTGAAGTCAACCTTGTTGACAATCCCAATGTTGACCATTGTGGTGCCAACATTGTTACAGTGTTAATATGAAGCATGTCGAGATACTGTACAATGCCGACATTATGGTTAGGGTCAGTCTGTAGTAGGGGAGGCTTGGGGTTAGGCTGCAGGAGAGTGTTAAGGGTAGGGGTAGTGTACTCTCTGCAGATGACTCACCAGAACTCTGCGTCAGCTGCCTGCTTGACCCTGAAGACGCCACCGGAGTAGGCAAGTGAAGCCGCTGCACCACCGAGACAGTTTTGTCAGCATTCTAATCAGGTAGACAGTTCGTCAGTGTTGACATCATGTGTGTCAACAAAACAAACCAACCCATCATTTGGCATTAGAACTCTATATATACACACATTTGTCCTTTAATGTCTATCATCAGATCTTAATTATGTTGACATGAGTAGCCTTTACCATATTCACTTTCAGACTGTGGATTGATAGGTTTATGGAAATGCCTTTTGTACAGTAAAGTAGCTGCTAATCCTTCTTTTCTCTATCGTCCTAAGTGGATGCTGGGGTTCCTGAAAGGACCATGGGGAATAGCGGCTCCGCAGGAGACAGGGCACAAAAAAGTAAAGCTTTACTAGGTCAGGTGGTGTGCACTGGCTCCTCCCCCTATGACCCTCCTCCAGACTCCTGTTAGATTTTGTGCCCGAACGAGAAGGGTGCAATCTAGGTGGCTCTCCTAAAGAGCTGCTTAGAGAAAGTTTAGTTTAGGTTTTTTTCTTTACAGTGAGTCCTGCTGGCAACAGGATCACTGCAACGTGGGACTTAGGGGGAAAGTAGTAAACTCACCTGCATGCAGAGTGGATTTGCTGCTTGGCTACTGGACACCATTAGCTCCAGAGGGATCGAACACAGGCCCAGCCGTGGAGTCCGGTCCCGGAGCCGCGCCGCCGACCCCCTTGCAGATGCTGAAGCGTGAAGAGGTCCGGAAACCGGCGGCTGAAGACTCCTCAGTCTTCATAAGGTAGCGCACAGCACTGCAGCTGTGCGCCATTTTCCTCTCAGCACACTTCACTGGGCAGTCACTGAGGGTGCAGAGCGCTGGGGGGGGGCGCTCTGAGAGGCAAATATAAACCTTATACAAGGCTAAAAATACCTCACATATAGCCCATAGGGGCTATATGGAGATATTTAACCCCTGCCTGACTGGAAAAATAGCGGGAGAAGAACCCGCCGAAAAAGGGGCGGGGCCTATCTCCTCAGCACACGGCGCCATTTTCTGTCACAGCTCCGCTGGTCAGAACGGCTCCCAGGTCTCTCCCCTGCACTGCACTACAGAAACAGGGTAAAACAGAGAGGGGGGGCACATTAATGGCTATATATATATATATTAAAGCAGCTATAAGGGAGCACTTAATATAAGGATATCCCTTGTATATATAGCGCTTTGTGGTGTGTGCTGGCAGACTCTCCCTCTGTCTCCCCAAAAGGGCTAGTGGGTCCTGTCTTCATTAGAGCATTCCCTGTGAGTTTGCGGTGTGTGTCGGTACGTGGTGTCGACATGTATGAGGACGATATTGGTGTGGAGGCGGAGCAATTGCCAAATATGCAGATGTCACCCCCCAGGGGGTCGACACCAGAATGGATGCCTTTATTTGTGGAATTACGTGATGGTTTATCTTCCCTTAAACAGTCAGTTGAGGACATGAGGCGGCCGGACAATCAATTAATGCCTGTCCAGGCGCCTCAAACACCGTCAGGGGCTGTAAAACGCCCTTTGCCTCAGTCGGTCGACACAGACCCAGACACGGGCACTGATTCCAGTGACGACGGTAGAAATTCAAACGTATTTTCCAGTAGGGCCACACGTTATATGATTTTGGCAATGAAGGAGACGTTACATTTAGCTGATACTACAGATACCGTAAAACAGGGTATTATGTATGGTGTGAAAAAACTACAAACAGTTTTTCCTGAATCAGAAGAATTAAATGACGTGTGTGATGAAGCGTGGGTTGCTCCTGATAAAAAGTTGATAATTTCAAAAAAGTTATTGGCATTATACCCTTTCCCGCCAGAGGTTAGGGCGCGCTGGGAAACACCCCCTAAGGTGGACAAGGCGCTCACACGCTTATCCAAACAAGTGGCGTTACCCTCTCCTGAGACGGCCGCACTTAAGGATCCATCAGATAGAAAGATGGAAGTTATTCAAAAGAATATATACACACATGCAGGTGTTATACTACGACCAGCTATAGCAACTGCCTGGATGTGCAGTGCTGGAGTAGTTTGGTCAGAATCCCTGATTGAAAATATTGATACCCTAGATAGGGACAATGTTTTACTGTCGTTAGAACAAATAAAGGATGCATTTATCTATATGCGTGATGCACAGAGGGATATTTGCACACTGGCATCTCGGGTGAGTGCTATGTCCATTTCAGCCAGAAGAGCCTTATGGACACGACAGTGGACAGGCGATGCGGATTCAAAACGTCACATGGAGGTTTTGCCGTATAAAGGGGAGGAGTTATTTGGAGTTGGTCTATCAGACTTGGTGGCCACGGCTACTGCCGGGAAATCCACTTTTTTACCTCAAGTCACTCCCCAACAGAGAAAGGCACCGACCTTTCAACCGCAGCCTTTTCGCTCCTACAAAAATAAGAGAGCAAAGGGCTTGTCGTACCTGCCACGAGGCAGAGGAAGAGGGAAGAGACACCAACAGGCAGCTCCTTCCCAGGAACAGAAGCCCTCCCCGGCTCCTGCAAAAACCTCAGCATGACGCTGAGGCCTCTCAAGCGGACTCGGGGACAGTGGGGGGCCGTCTCAAAAATTACAGCGCGCAGTGGGCTCACTCGCAGGTAGACCCCTGGATCCTGCAGATAATATCTCAGGGGTACAGGTTGGAATTAGAGACGGATCCTCCTCATCGTTTCCTGAAGTCTGCCTTACCAACCGTCTCTTCCGAAAGGGAGAGGGTGTTGGAAGCCATTCACAAGCTGTACGCTCAGCAGGTGATAGTCAAAGTACCCCTATTACAACAAGGAAAGGGGTATTATTCCACTCTATTTGTGGTACCGAAGCCGGATGGCTCGGTAAGGCCTATTCTAAATCTGAAGTCCTTGAACCTCTACATAAAAAAGTTCAAGTTCAAGATGGAGTCACTCAGAGCAGTGATAGCGAACCTGGAAGAAGGGGACTTTATGGTATCCTTGGACATCAAGGATGCGTATCTACACGTTCCGATTTACCCCGCACACCAGGGGTACCTCAGGTTCATTGTTCAAAACTGTCACTATCAGTTTCAGACGCTGCCGTTCGGATTGTCCACGGCGCCTCGGGTCTTTACCAAGGTAATGGCCGAGATGATGATTCTTCTTCGAAGAAAAGGCGTATTAGTTATCCCATACTTGGACGATTTCCTAATAAGGGCAAGGTCCAGAGAACAGCTGGAGACAGCTTTAGCACTATCTCAAGAGGTGCTAAGACAACACGGGTGGATTCTGAATATTCCAAAATCCCATTTAATCCCGACAACTCGTCTGCTGTTCCTAGGAATGATTCTGGACACGGTTCAGAAAAAGGTTTTCCTTCCAGAGGAAAAAGCCAAGGAGTTATCCGATCTGGTCAGGAACCTCCTAAAACCAGGAAAAGTGTCAGTACATCAATGCACAAGAGTCCTGGGAAAAATGGTGGCTTCTTACGAAGCAATTCCATTCGGCAGATTCCATGCAAGAATATTCCAAAGGGATCTGTTGGACAAATGGTCAGGGTCGCATCTGCAGATGCACCTGCGAATAACCCTGTCACCAAAGACAAGGGTGTCACTTCTGTGGTGGTTGCAGAAGGCTCACCTATTAGAAGGCCGCAGATTCGGCATTCAGGATTGGATCCTGGTGACCACGGACGCCAGCCTGAGAGGCTGGGGAGCAGTCACACAAGGAAGAAACTTCCAGGGAGTATGGACGAGTCTGGAAAAGTCTCTTCACATAAACATTCTGGAACTAAGAGCAATCTACAATGCTCTAAGCCAGGCGGAACTTCTCCTGCAAGGAAAGCCGGTGTTGATTCAGTCGGACAACATCACGGCGGTCGCCCATGTAAACAGGCAGGGCGGCACAAGAAGCAGGAGTGCAATGGCAGAAGCTGCCAAGATTCTTCGCTGGGCGGAGAATCACGTGATAGCACTGTCAGCAGTGTTCATCCCGGGCGTGGACAACTGGGAAGCAGACTTCCTCAGCAGACACGATCTTCATCCGGGAGAGTGGGGTCTACATCCAGAAGTCTTCAACATGTTAATAGACCGTTGGGAAAGACCAATTGTAGACATGATGGCGTCTCGCCTCAACAAGAAACTGGACAAATATTGCGCCAGGTCAAGAGATCCACAGGCAATAGCTGTGGACGCACTGGTAACTCCTTGGGTGTACCAGTCAGTGTATGTGTTTCCTCCTCTGCCGCTCATACCAAAGGTATTGAAGATCATACGGCAAAGAAGAGTAAGAACAATACTAGTGGTTCCGGATTGGCCGAGAAGGACTTGGTATCCGGAACTTCAAGAGATGCTCACGGACGAACCGTGGCCTCTACCTCTGAGAAGGGACCTGCTACAGCAGGGTCCCTGTCTTTTTCAAGACTTACCGCGGCTGCGTTTGACGGCATGGCGGTTGAACGCCAGATCCTAAAAGGGAAAGGCATTCCAGAAGAAGTCATTCCTACCTTGATTAAGGCACGGAAGGAAGTCACCGTGAAACATTATCACCGCATTTGGCGAAAATATGTAGCGTGGTGCGAGGATCGGAGGGTTCCGACGGAGGAATTCCAACTGGGTCGTTTCCTACATTTCCTGCAATCAGGATTATCTATGGGTCTCAAATTGGGATCCATTAAGGTTCAAATTTCGGCCCTGTCAATATTCTTCCAAAAAGAATTGGCCTCTGTCCCTGAGGTCCAGACTTTTGTCAAGGGAGTACTGCATATACAGCCTCCTGTGGTGCCTCCGGTGGCACCGTGGGATCTAAATGTAGTTTTAGATTTCCTCAAATCCCATTGGTTTGAACCATTGAAAAAGGTGGATTTGAAATATCTCACATTGAAAGTGACTATGTTACTAGCCCTGGCCTCTGCCAGGAGAGTATCTGAATTGGCGGCTTTATCTTATAAAAGTCCTTATCTAATCTTCCATTCGGATAGGGCAGAACTGCGGACTCGTCCGCATTTTCTCCCTAAAGTGGTATCAGCATTTCATCTGAACCAACCTATTGTGGTGCCTGCGGCCACTAGCGACTTGGAGGACTCCAAGTTGTTGGACGTTGTCAGAGCCTTAAAAATATACATTGCAAGGACGGCTGGAGTCAGAAAATCTGACTCGCTGTTTATATTGTATGCACCCAACAAGTTGGGCGCACCTGCTTCAAAGCAGTCGATTGCTCGTTGGATTTGTAACACAATTCAACTTGCACATTCTGTGGCAGGCCTGCCACAGCCTAAAACTGTAAAAGCCCACTCCACAAGGAAGGTGGGCTCATCTTGGGCGGCTGCCCGAGGGGTCTCGGCATTACAACTCTGCCGAGCAGCTACGTGGTCGGGGGAGAACACGTTTGTAAAATTTTACAAATTTGATACCCTGGCAAAGGAGGACCTGGAGTTCTCTCATTCGGTGCTGCAGAGTCATCCGCACTCTCCCGCCCGTTTGGGAGCTTTGGTATAATCCCCATGGTCCTTTCAGGAACCCCAGCATCCACTTAGGACGATAGAGAAAATAAGAATTTACTTACCGATAATTCTATTTCTCGGAGTCCGTAGTGGATGCTGGGCGCCCATCCCAAGTGCGGATTATCTGCAATACTTGTACATAGTTATTGTTAACTAATTCGGGTTATTGTTAAGGAGCCATCTTTAAGAGGCCCTTTCTGTTGTCATACTGTTAACTGGGTTTAGATCACAAGTTGTACGGTGTGATTGGTGTGGCTGGTATGAGTCTTACCCGGGATTCAAAATGCCTCCCTTATTGTGTATGCTCGTCCGGGCACAGTACCTAACTGGAGTCTGGAGGAGGGTCATAGGGGGAGGAGCCAGTGCACACCACCTGACCTAGTAAAGCTTTACTTTTTTGTGCCCTGTCTCCTGCGGAGCCGCTATTCCCCATGGTCCTTTCAGGAACCCCAGCATCCACTACGGACTCCGAGAAATAGAATTATCGGTAAGTAAATTCTTATTTTCTTTAGTACAGGCTATTGTAGTTTGCCTTTCATCAGAGCCAGTTCTAGAGCAAAACGAACATACTGTATCTTAGTCTAAGCATAACTATTCATGACGCTATGCATGGCACGGGACCTTTTGCTTTTTTAAATTTTTTTTTTTTTACACAAATTGCATGTGTTTTCCTCCATTTTGCATCTTAATTCAATAATCGTGTACTAAGTACACTACATCATGGAGTACTCTATACCCACCACTACATAATGGACCCCCACTACAGTATATCCTACATTACTGACCCCCTCTGTACCCCCTCTACAGTGTATACTACATTACTGACCCCTCTCTACTTTACACTACATCACGGGCTACTCTACTCCCACCACTACATTATGGACCCCCTCTACAGTATATCTTACATTACTGACCTCTCTATACCCTACACTATATTACTGACTGCCTTGTTCCCTATACTATATTACTGATCCCTCTATAAGCTACACTACATTACTGACCCCTCTACCCTACACTACATCACGGACCACTCTATACCCACCACTACATTATGGACCTCCTCTACAGTGTATACTACATTACCGACCCCTCTCTACCCTACACTATATTACTGACCGCCTCTGTACCCTATACTATATTACAAATCCCTCTATAAGCTACACTACATTACTGACCCCTCTATAAACTACTACGTACTGTAAAACATCTCTAATACTACCTCATATCCTTGAAAATCCTAATTTACAACTCGACTAGATTGTTATGGCAAGGTATTCATGTATACTGTAGCTACTGTTTGTTGTTTTCAGACCATTAAACATCTATACTGTACTTTACAGACTATGGGGGTAATTCTGAGTTGATCGCAGCAGGATTTTTGTTAGCAATTGGGCAAAACCATGTGCACTGTAGGGGAGGCAGATATAACATGTGCAGAGAGAGTTCGATTTGGGTGTGGTGTGTTCAATCTGCAGTCTAAATTGCAGTGTAAAAATAAACCAACCAGTATTTACCCTGCACAGAAACAAAATAACCCACCCAAATCTAACACTCTCTGCACATGTTATATCTGCCTCCCCTGCAGTGCACATGGTTTTGCCCAACTGCTAACAAAAATCCTGCTGCGATCAACTCAGAATTACCCCCGATATGGGGGAATTAAAATGTTATTGCACCCCCAATCTCCCGTCTAAAGTCACGGGAGATCGCGAGGCGATATTCAAATGCCCCCACTTATCGCTCTGATCGCGCCCATTACACTCGGGTTTAGGCATGCAAAGGATCTAAACGCGACTAAGGTAATGGGCGCGAGGGTGAAAACGGGTCTCTTTACGCGCATTTCGGCTCACTACTCCCTGGGGTAACGAGCTGAAATGCACTTGACGCGCCTGTCCGCTGCAACATTAGAATACTGCCAGTGGGCGCAATAGGGGGCGGAGATTTGAATCTCGACCAAGGTATACATTCATACGAACACAGAATAATAAAGGGAAACTTGGCCAGAAATTGAGCTTCCATCGTGGCCCTAACACAGATCTTATTTGTTGTTCTAGATTTGAAGATGCATCATAGGTATTTATTTATTTTTGTAATTCACTTGTAAAAGTTCTCTAAATGTGAATAAAATACAAAAAAGAGTGCTAATGATGTTGGTATGTAGAAATATTGAATGTGGGAACTTGCAATAAAAGAGGACAACCATTTTTTATACAGGTTGAGTATCCCTTATCCAAAATGCTTGGGACCAGGGGAATTTTGGATATCGGATTTTTCCGTATTTTGGAATAATTGTATACCATAATGAGATATTATGGTGATGGGACCTAAGTCTAAGCACAGAATGCATTTATGTTACATATATACATTATACACCCTGCCTGAAGGTAATTTTAGCCAATATTTTTAATAACTCTGTGCATTAAACAAAGTGTGTGTACATTCACACAATTCATTTGTTTCATATACACCTTATACACACAGCCTGAAGGTCATTTAATACAATATTTTTCATAACTTTGAGTATTTAACAAAGTTTGTGTACATTGAGCCATCAAAAAACAAAGGTTTCACTATCTCAGTCTCACTCAAAAAAGTCCGTATTTCGGGATATTACGTATTTCGGAATATTTGGATATGGGATACTCAACCTGTACCAGGTTTGATATGTTGATAAGTAAATGAACCAAAATTGATAAGAAAAATTTGTATTCACTATCGGTATGTGGTGTTAGCCCATATCAGCAGTTTTGAGAACTGGGTTCAGTTGTCCTAACCCATCTTCAAATAAATCAGAAAAACTTTTTTTTATGTATTCATCCTTAAGAAACAACAACATACCCTAAGCCTCTTCTTAGTACACTGAATAGAGGGAATCGTACTTTACTTATCAAGCTGGCTGTGGCCGCGAAAAAAACAATACTATCCCAATGGATTTCCTCGGAATCCGTTCACATTTCCCTATTACACCCTAGAATCTCATATTTGTTTCACTTATACTGGACCAATACTACGCTTCACAAAGAAAAGTTGACGGGGAAACATTTTGGGGTCGATTCAATTCGTCAACTTATGAATAGCGCCAGGAATTAGCTCCCGACGCTATTCAATTCAGCTGCTAGTTACCCGCAATTGTCGGGAATTCTTCTCTCATCCCCGGGGGATGAGAGAAGAAACCCGACAAAAGTGCTGCCTCGCGGCCGGCGCGAGGCTGATTCTGTCGGGAATCAGCCTCGCGCCAGGGAGTTAAGTCGGAGAATGCTCGTTCTCCCGACAATTCAACCTGTTTAGTCGGCGAGAACGGGCCATCGCCGACTTAACTGGAGCTGAATTGAATAGCGTCGGGAGCTAATTCCCGGCGCTATTCATAAGTTGCCGAATTGAATCGACCTCTTTGAGACATGACTCCCGTACGTTCACACACTATACCCACCAATTAAGGAGGCCCTACGTAAATGCTTCCACTCTATTGAATGGTATAATCTAGAAGTCTTAAGGTGACCATCCACTACTCAGACTTGTCTGAACTGCCGATCGCATCAGATTTCTCCTAGGAGCGTCCTGGAAATCGGATCGGATCCTGGCTTTAATTTTCACTACATTCACTTCAGATATATCTGATGCGATCTATTATGTGCCTACAGATCGCATCAGATATATCTGATGCACACATGCTACATGTGATTGATCCGATGCTGCTGCCGCCGAGTCCTGTGGTGGGTGGAAGTGGCCAGGGAGATGCCAGTCAAGTGACGCTTCAGATGAATCTGATAAGATGCATCTGAAGTAAAAAAAAAAAAAACACTCCGATGTTTACCTGATTTCTTCAGATTCAGATAAATAGTTGGGGCAGCTACAAAGATCTGTAGTTCAGACATATCTAACACGGGACTGCGCATCGGATCGGAAGAGCCATCCGATGTTAAGGCCCCCATCCACTAGTCAGATTTGGGCAGTTTTCTTCAGATTTTGATGCATCTGACCGTCATATCTGAAGAAAAGTGTCACATTGGATGACTCTTCAGATCCAATGCTCACTCCCGTGTCAGATATGTCTGAACTACAGATCTCTGAGGCTGCCCCAACTATTTATCTGAATCTGAAGAAAACAGGTGCACATCGGATTGTTTTTTTTACTTCAGATGTATCTGATCAGATTCATCTGCAGCGTCACTTGACTGGCATCTCCCTGACCACTCCCACCCACCAAGAGGGGGAACAGCGGCAGCAGCAGCATCAGATCAATCACAAGTAGCATGTGTGCATCAGATATATCTGATGCAATCTGGCACATGATATATTGCATCAGATATATCTGAAGTGAATGTAATGAAAATTAAAGCCAGGGTCTGATCCGATTCCCGGGACGCTCCCGGGAGAGTTCAAGAGAAATCTGATGCTATCTGCAGTTCAGACAAGTCTGAGTAGTGGATGGCCACCTTAGACTTTGGTGCTCCATTCTGAATTTCCTTTGGTCACGGGATGCAGCATCAAATACCCAAAATAGTGCTTTATATAAATACTGTGTCTGTATTATCCAGATTTTGCATATCATTTTGTGTTTGTTCTTATCTTGTTTACTTGAGGTTGTTTTCCTTACCTGATGTACTGTACTATATGCATATATTGTTTTTGAACGGTATATTTGTACATTATGCATATATTGACTGTTTTGATTTTACCTGTCAATAAAAACATTTTGAAAAAAGGAAAAGAAACAACAACATAGAAAATATAATATAATATGTGCTAAAAAAAAATAGGTGCAAAAAATGGGGGGTTTTCACCATATTTTTTATGAACAATTTTTTTTTCTGTCGGGGGGGGGGGGTGTCTATCCAGTTAGCTCATGTTTTTTCCATACAAAAGAATTTAGTTTTTCGTGTGAAAGCACGTAGGGCGGTATTCATTTGATATCGCGCGCCAATATCCTTTCTAAAGTGATCCCAGCTATTGCACATATCACGCCCATAGTAATCCAATTTAGCTGCGTAAAAGCGTTAGGGCGCCTCATTACCCCAGGGGTAGCGAGCTGAAATGATGATACCATACCTGTCCGCAGAAACAGAACTGGTGTGGAAGGAGGCAGAAAGAATTGAATACCTCCCATTGGGTCCACAGACCTAAATGTTTTTGCGGCTGCAAATGTGGAAAAAAACCTGCATAATCCCTGATAATTGCCAGCATCTGGGCTAATTGGATAGCCCTGGGGAAATTGATTAGCCGTGGTAATTTACCGCTCCTAATAGGATACTGCCCAGAATATGAGATGTCATTTACTATTCTGAATTTGTTTTTTTCTCAGTTTTAGCAAATACATAAATTCGTTAATTTGCAAGAGTTAATTTACAAATGAAATAAATGGACACCCCAGTCATGAACAAAAGAAAACATCCAAAATGTATTGTAAAAGAGTACTGTATTAGCCAACAGTAAAATCCATTATTATATCCTATAGTTTTAGTATCACTATGGGTGTACTTGCTATTTGCCCATAGTCTAATTATGTTTATTTGTCACTATGGATTATTACTTTTAACGTTTTAGGGGCTAATTCCAAGTTGATTGCAGCAGGAAATTTTGTAGCAGTTGGGCAAAACCATGTGCACTGCAGGGGAGGCAGATATAACATGTGCAGAGAGAGTTAGATTTGGGTGGGTTATTTTGTTTCTGTGCAGGGTAAATACTGGCTGCTTTATTTTTACACTGCAATTTAGATTGCAGATTGAACACACCCCACCCAAATCTTACTCTCTATGCACATGTTATATCTGCCTCCCCTGCAGTGCACATGGTTTTGCCCAACTGCTAAAAAATTTCCTGCTGCGATCAACTTGGAATTACCCCCTTAGTTACTTTAGCATAGAAAACAGGAGCCTGGGGCCATGGACGTTTGTGTTTTTTAATTGTTCACTTTTATTTTTCAGTAAACAGTTCTCCTGCTCAGAGGAATACATTCTGAGTGTTGCATGAATAAAGCTGTATGTCTTGGCACATACTGCTCTAATTTCTATTAGTTTTGCTAGTGCCAAGTTGGTTCTCAAAATTGCATATGTATAGGGAAAAAGTAAATTGATAAATATGGTGTTAAAGGCTCTACTGGTGTTAGCAACTGATCTGAAGGGATTGTTGGATCGAGTGACAAAAGACCAGAATTAATGCATCTTTATGCAGTGAATACATATTGGGCAGCACTTACCCAGTAGGTAATATTTAACTAACCTGGCAGCTGTTTAATGCTGAGACCAGTAGCAGTAGTGACATTTTGCTGGAGAGTCCCACATATGGGAGGTATGAATGACATAATTGGAGATTATTATGTATAAAGCAGATGATAAATTGAGAACTTAACTGTAGCAATGTTTGTCTGAACTGTAAATAAGCTGCCACACACAGGTTGCAATTCGTGCAAACTGCTAATGCCCACGCGTGGGTTTATGGTGGCTGGCAGAGAGAGGATTTACAACCATGCATACAATAGGGTCCCTTAAATGAAGGGCTTACATGCTCAAAGTTCTTTCCCTGACAAACCAAAGTTTGGTGACAGTGTCTGCACTTGTAGATAATGTTCATGAAATGGTGCTTGGAAAGTTGGAGTGTATGTGACACGTTTAGAGCTCAATCCAATTAACCTGCTCCCGCACACGGAAATCCACAAATCTGGGACAAGATAGGGCCGTGAAGGGGGCGAGAGTAGATGCCGTTGCTGGTGTTTACACGCAGTCGCAATGGCAACTCAATCCCCTTGCGTTAAATGGATTGAGATCTATCTGTAGAATAGAGTTTTAAGGCAGTCATACGGTTTAAACGTCAAATTGTGGCATTTTGGACTTGATAATATAGTGTTCACTCTAGGAGTGAAAAGGGGCAGGGCGCCGGACTCCGGGGGCACATGTGCGCGCGGCCGAAACGGGGGCGCGGCCACGCCTACGTCATTTTAGGGGGCGGCCCACAGACGCTACTATAGAGAGCGTCTGTGGCCGGCGACGTCACTGTTGGGGGCGTGCCCAGCATCTCCGTCGGTGCTGGGCTTCCCCCAGCCCTCTCCCAATGCGTGAATGGATGCCGCGCGCATGCGCACGGCATCTATACACGCCGGGAGGGCAGGAAGCGGGCGGCTGTTCTAGCAGGGCGCCGCAAAAGGGGCAGGGCGGGTTTTGCCTGCTAAGTGTCGGCGCCCTGCTAAAACAGCCTAGAGTGATCACTATAATATTGTATACACCTGGGCTAGGTATATGCTATGTTATAAATCGTTTGTACAACCAGCAAATGTTACATCGTCCCGGCTGACGGCTCGTGTATACACCTAATATGTCTGTGAACAATGTTGTTTGCAGACACATCACGTTGGCTGTGCAGCACTGCAGATATCGTTGAATCTGCCTGAGCGTGCAGGCGACCAACCCATATGCCAGCCACAAGAACCACTGAGAGTGATGTCATTACCAGGTCCTGTGGTCAAGCATGTCGGATTAGTAACACTGTAAGTACATATCCTCGGGTGGCCATCCAGTAGGTCGTGACAGGTGTATACCCAGCATTAATCATGGCTTTCTGTATTTTAGAAAACCCCTTTTAGACCGCCAGCATATAACGCGGGTTATTGCACATGTAACCCGTGTTGCTGCTCGGTGTAAAAGGGCAGAGTTGGAATAATCCGGGTCGAGTGATCCGGTATTCCAACTCTGGTAGTTTGCAGGGTTGAACACTGGTTCATCCCGGCAAACTGTACTGTGTAATACCCCTTTCAGACCGCCATCTATAAACACGGGTTGTTGCGCGCATAACAAGTGTTCAGGTGCGGTCTGAAAGGTGCAAGTGTTGAAATACCGGGTCGAGCGACCTGGTATTTCAACCCTGGTCACGAGCAGGGTTCAACTTGTGTTCAATCTGGCTTACTGTGCGGTGTGAGCGGGAGCTGGGTCGATGCGACCCGTTTCCCATTCACGGTTTGTGTACGGGCGGCGCTTGGAGATCATGTGATCTCCAAACGCTGCCCCCGCCACATCACCAACCCGGCAATATGCCAAGTTGCAGGCAGCGGGGCGCCTGAGGCGGGTCGCACACTGGGAGCTCCCGTATCAGGCTCCTGTGTGCGACCCGCCTGAGGCGTTCTGAAAGGGCTAGTAATCGACCCGGCTTCCCGTTTACAGTGAATGTACGAGCGCCGCCCCCCACCGTATCATTGGCAACGTCGCCAATATGCCGGGTTGGTAAATGTGGTGGGAAAGGGGCCTGATGCGCGTCGCAGCCGGGTAGCACCCATGTCAGGCTCCCGGCTGCGACGCGCGGTATTTGGTCTAAAAGTGGTATAAAAGTATCCTACTTTAATAGTATATGCATTAACTGCAGAGTGGATTTGGGGCTCATACACTGTTCCATTCTTCCACCATCAGGTTGTGGACAGATGCATAGTAGAAAGACTGTGACTAATCTATGGCAGTTCATTACTTCTGAACTAGTACATGGATGATTTCCGAGCCTCTCTGATCCTCTGCATCTTTTTAGTCTGGCTTGTATTATTAGGGCTTATCCACACAGGTGCCTTTTTCAAAGTCTTAAGCGAAGAAAGCTGAAGATTCCCTTTCCAAGTAAGAACTGTTTTATTTCAGTGTTGTCTATTGCTCTATAGAATTGCTGTTCATGTGAGCACACCACCTGGTATTTTAGCATATAATGGGGTCAATCCAATTAGCCGTGAAGGGTGTGAGTTGCTGCGGTGTTAAAACGCCGGTGACAGCACAGCATCTCGCACCCCTTGCGTCCCACTCCCAGGCCAAATTTGCTCATGTTTGAGAGCGTTCAGTGTGCTGTAAAGTGCGGCTGTCGCTGCGCTAACTCACAGACGCGATAACATTGCGGATAACTGGAGTGACCTTAATGTGTGTCCACAGACCAGTGCTGCGACATTGAGAAGTGATAGGAAACCACATTGTTCTTGTTGAATTGTAAAGCACTAGACAGTGAGGGGGAAAAGGGCATTTATAAAACAGGCACGAGTGGGTATGTAGTTACCAAGTAGACAGTGACAATGTCAGGACTGCTATCCCACAGTGAGAGATGTTGGTTCGGCGTTTGCACTTGCAGGACTCTGGTATTAGAGCTTCTTTTCAGGAACCTACACCAGTACAGCAGTAATGGCTCATTCAACTGCTGCAATCATGGGTTTCTGTCTGTTTGGGAACATGATTACTGCCTGTTGCCAACCAAAACGCTGGTCCCTATTGTTCTTGCAGAGATGATCTTTAACATTATTACACATCTTGTCTGAGACAAAAGCTGCAACCGCAGTTGAAATGTGCCAAATCTACACACAACGCATTTTTTTACAGTAAGATCTTAAAGCCAAGGTAAAGACATATCGCAAATGAGCGTATGTATTTTAATACAAATGGTATTATAAATGATGTACCTATCTTTACTTTGTGCACACCTTTTCTTTTTAGGATATATATGTGTGTTTTCAATGTTACTGCCATGAAAAATCTATTACATTTATGTGCCAGATGCAGCCTGTGTGTGTGGTAAGTGTATGAAGCTATGCTAAAGCTTACACATTACTTCATTTTAGCTTTTTGACAGATAAGCAGTCTGGTTGTGAAATAGATTTGGGGTTTCTTTCTGTATGTGGTGTTTCCATAATCTGGAGGAGTATGGGATTAAGGATTGACAGTGTCTGGGTCGACACGGAAAAAGGTAGAGATGACGTTTGTTTGTTTTTGTGTCGTTTTCTTTGTAAAGTGACCGGGAACCCCTGTTGGTGCACCGTATTCCCTCACATGGCTCGCTTCGCTTGCCATGCTTCGCTCAGCACAGGTTACCGTTCCCAGTCGTAGTTCATGTGCATCGTAAAGTATGAAAAAGTGAAAAAAATTTTTTGAAAAAGTCATGTCAACCTTTTTACGTGTCGACATATTACTGGCGTCGACCTAAGTGCTGTCAACCTAGAGTATGGATACCAATATGGAGCACCATACCTAAATACACAAAATGATTGTGTTTCTCACAGCTAGGCTGGCCAATCCCGGGCCATTGTTGCTAAGAGCTTGCTTCTCCCCACAACCCACAAGGTAAAGTGTTAATATCTCTTCATGTCCTCTCCAAAAGTAGTTCCGTTTTGACCATCACTTGTGTTGTCGGCTACTACTAGAGGATCAGATGGATTGGGCAAATCGCACCACTTATGTAATAATTTTGAGCGAGCGGAAAATTCCTATCTAGAGGATCATGTATTATAACACAGGTCCGCTTTGTAAGCCACATGCAGCGAAACAGAGCTATTAACAGTGTTTGTTTTCATATATTTGCTTTAAAAACATGTGGGGGAGATGCATCAAGCAATGTAAAGAGTGGAGAAGTTGCTATGGGCAACTTCTTTATAACAGTTGGTAAAACTGAGGTAACTCCTATATGTCTATTTCTGTAAGTCTGGTATTCTCTTCCAGTGTTTGTCACCACTGCTACACGTCATACTAATTTCTCTTCTCCTGAGTATAGCCACACACAAATTGCTCTTCATTGGTTCTCTAATGAGATACTAGATTGAGACAGAGGAAAACTAAATAACAACTTTGCAGCAAATTGTGGCATCTCTGAATGACATTTCCAAGGTTCTCTGGCTCCAGACTGTCTCCTAGGTTTACAGCTACTCTCCACCTTCAGTAAAGATGTGGAACATCACACGCAGATAATCAAAAGAGCGAGTCCAAACATGACGTTTCCTCCAAGCTACTAAACACACAAAACCAGTGCAAATTAACCACAGCCTCATCAGAACAGTCAAGGGCTTCATTTTGGTTTACAAGGGAAGTAATTTTTTTATAGCATTCTTGCTGCTAATTTGAAGCAGGAACTTGAGTCTTGCTATATTCTGCTTTTGTTGAGTAGTGTGCACCGACCATATGTGGCAGAGGTAATGGCTTACTTCATTTGTAAAATGTAACGGACCATGTCATGCATTACACCTAAAATAATGGTTTTATTAACTATGCAGCCCGTTTGCAGGCCACATTTTTCTTAAATGGCATATTTGCTGACCGGCCTTACATGCTATGGAGAGTACGTAAGGTGATCCAGAATCTACTAAAAGAAAATACTTATGCAAAACTCCAAAGTGCATAGTAGTTAAAAGCAAGAAAAAAACCTGCAGCTATACAATGTGATCAATCATGAGTAAGAAGAACAAGTAGCACAACCTCAATGTAAAAAGTAAAGGATAGCATGTGAATGAATCTATAGACGAATATCTCAAATTACTGAAATGACAGTTGTTGTTTTTAAAGGGCAAGGTATATCAAATGAAATACATCTCATAGAATTGTTTTCCATCTGGATTTTGTTTGCGTGTACCTAAATAAAAAAATACCTTTTGTATTTGGTTTTTATTTACATTTTTGTTGAAATGTTACACGTTTCACTGAGGTTGTATTACTTTCTCTCTTTTATACACGTAAGGCCGATATCCAACTAGCCCTGATTAATTTTTCTCCCGAAGCATAAGCACCGGTTATCGGTACACCTGTGGTCGACAGGGGCCTGTCTGTAGTGGAATACAGAGTGAGATCCCCCGACCAAGGCGCCGAGCACATCTCTGGAACCCGCCCGCTACCGCTGTCCCAGTGACCCTGACCGGGCTCAGCACTGAGGCTGCTCATCCGGGATTATGCTTTGGGTGCATGAGGCACCTGAAGCATAATCCTTGATAAGTGCCAGCATCGGGAATCCATTATCCATGGTACATGTCTTTTAGTCTTCAAAATGTCTTATGGTATATGGTGAGAATGGACATTAGGTCGACATGTAACATGTCAACAGCAGAATGACGACAGTACTTTTTAGAATTAAGTTTCAGTTGACATAAGTTTCCGTTTTTGACATACAAAAATGGTATGTCAACATTATGGTGTCGACATGTTAAATTTGTTATTATTTATTAACAGTTATTTATACAGAGCACACATATTCCGCAGCACTGTACAGAGAATATTTGGCCATTCACATCAGTCCATGCCCCAGTGGAGCTTACAATCTATATTCCCTATCACATGTACACACAGACACATTCACACTAGGGTTCATTTTGTTGGGATCCAATTAACCTACCAGTATGTTTTTGGATTGTGGGAGGAAACTGCAGTACCCGGAGAAAACTCACGCACGTATGGGGAGAATATACAAACTCCACACGGTTAGGGCCATAGTGGAAATTGAACCCATGACCTCAGTGATGTGAGGCAGTAATGCTAACCATTACACCATCCGTACTGCCATGTCAACATTTTTCATGTCAGACAAACGCCCATTCTAAATGTCAACTTTTCATACCACACCCTTGCTTGTATTACTTTACTGTAATTTGTATCTTGTTCTCCTAAATGATTGTATGTATATGTGTGTATATATAATTAAAATATGCACATACATTCAACTCGAATAAACAGGCGGCACTCCCGGGTCTTGCAGTGAGATAAAATGTGTATTTCACATCAATCATCCATCATTTTGGGGCTTAGCGCCCCTTTGTCAAGGCGTGAGAAATAACATGTGAACAGTGCTTGCCTCTAAGGGCGAGAAGCCTACAGTGAAAGGGCATGTCGCCTGCATTGTCAGCTGATCTTTAGTGTCCCCGGCAGATGACGTCACACCCCTCTCAGCTAACGGGTCGTCATGACAACCCGCGCTGTGCATGAGTGCGCGGGGTCCTTTTTAGAAGAAATATGTGCTTGTGTTAAGGTGAATACACACTGGCCGTTTTTGCCCAGCGTGTATGCATAGCGATGATCGCTGACATCGCTAGGCTGAAAAGCGCTCCGTGCATACACACTAAGCACTTTTCCCCGCTGCCCAGCGATGTCAGCGGGGGTGAGCGGCTTTCCATAGCAGGACGCTATGGAAAGCCGCTCACCCCGCCGTTCATCTACTGGTAATACCAGTAGATGAATGGCGGCCGCCAGCGATGAAGCGGGAGCGCGCATCAGCGCTCATCGATTGTGCATACACACTGGGCGGCTTTGAGCTGAAAGCAGCTCAACACACCAAAAGTGACCTGCTTTCAGCTCAAAATCGCCCAGTGTGTATGGGCCTTTAATCTACAGAGGCAAACCTTGTGAAAAAATGCATGTGTTGAACTACAGTTCAGAAACAATTATTGTTTCTGATATGTGTATATAGCATGTCTGTGTGTATAAACGTGATGTTTGCGGCTATTTAACAATGGTAGGGGCAACTTCTTCACTGGCTCACTTCTCCACACTTTTTTTAATGCTTCATGAATAGACCCCTAAGTGGTCTTTTTACTAAATAAGGGGGACATTTACTAAGCAGTGATAAGAGCGGAGAAGTGAGCCAGTGGAGAAGTTGTCCATGGCAACCAATCGGCACTGAAGTAACATCTATAACATCTATAATTTGCATACTATAAAATAATACAGAGCTGTTGACGGGGCAGCTTCTTCACTGGCTCACTTGTCCGCTCTTATCACTGCTTAGTAAATGTCCCCCAAAGCCTTGGATGGAGATAAAGTCGCTGGAGATAATGTACCAGCCAATCGGCTCCTAACTGCTATGCCACAGGCTGTGTTTGAAAAATGACAGGAGCCAGTTGGTTGGTACTTTATCTCCAGTGACTTTATCTCCATCCAAGGTTTAGTAAATGGACCCCTAATTTCCTTGTCCCCCTTTTTTTTTTTTTTTTAATAAGCTCGGACACTTGCGAGTTGTATGGCCGTGCAGTTAACCACCTGTGTACTTGGATACATTATCTTCCATGGACTACAAGCTGCTAAACATTGCACCCTCATGAATTCTTTTCACCAGTATGTGACATTGTTTATTAGTCACAAAAGGATTTGCTTTTATATAGAAAGACTCCCCTGTGTTGTTTTATTCTATTCAATCTGGATGGAGTTCTCCTTTTAATTAATATTACGTTTGGCCAAATAATAAATATGATTGTGTCTGAGCATGGCAGTGATACTATCTAATTGGGTGTACCTCATTCAGATATAAGGTTATTGCCTACACCCATGAGAAAGTATAATATATTATGTGAAGCTGATTTAGTTGTTGAAACCCTTTTGTATGATGAATTTGCAGTATAAGCAGTTGATGAATCACTTATAATGGAATATGCAGAATAGAATAAATAAGACACACAGCAGCCGCTAGTGGATATGTTTGTGTTTTGTAACATTGAGGCTGCGGATTGTTACAGGCTGTTACGCTTTCATGGTGAGCTCAGGTCTCTTCTAGGTAAGTCTGTAAATGTAATACACTTTCTTAATCGGAACTTATGATGCATGACTGACATAATATGCAACACACTTTCAGTCCATGACCATGCTTTACGTTTCATCAGCTTTTTTTTTTATGCATCTTATTTCTGTGGCACATGTAACATACTGTAACTGCAATCTAACAAATAGGATCCTGAATAATCCTTCAGGTCACCACATAAACTACTCCGTGTAAGAGGGCTTTCAAGCTCGGTCTTATATTTTTTATTTCCAGTTATTGATCAGAGACCAGTATTCTCTGTGATAAGATAACGGGTGGTATTCAGTATAGCGGCTGTTGGGATCCCAGCACTCAGTATACCGGCGCCGGAATCCCGACACCCAGCATACCGACAACTATTCTCCAGCTCATTTGCGCTCGCCCAGCTGTCGGTATGCCGACGGTCGGGATCCCGGCACTGGTATGCTGTCCGCCGGGATCCCGGCCGCCGGCATACCATACTACACCCAAGATAACATGCCCAGTGAAATGTTGGCCCACATTGCTCAGCGTTTTCATCTTAGATGTGTTCTCGCTTCCTCAAACTCAAAGGTGGTTGATTCAATTCAACGTGAATTGAATAGCGCAGGGAAGGAGGTCATGGAGCTATTCAATTCAGTGTGCTGTTAAGTCCGACAAGTGGATTTCTACTCGTACCTCTACTGGTCCACGATGCTGTTTTGTGCCCTAGCGCGGCCCAAACAGCATTGCGGCGGGGCACTTAACTTGGAGAATGCCCATTCTCATGTACTGGCATTGTCCGACATAGCAGCACAATGAATTGAATAGGGACCTGCTTCCCGGCACTATTCAATTTGCGTTCAATTGAGTCAACCCCAAATAGGGAGATGTATAATCAAGTTTTTTAAAGAATGTTATGTCTGGACCTGCTTCATTCACTATTGTGGTGAAGCAGTTAGTGCCCGGATGTATTACAGTTTCATTTGCCGAAAAGGGAGAACGGTAACTCACCTGTCTGACGATTTCCACTTTCCCTCTTGCACCTACTTTCACAGGCCCTTGTAGAGTTTCTGCACATGCGCTGGTCAAAATTTCCCAGCAGGACCCGTGGCTGTTTGAGGGGGGGTTGGGATTACTTTAATTGTTTTTTGGATTCACAATCCCTGACTGTCAGGCACGCGCAGTGCTGTGTGAGTGTGGTAACGGCAGCTGCACCCGTCAAAATCGATAGCTGCAGTTGTCAGAATAGTCAGTGCCATTGACCATTTATAATATACCACACCAGATTGCCACCGATAATGACTGGTTCCTTCTCTCTCATTGATCACTTTCATACATTATTACATGCATGGAAGCGGTAACTGTAGCACTTAATGTGCACGGTTACCGAATATGCATATAACTTAATACATCTCCCTCAAGGTTCAAAAACAGATTTAATAACTGCCCTGGCAAACAGTACTTACCGGTCTGATCTCTTTATGTTGCCTACACAACTGGAAACTCTCGCCATTGACTCAAAACTGTCCTTTGCTCCCTAGATTGAATATGTATCCAAATCCTGAACGTGCACATATCTCATATAAGACACCCTGTAAAACTTTAACTCCTGTACTATTCCTCTCCGGCATGCTTTATTGCAATAGTCTCCTTATTGGTCTTCCCCTACAATCTATATTGAATGCAGTGACTGGACTGGTTTTCCTTGCTAAACATTCTGCTCAGCAGTGTCTCGGCCTACACTGATTGCTGGCTGTATTTTACCCAACTGAGTATAAAATGAAATGGGATGTAGTTATGTGACCAGTGATCAGGAGACCGCCGGTCACAATACCGACCCCTACATCCCGCCTGCTTGAAAATTCAGTCAGTCAGCATGCCGGCTAGCAGGGACTACTCCCACTCGTGGGTGTCCATAACACCCATAGAATGGTAATAGAACCTGTGGCGAGTGCAAATGGCTTTGTTGCGCTAATACCCCCCCAGCTCCAGCATTCTGCATCCGGGATCCCGGCTGTGTGACAGGATCCCGGCCGTTGGTAACGCAGCCCTAACCCAATGAAATGGCTTACATATAATGCTATCGGCAATATTACACCAACATGAATCTCTTCGCTTATCTCATTACATGAACCCTCTGCTCTGCGTCTCTCATCCACATTCCATGCCTGTTTACATTCACGGCTGCAGCACTTTTTTCAGACTGCACCCACTCTGTCTAATGCCCTCTCTCGCACAAGACTTCTAGTTTCCAGCCTTCAAGCACGCCTCACTATTCACCTCTTCAGACAAGCTTATCACGTTCCGGAACCATCTACATACAGTAACCTCTATAAGCTATTGCACCATTTACCTCCCCAGTTCACATTGCTGTGTGATGGGCTCATACAGCCCATTAAGTAGATTTGCAATCTGACTGGACAATTGGCAGTATGCAGCATTTTTGCTCCTATATCAAATGCCTATTTCCCTATAGATTGTAAGCTTACGACCAGGGCCCTCTTACCTGTTATTACAGTCGTGGTTTATTATTGTTTTGTTCCCAATTGTAAAGTGGAATACGCTGGCGCTATATAAAGAAATGTTAACAATAATTGCCAAACTCTCATGGAGCATGCTTGTCGTCCAACAAAGGGGCTGATTCAGAAATGGACGCAGTCGCATGTCTGTACACAGCGGCCATGTCCATTTGGTCTAAACACGCGCAGGCCAAAGGAAGGATGTTGCCTCAAGATGATTGGCTGTGGGAGGGGGGGGGGACGCTGCGTTTTGCGGGTGTGATGGGCCAAATGGGCATGTCGGGAGTGTTTTCGTGCGGCTGTGTGACTCACGCACAGACGCACTGATTAAAAAAGTGACGGCGGGCCGTCTGACAGCGCATCTAGGGGTCAACCTTAATTCGGTGTGGCGGTGCCACACACATGCTGGGCTGCCTTGCCCTGTGCTGGGTGGTCCCGAGCATGTGAGGAGATGGACGCAGATCTTGCTGCGTTTGTAACGATCTGTATAACCCCCAAAGTGCCTTCTCTTGATCAGGGGCCATATTAATATTTTTATTTAGTAGACAGAGGTACTGATTATATTTCCTGGGTTTCCTGATTTGCAGTTTCCGGGATAGATGACTTATAGCCCATCAGACCATAGGAATGCTTCCAATAGCTTTTACAGAGTAGAGCGTACGTACCTCTTCACTTTTAGTAGTTGTAATAGTAGTAGATTATTAATTATAATATGGAACAGGGCTCTGTGACTGAGGCGCTTTAGGTAAGCTGGGTACCACAAACTTGTCACTAAATGGTGACATGAGTCTGTAGGATGCACCTCCTATACTAAGCTACGTTCATACATCCAGTTCATTGTACTGGTTGTCACAAATACATGCCATTTACTTTTAGACGTAGGGGGCTATTCAGTTGTTTGTAGCTCTAAACTACACAAGAGCTATTCAATTATTTGTATGACTAGTCCCAAAGCTCTTCTTTAAAGTGGTGCTTTGGTGCTGGTCACTTGTGCCAGGCACACTAATTGTAGCACTTGCCACGGGGGAAGCCACTTAGCATGACTAATCCTGTGCATTCTTAGAGAGAGAGGGCCTGGTCGCACAAACATTTGCAGTTTACTATGGACCTAGGGGAGCTTCAAACAATTGAATCTCCCCCTTATAGTCTAAGGTCCGTTGTTTGTTTGTTTTGGGGGTGTTTTTTTTTTAACGTTACTTTAGCTATGTTGATGGAATTAGAAATCTAGTCATTAATCTGTATATACATTTTGATGCTGTAGAATCTCAAGTACTCTGTAGATCAGGCATCAGTAGGATATCTCATTAATAATACCCCTTTCACACGGCACAAATAACCCGGTATCAACCCGACATATTGCCGGGTCAACACAGTAATTCAACCAGGGAATAAAGCAGTGTTATTCTCGGGTTGAACACCGGGTCAGTGGCAGTGTGAACGGAAGCGCGGGTCGATGCGACCCAGGACCTGTTCACTACAATAGGAAGAGACGGCGTAGAGATGAGCTCATCTCCCAGCGCCGCACCCCACCGCTATGGCAACCGACCTGGCAAATTGCCGGGACGGTATGCTTGCTGTTAGGGTCCAATGCTGGAACCCACTCGGGAAGGACCCGTTTCCAATTCCCAGGTGAGATTCGGCATTGGCGGTGTGAAAGGGGTATAAGCTTTGTATCCGTTTCCAGCCTGAGGAAGAGTTAGGGTGAGAATTGAATCTACAGAACTGCCATGAGACCATTGTTTTCTGGATATATCATACAGTTAGAGCAAGAAAAGAGCATGCCGTTTTAAAAGCTGGGCCCAGATTGGCCAATACTATAGGATAGCGTTACGTACAGTGTAGCTCCTCTTTAACTTAAGTTTATAAAGAAGTTGTTCGTTATGAAGCAGGTAACTCTTCTGTAAGGCTTTGCAGGTTATCCCCCATATGACTGAAATACTTTTGTTCATGCTGATTGGTAAATTGAAAACAAATGGACAGATACGGATGTCAACCACCTGTGTTAATAAACAATCCACCTGTAATGCTGTTGAAGGTCTGACCATCTGCACGTCAGAGTATTAGCGTTCTAGGTTTGTGATCTCCAACATCAGTTAGTTGAGGACCATCACACAAAGCATTGGTGGGCATCTTTAAGAATGCTCCAAGCAACTGAAAATGGTACAATTACTCTAAAGGCGGAGTTCAGATGTTTTTGCAGGTCCCACCACCCACGCGCGCCCGCCGGCAGTTATTCAAATGTTTGTGCCGGCAGGCACGAGTCCTTCATTTCAGCTTACCATCCCCGGGGGTGGCGAATTGAAATGGCCAAAAAGTGACCCATTTGGGTGTCCAAATGGGACTTATTTTTTGTGTCGCGCCCATTCGTTTAATCTGGGTTTGCCGCTTTACGCAGCTAAATCCGACTGATATGGGTGCGATCAGCGCAAAAAACGAGGGATCAATTAAATATTGCCCCGCAATTTAATTCCCCCCCCCCTAAATGTTTGAGATCTTGCTTTATTACTAAACTGCATATATATCCATTGACTTATCAGTCACTATGCTCATAGACTTGCTCCAGTTTGTAATCAGCCCTCCATGAAATACAATCTTTATGGTGGTCATGGCACTCTGCTGTTGAGCTTGGAGAGTCAGTGAAGTGAAATATAACCGGTTTTAAATTAATCTAGTTAGAAATGCAGAGCTGATCAAACATGTTCTGAAGCGGTAAGTGCTGGCCATAGGAAGAGGTGCTGAAATCCACATGTCATGTGAGGAACACCTGTGAAAGTGCCCGTATTCCTCTCACTTTTCTTCTTTATTATTGCTCATTATGCTGCCTGCCCAGTGAGCTATCACTTCTCATTAGGAACACTTACAACTAACGGAGGGGAAAATCACTTTGAGACTCCTCATGTTAATGTCTTGGCTGTGAAATTCTTTATCCCCAATTATGATTGCTGACTAGACGATGACCCCTGCCAACTTTCTCGTAATCTTGTCTAACTAAGAACAAGATATTCTGCTATTGAGAGCTTAGAAAAGTTATCTTAAAGACTTTTAGTGATTATCTGCAAGTAATGTTTCCTGAAGTAGTTACTTACACTTTCCCCATTCATCATTCAGATTCCTTTCTTCCCTTTGTCAGTTTGTCTTTTTGCTATCATGTTGCTTTGTAGCTCTATCCAGTTATTCTTCTCTGTATTACTGCAATATTTTCTTTTATTTGCCATATTTTCTGCTAGTATTCTCATAAGAAGTATTATAAATTCTTATCACCTAATCTCATGCAAATACTTTCCCAATTTGTTTCTCTAACGTCCTAGTGGATGCTGGGAACTCCGTAAGGACCATGGGGAATAGCGGGCTCCGAAGGAGGCTGGGCACTCTAGAAAGATCTTAGACTACCTGGTGTGCACTGGCTCCTCCCACTATGACCCTCCTCCAAGCCTCAGTTAGATTTCGTGCCCGGCCGAGGTTGGATGCACACTAGGGGCTCTCCTGAGCTCTTAGAAAGTTATAGTCTTAGAATTTGTTCTTTTCAGTGAGACCTGCTGGCAACAGGCTCACTGCAGCGAGGGACTAAGGGGAGAAGAAGCGAACTCGCCTGCTTGCAGCCGGATTGGGCTTCTTAGGCTACTGGACACCATTAGCTCCAGAGGGATCGACCGCAGGCCCAGCCTTGATGTTCGGTCCCGGAGCCGCGCCGCCGTCCCCCTTACAGAGCCAGAAGCAAGAAGATGGTCCGGAAAATCGGCGGCATGAAGACTCAGTCTTCACCAAGGTAGCGCACAGCACTGCAGCTGTGCGCCATTGCTCCTCTCACACACTTCATACTCCGGTCACTGAGGGTGCAGGGCGCTGGGGGGGGGGCGCCCTGAGGCAGCAATAAAAACACCTTGGCTGGCAAAAATACCTCAATATATAGCCCCAGGGGCTATATATGAGGTAAATACCCCTGCCAGAAGTCCATAAAAAACGGGAGAATAGGCCGCGAAAAAGGGGCGGAGCCTATCTCCTCAGCACACTGGCGCCATTTTCCCTCACAGCTCCGTTGGAGGGAAGCTCCCTGGCTCTCCCCTGCAGTCTACAAGGGTTAAAAAAAGAGAGAGGGGGCACTAAATTTAGGCGCAGTATACATTATATATATAGATATAAAGCTATAGGGGACATAACTCAGTTAGTCCCTGCAGTATATAGCGCTCTGGTGTGTGCTGGCATACTCTCACTCTGTCCCCCCAAAGGGCTTTTGTGGGTCCTGTCCTCGTTTAGAGCATTCCCTGTGTGTCTGCGGTGTGTCGGTACGGCTGTGTCGACATGTTGAATGAGGAGGCTTATATGGTGACGGAACAGAGGCCGATATATGTGATGTCGCCCCCTGTGGGGCCGACACCAGAGTGGATAGAGAGGTAAAAGGTATTAACCGACAGTGTCAACTCCTTACATAAAAGGGTGGATGACGTAACAGTTGTGGGACAGCCGGCTTCGCAGCCCGCGCCTGCCCAGGCGTCTCAAAGGCCATCAGGGGCTCAAAAACGCCCGCTCTCTCAGATGGCAGACACAGATGTCGACACGGAGTCTGACTCCAGTGTCGACAAGGTGGAGACATATACACAATCCAATCCGGGACTTGATCCCGGCAATAAAAAATGTGTTATACATTTCTGACTTTAACCTCTATAAATGGGTTTTAGGTTTGGGGAGAAAAAACAGGCAGTGTTTTGTTCCCCCATCAGATGAATAAATTAAGTGTGTGAAAAGCGTGGGTTCCCCCGTTAAGAAACTGGTAATTTATAAAAAAGTTACTGATGGCGTACCCTTTCCCGCCAGGAGGATAAGTTACGCTGGGAGATATCCCCTAGGGTGGATAAGGCGCTCACACGTTTGTCAAAAAAGGTGGCACTGCCGTCTTAGGATACGGCCACTTTAATAGGTACCTGTTGATAAAAAACAGGAGGCTATCCTGAAGTCTGTATTTACACACTCAGGTACTAGACTGAGACCTGCAGATAGTGCTGCTGCAGCGTGGTTGGTGACCCTGTCAAACAGGGATAATAGTTGGCAAACATAAAAACATATTAAAGACGTTGTCTTATATATGGGGGATGCACAGAGGGATATTTTGCCGGCTGGCATCCAAAATAAATGTAATGTCCATTCTGTCAGGAGGGTATTAGAGACCTGTCACTGGACAGGTGATGCTGACTTAAAAAGCGCATAGAGAGCCTTATAAGGGTGAGAAATTATTTGGGGATGGTCTCTGGGACCTCGTATCCACAGCAACTGCTGGGAAGAAATAATTTTACCTCAGGTTTCCTCACAGAAAAAGGTACAGTCCTTTCGGCTTCAGAAAAGCAAACGGGTCAAATGGCGCTTCCTTTCTGTACAGAGACAAGGGTAGAGGGAAAAAGCTGCACCAGTCAGCCTGTTCCCAGAATCAAGATTCTTCCCCCGCCTCCTGTGAGTACACACCATGACGCGGGTGCTCCACAGGTGTAGCCAGGTACGGTGGGGGGCCGCCTCAAAAATTTCAGCAATTAGTGGGCTCGCTCACAGGTGGATCCCTGTTTCTTCCAAGTAGTATTTCAGGGGTACAAGCTGGAATTAGAGATGTCTCCCCCCAGCCATTTCCTAAAATATGCCTTGCTGACAACTCCCTCAGGCAGGGAGGCTGTGCTAGAGGCAATTAATAAGCGGTATTCCCAGCAGGTAATACTCAAGGTGCCCCTACTTCAACAAGGACGGGGTTACTATTCCACACGGGTTGGGGTACCGAAACCGCATGGTTCGGTGTGACCCATTTTATATTTAAAATCCTTGAACATAAAAAAATTCAAGTTCAAGATGGAATCGCTCAGGGCGGTTATTGCAAGCCTGGACGAGGGGGATTACATGGTATCCCGGGACATCAAGGATGCTTACCTGCATGTCCCCATTTACCATCCTCGCCAGGAGTACCTCAGATTTGTGGTACAGGATTACCATTACCAAGTCCAGACACTGCCGTTTGGACTGTACATGGCACCGAGGGTGTTTTATCAAGGTAATGGCCGAAATGATGATACTCCTTCAAAAAAAAAAAGGGAGTTGTAATTATCCCGTAATTGGACAATCTCGTTATAAGGGCGAGGTCCAAGGAGCAGTTGGTAGTCGGGGTAGCACTATTTTGGAAAGTGCTACAACAGCATAGGTGGATTCTAAACAGTCCAAAGTCACAGCTGGTTCCTATGACACGTCTACTGTTCCTGGGGATGGTTCTGGACATAAACCAGAAATAGTGTTTCTCCCGGAGGAGAAAGCCAAGGAGTTGTCATCTCTAGTCAGAGACCTCCTGAAACCAAAATAGGTAGCGGTGCATCATTGCACGCGAGTCCTGGGAAAAATGGTAGCTTCTTACGAAGCAATCCCATTAGGCAGGTTCCATACAAGAACTTTTCAGAGGGACCTGTTGGACAAGTGGTCCGGATCGCATCTTCCGATGCATAGGCTGATAACCCTGTCTCCAAGGACCAGGGTATCTCTACTGTGGTGGCTGCAGAGTGCCCATCTTCAAGAGGGCCGCAGGTTCGGCATACAGGACTAGGTCCTAGTGACCATGGATTCCAGCCTTTGAGGCTGGGGGGCAGTCGCATAGGGAAGAAACTTCCAGGGACTTTGGTCAAGTCAGGTTATTTCCCTACACATAAATATTCTGGATCTGAGGGCCATTTACAATGCCCTGAGGCCAGCAAGGCCTCTGCTTCAAAACTAGCCGGTACTGATCCAATCAGACAACATCACGGCAGTCGCCCATGTAATCAACAGGGCGGCACAAAAAGCAGGATGGCGATGGCAGAAGCCACAAGGATTCTCCGATAGGCGGAAAATCATGTGTTAGCACTGTCAGCAGTGTTCATTCCCGGAGTGGACAACTGGGAAGCAGATCTTCTCAACAGACACGACCTCCACCCGGGAGAATGGGGACTTCCTCCAGAAGTCTTCCAATAGGATTGTACACCATTGGAAAAGGCCACAGGTGGACATGATGGCGTCCCGCCTTAACAAAAAGCTATAAAAGATATTGCTCCAGGTCAAGGGACCCTCAGGCGATAGCTATGGACGCTCTGGTAACACCGTGGGTGTACCAGTCGGTTTAGGTGTTCTCCCCTCTGCCTCTCATACCAAAGGTACTGAGAATAATAAGAAGGCGAGGAGTAAGAACGATACTCGTGGATGGCCAAGAAGAGCTTGGTGCCCAGAACTTCAAGAATTTATATCAGAGGACCAATGGCCTCTGCCACTCAGTCAGGACCTGCGGCAGCAGGGGCCCTGTCTGTTCCAAGACTTACCGCGGCTGCGTTTGACGGCATGGCGGTTGAACGCCGGATCCTGAAGGAAAAGGGTATTCCGGAGGAAGTAATTCCTACGCTTACTAAAGCCAGGAAAGAGGTTACAGCAACTCATTATCACCGCATATGGCGAAAATATGTTGCATGGTGTGAGGCCGAAAGGGCCCCAACAGAGGAATTTCAACTAGGTCGATTTCTGCATTTCCTGCAAGCAGGAGTGACTATGGGCCTTAAATTGGGTTCCATTAAGATACAGATCTCGGCTCTGTCGATTTTCTTTCAAAAAAGAACTAGCTTCAGTACCTGAAGTTCAGACATTTATAAAAGGAGTGCTGCATAGTCAGCCCCCGTTTGTGCCTCCTGTGGCACCTTGGGATCTCAACGTGGTGTTGAGTTTTCTTAAAATCACTTTGGTTTGAACCACTAAAAACCGTGGATCTGAAATATCTCACATGGAAGGTGGTTATGTTATTGGCCTTGGCTTCTGCCAGGCGAGTATCAGAATTGGCGGCTTTGTCTTGTAAAAGCCCTTATTTGATTTTCCATATGGATAGGGCAGAATTGAGGACTCGTCCCCAGTTTCTCCCTAAGGTGGTGTCAGCGTTTCACCTGAACCAGCCTATTGTGGTGCCTGCGGCTACTAAGGATTTGGAGGACTCCAAGTTGCTAGACGTTGTCAGGGCCCTGAAAATATATGTTTCCAGGACGGCTGGAGTCAGAAAATCTGACTCGCTGTTTATCCTATATGCACCCAACAAGCTGGGTGCTCCTGCTTCTAAGCAGACTATTGCTCGTTGGATTTGTAGTACAATTCAGCTTGCACATACTGTGGCAGGCCTGCCACAGCCAAAATCTGTCAATGCCCATTCCACAAGGAAGGTGGGCTCATCTTGGGCGGCTGCCCGAGGGGTCTCGGCTTTACAACTTTGCCGAGCAGCTACTTGGTCAGGGGCAAACACGTTTGCAAAATTCTACAAATTTGATACCCTGGCTGAGGAGGACCTGGAGTTCTCTCATTCGGTGCTGCAGAGTCATCCGCACTCTCCCGCCCGTTTGGGAGCTTTGGTATAATCCCCATGGTCCTTACGGAGTTCCCAGCATCCACTAGGACGTTAGAGAAAATAAGAATTTACTCACCGGTAATTCTGTTTCTCGTAGTCCGTAGTGGATGCTGGGCGCCCATCCCAAGTGCGGTTTATCTGCATTACTTGTACATAGTTATTGTTAACTAAATCGGGTTATTGTTGAGCCATCTGTTGAGAGGCTCTATTGTTTCATACTGTTAACTGTGTTTCATATCACGAGTTGTACGGTGTGATTGGTGTGGCTGGTATGAGTCTTACCCGGGATTCAAAATCCTTCCTTATTGTGTACGCTCGTCCGGGCACAGTACCTAACTGAGGCTTGGAGGAGGGTCATAGTGGGAGGAGCCAGTGCACACCAGGTAGTCTAAGATCTTTCTAGAGTGCCCAGCCTCCTTCGGAGCCCGCTATTCCCCATGGTCCTTACGGAGTTCCCAGCATCCACTACGGACTACGAGAAACAGAATTACCGGTGAGTAAATTCTTATTTTTTTTGTCCCATGTTCTGTATTTATAATAAGCTGGGCTGGACAATTTCCAGGAGCCGCGCAGTTAATGCTGCTGGCAGTTTTATTTTCCCCTTGATGTAGAGGGATGTATGCCTTCCAGTGTTCTTAACCGTTTTTGCTGGCTTTTCACATGTAAATATATCTAACCTATGTCTTGTGCCTTGTCTTGTTCCATGTTTTTATAACAAGAATGCTCTTCTAATTACATCCGTTCATTTATTTCTCATACGTTCTAAAGGATGCTGGGGATGCTTCAAGAACCATGGGGTATAGACGAGATCTGCAGGAGACATGGGCACACTTTAAGACTTTGAATGGGTGTGAACTGGCTCCTCCCTCTATGCCCCTCCCCCAGACTCCAGTTAGATTCTGTGCCCAGTGAGACTGGATGCACACTGAGGAGCTCTCCAGAGTTTCTCAGAAAAATACTTTTTTTAGGTTATTATTTTCAGGCAGACCTGCTGGCAACAGGCTCCCTGCATCGTGGGAGTGAGGGGAGAGGAGCAGACCTACTTCTCTGAGTTCAAGGGCTCTGCTTCTTAGGCTACGGGACACCATTAGCTCCAGAGGGTTCGATCACTTGGTGCGCCTAGCTGCTTGTTCTCGGGACCGCGCCATCACCCCCCTCACAGAGCCAGAAGACCGAAGCCGGGTGAGTATGAGAAGATCAGAAGACTTCAGTGACGGCAGAAGATGGCGTTTGAGGTACCGCGCAGCGGGCGTACTGCGCGCCATGCTCCCACACATAACACGGCACTGCAGGGTGCAGGGGGGGGGGGTGCCCTGGGCAGCATGAAAACCTCAAACAGCACTGACTTATGTAAAAAAACAGTGCCTAGGCCAGTGGTTCCCAAACTGTGTGCCGTGGCTCCCTGGGGTGCCTCGGGACACTTGCAGGGGTGCCTTGGATTGGTGGTCCAGGACCAATTCAAATTATTTATGGTCAATATAATAGGCAAAACTAGTGCTGGTGGCTGCCAGTCATAAAATATGGGAACAAACAGAAGCAAATCTTGTCCCTCACCACGCAATTAAGCCTAAGGATGACATATAAATACAATTTACTTAATTGAATATTTCTTTCTAAATTTCTCAATAAGAAATGTTTGGCCTAGGGGTGCCGAGAAAAAAATTCTGATACTCTAGGGCGCTGTGATTAAAAAAAGTTTGGAAACCACTGGCCTAGGCACTAGTTAAGGGACCCCCATTTTCTCTTCATAGAAGCTGCAGAGAAGCTGGCCCTGACCTCCACACTGCTGTACAAGTAACAGGGTGCAAAACGGGGGGGGGGGGGGGGGGGACAAGTGATTTGGTGCAAATTGAGATATATAAAAAGCGCTAACAGGTCTGGGCAGTCTTTTTACTCGCTCCAGTACCGGGGCAGGTGCTGGGTTGTGAGCTGGCAGAACTCCCTCTGTGTCTCTTACAGGCTTTGTTGTGGGTCTGTCTCCTATAGCCCCAGTGTGGTTGTGGGTGTCGGTACGTGTGTGTCGACATGTCTGAGGCTGAGTGCTCTTCCCAGGAGGAGGCTGGAGTGGGGACAGAAAATACTGTGAGGGTGACCGTGTCGGCACCGCCGACGGATGATTGGGTAAATATGTTGAGTGTTTTAAATGCAAATGTGACTCGGTTGACTAAGAGATTTGATAAATCTGAGTCTAAAAACCAGACATGGAGGAAATCCATGGAGGATGCTTTGTTACAAGCCCAGACCCCTTCGGGGTCACAGAAACGTGCATTTACCCAGATAGCTGATACAGATACCGACACGGACTCTGATTCCAGTGTCGACTATAGTGATGCCAGATTAAATCCAAAACTGGCTAAGAGTATTCAGTACATGATTGTGGCGATAAAAGAAGTGTTGCATGTAACAGAGGACCCTGCTGTTCCTGATACAAGGGTCTGTATGTTTAAAGGAAAGAAACCTGAGGTAACGTTTCCTCCCTCTCATGAATTGAACGCGCTTTTTGAAAAGGCTTGGGAAAATCCTGACAAGAAGATACAGGTTCCCAAAAGAATTCCAGTGACATATCCGTTTCCATTTGGAGGCAGGGAAAGGTGGGAGTCAACCCCCACGGTAGACAAAGCTTTATCGCGTCTATCCAAAAAGGTGGCGCTTCCGTCTGCGGACACGGCAGCCCTAAAGGATCCTGCGGATCGTAAGCAGGAAAATACACTGAAATCCATTTACAGGGTCGCTACTCAGGCCTGCCGTGGCTTCGGCATGGGTGAGTAGCGCTATTGAAAAGTGGGCAGATAACTTGTCCTCTGAGGTAGATACTCTAGACAGAGATAGCATGCTTTTGACTCTGGGTCATATCAGGGACGCTGCAGCATATTTAAAAGAAGCTGCAAGGGATATTGGCCTTTTTGGATCAAAGGCCAATGCCATGGCAGTCTCAGCAAGGAGAGCATTGTGGATTCATCAATGGAATGCTGACGCTGACTCTAAGAAGGCGATGGAGTCTCTACCGTTTAACGGTAGAGTCTTGTTTGGTGACGGCCTCACTGACCTGGTGTCTACGGCTACCGCGGGTAAGTCTTCATTTTTACCTTATGTTCCTGCACAGCAGAAGAAAACGCCTCTCTATCAGATGCAGTCCTTTCGGCCCAATAAATTAAAAAAAGGACGAGGGTTCTCCTTCCTTGCTGCAAGGGGAAGAGGAAGGGGAAAAAGGTCACAGGCTGTGGCAAGTTCCCAAGAGCAGAGGTCCTCCCCGGCTTCCACCAAATCCACCGCATGACGCTGGGGCTCCTCTGCGGGAGTCCGCACCGGTGGGGGCACGTCTCCAACTCTTCAGTCAGGTCTGGGTGCACTCGGACCTGGATCCTTGGATAGTAGAAATAGTAACCCAAGGATACAGGTTGGAGTTTCAAGACGCGCCCCCTCACCGATTTTTCAAATCTGCCTTGCCAGCTTCTCGTCTAGAAAGGGAGGTAGTAAGCGCTGCGATACTAAAGTTGTGTCAAAATCAAGTAATTGTCACAGTGCCCCTGTCACCACAGGGGGAAGGCTTTTATTCGAGCCTGTTCGTGGTCCCGAAGCTGGATGGCTCAGTCAGACCGATTCTGAACCTAAAATCCCTCAATTTATTTAAAAATAAAATAAAATTCAAGATGGAATCTCTCCGAGCAGTGATCTCCAGTCTGGAGGAGGTGTCGGTAGACATAAAGGATGCCTACTTACATGTCCCCATATATCCTCCACATCAGGCTTACCTGAGATTTGCTGTTCAGGATTGTCATTACCAATTTCAGACATTGCCGTTTGGTCTGTCCACGGCTCCGAGGATTTTCACCAAGGTTATGGCGGAAATGATGGTTCTCCTGCGCAATTAGGGAATCACAATTATCCCGTACTTGGACAGTCTCCTCATAAAGGCGAGATCCAAGGAGCAATTGCTGAAAAATGTTGCCCTTTCACTGGCGATTCTCCAACAACATGGTTGGCTCCTAAATTTGCCAAAATCACAGTTGGATCCGACAACACGGCTGTCGTTCCTGGGTATGATTCTGGATACAGAATTGCAGAGAGTTTTTCTTCCAGCGGAAAAAGCTCTGGAAATACAGAACATGGTAAAACAGATTCTGAAATCAGCAAAGGTGTCAGTTCTTCAATGCACTCGGTTGCTTGGGAAGATGGTGGCGGCCTACGAGGCCATTCCGTATGGCAGGTTCCATGCCAGGGTGTTTCAATGGGACCTGTTGGACCAGTGGTCCGGGTCTCACCTGGACATGCACCGTAAAATATTTCTATCTCCCAGGACCAGAATCTCCTTTCTGTGGTGGCTGCACAGTTCCCACCTTCTGGAGGGACGCAGGTTTGGGATTCAGGATTGGATCCTGGTGACCACAGATGCAAGCCTCAGAGGCTGGGGAGCAGTCACACAGGGAAGAAACTTTCAGGGAAAGTGGTCAAGCCAGGAAGCTTGTCTACACATAAACATTCTGGAATTAAGGGCCATTTACAACGGCATCCTGCAAGCAGAACATCTTCTTCGAGGTCTGCCTGTCTTGATTCAGTCAGACAACGTGACAGCAGTGGTGTACATAAACCGCCAGGGTGGAACAAGGAGCAGAGCGGCGATGGCCGAGGCCACGAAGATTCTTCGCTGGGCGGAAAGACATGCCAGCGCTCTGTCAGCTGTTTTCATTCCGGGAGTGGACAACTGGGAAGCAGACTTCGTCAGCAGACACGATCTCCATCCAGGCGAGTGGGGTCTTCATCGAGAGGTCTTTGCAGAAGTGACAAGTCGTTTGGGAGTTCCTCAAGTAGACATGATGGCGTCCCGCCTCAACAAGAAACTTCAGAGATATTGTTCCAGGTCAAGGGACCCTCAAGCGATAGTGGTGGACGCTCTAGTGACACCGTGGGTGTTTCCGTCGGTATATGTGTTCCCTCCACTTCCATTCATTCCAAAGGTGATAAAAATTATAAGAAGAACAAGGGTTCAGGCGATACTCATTGTTCCGGATTGGCCAAGAAGGGCCTGGTATCCAGATCTTCAGGAGTTGCTCATAGAAGATCCCTGGCCTCTTCCGGAGGACCTGTTGCAACAGGGGCCGTGCGTGTATCAGGACTTATGACGGCGTGGCGGTTGAACGCCAAATCCTAGCCCGAAAGGGTATTCCCAGTGAAGTCATTCCCACACTTCTTCAGGCTAGAAAAGAAGTAACGGCAAAGCATTACCACCGTATTTGGAGAAAATATGTGTCTTGGTGTGAATCCAAGAAGGCTCCTACGGAAGAATTTCACCTGGGGCGTTTGCTCCATTTTCTACAAGCAGGTGTGGATGTGGGCCTAAAGTTAGGCTCTATTAAAGTACAGATTTGGGCCTTGCCGATCTTTTTTCAGAAAGAATTGGCCTCCCTTCCAGAAGTTCAGACCTTCGTGAAAGGTGTGCTACACATCCAACCTCCATTTGTGCCTCCTGTGGCACCGTGGGATCTTAATGTGGTGGTGCAGTTCCTGCAATCGCATTGGTTTGAACCTTTGCGCAAGGTTGAGTTAAAAGTCCTTACTTGGAAAGTAGTCATGTTGTTGGCCTTGGCGTCCGCAAGGCGAGTATCTGAGTTGGCGGCTTTGTCTCACAAAAGCCCCTATTTAATTTTCCATGTAAATGATTCAGCAGGCTCATCCCCAGCATCCTCTAGGACATATGAGAAAATAGGATTTTAATACCTACCGGTAAATCCTTTTCTCTTAGTCCGTAGAGGATGCTGGGCGCCCGTCCCAGTGCGGGCTGTAGCTGCAGTTTGGTTATAAATTACGCTCATGTTGTGTTGAGTTCAGTCAATCTGTGACTGTTGTTGGTCATGCCGTTGCATACGTTGTTTGTTGAATGCCATGTTGTACGGCGTGTTGTAGGTGTGAGCTGGTATGTATCTCACCTTTAGTTTAAAATTATTAAATAAATCCTTTTCCTAAAAATGTCCGTCTCCCTGGGCACAGTTCCTATAACTGGAGTCTTGGGGAGGGGCATAGAGGGAGGAGCCAGTTCACACCCATTCAGAGTCTTATAGTGTGCCCATGTCTCCTGCGGATTTCGTCTATACCCCATGGTTCTTGAAGCATCCCTAGCATCCTCTACGGACTAAGAGAAAAGGATTTACCGGTAGGTATTAAAATCCTATTTTCAGATATATAGATGTGTCCTTGCTGCTGTCACGCTAAGCAGCCCTTGAAGTCTCTCTGTGGCGGGATTTGGCAGCTCTGAGCATCTTATTTTGCATTTTTTTTTCCGCAAAAATGCGTCTTAGATGCAAAGTAATGTAATAGGACTCACAAGCCGCTTCTGCTGAAATGCCGTGTGTAATCGCGGCTCTATCTACATCCGAAATGCCAAGTTAGTGTTTTCCATGAAAACACTGGAGCATAGCATTTTGTATGCAAATACAGTCACACACAAACACACACACACACACACACACACACACACACACACACACACACACACACACACACACACAATATAGGCATGCCACATATCATTTTAACCAGCAAAAGCTTGTGCGTCCTATTACATTATTTTGCATATAAGATGCATTTTCGCAGAACAAAATGCAAAAAAGACGCTCTGCATTATCAAGTCACACGGCACTCGCACGTTAAGGAGCAAAGATGTAAGAGGACACATCTGTAACGCTTATGTATAGAAGGGTTTTGAGGAACTACAATAGAACTGATTTTAATTAGATTGTATTAACTTCCTGCTTATCTCTACAGATACGCTATCAACCCTGAAAATATTATCTTGTATGGTCAGAGCATTGGCACGGTTCCCACGGTAGACCTAGCATCACGCTATGAATGTGCAGCTGTCATTCTACACTCCCCTCTCATGTCTGGCCTGAGGGTTGCCTTTCCTGACACAAGGAAGACCTACTGTTTTGATGCCTTTCCCAGGTAAGGTAATGTGTTTTTTATTGGCGTGCATAAAGTATGCTTTATTAGACGAGCACCTGCTGTGCTTTTTCCATTCTGTTTGTATATCTTCAAACTAGTAAAATGGAACTGGACTATGCTGGGCATCTATTTAGACGTTGCCCATAAGTTAAAGTCCGTAGTATAAATGCTGACGATCACAACGGATTCAAAGTGCATGAATCTGCAGACCAAGATGGCGGGGTATTGGGTGGATTGAGGGCATGACATTTCATTTTGCAAGATGTAAAGAGCTGGATGGCATATATGCAGGGGCTTTACTTGCTTTAAGGGAGGGTACGAAGTTTTCCCCTCACTGAGTTGTCTGCCACCTCATGGGTCCAAGAGCTCAAACCTCGTACCAGCAATGAAAATTGGATGCATTTTGCATCTTCCTGTTGCATTCTGCAGGAAAGCACATTTCTTGGGGCACTTTGACTCATGTAGTAAAGATCAGAGAGCCCCAGTGTGCCCTCGCCCATGATTAACTTAACAAGGAAATGGTCCTAAACAGAGCAGGATTTCATGAGAACAACAGAGAAGATGTGGTCTGGAAGTGGCAGGTGCTTGGCTTTGTGATTTTCAAAAATATATTATTTCCACTTTGCCTCTTTTCAGGTATCTACACTTATTTGCAGAACTAGGCACAGAATACTTTTACTGGGGTGTTCACAAAGATTGTGAGGAGGGCACGCAATTCTAAATGCACATTAAAAGCATTGCAGGTGTGCATACTTTGTCCTTCAGAAATGACCCTTAAGGTGTGTACACACAGTGAGATCCTTGCTATGCCCGATTTTGACTGATTTCCCTTGAACTCCCCCAGAGCTCAGATAGCACAGATAGTCAAAATCTGTACTATCTGTACTTTCGATTTTGTCTATGTACTATTTTGACTAAATGTCAATTGTGACTATACTTTGTACTAGATATTACACCAGATAGTCAAGATTGACTTGCCTGCACAGTCTATCTAGCCTTGCGATACCGACCCTGCGGGAGCGCGCATCGTGATCGAATCGGTATCGCAAGCTGTCGAACACCTTGAGATGTGCACCAACTTTCCTTAAGATTTTGACTATATAGTCATAATCTTAGATTTATCTCACCATGTGTACACACCTTAAGTTCTTCCTATTCTAAAATTTTCTGGGCTTTTTTAAAGGGGCAATAACTTACAAGGCAAAACCATGCCTTGTAAGTGATTGCCCCTTTAAAAAAAAGTCCAAGTTCAACTGGCATTACATCCGGCCCATAGTTTTAATTCCGGAGTTTGGTTCATATATAGTTGATACCATATAAACTTTTTCTAGACACAGAAGTTCTCCTTCCACTAAAAAAAAAAATATATCATTTCTTTTCCTGAGCTTTGGACACTTTGTTGGGATTCATTTAAGAAAATGTTGCAGCCGTGGGGAACTGTCCACGTACTGTGCTGTTTAAATATTGGCTTCCCCAGAAATGGGAAGCAGAGTTGGCCAAGGGAACGTTTCCAGTTTTTACTAAATGCTAATTTTGTTTAGCTGGAGCAAATGAGACTAATGGAAGAAATGTCTGTATTTGGTAACTTAGAATACTGTGATTTCTAGAATTTCTTTAACCATTTTCTGAGGAGATAAGTTCCAGCACAATAGCTTGGCTTTTTATTCAGATTATAGCGTTTCGGGATCTTCCTAACTGAACCTTTGTTTCCAGAGCTTACTGTTACCCTGTTTCACCTGCCAGGCTCCCAACAACCTGCAACAACTGCTTTTGCTACCGAATGCATTTGCGGTCTGCATGTTGGGCCTAATTCTGAGTTGATCGCAGCATCAAGTTTGTTAGCAATTGGGCAAAACCATGAGCACTGCAGGGGGGACAGATATAACATGTGCAGAGAGAGTTAGATTTGGGTGGGGTGTATTCAAACTGAAATCTAAATTGCAGTGTGAAAATAAAGCAGCCAGTATTTACCCTGCACAGAAACAAAATAACTCACCCAAATCTAACTCTCTCTGGACATGTTATATCTGTCCCCCCTGCAGTGCACATGGTTTTGCCCAATTGCTAACAAACTTGATGCTGCGATCAACTCAGAATTAAGGCCCGTACACACTGGTCGATATATCGGCCGTTCTCTTGAACGGCCGATATATCGCGGGACCGTCGGCCAGTGTGTACGGCCGATACGTCTGTGAACTCCGTCGTTCACAGACATATATCACGTCGGCCGCGCAGCACAGCCGACGGCCTATATATCTACCGATATATTGGCGCGTCGCTGTGTGTGTACGGGGCGGTCGGCCGACCGCCCATACGCCGGCGGTGATTGACAGTTGAACTGGGCGGGCGTGTGTACACGCCCGCCCAGTTCATGACGTCAGTCCCCGACGGATCAGGCAGTGTGTATGCTCAACACACTGCCCGATCCGTCCATAGATATATCTGCAGATCAATTGATCTGCAGATATATCTATTAGTGTGTACCCACCTTTAGGCCCCTTATTGGTGAGCAACACGTTGCCTTTTTGAAAGAGATCAGTGTGCGGAATCGAGGATAACCTTCGATATTTGCTGCACTTGCTCTATTACTGGCGGCCAGATGTGTTTTCAGACAGGCAGCATGTTGTTGGACTGCAGGAATAGCAGCAGTGGGAGGGGAGACTGCACAACTTTACATCTGAAACATTACAACACACATCTGAAACATGACACCAGGTAAATAACTTTTGGGGACACTGTTGTTATCCTAATAACCCATGGTTCTTTATACATTTAAAAGGAGAAAATGCAGATGCCCTCTCTAAACAGTAAGAACACTGGCATTCAGAACAAATATAATAAATGCTGCAATTTAACATAGAATATGGGCTCACCTACCACAGCCAGGTGACCTCATCAGGTGGGTCCCTAACAACCCTAAAGGCCCGTACACACTGGTCGATATATCGGCCGTTCTCCTGAACGGCCGATATATCGCGGGACCGTCGGCCGGTGTGTACGGCCGATACGTCTGTGAACTCCGTCGTTCACAGACATATCGCGTCGGCCGCGCAGCACAGCCGACGGCCAATATATCTACCGATATATTGGCGCGTCGCTGTGTGTGTACGGGGCGGTCGGCCGACCGCTCGTACACATGCTGCGGCGGCCGGCGGGGATTGACAGGTGAACTGGGCGGGCGTGTGTACACGCCCGCCCAGTTCATGACGTCAGTCCCCGACGGATCGAGCAGTGTGTATGCTGAACACACTGCTCGATCCGTCCATAGATATATCTGCAGATCAATTGATCTGCAGATATATCTGTTAGTGTGTACCCACCTTAAGGTTCAAGTCCAGAGCACGGGACCTCCTGGGCCAGCACAACCCAACCACCCCAATCATCACACTAGTGAAAAGTAGCAGTTTAAGTATTAAAAGGTGTTTCATCTATAAGAAGTAGCAGCTATGGGTGAATGTGTTAGTCTAAGGGTGTGTACACACGGTGAGATCCTTGCTATGCCCGATTTTCACTTTCCATTTCCCTTGAACTCTCTGGAGCCCAGCACCACCGATTTTGACTAACTTTTCTTGAGATATGGACTATGTGTGCTTACGATTTTGGCTTATGTGAGATTTTGGCTAATGTGAGATGTCATTGACATGTGAGATGAACTAGATAGTACACCGATCTAGCAAGGATTGACTTGCCTGCACAGTCTATCTTTTCTTGCGATGCCGACCTGGCGGGACCGCACATCGGGATTGCAAGGTGACTTTCACCTTGCGATCTGCACTAACTTTTAGTACCTAAACTACTTTTCACGAAGTGTTCTAATAATGGTGCCCCACGCCAACACTGGGGGGGGGGGGGGGGGCAAACCCTTTAACTTGTACTGTACTTACAATTTAGTGGTCCTTTTAAAATTGTGTAAATGTGTTTTATCTTCTATGTGTAACTCCTTTGTCCTGTCCTTTGCAGCATCGACAAAATTTCAAAGGTCACTTCTCCCGTACTGATAATCCATGGAACTGAAGACGAAGTGATTGATTTCTCCCACGGCCTGGCAATGTATGAGCGCTGCCCGCGAGCTGTAGAGCCTCTCTGGGTGGAAGGAGCAGGGCACAATGACATAGAGCTGTATGCGCAGTATCTAGAGAGACTAAAGCAGTTCATATCGCATGAGCTGCCCAATTCCTGAGAGCTTCCTCTGGTCTTACCTCACTTACTGTGAACAGCAGAAACAACGCGTCTCAGAAGACATGTCCACTATGGTGCTGGGAAATCTCTTAACATTGCCCGAAAATACCCTCACTGGGGTTGGATTACGCAGATCAAGCATCCGGTGGCAAATGTCTGTTTTTGGGGGGAAGGGTTTTGTTATTTTTAATTGTTAATGTGCTGTCAGCTGCTGTAACTTAATCTCAACTTGTTTATTAGGGGCGTCCAAGAGGATCGGGAGCCTCTGTTTTTCTAGAGCACAGTTTATATTATGGAACATGTTTACACAACATTCATTTGAAGGACCTCATTCTACTGCTGGTTAATCCCATTATAACAGCTGTGGGTCAACTGGATCTATTTGGAGCTGATGTAGAATTTTATTTGGTAATCTGTATATTCTACTTCAACTGAAATTTGTTTTTTTTAATGAATTAAGAGGAATTTTACTTGTTTGGTAAATGTATAATGTATTGTGATGGAACATTCTCTTAATAATTTGTAATTCCCCCATAGGGCTTACATGATGACGCTATTTATCCACAAGAAATGATCATGTATGACAGTGAAATGGATAGAGGTCATTGGTACATTAATCATCTATCTCCGAAAATATTCTGAATGCCACTCTTGATCTTCGTGTAGCAAAGTGTAATATTAAAATAAAATTTCAATGTGAAACTGTAGTACTAGGAAAATGCTGCAACACCCTAGACCCTATTTCTCTCTAGACGTTATTCCATAAGGCATTCCATTTAGGCATTTTTTCATTTATTTTTTTAGTCCTTTTCAACACTACGCTCTTATAATTTTGTGTTGCTTATTTTTTTTTTTTGTCATTGGATATTGAAAGATAACTGGCCCATTTTTTTTAAACAACTTAAAGGGTTTGTTAGATTTTTATCCGTAAAGTGTTTTTTTGCTAGTAAAAGATTTTTATAATGATTTCTGGGAGAATAAAAAAGATCTGTAAACATTTATGAAGAAAACAATTTTACGTCAGTTTATAGTATTTTTTTCCCTCTTTTTCACACTGGAAAGGCACAAACTATATACTTGGGTAACACTACATGTTTGGGTCTGTAAATGAAGTCCCTGGAGGGGAGTTTGGAGGCATGGTTCATTATCCCTGTGGCTGAACAGGCGAACATCCCTTTTCCATGGTCACAGAGGACACTGTCTGTACAGTGCCTCTGGCATTAATGGGGATTATATATATATGCCTGACATATACTGTGAGTCTAGGATTTGTTTTATAAAATGAACAGAATATGCTCTGATTTGTTTCTTGTTGCTTGAGGACAGTACTATGGTGGTGTTGGAATAAAGAATGCATGGAAAGGTAATTCCGGGACTGCTTGTGTCTTTCTTTATGTAGATCTAGTTGAGTAAAGTATTAAGGGGCAGATTTACTAACGAGGGATATTCTTGTGATCACTTCTTACTAATCTTAAATGGTGCTCCAACCAGCTTCTAAACTGTCATGTGTTAAAAATGACAATCTGATTGGTTGGAGCACCATTTAAGATTAGTAACAAGTGATAAGAATATACCTTATGGTTAATGGGTCTATTCATGAAGCAATGAAAGGTGCGGAGAAGTGAGCCAGTCGAGACTTTGCCCATGGCAACCAATCAGCTGCTACGTATAATTTTATAGAATGCACTTTATAAATGTTACGTCAAAGATGATTGGTTGCATTGGCTCACTTCTCCACTCTTTTCACTGCTTCATGAACAGACCCCTAAATCTTTCCCCAGCTACAGGTATGAACTATATGTAGAGGTCATCTTTCTAATCCCTCAGTACAGAAAAAATATCTTGTACCTATTCAAAGATTATATTATCCTTTATTTATATGGCGCCACAAGGGATCCGCAGCGCCCATTACACAGTACATAATCAAATGAGCAAACAAGAAAACAGCACTTACAGTTCAAGACAATATACGACAAGTATGGAAAACCAGGGGTCAGGTGCCATCAAAGGGAGTATGGAGTATAAGACCATGTAAGTACGAAAAGGAAAGTCACACACTGAAAGAAGGCCCTGCTCTTGCGAGTTTACAATCTAAAAGGTGACAAATCGGGGTAACACAGCAGGGGTAGACAGTGAGCATAGGCAAGAGGGTTAGGAGGAGAGTTAGCTGGGTTTGTTGAAGAAGTGGGTCTTGAGAGCCCTTTGAGGTTTTGTAGAGAGGTGGAGAGCCGGATGGCGAGAGGTAGAGAATTCCAGAGATAGGGAGCAGCACGTGAGAAATCTTGTAGGTAGGAGTGGAAGGAGGTAATCAGTTGGCAGGAGAGACTGCGTGCATTAGCAGAACAAAGAGGATGGGTGGGAATGTAAAGAGAGAGAATGTCAGAGATTTAATAGGGAGAAGAGTGGGTGAGGGCTTTGTAGGTTAGTGTGAGAAGCTTGTATTGGATTAATTATCATTAACTGCTACTTAACATGAACTTTGGACTTCTGAGCATACTGTCTTTGTAGATCAATGCACATCGAAATGTCTGTTTCATACACCCAGATTGTCTGATACCACAAAAAGTGAACTATACAATACAAAAACTTATAACTGTAAAAACTCACTTTTGCTGTACACAAACTGCTTAATGGTAACTTCAAACCAGTGAGTCTACAGACTCCATATAGAAGAAGGTGTCCTCACCTGCCGAATCGCATGTTCTGTTACGTCATGTAGACGGCCGGGTGCTTGTGCTTCATTTACCGGGTGAAGAGATGGCATCAGGATGCACTATAGGAAGAAGGTAGAGAGATGCTTTGGGTATGTACCACCTGCCCAAACATTGTTGCAGACCAAGTACACCCCTTCATAGCAATGGTATTCCCTGATGGCAGCAGCCTCTCGCAGATCTATAATGTGCCCTGACGCACTGCAAAACCAGCAATGGTTTGAGGAACATGACCGAGTTCAGGTTGTTGACTTGGCCACCAAATATTCCAGATCTCAATCAGATAGGTATCTCTGGGATGTGCTAGAAAAACAAGTTTCAGCCATGGAGGCCCCATCTCGCAATTTACAGGACTTAAAGCATAGGTCTGCAAACTCGGTCCTCATTACCGCACACGGTGCATGTTTTGCAGGTCTCCTCACAGAATCACAAGTGAAATAATTAACTCCACCTGCGGACCTTTTAAAATGTCTGTGAGTAGTTAATACACCTGTGCACCTGCTGGGGTACCTGCAAAACATGCACTGTGTGGGGTAATAGGACAGAGTTTGCAGACCTATGACTTAAAAGATCTGCTGCTGATATCTTTCTGCCAGACACCACAGGCCACCTTCAGAGGTCCTGAGTCAATGCCTCCATGGGGCATAGCAATTTTGGTGGGCTCATACACAATATTAGGCAGGTGATTCTAATGTTATGGATAATGGGTATATATGTATGTTTATGCATACACATTTGAATTCACTTTCAGTAGTGAACCAAAACAAAAAAACACAAACATTTTGGCTATTTTGCTTATTTTATTTGCCGTTTGATGGTTTTAAGTGAGTTTTACTGTGAAGATAAATCGTCAGTGCCGTAACTAAACATTTTAGCGCTGTGTGCAAGAAACCGCATCGACCCGCCCCCACCCCCATACAAAATAGGGCCAGTGCACATGCTGTAGGCGCTTTACAAAAATATAAGGGCGTGGTCACAAAATACCAATTAATATTACGCTGTAGAGTAGTCTCCATTATTAAAATTACGCCGCACAGTAGTGTCACCAGGTAGAGCCCCTGTCGCACATTGTGGCAGATAGAGTTCCCCTTTTTAGACATTACGCCAGGCAGAGTCCCCCTTTTTAGACATTACGCCAAGCAGAGTCCCCCTTTTTAGACATTACGGTAGGCAGAGTCCCCTTTTTAGACATTACGGCCGGCAGAGTCCCCCTTTTTACGAGAGACTTATACTTTAACTGTGACCACCTGGCAGACCTCTCCTGTCTTCCTTCCCGCCCTACGAGGACCTGCAGCGCTGCCCGGCTACCTATGTGAGAAGAGGTAGTTGGGCAATGCGCTGTAGCTGAGTGGTAGTGTTGGCCAGGTGGACCCCACAGTGCAGCGGCAGCGTGACCAGGCACCACAGGCGCACACCTAGTGACGGTCCTGTAAATCGGTATCCGGTCGACATTGCAAATGTTGACACATGAAAAAGTCAACATGAGGTTTTTTTTAAAAGTTTTCAGAGTTTACGATCCTTGTGGACTACGATTGTGAATAGTAACCTGCGCCGAGCGCCACGGTAGTGGAGCGAAACACCTTGCCTGAAGCATGGCGAGTGAAGTGTGCCAACATAACAAAAAAAAAACTCATGTCGACTGTTTTCCATGTCTACCTTTTCTTTGTTGTCCTAAAGACCATGTCCAGGTGTCACTGTCGACCTACTTAGGTTAAGCCAATAATTCGCACACCGATAAATTAGTGATGTTCCTACTGGACCATATCCAGCTCATAAGTAGGCTTTGATAGGGGTGAGGGAACTATCATCAGCAAAGGGGTTAATACTGAAAGATATTCCTAGAGAAACAAATACAAGCTCCAGTTTTTCAGATGTTCTTTTATTTACCACTAACAATACTTTTTCTAATACAGCACCCAACGTGTCCCGTTTACTTCTTCAAGTCAGTAGTACTGATGGGAATCTGACTGTTTAACCCAGTGTTTCCCTACTCCAGTCTTCAAGGACGCCATAACAGAGCATGTTTTTTTTTATACCTCCTAGTTGGTGCACAGGTGTATTCATTACTGGCTGGTACATTATAGAAGATCCACAGGTGGAGCTGATTATATAAATTGTAGTGCTGTAGAAATCAGTAAAACTTGCACTAAAGACCTGAGATGGAAACCACTGGCTTATAGTGTGCATATTCCTTTCTGGCTGCCATAGACATGTACTAATTGTTTGAAATGCCTTTTTGGTGAATGAGGTATTTGATGAATCTTCAGCTCAAACAGCAGTTGAGGTCAGCAGACTGAATTCCCTGACAGTGGGGTATATTCAGTTGATGTCGGATCCTTTCCGACGGAAAGGATCCGACATCTCAGTATTCAATGAGCGGATTTGTCGTATTTGGCTGTTCCCGATAATGCCAATCCGACTTTATCTTACATCCTAGAGGTTGCTGGGGTCCACATTATTACCATGGGGTATAGACTGGTCCACTAGGAACCACTGGCACTTTAAGAGTTTGAGAATGTGGGCTGGCTCTTCCCTCTTTGCCCCTCCTACCAGACTCCGTTTAGAAAATGTGCCCGGAGGAGCCGGTCACAGCTATGGGAGCTCCATAGGAGTTCTTTTAGTTTGTTTTTTTGTTTTCTCTGACGTCCTAGTGGATGCTGGGAACTCTGTAAGGACCATGGGGAATAGCGGCTCCGCAGGAGACTGGGCACAACTAAAGAAAGCTTTAGGACTACCTGGTGTGCACTGGCTCCTCCCTCTATGACCCTCCTCCAGACCTCAGTTAGAATTTTGTGCCCGGCTGAGCTGGATGCACACTAGGGGCTCTCCTGAGCTCTTAGAAAAAGAAAGTTTATTTTAGGTTTTTTATTTTCAGTGAGATCTGCTGGCAACAGACTCACTGCTACAAGGGACTAAGGGGAGAGAAGCGAACCTACCTGCTTGCAGCTAGCTTGGGCTTCTAGGCTACTGGACACCATTAGCTCCAGAGGGATCGAACACAGGCCCAGCCTCGGTCGTCCGGTCCCGGAGCCGCGCCGCCGTCCCCCTTACAGAGCCAGAAGCAAGAAGAGGGTCCTGGAAATCGGCGGCAGAAGACTTCGGTCTTCATCAAGGTAGCGCACAGTACTGCAGCTGTGCGCCATTGCTTCCCATGCACACCTCACACTCCGGTCACTGATGGGTGCAGGGCGCTGGGGGCGCCCTGGGCTGCAATATTGAGTACCTTGGCTGGCAAATAACACATAATATAGTCATAGAGACTATATATGTGTAAAATACCCCTGCCAGATATACATAGAAAAAAGCGGGAGAAGTCTGCCGAAAAAGGGGCGGGGTTATCTCCCTCAGCACACTGGCGCCATTTTCCCTCACAGCTCCGCTGGAAGGATCGCTCCCAGGCTCTCCCCTGCAGTTTCCAGACTACATAGGGTAAAAAAGAGAGGGGGGGGCACTAAATTTAGGCGCAATATTGTGTATACAAGCTGCTATTGGGAAAAATCACTCAGTTATAGTGTTAATCCCTGTGTTATATAGCGCTGTTGGCGTGTGCTGGCATACTCTCTCTCTGTCTCCCCAAAGGGCTTTGTGGGGTCCTGTCCTCAGTCAGAGCATTCCCTGTGTGTGTGCGGTGTGTCGGTACGGCTGTGTCGACATGTTTGATGAGGCTTATGTGGAGGCGGAGCAGGTGCCGATAAATGTGATGTCACCCCCTGCGGGGTCGACACCTCAGTGGATGGTTATGTGGAAGGAATTACGCGACAGTGTCGACTCCTTACATAAAAGGTTTGACGACATAGCAGATGTGGGACAGCCGGCTTCTCAGCCTGTGCCTGCCCAGACGTCTCTAAAGCCATCAGGGGCTCTAAAACGCCCGCTACCTCAGATGGCAGACACAGATGTCGACACGGATACTGACTCCAGTGTCGACGATGATGAGACTAGTGTACATTCCAATAGAGCCACCCGTTACATGATTACGGCAATGAAAAATGTGTTGCATATTTCTGATATTACCCCAGGTACCACAAAAAAGGGTATTATGTTTGGGGAGAAAAAACTACCAGTGGTTTTTCCCCCATCTGATAAATTAAATGAAGTGTGTGAAGAAGTGTGGGCTTCCCCCGATAACAAACTGGTAATTTCTAAAAAGTTACTAATGGCGTACCCTTTCCCGCCAGAGGACAGGTCACGTTGGGAGACATCCCCTAGGGTGGATAAAGCGCTCACACGTCTGTCAAAAAAGGTGGCACTACCGTCTCCGGACACGGCCGCCCTAAAGGAGCCTGCAGATAGAAAGCAGGAGGCTATCCTGAAGTCTGTATATACACACTCAGGTATTATACTGAGACCGGCTATTGCTTCAGCATGGATGTGCAGTGCTGCAGCTGCGTGGTCAGATTCCCTGTCGGAAAACATTGATACCCTAGACAGGGACACTATATTGCTAACCGTAGAGCATATTAAAGACGCTGTCTTGTACATGAGAGATGCACAGAGGGATATTTGCCGTCTGGCATCTAAAATAAACGCAATGTCCATTTCTGCCAGGAGAGGATTGTGGGCTCGGCAGTGGACAGGAGATGCAGATTCTAAAAGGCACATGGAAGTATTGCCTTACAAGGGTGAGGAGTTGTTTGGGGATGGTCTCTCGGACCTCGTTTCCACAGCGACAGCTGGGAAGTCAGCATTTTTACCCCATGTTCCCTCACAGCCAAAGAAAGCACCGTATTATCAGGTACAGTCCTTTCGGCCCCAGAAAGGCAAGCGGGTTAGAGGCGCGTCCTTTCTGCCCAGAGGCAGAGGTAGAGGGAAAAAGCTGCAACATACAGCCAGTTCCCAGGAACAAAAGTCCTCCCCCGCTTCCTCTAAGTCCACCGCATGACGCTGGGGCTCCACAGGCGGAGCCAGGTACGGTGGGGGCCCGTCTCAAGAACTTCAGCGACCAGTGGGCTCGCTCACGGGTGGATTCCTGGATTCTACAAGTAGTATCTCAGGGGTACAAGCTGGAATTCGAGACGTCTCCCCCTCGCCGTTTCCTCAAATCTGCCTTGCCGACAGCTCCCCCGGACAGGGAGGCAGTGCTGTAGGCGATTCACAAGCTGTATTCTCAGCAGGTGATAATCAACAAGGACGGGGTTACTATTCCACAATGTTTGTGGTACCGAAACCGGACGGTTCGGTGTGACCCATTTTAAATTTAAAATCCTTGAACACTTATATAAGAAGGTTCAAGTTCAAGATGGAATCGCTCAGGGCGGTGATTGCAAGCCTGGACGAGGGGGATTCCATGGTATCACTGGACATCAAGGATGCTTACCTGCATGTCCCCATTTACCCTCCTCACCAGGAGTACCTCAGATTTGTGGTACAGGACTGTCATTACCAATTCCAGACGTTGCCGTTTGGTCTGTCCACGGCACCGAGGGTATTTACCAAGGTAATGGCCGAAATGATGATACTCCTTCGGAGAAAGGGAGTTTTAATTATCCCGTACTTGGACGATCTCCTTATAAAGGCGAGGTCCAGGGAACAGTTGTTGATCGGTGTAACACTAGCTCGGGAAGTGCTACAACAGCACGGCTGGATCCTGAATATTCCAAAGTCGCAGCTGGTTCCTACAACGCGTCTACTGTTCCTGGGGATGGTTCTGGACACAGAACAGAAAAAAGTATTTCTCCCGGAGGAGAAGGCCAAGGAGTTGTCATCTCTAGTCTGAGACCTCCTAAAACCAAAACAGGTGTCGGTGCACCACTGCACGCGAGTCCTGGGAAAGATGGTGGCTTCTTACGAAGCAATTCCATTCGGAAGGTTCCATGCAAGGATCTTTCAGTGGGATCTGTTGGACAAGTGGTCCGGATCGCATCTTCAGATGCATCGGCTGATAACCCTGTCTCCAAGGACCAGGGTGTCGCTGTTGTGGTGGCTGCAGAGTGCTCATCTTCTAGAGGGCCGCAGATTCGGCATACAGGACTGGGTCCTGGTGACCACGGATGCCAGCCTTCGAGGTTGGGGGGCAGTCACACAGGGAAGAAACTTCCAGGGACTATGGACAAGTCAGGAGACTTCCCTACACATAAATATTCTGGAACAAAGGGCCATTTACAATGCCCTAAGTCAGGCAAGACCCCTGCTTCAACACCAGCCGGTGCTGATCCAGTCTGACAACATCACGGCAGTCGCCCATGTAATCCGACAGGGCGGCACAAGAAGCAGGATGGCAATGGCAGAAGCCACAAGGATTCTCCGATGGGCGGAAAATCTTGTGTTAGCACTGTCAGCAGTGTTCATTCCCGGAGTGGACAACTGGGAAGCAGACTTTCTCAGCAGACACGACCTCCACCCGGGAGAGTGGGGACTTCATCCAGAAGTCTTCCAAATGATTGTACACCGGTGGGAAAGGCCACAGGTGGACATGATGGCGTCCCGCCTCAACAAAAAGCTAAAAAGATATTGCGCCAGGTCAAGGGAACCTCAGGCGATAGCTGTGGACGCTCTGGTAACACCGTGGGTGTACCGGTCGGTGTATGTGTTCCCTCCTCTGCCTCTCATACCCAAGGTACTGAGACTAATAAGAAGGAGAGGAGTAAGAACTATACTCATTGTTCCGGATTGACCAAGAAGAGCTTGGTACCCAGAACTTCAAGAAATGATCTCAGAGGACCCATGGCCTCTGCCGCTCAGACAGGACCTGCTGCAGCAGGGGCCCTGTCTGTTCCAAGACTTACCGCGGCTGCGTTTGACGGCATGGCGGTTGAACGCCGGATCCTGAAGGAAAAGGGCATTCCGGAGGAAGTTATCCCTACGCTTATTAAAGCTAGGAAAGAAGTGACCGCAAACCATTATCACCGCATATGGCGGAAATATGTTGCGTGGTGTGAGGCCAGGAAGGCCCCAACGGAGGAATTTCAGCTAGGTCGATTTCTGCACTACCTACAGTCAGGGGTGACTATGGGCCTAAAATTGGGTTCCATTAAGGTCCAGATTTCGGCTCTATCGATTTTCTTCCAAAAAGAACTGGCTTCACTACCTGAAGTTCAGACATTTTGTTAAGGGAGTGCTGCATATTCAGCCCCCTTTTGTGCCCCCAGTGGCACCTTGGGATCTCAACGTGGTGTTGGATTTCCTAAAGTCGCATTGGTTTGATCCACTTAAAACCGTGGAACTAAAATATCTCACGTGGAAAGTGGTCATGCTGTTGGCCTTGGCTTCGGCCAGACGTGTGTCAGAATTGGCGGCTTTGTCTTGTAAAAGCCCTTATCTGATTTTCCATATGGATAGGGCGGAATTGAGGACTCGTCCCCAATTTCTCCCGAAGGTGGTTTCAGCGTTTCATTTGAACCAGCCTATTGTGGTGCCTGCGGCTACTCGTGACTTGGAGGATTCCAAGTTGCTGGACGTAGTCCGGGCCCTAAAAATCTATGTTTCCAGGACAGCTGGAGTCAGAAAGACTGACTCGCTATTTATCCTGCATGCGCCCAACAAGTTGGGTGCGCCTGCTTCAAAGCAGACTATTGCTCGCTGGATCTGTAGCACAATTCAACTTGCACATTCTGCGGCTAGACTGCCGCATCCTAAATCTGTAAAAGCCCATTCCACGAGGAAGGTGGGCTCTTCTTGGGCGGCTGCCCGAGGGGTCTCGGCTTTACAACTTTGCCGAGCAGCTACTTGGTCGGGGTCAAACACGTTTGCTAAATTCTACAAGTTTGATACCCTGGCTGAGGAGGACCTAGAGTTCGCTCATTTGGTGCTGCAGAGTCATCCGCACTCTCCCGCCCGTTTGGGAGCTTTGGTATAATCCCCATGGTCCTTACGGAGTTCCCAGCATCCACTAGGACGTCAGAGAAAATAAGAATTTACTCACCGGTAATTCTATTTCTTGTAGTCCGTAGTGGATGCTGGGCGCCCATCCCAAGTGCGGATTGTCTGCAATACTTGTATATAGTTATTGTTTAACTAAAGGGTTATTGTTGAGCCATCTGTTGAGAGGCTCAGTTATATTTCATACTGTTAACTGGGTATAGTATCACGAGTTATACGGTGTGATTGGTGTGGCTGGTATGAGTCTTACCCGGGATTCAAAATCCTTTCCTTATTGTGTCAGCTCTTCCTGGCACAGTATCCTAACTGAGGTCTGGAGGAGGGTCATAGAGGGAGGAGCCAGTGCACACCAGGTAGTCCTAAAGCTTTCTTTAGTTGTGCCCAGTCTCCTGCGGAGCCGCTATTCCCCATGGTCCTTACGGAGTTCCCAGCATCCACTACGGACTACGAGAAATAGATTTACCGGTGAGTAAAATCTTATTTTTGTAGTGTTTAGGCACAGGGAGGCATGATTGAGGCCATTAGAGATGTGTTAAACATTAATGACATTACACCTGAGCAGGTTGAGGAGGCTTACTTCACTGATAATAAGAGCCCCGCTAACCTTTCCCGCGTCTAAAGAATTAAACGCTATTATTTGAAAAATCCTGGGAAAACCCGGAGAAAAAAAAAGTCCAGATCCTAAAAAGAGTTCTGGCTGCTTTTCCCTTCCCTGAGAAAGATAGGAAAAAATGGGAAAATCCACCAATTGTTGACGCATCTGTCTTCAGACTGTCTAAAAAGGTGTTTTTACCTGTCCCTGGTTCTACCGCGTTGAAAGAACCAGCTGATCGTCAGATTGACACTATGCTCAAATCCATATACACTGCTTCAGGAGTGGCCTTAAGGCCCACTTAAGGTGGTCAGGTACATTACTAGAGGATTTGGATGTAATGGATAGAAGTGACATTGAATTGTTTTTACGTAACATACAGGATTCTGCAGGGTTCATGGTGGAATCCATGAAAGACCTGGGTACGCTGACTGCACGTATATCCTCCATGTCGGTATCCGCTCGCAGGGGACTCTGGCTACGCCAATGGTCTGCAGATGCGGAATCCAGGAGAAGTGTGGAGAACCTACCCTACACAGGTCAGGCTCTATTTGGGGAAGTGTTGTATGCGTGGATTTCCATGGCAACCGCAGGTAAGTCACCTTTCCTTCCCTCTGCTGCTTCTCCTACGAAGAAACCGTTTTCTTCAGCTGTGCAGCAGTTCTTTCGGACTGCTAAAACAAAAAAGCCCAAGCCTTCTACCACTTTCTTTAGAGGTGGTCGGGCAAAATCCAAAAAGCCTGCACCCGCAGGTTCCCAGGACCAGAGACCTGCTTCTGGTTCCTCAAAATCCTCAGCATGACGGTGGACCTCAAAGCCTGGAGGACGGTCTAGTGCGTGCGAGACTCAGACGTTTCAGCCACGTCTGGGTGTCATCCGGCCTGGATCCCTGGGTACAGGATATTGTGTCACAGGGGTAAAGACTGGCGTTTCAAGAACTCCCGCCTCACCAATTCTTCAAATCAAGCTTGCCAGCGTTGCTAACAGACAGAGCTATCCTACAGGAAGCCATCCTAAAATTGGAAAAATCACAGGTCATTGTCCCAGTTCCACCTCATATGCAAAACAAGGGTTATAATTCAAACCTTTTCGTGGTACCGAAACCGGATGTTCGTCAGACCAATTTTGAACTTGAAATCGTTGAACCCTTACCTGAGGGTGTTCAAATTCAAAATGGAGTCTCAGAGCAGTGCTTTCATGTCTGGAGGAGGGAGAATTTCTGGTTTCCCTGGATATCAAGGATGCGTACCTTCACATTCTGATTTGGCCGCCTCACCAGGCTTATCTCAGATTTGCACTGTTGGACAATCAATATCAATTCCAGGTACTACCATTCGGCCTCTCCACAGCACCGAGGGTGTTCACCAAGGCGATGGCAGAGATTATGGTTCTCCTCCGCAAACAGGGGGTGAACATAATCCCATATCTGGACGACCTGCTGATAAAGGCATCGTCCAGGGAGAGGTTGTTGCAGTCCATTGTTCTCACGACTCATCTGCTTAGGGAACACGGTTGGATCCTGAATTTTTCCAAAATCACATTTGGAGCTGACCAGGAGGTTTTATTTTCTGGGAATGATTCTCGACACAGAAGTGCAGAGGGTGTTTCTTCCAGAGGAGAAAGTGTTGGTGATACAAACAATGGTCCGGGATGTCTTGAAACCAGCCCGGGTTTTCGGTTCATCAGTGCATTCACCTTCTGGGGAAGATGGTGGCCTCTTTGAGGCTCTACAGTACGGAAGGTTTCATGCTCGGCCCTTCCAACTGGATTTCCTGGACAAGTGGTCAGGATCTCATCTACACATGCACCAGAGAATACGTCTGTCGCCAAAATCCAGGATTTCACTCCTCTGGTGGCTACAACTACCTCACCTTCTGGAGGGCTGCAGGTTCGGGATTCAGGAGTGGATCCTTCTAACCACGGATGCAAGTCTCCGGGGCTGGGGCGCAGTCACTCAGGGGGAAACCTTCCAAGGAAGGTGGTCAAGCCTGGAATCCAGCCTACCAATAAACATTCGGGAACTAAGAGCCGTCTACAACGGTCTTCTCCAAGCGGCCCATCTTCTGCAAGATCAAGCCATTCAAGTGCAGTCAGACAATGTAACGACAGTGGCTTTCATAAACCGACAGGGCGGGAAACGAAGAGCAGAGCTGCAATGTCAGAGGTACCAAGAATCATCCTCTGGGCAGAAAAACACGCATTGGCGCTGTCGGCAATCTTCATTCCGGAAGTATATAACTGGGAAGCGGACTTCCTCTGCAGACACGGTCTCCATCCAGGAGAGTGGGGACTCCATCCGGAGGTGTTCACAGAGGTAACAGATCTTTGGGGTGTACCTCAAATAGACATGATGGCCTCTCGTCTCAACAAGAAGCTTCAGCGGTATTGTTCCAGGTCGAGGGACCCACAAGCAGTGGCGGTGGATGCCCTAGTGACTCAGTGGGTGTTCCACTTCCACTCTCATTCCAAGAGTTTTAAAACTCATAAGGAGAACAAGAGTTCAGGCGTTCCTCATTGCTCCAGACTGGCCAAGAAGGGCTTAGTACGCTGATCTTCTGGATCTACTGCTAGAAGAGCCGAGGCCTCTTCCTCTTTGGGAGGACCTGCTGCAGCAGGGGCCATTCGCTTATCAAGACTTACTGCGGCTATGTTTGATGGCATGGAGGTTGAACGGCAGATATTAGATTGGAAGGGCATTCCGAACAAGGTTATTCCTACCTTGAATACAGGCTAGGAAAGGAGTAATGTCTAAACATTACCATCGTATATGGGAAAAATATGTATCTTGGTGTGAGTCCAAGAAGTTTCCTACGGTGGAGTTTCAACTGGGACGGTTTCTCCTCTTCCTGCACACAGGTGTGGATATGGGCCTGAGGTTGGGATCCGTAAAGGTCCAGATTTCGTCCCTATCCATTTTCTTCCAGAAATACTTGGCTTCCCTCCCGGAGGTTCGGACCTTTTTGAAATGGGTTCTGCACATCCAGCCTCCCTTTGTGCCGCCTATGGCACCATGGGATCTTACCGTGTTGCTGCAGTTTCTCCAAACAGACTGGTTCGAGCCTCTACAGGAGGTTGGGGTCAAATTTCTCACATGGAAGACAGTCACTTTGTTAGCCTTAGTTTCTGCTAGACGTGTGTCGGAGCTGGGGGCTTTGTCTTGTACGAGCCCCTACTTGATCTTCTATGAAGATAGAGCTGAGCTCCAGACACGTCAGCAGTTCCTTCTGAAGGTTGTTTTGGCATTTCATATCAACTAACCTATTGTGGTGCCAGTTGCTACTGACTCCTCAATTTCACCAAAGTCCTTGGATGTTGTAAGGGCTCTGTAAATCTATGTGTAGAGGACTACTCGTCACAGAAAATCGGACTCTCTGTTTGTCCTGTATGATCCCAAGAAACTTGGGTGTCCTGCTTCTAAGCAGACGATCTCTCGCTGGATCAGGTTCACTATCCAGCATGCGTATTCTACGGCAGGATTGCCGTGTCCTACGTCTGTTAAGGCCCACTCTACTCGTAAGGTGGGTTCTTCCTGGGCGGATGCCCGGGGTGTCTCGGCTTTAAAGCTTTGCCGAGCGGCTACTTGGTCGGGGTCGAACACGTTTGCAAAGTTCTACAAGTTCGATACCTTGGCCGCTAAGGACCTGAAGTTTGGTCAATCAGCGCTGCAGGAGCCTCCGTGCTCTCCCTCCCGTTCTGGGAGCTTTGGTACATCCCCATGGTACTAATGTGGACCTCAGCATCCTCTAGGACGTAAGAGAAATATACGTTATGGTAAGAACTTACCGTTGATAACAGTATTTCTCCTATGTCCACAGGTTTCCACAGGATAACATTGGGATATGATGGAGCGACAGCGGATTGGCACCAAACGATCACAAGCTATCAGTGCTCCCAGGATGCAACGGGCTCGTCCATATATCCCTGACCACTGGCTCAGGCCAATCAGTTGTATTCCAAAGCATTTAGGCAGGAGCATTATGTAGAACCCCATTCAGGCGAGAAGAACACACATGCACACCCTTCCATGCAAGATGGAAGAGTTTAGTGAGTATAAAGATTCTCAAATCAGGTGCGTCAGGGTGGGATCCCTGTGGAAACCTGTGGACATAGGACAAATACCGTTATCAACGGTAAGTTGTTACCATAACGTATATTTCTCTGGCAGAGTCCACAGGATAACATTGGGACTTCCCAAAGCAATTTTTAGTGGTGGGGACGCTCCTGATTAGATAGGAGAACCTTATGCCCGAATTCAGCATTATGAGAGGCAAAGGTATCCAAGGCATAATGGCTATTGAATGTGTTATTGGAAGACCATGTGGCTGCCTTATATATCTGTTCTGCTGAAGCACAATGTTGTGCTGCCCATGAAAGACCTACCTTACGTGTAGAATGAGCAGAGACATTAGCCGGAACAGGGAGATCAGCTCGAGAATATGCTTCTGAAATAGTCATTTGAAGCCATCTTGCCAGCGTCTATTTAGTAGCAGGCCATCCCCTCTTGCGAAATCCGTAGAGGATGAAGAGAGAATCTGTCTTTCTGATGGCACTGGTATGATCCACGTAGATCCTTAATGGCCGAACTATGTCCAGCGACGCATCTCCCGAGGAAAATACCATTCCTGAAAAACTGGGACTACAATTTCTTCATTAAGGTGGAATCTAGACCCCACCTTAGGAAGATACCCAGACCTAGTTCTGAGAACTACTTTTATCTGGATAAACATCAGACAAGGAGATTAACATGACAGTGCTCCTAAATCTGACATTCTTCTAGCTGATGCCATAGTCAGCAGAAAGAGAACTTTAGCTGTCAACCATTTCAATTACCCCTTTATTTAGTCGTTCAAACAGAGCAACTTGAAGGGTTTTGAGGACTAGACTTAATCCCCAGGCACTGTAGTAGGAACAAAGGGAGGTTGAATGCGCAGCATTCCCTGGAAAAAAGTGTGCACATCCTGCAATTTGGCAATTTTTCTTTCGGAACCATACAGTCAATGCTGACACTTTCCTTCTCAAGGAAGCCACCCTTATCCATTCCTGCCTGAAGGAATGCTAGAACCTTGGAAACTCTGAAAGATTTCAGGTCCATACTTCTTCTTTTGCACCAATGAATATAGGCTTGCTATATTTGGTGATAAATACGAGCCAAGGAAGTTTCCCTTGCTCTGAGCATCTGTGAGTATCCTCTGGACTTCAGGATATAGACTTCAAGAGCCACGCCGTCAAGACAGTCGATCCAGATATCTGTGATAACAAGGGCCCTGCATTAGTAGATCTGGGCGTAGAGGAAACAGAAATGGCATTCGACATTTTCTGCGGATCTGTGTACCAATGCCTTCTGAACCAAACAGGAACTATTAGAATCCCGGCCTCCTTGTTGTATTTTCCTCACTATCCGGGGTAGCGGGATGATTTGAGAAAACAGAGAAATTAAATTCCCATTAAAAAGACGTCCACAAAGATCACTCCCTGTTCCTGACCCGATTATGGGCTCTTTGTTGTTCAGATGGGACTCTATGAGTTCTATCTCTGGCCAACCCCACTTCTCTACCTGAGTCTGAAGCGACTTTAGGGTGCAAAACCCATTCGCTTACGTGAATGGCGTGTCGCCTGAGCAATCTGCTCTTCAGTTTAGGACTCCCGGAACAAACACTGTGGACAAGGCTGGAAGATGGAGTTCTGCGCACTTTAGTATGTGACATACCTTGCTGTTTAGCTGCGTGTTCCTCTCTGAAGGTTGAGGTACGCTATTGCCATTTCCTTGTCCTTGTGGATCTGAACCGGTTTTCCTTCAGGAGTGTCCCGTGCATGAAACAGGACCCAGTATATTGCCCGAAGTGCTAACAGGTTTATTAGCAGGCAACTTTCTTCTGTAGCCCATAGTCCCCTTAATCATAATCCTCCGGACAATGGCCCCCACAGCCCTGAAGACTGGCATTTGTTGTCAGGATCTCCCAACCTGATATCCAAAAGGGTGTCCTCTGGTCTAGATGGAATGTCTGTAGCCCCCAGGTTACTGACTTTCTTACCTTTTCTGCCAGTACCACGTACTTGTTTGTGTTATACGGACAGCACCTGATGTTCCCAGGTGGTCTCCCATCCAAGTACCTACCAGGCCACAGAATGCTTAGCTTGCAAGACCTACACCCCCTGGTATTCACAGGTGGTCTCTTATCGGAGAATTTAACCAGGCACAACTCTGCTTAACTTGCAACATCAAATGACATTGGGCATATCCAGTGTGATGCGGCTGTAGATGGAAACAGATGCTGGAGAGATCTTAAGTGGAATTGTGCCACTCCACCATGTCTATTCACCATCAAACCCATCATTCGCATTGCTGCGTGAATTGATATTGTTTGACTGTGTAACAACTCCTGAGTCCTTAACTGAACCTTGGATATCTTTTTCCGAGGTAACTATTTTCTGCATACTTGAATTCAGTACAGCCCCACCGTGAGTCATCCGTTGTTACGGAACCAGAGATGAGTTTGCCAATTTATGAACCACCCGTGCCTCTGCAGACAAGTTATTGTGTGTTGTAGATGGCACAGAAACCTTTCCTGTATTTGTGCCAGGATAAAAATGTGGTCAAGGTATGGCAATTTTCTTATCCCCTGCTAGCGGAGATAAACTGCCATAATCATTTTGGTAAATACTCTGGGGTTGTGGCTAACCCAAAGGTTAAGGCCTAAAACTGAAATGTTGCTGAAGGATAGTAACCCTGAGATAACACTGATGGACAGTGCTATAGGAGCCTGAAGGTAAGATTCCTGACTTATCCAGGAATACGATGTATTCTACTGGCTCCCCACCAAACTATGGAGTGCCATGTCTCCGTGTGAACCATGGTACCCAAATCTATCTGTTTAGACTTTTTGAGATTGAGAATGGGGCAAAGGAACCTTTTTTTGACCCAGGTTGGAGTAAACCCCCGCATAGTGCATGGGTTACCGGAATGACTATTCCTAACCAAAGCAATTTCTGAACTGCTTCATGCAAATCCCTTGCCTACGCCTCTACCCGAGACGGGCTGAAACAGAAGAAAATTCGAGGAGGATGCTTCTAGAAGGGAAAGCATAACCTAGAGATACCGCTTCTTGCACCCAGGCATCTGTTTGTAGACTACTACCAGATCTGTGCAAACTGAAGAAGTCGGCCCCCTTCTGGTTTGGAAACTGGCCCTCTTGGGGCTGTTATGTTCCTTTATGACCGACCAGGCCGAAACCGGACCCCTAGGTTTGGGGTTATATGTGGAAGGCCTTCTTGGAGTCTGTTTCTGACTCCAGAATAACTGTTAACTCCTTCCCAAACAGAAACTTCCAGCCAAGGCAAAGTTTCCAGAACCTTCTTTGATTCTGAATAAGCTTTCCATGTATGTAAGCCAAACTGCTCTACGAGCAGCTATTGCTATTGCTGATGCCCTAGAACATTAGTGTCCATATGAGCTATATGGGATTCTTGCTCCCTTGCAGGCGCTGAAACCTGTCTTCCAGTACCTCAGCCCAATGTACCTACAGCATCTGGTATTGCAAGGTGGTCTCCCCTCCAAGAACTAACTAGGCCCAACACTGCTTAGCTTCCAAGATCTAGTGAGATTGGGCCTATCCAGTGTGGTGTGGCCGTAGATTGCAAGGTGAAGTCATGGCTGGCCTTGTGACTGCCCCAGACAAAGACAATATGTTTTTTCTTTAAACCATTCCTCTTTTGACGGCAGAGGCCATATAGATTTTTGCACTATCAATTACATGCATATCTATTTTGGGAGGCACTTCCCTATTTTAAACAGTCCCCAGCTGGAAAAAGATATTAGAATCCCATTTATCGGGAATTCTATTTTATTGGGTGTAACCCAATCCTTTTTCCTGAATTCTGCCCTCGTGAGGAGGCCCTTTTTTGGGATGTTTTAAAACAGGTGCCTTATTTTTTAACCCAAGCTCTTCTGCCTCTATTGACAGACTAGCATTTTCTGCTCTCATTTATTCAGCTTATTAATTTAGCTTATACTTTTTACCTGTTCTTCGTATGCTGAAGTAGAGTATATAGAGCTTTCATCATCTGATGAATATCATGTGTAGCCTGTGAAGTCGATGATTTATTTACATTCGGTTCATCAGCTTGTCTTATTGGAGAAGCTGTTGGGGATATCTGTAGTTAGTGAGCTGCATGTATGGGTTAATAGTGCTCCCTATTTGTAAGAATTAACTTCTCAGCTAAACTGGACAAGGTCTGTGCAAAACATCGCCCTAATGGGTCTATCTATACCTGATGTAGATCAGGGATGTATTATGCTAAACAGCAACCATTTTACACATAAACCATCCTGTACCATAGAGGATAATACAGTTTTTGTAAAACAACAAGATATGAGTGTTGGTGTTACTGTAAATGTACCCTCGTCACCTTTGCCGCTCTTACACATGATAAATAATCAGCACTTTCACTGTGTACTACACAATTTGTGACTGTAACCACTTTTTTTCCTAAAGTGATATCAATGTGACCCTCCCATGCACCTGCATTGAAGATCAGAAGATCAACCGACAATCATTTATATTAAGTCAGCAATCACACTAGCAGTCAGTCACATGTTATATATTAGTCATATGAGCATATTATCAACTACAAACACATTTCAAAGTATGTAGGAGTACATATTGCTGAATTCTGTTCTCTACAGATCTTTAACGTATTCAGACGCATTGCGAAGAAAACCACAGCAATGTACACCGACTCATAAGCAATAGGCACTAAAATTAACTATTCATACTGACAAAAAGTAGATAGAAATTTAGTGCTGTATAACCCGTACTCAGTAGAGTGGGATACAGGGAGACTCACCCCACTTCCAGGATCGATCAATACGTTAGCGAACGCTGAGTGGATCCAGACACTACTAGTGTACCCTGCCGCTCCGGGAACTCCTAGTGAACACAGACGCACTGTGCAAGCAGACGCACCGGTCATTCTCTCCTCGCGGTAGCGCTTAGTGTACACAGAAGCAGCGGCCTATGCTGCGACCGAGACCCCTTGTGGTAACTTCTGAAACGGAAGTGAGGCAATCAGTTCATGGCGGGAGACCGGCGGAAACTGGTCATGAACTGGGGGGGAGGGGCGACCAGGAGAGCTTCTAACTCCCCACGCTGACATCAACCCTAGGGATCGCAGCCTCATCCTAATCCTGGTGTTTATGATCCCTAAAGCCTAGCACTGGAGCACCCGAGGTAGCGGTGCGCCAGCTATTGTTTGGTAGTCTCCTCCCAATACAGTGCGGCTGTGTGCGTTATTCTGCTTCTAGTGGAACCGATGCCTTACTTCCTCCCCATGCTCCGGCCACAGCCTGGTAACGTCTGCTGGACCTGCTAGTTATATCCGACACAGACGCCCGTCGAGACAGCACTTGTACCGTGGGTAAGCATTGTTGCGACCCGGCGGAGAGTTGTTGGAGCGACTTTCCAATATGCGTATAAGACGTTGTTAGGAAAGATCTCTCAGAAAACGTAGTAAGACTATAAAAATAAAATAAAAAAGCTCAGGGCTGCCAAACACAGCAGCCCTGTGACCATGGTCCGGCTCCTGCCGCACCAAACAAAAAAATGATTTGCCCGAGCCAGTGGGCGGGGATATATGGTCGAGCCCGTTACATCCTGGGAGGACTGAAAGCTTGTGATCGTTTGGTGCCAATCCGCTGTCGCTCCATCATATCCCAATGTTATCCTGTGGATAACCTGTGGACCCTGCCGGAGAAAATAGGATTTTAATTACCTACCGATAAATTATTTTCTCTTAGTCCGTAGAGGATGATGGGCGCCCGCCCAGCGCTTTGTGATCCTACAGTGATTACTTTGTTCAGTACTGCTTAGTTCTTGGTTTAGTAATATTGGTGGTCATTCCGAGTTGTTCGCTCGTTGCCGATTTTCGCTATGCTGCGATTTGTTGCTAAATGCGCATGGCACGCAGGGCACATGCGCTTAGTTATTTAACTAAAAACTTAGTAGATTTGCTGGTGTTCGTGCAACGCTTTTCAGTCGCACTGCTGATCGGTGAGTGATTGACAAGAAAGGGGCGTTTCTGGGTGGTAACTGAGCGTTTTCCGGGAGTGTGCTAAAAAACGCAGGCGTGTCAGGGAAAACGCGGGAGTGTCTGGCCGAACGCAGGGCGTGTTTGTGACGTCAAACCAGGAACTAAACGGACCGAGCTGATCGCAATCTAGGAGTAGGTCTGGAGCTACTCAGAAACTGCAAGAAAATATTTAGTAGCAATTCTGCTACTCTTTCGTTCGCTATTCTGCTAAGCTAAGATACACTCCCAGAGGGCGGCGGCCTAGCCTTTGCAATGCTGCTAAAAGCAGCTAGCGAGCGAACAATTCGGAATGACCACCATTGTTCAGCCGTTGCTGATGTTTCAAGCTAGTTAGCTTGGTTTGCCTGGTATGTGTGAGCTTGTGTGAATCTCGCCACTATCTCTGTAAAATCCTTCTCTCGAAGTTGTCCGTCTCCTCGGGCACAGTTTCTATACTGAGTCTGGTAGGAGGGGCATAGAGGGAGGAGCCAACACACACCCTCAAACTCTTAAAGTGCCAGTGGCTCCTAGTGGACCCGTCTATACCCCATGGTACTAATGTGGACCCCAGCATCCTCTACGGACTATAAGAAAAGGATTTACCGGTAGGTAATTAAAATCCAGTTGGATTGACATTGTCGCAAACAAGGCTAAAGCCTGTCGGATTTTCCCACGCTTCCGACAAAACACGTGGATCCGCGGCTATTCCGCCGATCCGTGTGTTTTCCGACAGCAGGGGGATTGAATAGGTCGGAACAATTTCCGACCTAAAAACAATTGGAAACTGCCATCTTTCTGACAAGATGGCAGTTCAGACTACGATTTAAATACCCCTCATAGTGATATAACAAAATGGGTAAGTGTCACTTGTGTATGACCTTACTCATATCTGCCTTGAAAACTAGGGGTGGCAGTCAAGGATTGCTAGAAATTATTATTTATAGTGAACATGGAAGTAATACTAATGAGTTCATGTTGGTGAACAGTTATTAGAATGTAACCCCTAGTCCAGGGGTTCCCAAATACGGTCTTCAAGGCCGTGCTGTTACTGTGAGATAATGAACTGAGCAATTACCTTTTATGTTTTATTATTTGTTTTATATGTATCATCCCACAGTCTTTTAAATAAATTACGACATATTTTTTATTGTTACGTTGGCTCTCTCTACTGTTACTAATATTTATTTCTGAAATCCAGCGCAGCCATCTCTCTTTTTCTTGAGCACAGATGACTAGTACTTCAGTTAAGCATCTGTGCTAAAGCATGGATATCACTAAATTCTGGATTGTTGATGTGCCTTGAGGACCAAGGTTGGTAAATACTGCCCTAGTCTTTCATGAAATGAGGGCTTAAAATCAACCAATAAAAATAATAAAAATTAGGCAGGTGGGTTGGTGGCCGTTACTGTGGTGCCTGTTGGCCCTCACCCCTAAATCTGTCCCTGCTGATTGGTCCACCTGTTCACATCCTGCTCAGTTAGCATTCTACAGACCTTTGACCAAGGCTGTGCGAACCATAGTCCATTAGAAAAGTGTTATGTGTAGAACTACAGGGCAGGGTGTTCCCCCACTTTCAGCAAGATTACTTTTTCTTTTTTGTAAAACAGCATTGATAATGCTTTACTAAGAATGAGAATAGAATGTAGTGCTTATTTTGAGTTGATTCTCACTTTTATTGCCTAACATATATGTGTACTTTCAGTGTGGTTTTTGCATAAGATTTTCAGAAGTTCTCCATGAGGTAATATAAATCCAGCAGGAGACCATATGTAATAAAAAAATAAGTTTAGTTTCTCCTTCGAATAGATTACTACAGCCTCAGCAAATAGCCAGGAGATATCCCAGAGATGAGCGACCCAAGAAATTCCTGGTAACAGTGCAATAAATTGCAGATTACACAGCCTCCATGGGTATACTAAATACAGATGACAGGTTTACTCCTGAATGTGGGAAGGGGCTTGCTGCTGGAAGCAATCTGTGTTAAACGGGAGCTAGGTGTTACTCATAGGACATACAGATCAGCAGTAGCAATATCTTCTTTGCATTATTCTTATCATTTTTATAGCCAAAACTCTGGAGTAAACAGTCTCTGGCCTATAAGGCAGTGCTTCCCCTGCCTATATTTTCCCCATATTTCTGATACTCACCAAATTTCCAGGTGTTTATAGTACTGCTGCACCTGTGTATAATGCCCAGATGTACCCTTTGGCTCATATGTTGCATGTAATCAGGCTCTGGTGTTAGTCAGTGGCTCCTGAGCCATTTAGCTCACTACACGTCCCTGTAATACTGATATACGTAACTTGTTTGTCACTTTCAGCAATGTTTGATGTAGGGCACCCAAATGGTAATAAACTCTACTGTGCAATCAAAAACCCAGATTTTTTTCCTCTTTCTGTTCTCACAGCTTGGACGTCTGATAATACAGCCAGTTTGGTCACCAGCCAACCCAGAGGGTACAGAAGAACCGAATCACCAACATCTTGCTCACATTTAGCTATTCTGTCTGCAGATTAATTGCCCACAGATTTTTAGTATGGCTGTCAGGCCTAATGACCACAGCTCAGCATTTCAGTTATATGCAGTGCATTGCGATTAGTATAATGTAAAACCTGGTAAAATAAACTGGAGTGTGGTAGCCATTTTGTAGGTTTAATTATACTTCTTATCAATCCACGGGAATTAATTACATAAGTGAGGCACAATGTATATTTTACAGTGGATTATTAGGATATTAATAGTTCTCATTTTGATACAGGAAACAATGGCCTTTGTGCAGGTCATAGAATACTGTGATCACATTTAATATCTGCACAAACTACTGTACAATACACCTATGTGTCTATGTACTAAGCTGTGGAGAGTGATTAGGTATCAAGCAACCTGCTCCTGTTATTTTTCAAACATTTTTCAGCCTGTAACATGGCATTTAGGAGCGGATACTTTAGCTCTACTTTACCTCTCTCCAAGGCTTAGTACATATGCCCCTAAGTCATCTGTGCACAAGTACTGTATGGCTATCCTTACAACCAGTACTGTTAGTTTGCCTTGAGGAACGTGGTTGGGAACCTCTGACCCTGTACATATGCTCTCAAACTCGGTCCTCAGGACGCCAAACAGTTAATGTTTTCCAGGTCTCCTCACAGATGTGGAGATGTACTAAGCCTTGGAGAGTGATAAAGTGCAGATAGATAAACTACCAGCTAATCAGCTCCTAACTGCCATGTTGCTTGCTGTGTTTGAAAAATGGCAGCTAGGAGCTGGTTGTTTGATAATTTATCTCTCTCCACTTTACCAATCTGCAAGACTTAGTACCTCTGACCCAGAATCACAAGGGACATAGGGGCAGATGTATTAAGCCTGGAGCAGTGATAAAGCAGTAATAAGTGCAAGGTGAGAATGCACCAGCCAGTCAGCTTCTAACTGTCCGTTTACTTATTGGAGCTGACTGGCTGGTGCGTTATCACCTTGCACTTATCACTGCTTTATCACTGCTCCAGGCTTAATACATCTGCCCCATAATTAGCTCCACTAACTAATTGTTACCCATTCACACATATCCATTATAAACCTCTGGGTGAAGAATAAAGGGGGGTACTCACGGAGCGATAATCTAAACAATCTGACTAGATTGCTTAGATTTTAAGCATGATCGCTCCGTGTGTACTCCCTACAGCGATAGCGATGCGCAGCCCCGCGCATCGCTATCGCTGGTGCTAGATTGGCCTGGCTCAATCACCCGCTGGGTGAAATGAGCGCCCCCCTCCCCCCGCACACTCTGCACACATCGCGCTGTGCTGAGCGGTTCGCCCTTAGACCCGAATGCTTGTCTGCATACATTTTAATCAATATATGTTCTATGTATGTTTGTCTTTGTGAGTCCTGAATTATTTGAATTAAAAGTTAAGTTAAAAAAAAATTCTTAAGAGTGCCCCATATAAAAAAAGAGCTTTCTTTTCTCCAAACCTATCTACATTTACACTACTCAAGGGAGTACTACCGGCCAGATATACTTTCTCTTGTATAATCTGAAAGCAATTGCAGCTTGCTTACATTTACTATCAATACGCTCTCAGATACCACTAATAAGGTGAAAACCATTGCGACCCCAACCCCTTCTCTTTCTATCATTTATTCATCAGTGTGAATGCTTAAAAAGAGGATTGTTGTAGGACTTTATTTTCTATGAATGTGTTAAGTCCGCTTGTAGACTGTTCCACAGATTGCATTTATTTTTCTCACTATCTCATGACAACCCTATAGTCTCCTAAAAGCTCTTCTTTCAGTCCTCTACATCTGATTATCGTCAGACAATAACATAATATAGCTTGGCCCAGTAGCAACATATGGTATGACATCATAGAGGGGGAAGGGGGCGGGGGTCAGACGTGGTGTCCTGAAAATATAACAGAGTGAGCAAATGCCTAGCTTGTCAAGTTTATTCAGAGTGATCAAATAAAACTAAAATGTACACTCTCCGCTGTACCAGATACAAGTAACAATGGGGCGCAGATTCTTCATCAGACAGCAACGCCAAACAGCGGCAGTAGAGAAACTAACTAACTTACATCATGACAGCTATAGAATTATATGATGAGAGTGTAATCTTCAATTCTGTATGTCCTTGGTGTGAACAAAGCCTGGGGTGCTGAAAGAGGGCGTATAATGTACCCAGCCCCTGGCCTCTCAGGGATGCGCAACCACACCACCCTTGTTGCTTTATAACAGTATATATTTCTTCAAGGGGCAACTGACAGAGTGTAGACACACCCACATGTCACAGATTTACAGATGGACAAAGTAGTATTAAAAATAAATATAGTCATGAGCATCCATCTTAACAAGTGGCACTGCAGCCTAAGGAATAAGGACAGGTAGTCTGAGTTATGTGGCGAGATGTAATGGAGTTCAAGATTGCCGGATGCTAATGATTTTAAAAAGGCAATCACTTACAAGACATGGTTTTGCATTGTAAGTGATTGTCCCTTTAAAAAAAAGTCTGAGATCAGTCGGCATCCCGCAACTCCAGCGATCTCAGACTTCATTACATCCTGCCGATGGTCTTATGAAGTAAAAAATAAGATTTTACTTACCGGTAAATCTATTTCTCGTAGTCCGTAGAGGATGCTGGGACTCCATAAGGACCATGGGGAATAGACGGGCTCCGCAGGAGATAGGGCACTTTAAGAAAGCTTTGGACTCTGGGTGTGCACTGGCTCCTCCCTCTATGCCCCTCCTCCAGACCTCAGTTAGGGAAACTGTGCCCAGAGGAGATGGACAGTACGAGGAAGGATTTTTGTAAATCTAAGGGCGAGATCCATACCAGTCACACCAATCACACTGTATAACTTGTGATAAACTACCCAGTTAACAGTATGGACAACAACATAGCCACGGTTCAACCGATAAACTATAACATATCCCTTATGTAAGCAATAACTATATACAAGTCTTGCAGAAGAAGTCCGCACTTGGGACGGGCGCCCCGCATCCTCTACGGACTACGAGAAATAGATTTACCGGTAAGTAAAATCTTATTTTCTCTAACGTCCTTGAGGATGCTGGGACTCCGTAAGGACCATGGGGATTATACCAAACCTCCCAAACGGGCGGGAGAGTGCGGATGACTCTGCAGCACCGATTGAGCAAACAGGAGGTCCTCCTCAGCCAGGGTATCAAACTTATAGAACTTTGCAAAGGTGTTAGACCCCGACCAAGTAGCTGCTCGGCACAACTGTAATGCCGAGACCCCTCGGGCAGCCGCCCAAGAAGAGCCCACTTTCCTAGTGGAATGGGCCTTAACCGATTTCGGTAACGGCAATCCTGCCGTAGAATGCGCCTGCTGAATCGTGTTACAGATCCAGCGAGCAATAGTCTGCTTTGAAGCAGGAGCGCCAACCTTGTTGGCCGCATACAGAACAAACAGAGCTTCAGTCTTCCTGATTCTAGCCGTTCTGGTCACATAAATCTTCAAAGCCCTGACCACATCCAGGGACTCGGAATCCTCCAAGTCCCGTGTAGCCACAGGCATGACAATAGGTTGGTTCATATGAAAAGATGAGACCACCTTTGGCAGAAATTGAGGACGAGTCCTCAACTCTGCCCTATCCACGTGAAAAACCAAGTATGGGCTTTTATGTGATAAAGCCGCCAATTCTGAAACACGTCTAGCCGAAGCTAATGCCAACAACATGACCACTTTCCACGTGAGGTATTTCAACTCCACAGTTTTGAGTGGTTCAAACCAAGGTGACTTGAGGAAAGGTAACACCACGTTAAGAACCCAAGGCGCCACCGGAGTCACAAAGGGAGGCTGAATATGCAGCACCCCCTTCACAAAGTCTGTACTTCAGGAAGAGAGGCTAATTCTCTTTGAAAGAAAATGGATAAGGCCGAAATTTTGACCTTTATGGACCCTAATTTTAGGCCCAAAGTCACTCCTGTTTGAAGGAAGTGAAGCAGACGGCCCAAATAGAACTCCTCCGAAGGAGCAGCTCTGGCCTCACACCAAGAAACATATTTCCGCCATATACGGTGATAATGTTTTAACGTCACGTCTTTCCTAGCCTTGATCAGGGTAGGAATGACTTCCTCCGGAAATTCCTTTTTCCGCTAGGATCCGGCGTTCAACCGCCATGCCGTCAAACGCAGCCGCGGTAAGTCTTGGAACAGACAGGGCCCCTGCCGCAGCAGGTCCTGCCTTAGAGGAAGAGGCCACGGATCTTCTGTGAGCAACTCTTGCAGCTCCGGATACCAAGTCCTCCGTGGCCAATCTGGAACAATGAGGATTGTTCTGACCCTGCTCATTCTTATTATTCTCAACACTTTGGGTATGAGAGGAAGAGGAGGAAACACATAGACCGATCTGAACACCCAAGGTGTCACCAGAGCGTCTACCGCTACCGCCTGAGGGTCCCTTGACCTGGCGCAATACCGCTTTAGCTTTTTGTTGAGACGGGATGCCATCATGTCGATTTGAGGCAGTCCCCATCGATCCGTGATCTGTGCGAAGACTTCTTGATGAAGTCCCCACTCTCCCGGATGCAGGTCGTGCCTGCAGAGGAAGTCCGCCTCCCAGTTGTCCACCCCCGGGATGAACACTGCTGATAGTGCGCTAACATGGCCTTCCGCCCAGCGTAGAATCCTGGTCGCTTCTGCCATGGCCACTCTGCTCCTTGTTCCGCCTTGCCGGTTTATATGAGCCACTGCCGTGACGTTGTCCGACTGAATCAGAACCGGTTTTCTCCGAAGCAATTTCTCCGCTTGACACAGGGCGTTGTATATGGCCCTCAACTCCAGGACGTTGATGTGGAGACAAGTCTCTAGGTTTGACCAGAGACCTTGGAAATTTCTTCCCAGTGTGACTGCTCCCCAGCCTCGGAGGCTTGCGTCCGTGGTCACCAAGACCCAGTCCTGAATGCCGTACCTGCGACCCTCTAGCAGGTGAGCACTGTTCAGCCACCACAGGAGAGATACCCTGGTCCTGGGAGACAGGGTGATCCTTTGATGCATTCGTAAATGGGACCCGGACCACTTGTCCAAGAGGTCCCATTGAAAGGTCCTCGCATGGAACCTGCCGAAAGGGATGGCCTCATATGAAGCCACCATCTTCCCCAGGACCCGCGTGCAATGATGCACTGAAACCTTTTTTGGTTTTAAGAGGTTCCTGACCATGGCTATGAGCTCCTGAACCTTTTCGATCGGAAGAAAAACCTTTTTCTGGTCTGTGTCTAGAATCAGGCCCAAAAAGGTCAGACGCGTTGTAGGGACTAGCTGGGACTTTGGTATATTGAGAATCCAGCCGTGTATCTGCAACGTCTTCATGGACAGAGACACACTGTCCAGCAACTTCTCCCGAGATCTCGCCTTTATGAGGAGATCGTCCAAGTATGGGATAATTGTGACCCCCTGCCTGCGCATGAGCACCATCATTTCCACCATTACCTTGGTGAAAATCCTCGGGGCCGTGGAAAGCCCAAACGGCAACGTCTGAAATTGGTAGTGACAGTCCTGCACTGCAAATCTCAGGAACGCCTGATGAGGGGGGAATATCGGAACATGAAGGTATGCATCCTTTATGTCCAGGGACACCATCCAAAGCCCCCCCTCCAGGCTGGCGATGACCGCCCTGAGTGATTCCATCTTGAACTTGAACCTCTTCAAGTACAGGTTCAGAGATTTTAGGTTTAAAATGGGTCTGACCGAACCGTCCGGTTTCGGAACCACAAACAGGGTCGAGTAATATCCCTCTCCTTGCTGGAGATGAGGAACTGTGACAATCACCTGTTGAATATACAATTTTTGGATTGCCGCCAACACTAGCTCCCTCTCTGACGGGGAAGCCGGCAGAGCCGATTTGAAAAACCGGCGAGGAGGCAAGTCTTCGAATTCCAGCCTGTATCCCTGAGAAACAATCTCTAATGCCCAGGGATCCACCTGCAAGTGAACCCAGACGTGGCTGAAAAACCAAAGATGAGCCCCCACTAGATCTGCCTCCCCCCGGGAAGCCCCAGCGTCATGCGGTGGACTTTGCAGAGGCAGAGGAGGACTTTTGCTCTTGGGAACTAGCTGTGTGCAGCTTCTTTCCCCTACCTTTCCCTCTGGCAACAAAGGACGATCCCCGTACCTTTTTGCTTTTATTGGAACGAAAGGACTGCATTTGATAATGAGGTGCCTTTTTTGTATGCTGCGGAGGGACACAAGGTAAGAAATTCGACTTACCAGCCGTAGCCGTAGAGACAAGGTCCGAGAGGCCGTCTCCAAACAACTCCTCCCCTTTGTAAGGCAAGGACTCCATATGCCGCTTTGAATCGGCATCTCCCGTCCACTGTCGGGTCCACAAGAGCCGCCTAGCAGAAATAGACATAGCATTTATTCTGGAGCTTAATAAACAAATGTCTCTCTGAGCATCTCTTATATACAAGGCAGCATCTCTGATATGCTCTATGGTCATTTGAATAGCATCCCTATCTAAGGTGTCAATCTCCGTAGATAAAGAATCTGCCCATGCCACAACCGCACTACAAACCCAGGCCGACGCCATAGCCAGTCTAGCAATAGTACCTGAATGAGTGTAAATGTGCTTCAAGGTAATTTCCTGCCTGCGGTCAGCAGGTTCCTTGAGGGAAGCCGTATCCTGAGAAGGCAGTGCCACCTTTTTGGACAAGCGTGTCAGCGCCTTGTCTACTTTAGGCGAAGATTCCCAGCGTATCCTATCAGTTTGTGGAAAAGGATACGCCATAAGAATTCTTTTGGGAACTTGTGGTCTCCTATCCGGAGATTCCCAAGCCTTTTCGCACAATTCACTTAGTTCAAATGAGGATGGAAAGGTGACTTCAGGCTTTTTCCCTTTATACATGTGTACCCTCGTGTCAGGGACCGGGGGTTCTTCAGTAATATGCAAAACCTCTTTAATGGCAATAATCATGTACCGAATACCTTTTGCCACCTTCGGCTGTAATTTTGCATCTTCATAGTCGACACTAGAGTCAGTATCTGTGTCGGTATCTGTGTCATCGATCTGGGATATGGTGCGCTTCTGAGACCCCGAAGGGCCTGGCGCCACAGGGACAGGCATGGACTGGCTACCTGACTGATCCCTAGCTTCTGCCTTGTCTAACCTTTTATGCAATAGATTAACATTTGCATTCAAGACATTCAGCATATCCACCCATTCCGGTGTCGGCGTTGCCGACGGCGACATGACATTCAAGCACTCCCCCTCCACATTAAGCGAGCCTTTCTCATCAAACATGTCGACACACGCGTACCGACACACTTCACACACACAGGGAACCCCTTTCCTGAAGACAGTATCCGTGTCAAGGCCCTTTGGAGAGACAGAGAGAGAGTATGCCAGCACACACCTCAGCGCAATGATCCTGGAGACCAACACAAAATGTTTTTCCCCAGCAGCGCTGTATAATATGTTATCCGCCAATTATGTGCCCCCCCCACTCTTTTAAACACCCCTTCACCGTGTGTAAGCAGGGGAGAGTCCGGGGAGCTTCCTCTCAGCGGTGCTGTGGAGAGAAAATGGTGCTGGTGAGTGCTGAGGGAGAAGCCCCACCCCCTCGGCGGCGGGCTTCTGTCCCGCTCAAACTTACAAAAATATGGCGGGGGCTCTTTTATATACATGTACAGTGCCCACCTGTACATGTATATTGTCTTTTGCCATAAGAGGTGTTTATATTGCTGCCCAGGGCGCCCCCCCCCCTGCGCCCTGCACCCTTACAGTTACCGGAGTGTGTGAGGTGTATGGGAGCAATGACGCACAGCTGCAGTGCTGTGCGTTACATCCGTGAAGCTGAAGGCTTCTGCCGCCTGACGACTTCTGTCTTCTGTTCTTCTAGCTCTGTGAGGAGAACGGCGGCGCGGCTCCGGGGGTGGACGCCCAGTAAGAACCTGCGTTCACCCCCTCTGGAGCTAATGGTGTCCAGTAGCCGAGGAAGCAGAGCCTATCTTAGACAAGAAGGTCTGCTCCTCTCTCCTCAGTCCCTCGATGCAGGGAGCCTGTTGCCAGCAGTGCTCCCTGTGAAAAAGTAGAAAAAGTAGAGAAAAAATCCAAACAAAAATGCTTTTAGGCAGAGAACTCAGGAGAGCTCTCTGCAGTGCACTCATCCTGCTCTGGGCACAGTGTAAAACTGAGGTCTGGAGGAGGGGCATAGAGGGAGGGGCCAGTGCACACCCAGAGTCCAAAGCTTTCTTAAAGTGCCCTATCTCCTGCGGAGCCCATCTATTCCCCATGGTCCTTACGGAGTCCCAGCATCCTCAAGGACGTTAGAGAAAATAAAATGTTCATTTTACTTGTTTAAAGTTTGTATGTTCTTCTCATGTTTGCGTGGGATTCTTCCAGTTTTTTCAGTCTCCTCTCATACTCTAAAACAGAGGCTCCCAAACTCCGCCATTACAGCCCAGGTTTTAAGGATATCCGTGCAGATTACTTACTTAGTACCGCAGTAAATTTGATTTAACCATCTGGACTGAAGCATGGATATCCTTAAAACCTGGACTGTATTTAATGGCGTTTGGGAAACTCTGCTCCAAAGTCATAGTTGTAGGTTGATTGCCTTTTATTATTTTTATTATTATTTTTATTGATATGTCGCAACAAGGGATCCGCAGCGCCCATTACACAGTACATAAACAAATGAGCAAAACCTACAGTATGAGACAATATAGGACAAGTACTGTACAAGGTATATACTGAAAACCAGGGGTTAGGTGCCATCAAAGGGAGTATTGAGTATAAGATAGTGTAAGTAAGAGAAGGAAAGACACATGAGGGGAGACGGTCCTGCTCTTGCACAGAGTATATGTGTCTGTCCATTTGGTGGAGAATATGGATTTTAAGCTCGAGTTAGTATCAGGATGTCAGCGGTCAGAATACAGACAATGGCATCCTCACGTGCAAGATCCCGACACCAGTTTGGTAAGTGTACTAACACTAACCCTCCCTCCCCGCAGCCTGACCCTAAGCCCCTCCCCCCCCTGCAGCCTAGCACTAACTGTCCCCTGGGCGCAGCCTAAACCTAAACAACCGCCCCCCGCAGTCTGACCTTAACCCGGCCCGGCATACTTACGATCGGGAAGCCGGCAGTCGGAATTCATCGCCAGCATTTTTATCTATGTTGGAGTTTCAGTGCCGGTCCTCTACCCAATGTCTGGATTCTGGCATCAGCATTTGACTGTCGGCATCCGGACCAGATCCCGTAAGCTCCACTGGGACATTGATGTGTTCAAAATATTCTCTGTGAAATGCTGCATAATATGTGTGCACTATATAAATATTTTTTTTACAATAAAAATAAAACATGAAAAATTTCTACAGACTTTCCATGAAACACAGTGGACATTGGTGACATTTGGAAGAATAATGCTTTTGTATAAAGGTGCGTGATGGTCGGATTAAGGCATTACAAAGATATGACAATTCCTACCAGAAAAGGATAACATCAGTACACTGAACAGACAGCTTTAAAAAAATATTGAATAACTTTTTGGCTGAATACAATCTGCACAGACATTGTGATGCCTTGTACTAGAATGGGAATCCATAATGGAATTGGTGGTTTGAAGAAAGGAAGAATTTTTCCATCATTCAAGCCAGTCTTAAGATCTTCCACTTCCTGAACTTCATAAAAATGTAATGCCTTTCTTAGAACGTATTACTATTATTAATGAAAGTACCGTACATCTAAATAAAAACATGCATACTTTGATTTAGTGTGTTGTATTTCTGCAAGCAGAATAGAGACCAGCAGAATAAATAAATGGATTTTTACTAATAGATTTCAGCGTCTGGAGATCACATCTTTGCCTCATTTGTAGCAGCTGTTTCATTTTTCGTATGTAGTATTGGTGTGCAGAGAAATCCCTTCCGAAGAAGGCATAATGGCTTATAACTTAGAGTGTCACGATTATTACACACAACAGCCACACCTCCTGCTTCCCACATTAGTCCTGGGGTTGCAAGTACTTTTCAGGATGCCCACGATGATGAGGTAGGACATTTTAATTCTATGTTTCTACAAATCAGAGTATTGTCACTGATCACAGCATTGCAAAGTAACAGATGAAGGTTTTGCTGTTTTTGAGAAGTTTTGAACTGACGGATTTGACAATGTATATAGCAAGTAGATAGGCTTCCACTCTACAGCATATATAGGGGCCGATGCAGATTTTGAACATGAGTCTTTGCAGATTGTGTCATGTGCAGGGATGGACTTCAGAAGCTGACGGTTAGAAACCATCGATGTTCCCAAGTCGATAGAAGTACTTTCCACATCAGTTTGATGGTTGCCAGCCATAGGATGCAGCTTTCCAATGGCTGACAGCTTCTATGCAGCCGCTAACACCCAGAAGTGGTGTCTGCATCTCAACTAATGTGCTCATGGGTAAAGCTATGAATGCTTCACTATAACCATCAATAGTAGCCATTGCATTGTTAGAGTTGATGTCAGAAGCCCGACAACCATTCGACACCAGGCTTCCAGGTCATCCCTAATCATGTGTTTTTGCACAGCATATGCTCTGCACACATCTCAGTTGCATTTCCATTTGTGAATGGAGGGCTGTGACTGAAGGGCCATAACTGGGGGTTTCCATAGAGGCAAAGGTCAAAGTCAAGTATGTGTACAATGCAGGCTATGTGGTGTTGTGCATACACTTAAACACACTTGTTTTTAGATGGATCTTTGTACCACAGTTGCAGCTGGTGCAGGTGGACATTGATGATGATGGTGATGAAAGCAAGGCTACAGATTGGGGCGGGCCAGCCGCAGACCTACATACAACTCAGCAGCATATGTATTTGGTTTGGCACGCACACAATGTGGGAACAATTTAGGTGCAGCCAGTTTGCGTACAACTCTGCCCCAAAGTGCCAATTTAGAATGGAAAAGGTAAAAGGTGGATGTTAGAGTTGAAGAGAATTCAAGTATTGTCTTACAAAATAAAGGTGGGGAAGGCCGTCACAATACTTACCATATACCAAAATATCACCGGTGCAATGAACGGAACTGTTGATGGGTATTTAGACGGATGCAGATTTATTTGTGAACTGGCAATGAATCAAAATTGGATGCTTATGATTTTTTCACATCAGTTTAATATTTACACCTGGATCTCAATGGCATGCTTGTTATGTGGACATCCTTAACTACGAGGAATCCTGAAAACACACATAAACACATTGGCAGTGCCAGTGTGCCAGGACAGTCTGTAAGCTCTGCCTTTCAATGCCAGTGTTTCATACTGATCCCAATGACTGCCTTCTTCTCTAAGGTCTTCTGAGTTTGGAGGAAGTTATAAAATACACAACTTTCCAGCATGGGCACTGGCCCGGACCTCTCCTCCCCCCTATTCATCCTGTATGTTTTGGTGTCATCCCTGTTTGTTTTGCCACTAGCCTCTTGGTCTGAGTTCCTAGTTCCATACACAGAGAAGTGTCAGTCCCTGCTTGGGCTTCCAGCCTTCTGACTGGCTGGGACTTGGTGCCTGCTAATGACTTTTACTGTACAGACTGAGAGAGTTTAGATGCAGGAGGGGAGGGTAGATCTGCCTCATCTGTCTCTAAGATGTAAGAAGAGAGAGAGCACGGTGAGCACAGGGAGCCCATGAGAGAGGGGATGGGAGAAAGGGGAGGGGGCTGCCGGCAACTAATACTGACAAGTCAGAAAGACCCAACAAGCAAATGCAACTGTAAAAGTGTGCAGGATGCAGGACAATTCCAGCCGGACCCAGAGCTCCTGAGCTGTGACTGTCCAGGAGGAGGGGAAGTCTACAGTGACCGGTGAGAGAGGTGAGAGGCTGCAGCCTGTGGCATTGTGCATGGGGACAGAGGGTTAGGTGCTGGGGCTGCACAGGGACAGAGGGTGAGGTCCTGGGGGTGCACAGGGAGAGAGGGTTACGAGCTGTCATTTTCTGCCCAGCACTCCTGCTTCCTTCCTAGGAGAATTCTTCTTCTCCCTCTCTCTTTCACAGTCTGACCCCCTGGAGTGTAACCCGCCCCCTCCAGCTTCTGCTCCTCCCTGCCCCGTGTCTGTCAGTGCTTCCTTCCCTGCTTCCTGCTCTCTTCCTAGATGTAGTGTGTGGGGAGGACCTGCAGGATGACAGTGTCACCAGCCATTGATTAATGTCAATGAGCATGTCACATGACTTCAGCTAATCACTTTACATGTGTCACAGACAGTGACAGATTTATCAAATCTTGGAGAGGGAATTGTATTAACCAATCAGCTCATGTCACTTTACAGGCTGTGTGTGAAAAAGTACACTTAGTAGCTGATTGGATTGTACTCTCTCTCTCTCTCTCTTTCCTTTAACTCTCTCCAAGCTTTGATAAATCGAGATCCTATGTTATGTGAAATATTTAAGTGGTGCATTGTTAATGGAACAACTGATTGAAAGTCAATGTTAGAGATGCCTGGTAGCAAATGTGCATTGTTTCTATTTGATTTGTGCTTGTTGGAACTACTGCTGACAAGTAAACTTTACCATTTGATAGCTATCTCTTCCAGATGGCATTACTGGTTCTTATTTTCCTCAGTTAGGAGATAGTTGTATGTTCATTCCATCACAAATGGGCTTATACATTGTATGTACACCTGACAGGACTGGTTATCACATTCATCTGTCTCATATGAATAATGTATTTGTGGCTCTAATTTACAGACCAACTGGGTGCTAAGCCTGCACAAGTCCATATGTTGCAGGTCACTAGGCTACTGTGGATTGACTATGAAACGCTGTGCATATGACACATGTAAACTCCCAATCCCATCTGACTGTCTGCAGTTCCAGTCCAGCACAGTGTGGCATAAGGACGCTGTATATCCTGAGTGGGGTATGGACAACTCCTATCATCCACAGGAACACTGGACTAACAGACAAGATGTGGGCATTTGCCTTTGCCGTGGCTATCTACCTGTTGTAGGACGCTCCCTGATGGGAAGTATATCTGTTCTCCTCCAGTCCCTGCCCAGCGCATCATTGGCTGTCCTTCTCATCCTGACGCTCCTGTCCTGGAGGACCTGTGAAGCCAGAGGCCTAAACTGTTAGTAAGCAGAGGATGAGTCTGGGGCGGATGATGAGCTGAACGTCTGTTTTAAACTTGAAAGAATAGTAGTCAGAGTGTGTGAAATGTGATTCTCCCCAGCGGTGAGCTTCAGGGTCTTATGTAGAGATTATTTCAGAAGGGAGATTTCTTAGTCAGCAAGATGTGTGCGCTCATAAAGCCATCTATCTATATATCAGAGAGTTCCAGATGACTGCATAGACCGCATGATACCTTGTGGAATTAACATAGCTGTTTTACATGTTCTACCACAGTTGGTTAATAGCTCCAGCAAAGACACACTTTCATTCTACCACTGCAAACAGGCCAGTACTGATGCTGTAAGCATTTTAAATTGAACTAAACTCATTCCATATTGATCCATAATCAGTAGCAGACAAGCTATTGTTGAATCATCAATCCTCATTATAATTACTAGGGAGGCAGGATTTAACACTACCAATGATAGTTCACATCACTTAGGCAGTAATAAAACAAAGGCAACATGTATTGTTTAAGCTGAAGTTTATATCACTTACCATAACTTCATTGGCACGATCATTTAAGAGTTAACACTGCAGTGGTATCCCCATGATCATCCACACAGGATAGCTTGTAAGTGAGATGCAGAGACTATTTGATGAGCTGTAATAATAGCAGGAACTCTACTGAAATATGCCATGGTACTACAAGTGCCAGCATCCTCTGACACATATGTGCTGCCTTGGCATGTGGAATATATAATTTGCACAACAGTTGGAAAGACAGTCGTTGCATATCAGTTCATCTTTTTCTATCGGAGACTTCTATCAGCTGTGACTTTCTGAACAGCTGTGTTTCCAGACAGGCCAATTCGCAGTCACTGAAGTCATTCTCGTCCACCCCTAAAGGCTCTGCACACTGTATATTACATGTCTTTTCTTGTTGAAACATTGGTACTAAAATAGTCAGGGTTCCAGATTGGAGATGGCTACTTTTGAATGTTCTGATATTTCAGAAAGTTGTATTACAAAAGCCATACCTCCCAACATGACCCTCTCCAGGAGAGACACAATGCTCTGCTTCTGGACTTTCCTCTTAATTTATGATTACCGGCACCTGTGTTGAACAGGTTAATGGATAAGAAAGGTGTTTCAGCACAGGTGATGGCAATCATATATTAAGAGGAAAGTCCAGAAGCAGAGCATTGTGTCCCTCCTGGAGAGAGTCATGTTGGGAGGTGTGCAAAAGCTAACAATTGTCATTCTCATATTTGAAAAGATACAACTGGTGATTGGCAATAAAGCCTAACGCTTGGTATACACTGTCCAAATTTTTTGTTCATCATGACAGTCGGGGCAATTTTTCGGGAAATCGAAGACCCCAATATCTCAACTACAACTATTTTTTTTTAATGTTACTGATTTTCTCCCACACCACACTGAATTTGCATATATCAACCCACAAGAAGGATATAGTCACAGAAAAACATAGTAAATATAGTCAGATTTATAGAGGAAATGCACACACTGCACACATTCAGTAGGTGTGCACTGAATCCGAGACAGGAGGTGCCACAAAGGGACCTCCTCCTCTACCAGGTCATAGGCTACCCACTCGCACCCAGGACAGACTACTCCCCTGGGCCGCCTAGGTGAGTAGTCTATGTCCTGGGGGTTGGGAGGTAGTCTATGACCTGGTGGAGGTGAGGTCACTTTGTAGCGCCCCCTGTCTCAGCTGTATGACTGCACAATACCGGGCAATTGAGGCCAAGATTTTCTGTCTTGGCTGACGATTGGATAATCGAGGGGGCATGTTTGCATGTAAGATTTTTCCGGTTTATCTCTAAAACGAACATTCATACACACTATCTGATAAAAGTAGTCAAACACCCGATTATTGGCAAACTGATACAATTATTGTATAGTGTGTACCTAGCTTGAGACCTAAGACTGACAAGTAGCTGACAAAATATTAAATTCATTCTGATTTAAAGGAGAGTCCACAATGATTACTGGGGTGTGTTAAACTGTGCAGAAAGTTATCTCAGAGAGTCAGAGGAGAATGTATTGTTCATTGTTATCATTGTCACAATCTGTCTCTAAACTACCACTACCCGGCAAGGAGGGATTTTTTTTTTTTATTTTTTTTTAAAGGAATGGACATTTTGCTCTAATTTCTAAATATTGTCTTTTCTGTACTTCAAATTCTATATCATTATGTTATATATTGGGATCCAGTCAGTATACCAGTGGTCGGGATCCAGGCAGTTGAATTACAGACGCCGGAATCCCGACACCGCTCAGAATGCCAGTGCCGTTATCCTGACTAGGATCACAATCCCGGCGCCGGAATCCCAAAAGCTAGGATCCCGATCGTCTGTTTGCTGGGCCGCCGGAGAGGTAAGCTGGGGGGAAGGTAAGATTTAAACTGCAAGGGGTTAGGGTTAGGCTACAGGGAGGGGGAGTTGAGAATTAGGTTTAGGCTGTCCGGGTGGGGAGAATTAGGTTTAGGCTCCGGGAAGGGGGAGGGGGGGTGGTTAGGTTTAGGCACCACCTGAAAGGGTTAGGGTTAGGTTGCGAGGGGGGAGGGTTTAGGCTCCAGAAAGGGGGGTTTAGGGGGGGTTAGGTTTAGGCTGTGGGGATGTGGGGTAGGGTTTAGGCACCACCTGAGAGGGTTAGGAATAGGCACCACCTGATAGGGGTGGGGTTAGGCTGCGAGGGGGGAGGGTTAGGTTCAGGCTGTGGGAAGGGAGGGTTATGGGGGCGGCGTTAACACACTTACCTGACCCCTGTCTGGATTCTAACCATCAGGATGCCGCGGTCGGTATTCTGATCGCAGGCATCGTGACCGCCAGAATATGAGCCCCATATATGTGCAAATTCTTATATTAATGAGTAAAAAGTAGTTGTGGTTTAGTTAATGTTACAATGAAACCCCGGTATGTAGAGATCAAAGTACATTTTTACTGTTTATGAACAGTGTGTATTCCTACTGAATCAGTACTCTGCACTGTACCAAGTCCAGCCTATAGAGAATTACTATAACGTCTATTATGTTAAGAAAGCAGAGTCCCTTTCTAAAGACTTTAAAATAATAAAAAATAGATTAATTTCATACATATGGGGAGATGTATCAAACCTTCTGAAGAGGTCTGATTCTCTTTCTCTTGTATATTATAATCATTGGTATGTAAAACACCACAGAGCTCCAAAACACTGAATATTGGACTGCAGGTCATAAATAAACAGTGACATACATGTGGCGCGGTGTCCTATTAGCTGTAGTGAGTTACCACAGCTAGAGGATGTCCCTGTGGCTATCCTATTAGCACCGTAAACCAGCAGTTATCAGGGATTGAGGAACGCAAAGCATAATCCCTGATTTCCAGCCCCGGGAGACCTGTCATCAGACGGAATCACATGGGTCCCCGATGTTGTCATGAATCCCATGCGTTATCAGCCGATAACAGGTGAATTTCTGCCGGGTAAAAACGGTCTCGAATTGGATAGCCGATTACCTTGCGGTAAATCCCTGCACCTAATAGGGTACCTAAAGGGTAGTGAGGGCCAGGGTGAGATTAAGGAGCTCAAGACCAACTGACTTGTGATGGTACCACTCAACAGTATGGGAACACTTTTGCAGGTCAGTGGCCATGAGAAGGAGCAGGCTGAACAAGAGAACATACAAGGATGATTTGTGGGTGTTCTATTTGTTTCTCCTCGGCCGGTGAGTGTGGTGGGTACAGAAAACACAATATTTCAATGGAGTAAACTAGAGAGGAGGGTAGTAGCGAAGGAAATACAATAAAAGTGGATCAAGAAATAGGATGAGAGAAGTAAAGTGGTGTCAGAGATGTGGATTTGCTGCATGTAAACAATTGATTTAATTCATGCAGAGTAGTGCTTTTATAATATAACAATGTGCCCATAAAACTGTAGATTATCAATACATTTTTATTTTTTTACATTTTCAGTAATAAATATGTGCAAGCATTCTCAACTCTGGCACAGTGGGGCAGATGTGTTAAGCCTGGAGAAGGGATAAAGCAGTGATAAGTGCAAGGTGATAACGCACCAGCCAATCAGTTCCAATATGTAAATTGACAGGAGCTGATTGGCTGGTGCGTTATCACCTTCCACTTATCACTTATTTAGCACTGCTTTATCACTTCTCCAGGCTTAAAACATATGCCCCAGTATACTGCAGCAGTGTGCACACAGAACAATGGGGGTCATTCCGAGTTGTTCGCTCGTTGACGATTTTCGCAACGGAGCGATTAAGGCAAAAATGCGCAGCGCGCATGCGCTAAGTATTTTAGCACAAAACTTAGTAGATTTACTCACGTCCGAACGAAGAATTTTCATTGTTGAAGTGATCGGAGTGTGAGTGACAGGAAGTGGGTGTTTCTGGGCGGAAACTGACCGTTTTCTGGGAGTGTGCAGAAAAACGCAGGCGTGCCAGGATAAAACACTGGAGTGTCTGGAGAAACGGGGGAGTGGCTGGCCGAACGCAGGGCGTGTTTGTGACGTCAAACCAGGAACGAAACGGGCTGAGCTGATCGCAGTGTAGGAGTAAGTCTCGAGCTACTCAGAAACTGCTAAGAATTATTTATTCGCAATTCTGCTAATCTTTCGTTCGCTATTCTGCTAAGCTAAGATACACTCCCAGACGGCGGCGGCCTAGCGTGTGCAATGCTGCTAAAAGCAGCTAGCGAGCGAACAACTCGGAATGAGGGCCAATGTGAAATGCAGTAAAGCAATGTGAGACGAAACATTTCATTTGCATTCATTCCATCGCAACATTGTTTGTGCGGGTGCAAATGTACATCTTTTCTTTGATTTGATTCTAACTTTAAATAAGGCCTGCATTTATCTGGTCAGATCATATTACTGTGGCAAGAGCAGACAGTATCAGCAACACATGGGAATGGATGGATGACTAAATGGATGGATGGCTAGATAGATCTAGAACCTCAAGTTATCAGATCTGACCAGTTCAGAATGGTTAAATACATGAATGGATGGAACTGTACTTATCTGGAGCATACATTTTAACAAAATCAAACCTGCAAATCATTTGTTTCACCTGCTTTGCATTTATAGAAAATCAATCAATCACCAACTCCATTTTTATTCTCTATGTTTAGTATTGTCAAACAACAGTTTTGATGACACCATCTCATTGAGACACCTGGATTTCATAGTGAAAAGACCCACACGGGAGATTACTGATGGATACCATGTCCAGGGATACAATACTGTGACAAATGATGGCCGCTCTTTGAACATGCAATGGAAGGGGAAGATATGGCCCTGCGCTGTCCTAATCAAACTATCTCGACATGTGTTAGTTTCTGCATTAGGGTCCAACCTGGCTTGGAATATTTTTCCTTATGACAGCTGTGACCAGGATTTGAAACCAACAGAGAACCTTATCAGCCCTTTGAAGCTCTTGCAAGTTAATGTGAAACCACTGGTGCTCCACAGAGTCCTGAGATTCTTAGGAGATTTGGGATTTCTGGTTGAGTCCCAACAATCTAAAGCACTTTCTCTGCTAAAGAAGAAATTATACAAATCAGGAAATCCGGTGAAGCAGCCCAGCTTGCAGTCCTCTGGTAGGTGATTTGAATGGACAGTGCATGCTGGGCCTCTGCCTCCTGTTCCTTTCTGCCTCCTCTGGGCCTTATGTACAAAGAGCCAAATGACACAGCGCAAAATTGTCTTTGATAGTGCATGTGCATTGATTTGCACACATGGGCCTTAGGGGTATATTTACTAAAGTGCGGGTTTATAGAAATGGAGATGTTGCCCATAGCAACCAATCAGATCCTAGCTATTATCTTCTAGAAGGTGCTAGGTAAATGATACGTAGAAAGCCATTTTAATAAAACTGGGCAGTATTTTAGGAGTAAAACAAAAAATTGATATAAAAATGTGTGGTTTTGTGCAAGAGTTGTTTCTACAAAAGGGGTGGTTCTGAGCACGGGGTGGTTCTATGAAAGGGGTGGTTCTGTGCGCAGGGTGGTTCTATGAAAGGGGTGGTTCTATGAAAGGGGTGGTTCTGTGCAAGGGGTGGTTCTGTGACAGGAATGGCATTCTGATGTTGTGTGCCCATTTGCACAGTGCCTCTTCACAGTTTATTGCCTCTCTGCACATACACGTGCACTTGTAATTTGCCAAGGTATCTTCAGACACGGAAGAGTAGGTGTGCGCAGGTTTGATAATTTAGGCGCACCAATGAAAAAAAAGTAATTTTGCGCTGTGTATTGACCTCTTATTGTAAATGAGATCCTCTGTTTATTGCTATGCTGCATGCATTGTGATTGTTACTACAGTACTAATATTATCGCTTATTTCTATAACACCAATATAGTTCATAGAGCTGTGGAAAAAAACAAACATACAATGTGCACTAAACCTACACTGATTAACAGCACTGCAAAAATTAATAAAACTAAAGGTGAGAGATCCCTGATTTGTCTAACGTCCCTGTGGATACTGAGAAATGTAGTTACCATGGGGTATAGATCTGGAGCCTGGCACTTTAAGAAAGCATTAGTGTGTGCTGGCTCCTCCCCTCTATGTCCCTCCTGCAGACTCAGTTTAGAAAAATGTGCCCAAGGAGCCGGGTGCATTCTGTTGCTCTCCAGAGAGTTTTCTTCAGAAATTTTAGTTTGTTGTTTTCAGGCACACTGGTTGGCAACCAGTCTGCCTACGTCATGGGACTTAGGGGGGAGGACCGAACCAACTTCCTTAGAGTTAATGGTTCGTATCCCCGCTGACAGGACACTGAGCTCCTGAGGTGATGTTTCTCATGCCCCAGGGTGTGAGCCCACACCGGCAGCATGCCGCCACCCCTAACAGATGCCGAAGACGCGGTACGGTGAGTACAGACTCCAAGGTTCCGGTTAGCGGATCCCCGGTGAACATGGCGGCATAAAGGAGCAGTGGTCACCCGGCTACTGGCTGCGGTGCCCGCTGCATACCCACACTGGCGATGCAGATAAAAAAAAACGTTGCAAACTCTTTTTTTACACATTTATGGAGTGAAGCCAGTATAAATAACATAGAGGGACCGGGCGCCAATGACAGGGTGGGGCTTCCCGGGGAGCAGGGCCAGAAGCAATATATATATATATATATATATATATATATATATATATATATATATATGTGTGTGTGTTATTTACCTTACAGCAGTATAACCGCTGACTTTATGCTCCTCCCTTCTCTATAAACCCCTGGTACCAGTACAATTGGTGATTCAGTGGGTTCTACGGAGGAGCAGTCTCTGCATGCAGCCTGCACACAGGCAGCAGCAGGAAATGGCACATATATATATATATATATATATACATACACACACACAGGAAAAAAGATATCAGCGGCACTCAAAGTCTTACATACAAATGTGTATTTCAAAGAGTTACATCAAGCTCCAACGTTTCGGGGCCTAAAGGGGCGGGTAGGCCCCGAAACGTTGGAGATTGATGTAACTCTTTGAAATACATGTTTGTATTTAAGACTTCGAGTGCCGCTGATATCTTTTTTCCTGTAAACATTGGTCATCCCAGAGGGCACCGGAGCACATTGTTCAACATAAGATAGTGCTGGTCCACAAACAGTTTCGGCATACCTCCCAACTGTCCCGATTTTCGCGGGACAGTCCCGTTTTTTGGGGACTGTCCCGCTGTCCCACCCGCGGGCCGCAGTGTCCCGCGATGGGGGGGGAGCAGTTGGGAGGCTCCTACACTCACTGCTCTGCATAGCAGAGCAGTAGTGAATAGACGCTGTGCGCATGCGCACAGCGTCTATTCAGCACAGACAGTGGGAGAGAGGGCATGCCAGCAGCTCACAAGAGCGCTGGGCATGCCCCAGCAGTGACGAAAACGGGGGCGTGACCCGCGATCGCGGGTCCTCCCGCGAAGCTACGCCCCCTTTTCACAGGACACGCCCCTTTTCGGGAGCACGCGCGGCTTCGCCGCGCATGTGTCCCTCTTCATTGGGGACCAAAGTTGGGAGGTATGGTTTCGGTATATATATATATATATATATATATATATATATATTAAAAAATAGAACGAGTTTATTGCGCCACTTGTGTTCACCAACGATCACAGACCATAGGTATATGATGTATCATACAGGTATAATTGACACTCCCTAGAGATTCAAAAGGGTGTCTGCTGACCCCCAAACAGGGATGGCTATTCCCTGTAGCATAAACTTAGATAAAAAGGGAGGGGGGTTATAGCGACCAGTGGTGTCTAAAAAGATAAAAGCTCACACTATAGGTGGATAAATCTAAATCTAAAATACAATTTATTCACATAAATTTTTTTACAACAAATCTCTTTCAAAAATGGGATAAAAACAACATACACATAGAATATAATACCAGTTAAAATATATAAGTAAGAAGATTTTGCTTAACTTGGTATGTGGTCACTGCCAGGTTGCCCAACGCGTTTCGTCACTTGATGAAGTCCCCTTTCCCACTGCGCTCACCAACCCGGCATATAGCATCGACATGGCTTCTATTTACACTGCACAGCTTACCGGGTTGAACTCGTGTTCAACCCAGTAAGCTACCCGGGTAGGATTCACGGATCACTTGATCCGGGCTGACCCTTTTCCACTAGCAAAAAACACGGGTAAATGCGCGCCCCTGTGCATTTACCCGTGTTTTTTGATCTAGTGGAAAAGGGATATCATACTGCTCTGTGTTTCCTCATTATCTCTGTGATTTCTCTTGCAGCATGTCTGAAAATAAGTTTGTGTGTACTTCATGTAAGGATAGGTTTGCACCTTCCTCACAGGGGTCTCGAATGTGTACCCAATGCTCTATACCTTCACAGGGTAGTAATATGCAGAAACCTGAGTGGATGGAATCATTTAAATCAATGATTACTAATATAAATTCAGAGTTGGCTACGGCTAAGCAAGAAAGGCAAACCCTGAAACAGTCTAAGGACGCTCTCCCGCAGATATTGCACTCTGCTTCTGAATTACCAGAGTTAGATGAGGGAGAATTAGAGGTGGACGAGGATAATTCACTGTCCCCGGAAGTTGAGGCCCTGATTTATGCTATTAGGGAGGTCCTTAATATTCCAGATAAGGAAGCAGAACCAGCAGATGAATTGTTTTTTTAACGTGAAACCAAAGTCCTTTGCAACCTTCCCTGTTTCTAAGGAATTAAATTCCCTTTCAAAGGAAGCATGGATAAATCCTAACAAAAAATTACTACTCCTAAACGAGTACTAAATTCCTTTCCCTTTCCTGCCGAGGATAGGAAAATCTGGGAAAACCCACCTACAGTGGATACGTCTGTGTCCAGGCTGTCACTTAAAATTGTACTACCTGTACCTGAGGCTATCTCTCTCAATGACCCATCTGATCACAAAATTGAGACCACACTCAAGTCAATTTATACTGCAGCGGGCGTAGCCGAACGCCCGACCATAGTTTGCGGCTGGATTTCTAGAGTCATGGTAAAATGGTCTGATAATATTATAAAGGGGTTGTATACACTACCTCAGGATGAGATAGTGACAGTACTGCAACATATCCAAGATGCTGCAAACTTCATGAGTGAGGCTGTTAAGGAACTAAGTATCATTAACGGCCGTACCACTGCTATGGTGGTATCGGCTCGTGGAGACCTGTGGCTGCGACAATGGTCAGCGGATGCTGATTCCAAGAAAGGTGTGGAGAACCTTCCTTTTACAGGTGATGCCTTGCTCGGGGAAGAACTGAACAAGTGGATATCTCAGGCGACAGCAGGTAAATCTACATATCTGCCATCTGCTGCGCCTCCTGCTAGATGTCCCTATCCTGGGCTCTCTCTGCAGTCCTTTCATGTGGCCAGATTCAGAGGCAAAGCCAGAGGTGCCTCCAATGCTGCTACAGGAACTCTCAGCAAGTCCCGTAAACCAGCAGCTGCTGGAACTTCGGATCAGGCCTCCGGATCCTCTTCCACGAAGCCCTCCTTGTGACAGTTGGCCCCAGCAGCAAGGCGACTTTGAGGTAGGTGCTCGCCTTCAACACTTCGCCCACATATGGGCATAGTCCTTCCGGGATCCTTGGGTGAGGGATTTCATATCCCAAGGATACCGGCTGGAATTTCAGGAACTACCTCCTCTCAGATTCTTCAAGTCAGGCTTACCAGCTTCACCTGTAGCAAGAGTTACCTTGCAAGAAGCCATTCAAAAACTGCTTTCAATGGGAATTATTGTTCCAGTACCTTCTCTGTTACACACAGGTATTTTACTCAAGTCTCTTTGTAGTCCTGAAGCCGGATGGCTCTGTTCTACCGATACTGAACCTCAAATCCTTGAACCCTTATCTTCCGTTGTTCAAATTCAAGATGGAATCACTAAGAGCAGTGATATCAGGTCTGGAGGAGGGGGAGTTTCTAGTATCCCTGGATATCAAGGAGGTATATCCCAATCTGTCCCCCTCATCAAGCGTTCCTCCGGTTCGCTGTACTGGACCAACATTTCCAGTTTCAGGCCTTATCCTTTGGTCTCTCCACAGCTCCAAGGGTATTCACGAAAGTCATGGCAGAGATGATGCTGCAATTACGCATGATGGGTGTCAAGATTGTCCCATACTTGGACGATCTCCTAATAAAGGTGGAAGAGCTGCTGCACAGCATCGACTTGACTACTCGTCTGCTTACGGACCACGGATGGATCCTAAATTTCCAGAAATCACACTTGGAACCGTCTCAGAGAATTCTGTTCCTGGGGATGATCCTGGATACGGTGTCTCAGAAGGTGTACCTTTCAATGGACAAGGTCTTGACTATTCAGTTTATGGTCCGATCTGTGTTAAACCATGTAAGATCTCAATTCATCTTTGCATTCGTTTGCTGGGCAAGTTGGTAGCCTCCTACAAGGCAATTCAGTACGGCAGATTCCATGCACGTTCCAACTGGATCTGATGGACAAGTGGTCAGGATCTCACCTGCACATGCACCAGAGTATAACTCTGTCACAGATAGCAAGGATCTCCCTGTTGTGGTGGCTACAAGTCGTTTTCCTGCTTACCTGGTTGTAAGTGTTCTTGGTTGGGTCTGCTGTTGCTTTCCCTGTTCCATATTTGGTTAGCGTTGCTATCCTTCTGGAAGTTAGCGTTGCTTTCCTCTGTTCTGGTTAGCTCTGCTATCTTTGTTATCGTTGTGTGTTGGTTCGTTGCCTTACTGCTGTTTTGTGTTATATCCTTCTATCAAAGTATGTCCATCTCCTTGGGCACAGTTTTCCTAGACTGAGTCTGCAGGAGGGGTATAGAGGGGAGGAGCCAGCACACACTAATGCTTTCTTAAAGTGCCAGGCTCCAGTGGACCCGCTCTATACCCCATGGTAACTACATTTCCCAGTATCCACTACGGACTACGAGAAAAGGAATTACCGGTAGGTATTAAATTCCTATTTTCTAGAACGTGCAATATAAAGAATATTAGGTGAATGAGCAGGGCCGTTTCTTGGGGCAGGCGAGCAGTGCAACCGCACTGGGCGCCAGCCGCGGCACTAACTGTGGCTCCCTGCTTCCCCCTCCCATTTCTCCCCGAGTAACCCGCTCGGGGGGGCGGAGTTCCACGAAATGACGCGGTTGCGTCGTTACGTCACGACGCAACCCCATCAATCCGCGAAACTTCCCCCCCACCCCCCGGAGCGGAGTACAGAGGGGGATCCAAGTTAGGAAGAGGGAAAGGCCGGCGCGAGGAGCGACTGGTGAGGCGGGCCAAAGGGCGGTAATCGCCTCTGTAAGTATTCTCTCTCTCTCTCTCAATGTGTAAAATGGGGACACCTGCTGTAATGTGTGAAATGGGGACTCTTGCCTGCCGTAGTGTGGGGATTTAATGTATCAAGAGCATTGCGGTGTGTGGCATAATATGGTGCAGGGGGCATTACTGTGTGGGGCTTAATATGGTAGAATTTTTTTTCCCTGTGGTGGTCGTGATCTGTTGGAGCAGGGTCAAAAACTGGATTGTGAGGTAGTCTTTTCAGATGAGGCCACACCCATTTAGATGAGGCCACGCCCCCTTGCCGGGTGCGCGCAAGTTTTTTTTTTTTTATCTAGGTGGGGGCACATTTTTTTATGTCATGGCGGGGCGCATTTTTCAATCTCGCACTGGGAGCCAAATTGGCTAGAAACAGCCCTGCGAATGAGTCATAATCAGAAGATCTCTATTTAAATAGTTTACCAGGTCCAGTATTTTCAAAGGTGAATCTTGGGTTTAATGACACTATATGAATTAGTCATCCAGCTACTTACTATACAAGCACAGGTATAAAGTATGTTGAGGAGCAAATATTAAGGGAGGAAATGTAGGAGTGGAGTAGAATGCAGTGTGACTGTTGTATGTGAAGTTGTGGAAGGGAGGTAAAGGTGATAGTGGATGAGGTAACACCAGGGTATTTAGCAAATTTTTCAAACACAGCCTGTAACATGGCAGTTAGGAGCTGATTGGCTGATACTTTAGCTCTCTCCACTTTACCACTCTCCAAATCTTAGTACATCTCTCCCAGTGTGTTTGTTTGGTGTGCCAAGTTTGTTCTTGCCAATAACAAGTGGTGCGGTAAGTGGCCTAAGGCAAATGTGATTGCTTACAGTATTCTGTAGGATGTGAGAGTAAAGTTAGTGTGACACTAATAGTATTCTGGGCCTAATTCAGACCTGATCACAACAACAAATTTTTCTCTAATGGGCAAAACCATGTGCAGTGCAGGTGGGACAGATATAACATGTGCAGAGAGAGTTAGATTTGGGTGGGGTGTGTTCAAACTGAAATCTAAATTACAGTGTAAAAATAAAGTAGCTGACATTTACCCTGCACAGAAACAAAATAACCCACCCAAATCTAACGCTCTCTGCACATGTTATATCTGCCCCACCTGCAGTGCATATGGTTTTGCCCATTTGAGAAAGATGTTGCTTTTGCTTTGCGATCAGGTCTGAATTAGGCCCTCAGTCATTGGCAGGGCCGGCCCGCCCGTTACGTGGGGTACGCGCACGATTAAGGCGCCACAGTGAAGAAGGCCACGCTCCATCACGGCGCGCCTCTCCTGCCTGCCGCCCTGCCCTTCAGTCTGGTCTCCAGCAGTGATGGCGGAGTGTATATAAATCAGGTGCCGGTTCGTTAGCCAATCAGAGCTTGCAGACCGGCGCCTGATTTCAGATATACACGCTGCTGTCATCGCCGGAGACCAGACTGAAGGGCAGGGCGGCAGGCAGCAGAGGCGCGCGCTGCGCTCTCCATACAGCAGCAAAACGGTGAGCAACACTGTGGGGGCATATGTGGCACTGTGGGGTCATATGTGGCACTGTGGGGGCATATCTGTATCTGGCACTGTGGGGTCATGTGTGGCACTGTGGGGGCATATCTGGCACTGTGGGGGCATATCTGTATCTGGCACTGTGGGGTCATATGTGGCACTGTGGGGGCATGTGTAGCACTGTGGGCACATAACACCCACTATCTCCCTGTGACCCCAGCCTCCTCAGTCACCCACTATCTCCATCACCTCTGCCACCCAGTCACGCACTTTCTCCCTGCCACTGACAATCTCCCTGGACCCCTGGGGGTACTATTGTGTGGCCATGTCCCTTCCTTGTGAGCATAGGCATGCGCAGAACATTTTATTAGGGGGTGCACCGTCGGAGGGGTGTGTCTAGCACCACCTTTTTGAGCGTGTCTAGCACCATCTATTGACGGTCATCGCAATATAAAATATCCACCCTTGTACCAATCCTAATAAAGCAGATACATTGTAAGATGTTGTGGTGTGCACCAAACAAACACCCCTGATGGCACTCACTGCCATTACACTGCTCCTCCTCAGCCTGGTCTGGCTCCCCCTCTCTTTCCCCTGCAAGCTGCAGCAGCTTACTTACAAGTCAGTCACTCACTGACACTGACTGTTGCAGACTAGTACTGCTGCTGCTGGAAAAACAAGTGACATGCCAATGCTGTTGCCGACCACCTGCCAGTATTTAATTTGTCTTCCGAAGAGGAACGCTAGCTGCATGCTGATCCTCATCAGTGGCTGGCGTTGTCACAGCATAGAAGGAGAGAGGTGGGCATGTGGCGGGTGGGCGTGCGAGCAGCATGACGTAATCACATCACGCTGATTTTGTACATGGGGTGGAGGCGGGAGTTTGAAAGCCGGTGGCAGTGGCACCCTTGATTAACCCAGGCGTCCGTTCAGTAATGCAGTCCTGACAGGGTGCAGCGCAGAGGGGACAGTAATCAGCCTGCTCAGCTGCATCAGGTATGTGAGATCGGGGAGCCGGACATTAGGGGGTGCCTGTGCGTACCAGGCAACCCCCTGCGCACACCTATGCTTGTGAGACCACACCTCTTTTAAAATTTGATCCCATCAAGGAGAGCTAAATTCTAAATACGCTTACCAAAAAAATTAAGCTCGGGCCGGCCCTGGTCATTGGTGAGAGGTGAGTCTTGAATGAGGGGAATCACTTAGTATTAAGTGGTAGTATGCTAAAAAAAAATGATGATCTGGGTGAGGGAAGGGATAGTCAGGCTATAATTAGGCAAATGAAGATGAGACCAAAAGGGTGAAAGTCCTATGTGTGGGAGAATTAGTTAAATAGTTAAGACCGATAGAGGAAGCTAATGAAATACGTTTGGAACCTGCACAATGATGTCATCAGTACAGATGTGATGTCATCATTAAAGATGTTAAGTTGCCCAGTATGAGATTGAGCATTTCTTATATTGGAAAGTGTGTCAACCAAGCAGAGAAAAGATCTAGGAACCAATGTGATGAGTCAGTAAATAAACATATGTGGGAAGTCTAAAGGGGGGTACTCACGGAGTGATAATCTAAGCAATCTGACTAGATTGCTTAGATTTTCAGCAAGATCTCTCCGTGTGTACACCCCCCCCCCCCCCCACAGTGATAGCGATGCGTGGCTCCGCTGGGTGAAATGAACGCCCCCCTCCCCGCACGCTCAGCACTGTGCTGAGCGGGGGGAGAGATGTGTGCTGAGCGGTTCGCTCAGCACACATCTCTCCCTGATCTGCCGGTGAGTACTGGCCTTAAAGGTGCATACACACTTGCTGAGAAAGTAAACAACGTTGCTCATTTTCACCCTTCCTGAGCGACGCTGTTTACTATATTGGCCAGGGTGTATGCCGTGTTGTACAAGAGCTGCCTGCACGGCCCGGCCGTTGCGTGACATCGCCGAGCAATATGGTCGTCATATCACTTAGTGTGTATGCACTGCTGCCGACTGGCCCGGTGCTGGAGGGGGAAACACTAGGCGACGTCGCTCATAGAGCACATCACCTAGTGCAGTGGTTCTCAAACTCGGTCCTCAGGACCCCACACAGTGCATGTTTTGCAGGTAACCCAGCAGGTGCACAGTTGTATTAATTACTCACTGACACATTTTCAAAGGTCTGCAGGTGGAGCTAATTATTTCACTTGTGATTCTGTGAGGAGACCTGCAAAACATGCACTGTGTGGGGTCCTGAGGACCGAGTTTGAGAACATGTGACCTAGTGTGTACCCATTTTAATGATGTAGACTAAAAAGGATGGGAAGATAAAGAGATGGGATTAGGGGTATAAAAGGTGGCATCGGTATGTATGCCACACGCCCACACTTCCCTGCCTACTACCAGTGTAAATAACCAGAGGACATGCAGTATCTGGGTCAGTGATCCTGCTTTCCATGAGATACAGGTTTAGAGTTGGAAAGATCATTGGTAGAGGTAACTTTACATCTCATGATTGAACATGAGTTCCAGATTGCTCATTTAAAATGCAGTTAATTAGAGCTGTCAGGTTAATTAGATTATTACGATTTCATTACCTTATAGGATAAAAGTGAGGAACATGCGAGATAAAGGTACAGTAGGCAGAATTTCAGAGAAAAGCAGCAGAGAGTGACAGAAAGCAGATGTGTGTGTGATTTATAGGATTATTGGGGGTAATTCCAAGTTGATCGCAGCAGGAAATTTTTTAGCAATTGGGCAAAACCATGTGCACTGCAGGGGGGGGCAGATATAACATTTGCAGAGAGAGTTAGATTTGGGTGGGTTATTTTGTTTCTGTGCAGGGTAAATACTGGCTGCTTTATTTTTACACTGCAATTTAGATTGCAGATTGAACTCACCACACCCAAATCTATCTCTCTCTGCACATGTTATATCTGCCTCCCCTGCACTGCACATGGTTTTGCCCAACTACTAAAAAAATTCCTGCTGCTATCAACTTGGAATTACCCCCATTGTTTGCAATCTGGGATGGATAGTGGTGCTGTGATCCTGGGAATTAATGTAAACAGCTAGTGGGAGCCAAACGGGGGATGAGAGCAGAGATGGAGAGACATGGGCCCTCATTCCGGGTTGATCGCTCGCTAGCTGCTTTTAGCAGCCGTGCAAACGCTAAGCCGCCGCCCTCTGGGAGTGTATCTTAGCTGAGCAGAAGTGTGAACGAAAGGTTAGCAGAACAGTGCTGACATTTTTCCAAGCAGTTTCAGAGTAGCTGCAGACCTACTCCTTCCTTGCGATCACTTCAGTCTATTTAGTTCCTGTTTTGACGTTACAAACACGCCCTGCGTCCGGCCAGCCACTCCCCCGTTTCCCCAGGCACGCCTGCGTTTTTATCTGACACCCCTGCATTTTTTTAGCACACTCCCGGAAAACGGTCAGTTCCCTCCCAGAAACGCCCCATTCCTGTCACTCACTCACCGATCAACAGAGCGACTGAAAAGAGTCGCTCGGCCTTGTTTGAAACTGCATAGTTTTTTGTGAAAGTATGTCGCGCGTGCGCACTGCGCCCCATACGCATGCGCAGAAATGCAGATTTTTAGCCTGATCGCTGCGCTGCGAACAACGGCAGATAGCGATCAACTCGGAATGACCCCCATGGATGGTATTAATTACATGGGAGTAGCAAGAAATGCGGCGTGCACATTATTTCTCTTTGTTTACATACATTGCCTGTCGCCCTCCAGCTGGTGCTGTCCCTATTTAACCCTTCCATACCTGACAGTCACCTACAGCTGCATGAGAATTTTACATATGAAGATATTGCATATGTTTTTTTTAAATTGTAATTATTCCAGAGACCTCTTAGTGCTAATCAGATGTATCTGAGCAAGTCCTGTGTGGTGTCTCCTATATAGACATAAAGCAATCAATAGCGATATTTGCGCAGATGGTCAATGACTTTCAGCTCCATAAGTCCCACACCACATGCGTTCCACAGTGTGTATGCACAGCGGCACAGTTGCACTTGAGATGCAAGATGTACCAAGTATCTTGCAACCAGTGGTGCAAGTAGAAATTTTTTCTTATGGGTACTGAGTGATGTAAATGGGCGTGGCCATGTATTGTTATGGGGCGTGGTCACATGCTGCTAGCGGGAGTGGCTTACTGACACAGCCCCTTTTTGGGAGGATTCTGGAGGCAAGGCTAAAAATATATAGTAATGCTTCCAGTATAATAGAAATTTATAGTGATACCTCCAGTATAATAGAAATATATAGTAATGCCCCCAATTTAATAATATATAGTAGTGCCTCCATTATAACAGGAAAATACAGCCACTGTCGCACTCCCAGTACCCCTTACAAAGTGGGAGGAGCAGTCATGCTGCCAAGCACCATGGTCTTGTTGCTTTGTGGCACATTATAATTGTGGCAATGGCAAAGTGTGTGGCAGGTGGTACTTTGTACCCGCTGCCAAATTCTTAAGGGTACTCCATACCCGAGCGTAGCCGCATACTTGCACCACTGCTTGCAACTGTGCTGGACAATCCTGGACAAGGACACGGAGATGGTCCATCTTATACTTCTTTTCCACTTAAGTGCCGGGTTTGACTCAGGATTTGGAACCTGGCTCCAAACCAGATCAGATCTGAGACAATCCCTTTCACACTGCGGCGCCAGCCCAGGTTATTCCTGGGTCGGCGCTGTGCAGTGTCAGCACTTGGAGATGACATCATCTCCTTGCACCAGGAAAGCAGCTCTCCTGGGGGTATATTTACTAAGATTCGTATTTGTGATGATTTGGTGGGAATTTCATCTCGAATTGTATCGGTCGTGTTTTTTTGCAACTTTTTGAATAAAGTGCATGTAATTTACTAAGCTGCCGAGTTGTCTTCTTTTGTATTTTCCGATGTCGATGTGATTCGTATTGTCGGGCAGTGTTTTACGGGAGTGATTAGTAAAACACTGCCGGACTTAACACAATGAATCCAGGCCGGATCAGTGAGATCCGTGCAGGGCTTCATTGTGTACATTATATGAAGTCTGTAAAGTGTTAAATATCCCCAAAAAATTTGCGTGGGGTCCCCCCTCCTATGCATAACCAGCCTCGGGCTCATTGAGCCGGTCCTGGTTGAAAAAATACGGGGGACAAAACATGTAGGGGTCCCCCGTATTTTTAAAACCAGCACCAGGGTCCACTAGCCAGAGAGATAATGCCACAGCCGGGGGACACTTTTATACTGGTCCCTGCGGCCGTGGCATTACCCCCCCCCCCCCCCCAACTAGTCACCCCTGGCCGGTATACCCTGGAGGAGTGGGGACCCCTTAAATCAAGGGGTGTCCCCCCCCTCTCCAGCCACCCAAGGGTCAGGGGTGAAGCCCGAGGCTATCCCCCCCCATCCGTGGTCAAAATCGGGAGCTGAGTAAATATACCCCCTGGTGTTTACCTGTTTACACTACAGCTCAGCCGGATCCTTCCTGGGTAAAACCCTGCTAGCTACCTGGGAAGGATACCGGATGGACCCTTTTACACTTAGCAAAATCCTATGTTCCTGTGCTTTCATGTGGCATAACCTGGCAGGATTTAGACAGTGGAAAAGCGGTATAATGGATGTGTAATGAGATTGTTGTGGACGTGTTGCCGAACTTGTTGTGAATCAGGCGCTTAATTGCTCATATTAGAGGTCATACTCTGACGGAGAACCTACACCTAGCATGGGGCTGATGCACGTTTTCATGGTCAGACCGATGGTTGCATCTAAAGACGCTCAAAGTGGATGTCTCAGTACTGGCACATTCAGACGCACTCTAATACACCAGAAAATGACTTATACTAGCATTAGCATAAAGTCTCAGATCCAGCTATTCTTAATCAGAAGAATTGGTGTGACAAAGTCATAATTTATCTCATCATGACTTGCTATGTATCTGTGTAGGAACTATTTATTTACTTAAACCTAAGCTATCAAACAGGACAAAATCTCACTGCAGACTGCCATAGATTGGAAGACTGTTCTGCATATGAAAAAGGATTCCCTTGCAATCACTGTTTTTTTTTAAATATGGGTAGTTGCAGTGGTGGAAATAGGAACAGATGGTCTGTACATGATACCGTCTCATTTACTCAAACATCACATCTAAGAATAAGGAAGGATGAGAGGGTTGTTAATATGAGAGACATCTCTGATGGAGCTGTCAAACTCAGAGAAAATCCAGAGTGGTATTTGTTATGTATTATTATTTATTTTATTTTTTGTAAAGTCTATTTTTTATTAAGTTTTTAGATTTTTGTATAAAACATTAGAATACAGAACAGAAATAAAGCAACTGGTAGTGTTACAGCATATTAAACCAATAGAAAATGTAGAGATCAAAGGGTGATACATATCGTTAAAAAAGGCTACATAAAAATCTGGGGTAATTCAATCAAGAGATTGCAACACCAGATACATACAATGGAGATATCGATTCCAACACAACTGATCAACAAAAAAAATAGAAATTCTAAAAGGGATAATCCTGGTGCTTAAAATGGACAAAATGACTTTCCTTTGCGGCATAGTGATGCAGACTCGCTTGGGAAAGATGTCAGGGGTAGGACCAGGGGCAGACTTACAGGTGAGGGTGCCCCGAGGCACAACAGTAATGCCCCCCCACCCCCATTTTATTTTTATTGATTGGTTATAAGTGCTCCCTTGATGATAGCCAATTTAATAGAGTAATAAAAAAAAGCCACTTGGACCATCTCCGTGCATCTGGATAGCCATCTCCCTGTACTCGTCCAGGATTATCCAGCACAGTTGCAAGATACTTTGTATACCTTGCATCTCAAGCCACTATGACATTTTCTAATTTTTTTTATTATGTATACATATTTCCTAAGTAGGACAGCTTACAGGGGCAGTATGTGCATGTCCTACCCATTTACACCCCACTCAAGATGGCATATGGTACAGTACAGTGGAAATATTTTACAGTTACTGATACTTTTTGGGCTGACAGTACCAACACAAGCATCCAAGTGGCGCCCCCAAACAAGTGCCACCCCTAGACACGTGCCTCATGTTCGTAATAGGAAATTCACCACTGGGGAGGACAAAAGGGGGGAGAGTGGATGCAGGAGCAAGAGAACAGCTTATCCGGACTATAGATCCACACTAAAAAGGTCTACAGTCAATAGGTCCAGTGGCGTAAGTTGGTCCCAGTGGCCCGGAGGCAAGATAGATATTCCCCCTATATTAAGATAAATATATGTATGTATGTGTGCGTATATATATATATATATATATATATATATATATATATATTAGTGATGTGCACCGGAAATTTTTCGGGTTTTGTGTTTTGGTTTTAGATTTGGTTCCGCGGCCGTGTTTTGGATTCGGACGCGTTTTGGCAAAACCTCCCTGAAAATTTTTTGCCGGATTCGGGTGTATTTTGGATTCGGGTGTTTTTTTTACAAAAAACCCTCAAAAACAGCTTAAATCATAGAATTTGAGGGTCATTTTGATCCCCACACCTGGCCCATCTAGGAGTGGCACTGCAGTGTCAGGCAGGATGGCACTTCAAAAAAATTGTCCCCAAACAGCACATGATGCAAAGAAAAAAAGAGGCGCAATGAGGTAGCTGTGTGACTAAGCTAAGCGACCCAAGTGGCCGACACAAACACCTGGCCCATCTAGGAGTGGCACTGCAGTGTCAGACAGGATGGCACTTCAAAAAAATAGTCCCCAAACAGCACATGATGCAAAGAAAAAAAGAGGCGCAATGAGGTAGCTGTGTGACTAAGCTAAGCGACCCAAGTGGCCGACACAAACACCTGGCCCATCTAGGAGTGGCACTGCAGTGTCAGACATGATGGCAGATTAAAAAAATAGTCCCCAAACAGCACATGATGCAAAGAAAAAAAGAGGCGCACCAAGGTCGCTGTGTGACTAAGCTAAGCGACACAAGTGGCCGACACAAACACCTGGCCCATCTAGGAGTGGCACTGCAGTGTCAGGCAGGATGGCACTTCAAAAAAATAGTCCCCAAACAGCACATGATGCAAAGAAAAAAAGAGGCACACCAAGGTCGCTGTGTGACTAAGCTAAGCGACACAAGTGGCCGACACAAACACCTGGCCCATCTAGGAGTGGCACTGCAGTTTTCTAGCGAGAGGATGAGTGCTTCCATCCTCATGTGAAGCTGAACCACTAGCCATGAACATAGGCCAGGGCCTCAGCCATTCCTTGCCACTCCGTGTCGTAAATGGCATATTGGCAAGTTTACGCTTCTCCTCAGACGCTTTTAATTTTGATTTTTGGGTCATTTCTCTGACGTCCTAGTGGATGCTGGGAACTCCGTAAGGACCATGGGGAATAGCGGCTCCGCAGGAGACTGGGCACAACTAAAGAAAGCTTTAGGTCACCTGGTGTGCACTGGCTCCTCCCACTATGACCCTCCTCCAAGCCTCAGTTAGATTTTGTGCCCGGCCGAGGTTGGATGCATACTAGGGGCTCTCCTGAGCTTCTAGAAAGAAAGTATAGAATTAGGTTTTTTATTTTCAGTGAGACCTGCTGGCAACAGGCTCACTGCAGCGAGGGACTAAGGGGAGAAGAAGCGAACCTGCCTGCTTGCAGCCAGCTTGGGCTTCTTAGGCTACTGGACACCATTAGCTCCAGAGGGATCGACCGCAGGCCCAGCCTTGGTGTTCGGTCCCGGAGCCGCGCCGCCGTCCCCCTTACAGAGCCAGAAGCAAGAAGAGGTCCGGAAAATCGGCGGCAGAAGACATCAGTCTTCACCAAGGTAGCACACAGCACTGCAGCTGTGCGCCATTGCTCCTCATACACACTTCACACTCCGGTCACTGAGGGTGCAGGGCGCTTGGAGGGGGCGCCCTGAGCAGCAATAAAAACACCTTGGCTGGCAAAAATACCACAATATATAGCCCCAGAGGCTATATATGTGGTAAATACCCCTGCCAGAATCCAGAAAAAAGCGGGAGAAAAGTCAGCGAAAAAGGGGCGGAGCTATCTCCCTCAGACACACTGGCGCCATTTTCTCTTCACAGTGCAGCTGGAAGAAAGCTCCCCAGGCTCTCCCCTGTAGTTTTCAGGCTCAAAGGGTTAAAAAGAGAGGGGGGGCACTAAATTTAGGCGCAATATTATATATACAAGCAGCTATTGGGGAAATTTCACTCAGTTATAGTGTTAATCCCCACATTATATAGCGCTCTGGTGTGTGCTGGCATACTCTCTCTCTGTCTCCCCAAAGGGCTTTGTGGGGTCCTGTCCTCAGTCAGAGCATTCCCTGTGTGTGTGCGGTGTGTCGGTACGGCTGTGTCGACATGTTTAATGAGGAGGCTTATATGGTGACGGAGCAGATGCCGATAAATGTGATGTCGCCCCCTGTGGGGCCGACACCAGAGTGGATGGTTAGGTGAACGGTATTAACCGACAGTGTCAACTCCTTACATAAAAGGGTGGATGACGTAACAGCTGTGGGACAGCCGGCTTCTCAGTCCGCGCCTGCCCAGGCGTCTCAAAGGCCATCAGGGGCTCAAAAACGCCCGCTCACTCAGATGGCAGACACAGATGTCGACACGGAGTCTGACTCCAGTGTCGACAAGGTTGAGACATATACACAATCCACTAGGAACATCCGTGACTTGATCCCGGCAATAAAAAAATGTGTTACCCATTTCTGACATTAACCCTCTAAAAATGGGTTTTTATGTTGGGGAGAAAAAGCAGGCAGTGTTTTGTTCCCCCATCAGATGAATGAATGAAGTGTGTGAAAAGCGTGGGTTCCCCCCGATAAGAAACTGGTAATTTCTAAAAAGTTACTGATGGCGTACCCTTTCCCGCCAGAGGATAAGTTACGCTGGGAGATATCCCCTAGGGTGGATAAGGCGCTCACACGGTTGTCAAAAAAGGTGGCACTGCCGTTTTAGGAACGGCCACTTTGAAGGTACCTGTTGATAAAAGCAGGAGGCTATCCTGAAGTCTGTATTTACACACTCAGGTACTAGACTGAGACCTGCAGATCGTGCTGCTGCAGCGCGGTCGGTGACCCTGTCAAACATGAGAACATATTAAAGACGTCGTCTTATATATGAGGGATGCACAGAGGGATATTTTGCCGGCTGGCATCCAAAATGAATGCAATGTCCATTCTGTCAGGAGGGTATTAGAGACCTGTCACTGGACAGGTGATGCTGACTTTAAAAGGCGCATAGAGATTCTGCCTTATAAGGGTGAGGAATTATTTGGGGATGGTCTCTGGGACCTCGTATCCACAGCAACAGCTGGGAAGAAATATTTTTACCTCAGGTTTCCTCACAGACTAAGAAAGCACTGTATTATCAGGTACAGTCTTTTCGGCTTCAGAAAAGCAAGCGGGTCAAAGGCGCTTCCTTTCTGTACAGAGACATGGGAAGAGGGAAAAAGCTGCACCAGTCAGCCTGTTCCCAGAATCAAAATTCTTCCCTCGCTTCCTCTGAGTCCACAGCATGACGCGGGGGCTCCACAGGTGTAGCCAGGTACGGTGGGGGGCCGTCTCAAAAATGTCAGCGATCAGTGGGCTCGCTCACAGGTGGATCCCTGTTTCATTCAAGTAGTATTTCAGGGGTACAAGCTGGAATTCGAGATGTCTCCCCCCCGCCGTTTCCTCAAATATGCCTTGCCGACAACTCCCTCAGGCAGGGAGGCTGCGCTAGAGGCAATTAATAAGCTGTATTCCCAGCAGGTAATACTCAGGGTGCCCCTACTTCAACAAGGACGGGGTTACTATTCCACACGGTTTGGGGTACCGAAACCGCATGGTTCGGTGTGACCCATTTTATATTTAAAATCCTTGAACACATACCTAAAAAAATTCAAGTTCAAGATGGAATCGCTCAGGGCGGTTATTGCAAGCCTGGACGAGGGGGATTACATGGGATCCCGGGACATCAAGGATGCTTACCTGCATGTCCCCATTTACCATCCTCGCCAGGAGTACCTCAGATTTGTGGTACAGGATTACCATTACCAAGTCCAGACACTGCCGTTTGGACTGTACATGGCACCGAGGGTGTTTACCAAGGTAATGGCCGAAATGATGATACTCCTTCGAAAAAAGGGAGTTTTAATTATCCCGTACTTGGACAATCTCCTTATAAGGGCAAGGTCCAAGGAGCAGTTGCTAGTCGGGGTAGCACTATTTTGGAAAGTGCTACAACAGCACGGTTGGATTCTAAACAGTCCAAAGTCACAGCTGGTTCCTACGACACGTCTACTGTTCCTGGGGATGGTTCTGGACACAGAACAGAAATAAGTGTTTCTCCCGGAGGAGAAAGCCAAGGAGCTGTCATCTCTAGTCAGAGACCTCCTGAAGCCAAAACAGGTATCGGTGCATCATTGCACGCGAGTCCTGGGAAATATGGTAGCTTCCTACGAAGCAATCCCATTCGGCAGGTTCCATGCAAGAACTTTTCAGTGGGACCTGTTGGACAAGTGGTCCGGATCACATCTTCAGATGCATCGGCTGATAACCCTGTCTTCAAGGACCAGGGTATCTCTACTGTGGTGGCTGCAGAGTGCCCATCTTCAAGAGGGCCGCAGGTTCGGCATACAGGACTAGGTCCTAGTGACCATGGATGCCAGCCTTTGAGGCTGGGGGGCAGTCACACAGGGAAGAAACTTCCAGGGACTTTGGTCAAGTCAGGTGACTTCCCTACACATAAATATTCTGGAACTAAGGGCCATTTACAATGCCCTGAGTCAGGCAAGGCCTCTGCTTCAAAACCAGCCGGTACTGATCCAATCAGACAACATTACGGCAGTCGCCCATGTAAACCAACGGGGCGGCACAAGAAGCAGGATGGCGATGGCAGAAGCCACAAGGATTCTCCAATGGGCGGAAAATCATGTGTTAGCACTGTCAGCAGTGTTCATTCCCGGAGTGGACGACTGGGAAGCAGATCTTCTCAGCAGACACGACCTCCACCCGGGAGAGTGGGGATTTCATCCAGAAGTCTTCCAAAGGATTGTACACCATTGGGAAAGGCCACAGGTGGACATGATGGCGTCCCGCCTCAACAAAAAGCTATAAAAGATATTGCGCCAGGTCAAGGGACCCTCAGGCGATAGCTGTGGACGCTCTGGTAACACCATGGGTGTACCAGTCGGTTATGTGTTCCCCCCTCTGCCTCTCATACAAAAGGTACTGAGAATAATAGGAAGGCGAGGAGTAAGAACGATACTCGTGGTTCCGGATTGGCCAAGAAGAGCTTGGTACCCAGAACTTCAAGAAATTATATCAGAGGACCCATGGCCTCTGCCGCTCAGACAGGACCTGCGGCAGCAGGGGCCCTGTCTGTTCCAAGACTTACCGCGGCTACGTTTTGACGGCATGGCGGTTGAACGCCGGATCCTAAAGGAAAAGGGCATTCCGGAGGAAGTCATTCCTACGCTGATTCAAGCCAGGAAAGATGTAACTGCAAAACATTATCACCGCATATGGCGGAAATATGTTGCTTGGTGTGAGGCCAAAAAAGGCCCCAACAGAGGAATTTCAACTAGGTCGATTTCTGCATTTCCTACAAGCAGGAGTGTCTATGGGCCTAAAATTAGGCTCCATTAAGATACAGATCTCGGCTCTGTCGATTTTCTTCCAGAAAGAACTAGCTTCAGTACCTGAAGTTCAGACATTGTAAAAGGAGTGCTGCATATTCAGCCCCCGGTTGTGCCTCCAGTGGCACCTTGGGTTCTCAACGTGGTGTTGAGTTTCTTAAAATCACATTGGTGTGAGCCACTAAATACCGTGGATCTAAAATATCTCACGCGGAAAGTGGTCATGTTATTGGCCTTGGCTTCGGCCAGGCGTGTATCAGAATTGGCGGCTTTGTCATATAAAAGTCCTTATCTGATTTTCCATATGGATAGGGCAGAATTGAGGACTCGTCCCCAGTTTCTCCCTAAGGTGGTATCAGCTTTTCACTTGAACCAACCTATTGTAGTGCCTGCAGCTACTAGGGACTTGGAGGATTCCAAGTTACTGGACGTAGTCAGGGCCTTGAAAAATTATGTTTCCAGGACGGCTAGAGTCAGGAGAACTGACTCGCTGTTTATCCTGTATGCACCCAACAAACTGGGTGCTCCTGCTTCTAAGCAGACTATTGCTCGCTGGATTTGTAGCACAATTCAGCTGGCGCATTCTGCGGCTGGACTACCGCAGCCAAAATCTGTAAAAGCCCATTCCACAAGGAAGGTGGGCTCATCTTGGGCAGCTGCCCGAGGGGTCTCGGCTTTCCAACTTTGCCGAGCTGCAACTTGGTCAGGGGCAAACACGTTTGCTAAATTCTACAAAATTGATACCCTGGCTGAGGAGGACCTGGAGTTCTCTCATTCGGTGCTGCAGAGTCATCCGCACTCTCCCGCCCGTTTGGGAGCTTTGGTATAATCCCCATGGTCCTTACGGAGTTCCCAGCATCCACTAGGACGTCAGAGAAAATAAGATTTTACTCACCGGTAAATCTATTTCTCGTAGTCCGTAGTGGATGCTGGGCGCCCATCCCAAGTGCGGATTGTCTGCAATACTTGTATATAGTTATTGCCTAACTAAAGGGTTATTGTTGAGCCATCTGTTGAGAGGCTCAGTTATATTCATACTGTTAACTGGGTATAGTATCACGAGTTATACGGTGTGATTGGTGTGGCTGGTATGAGTCTTACCCGGGATTCAAAATCCTTCCTTATTATGTCAGCTCGTCCGGGCACAGTGTCCTAACTGAGGCTTGGAGGAGGGTCATAGTGGGAGGAGCCAGTGCACACCAGGTGACCTAAAGCTTTCTTTAGTTGTGCCCAGTCTCCTGTGGAGCCGCTATTCCCCATGGTCCTTACGGAGTTCCCAGCATCCACTAAGGACTACGAGAAATAGATTTACCGGTGAGTAAAATCTTATTTTTACTGAACTTTTGTTTTTTGGATTTTACATGCACTCTACTATGACATTGAGCATCGGCCTTGGCAGACGACGTTGATGGCATTTCATCGTCTCGGCCATGACTAGTGGCAGCAGCTTCAGCACGAGGTGGAAGTGGATCTTGGTCTTTCCCTATTTTACCCTCCACATTTTTGTTCTCCATTTTTTAATGTGTGGAATTATATGCCAGTATCAATAGCAATGGCCTACTACTATATATACTGCGCACAACTGAAATGCACCACAGGTATGGATGGATAGTATACTTGACGACACAGAGGTAGGTAGAGCAGTGGCCTTCCGTACCGTACTGCTATATATACTGGTGGTCACTGTCAGCAAACTGCAAAACTAAAATGCACCACAGGTATAGAATCTAGATGGATAGTATACTTGACGACACAGAGGTAGGTAGAGCAGTGGTCTTCCGTACCGTACTGCTATATATACTGGTGGTCACTGTCAGCAAACTGCAAAACTAAAATGCACCACAGGTATAGAATCTAGATGGATAGTATACTTGACGACACAGAGGTAGGTAGAGCAGTGGCCTTCCGTACCGTACTGCTATATATACTGGTGGTCACTGGTCAGCAAAACTCTGCACTGTACTCCTCCTATATAATATACTGGTGGTCCCCAGTCCCCACAATAAAGCAGTGTGAGCACAGATATATGCAGCACACTGAGCACAGATATGGAGTGTTTTTCAGGCAGACAACGTATACTGGTGGTCACTGGTCAGCAAAACTCTGCACTGTACTCCTCCTACATAATACAGCTGCTCCCCAGTCCCCACAATTAAGCAGTGTGAGCACAGATATATGCAGCATACTGAGCACAGATATGGAGTGTTTTTCAGGCAGACAATGTATACTGGTGGTCACTGGTCAGCAAAACTCTGCACTGTACTCCTCCTATATAATATACTGGTGGTCCCCAGTCCCCACAATAAAGCAGTGTGAGCACAGATATATGCAGCACACTGAGCACAGATATGGAGTGTTTTTCAGGCAGACAACGTATACTGGTGGTCACTGTCAGCAAAACTCTGCACTGTACTCCTATATAATACAGCTGTTCCCCAGTCCCCACAATTAAGCAGTGTGAGCACAGATATATGCAGCACACTGAGCACAGATATGGAGTGTTTTTCAGGCAGACAACGTATACTGGTGGTCACTGGTCAGCAAAACTCTGCACTGTACGTACTCCTCCTATATAATACAGCTGCTCCCCAGTCCCCACAATTAAGCAATAAGCACAAATATTTTTGCATCAAGAATTCAAGATTAATAAACGGAGAGGACGCCAGCCACGTCCTCTCCCTAACATTTCCAATGCACGAGTGAAAATGGCGGCGACGCGCGGCTGCTTATATAGAATCCGAATCTCGCGAGAATCCGACAGCGGGATGATGACGTTCGGGCGCGCTCGGGTTAACCGAGCCATACGGGAGAATCCGAGTATGCCTCGGACCCGTGTAAAATGGATGAAGTTCGGGGGGGTTCGGTTTTCGAGGAACCGAACCCGCTCATCACTAATATATATATATATATATATATATATTAGTGATGAGCGGGTTCGGTTTCTCGGAAACCGAACCCCCCCGAACTTTACCCTTTTTACACGGGTCCGAGGCACACTCGGATTCTCCCATATGGCTCGGTTAACCCGAGCGCGCCCGAACGTCATCATCCCGCTGTCGGATTCTCGCGAGATTCGGATTCTATATAAGCAGCTGCGCGTTGCCGCCATTTTCACTCGTGCATTGGAAATGTTAGGGAGAGGACGTGGCTGGCGTCCTCTCCGTGTATTGTTGATGCAAATATTTGTGCTTGCTTTACTTATTGCTTAATTGAGGGGACTGGGGAGCAGCTGTATATTAATATAGGAGAAGTACAGTGCAGAGTTTTGCTAATCAGTGACCACCAGTTTTATCCGTTCTCTGCATGAAAAAAACGCTCCTTATCTGTGCTCAGTGTGCTGCATATATCTGTGCTCACACTGCTTAATTGTGGGGACTGGGGAGCAGCTGTATTATATAGCAGGAGTACAGTGCAGAGTTTTGCTGACAGTGACCACCAGTATACGTTGTCTGCCTGAAAAACACTCCATATCTGTGCTCAGTGTGCTGCTTTATTGTGGGGACTGGGGACCACCAGTATAATATCATATAGGAGGAGTACAGTGCAGAGTTTTGCTGACCAGTGACCACCAGTATACGTTGTCTGCCTGAAAAACACTCCATATCTGTGCTGCATTGTAGACAGTATATAGTAGGAGTACAGTGCATAATTTTGCTGACCACCAGTATTTAATATATAGGAGTACGGTACAGAAGGCCACTGCTGTACCTACCTCTGTGTCGTCAAGTATACTATCCATCCATACCTGTGGTGCATTTCAGTTTTGCACAGTTTGCTGACCACCAGTATATAATATATAGCATTACGGTACAGTAGGCCACTGCTGTACCTACCTCTGTGTCGTCAAGTATACTATCCATCCATACCTGTGGTGCATTTCAGTTTTGCACAGTTTGCTGACCACCAGTATATAATATATAGCATTACGGTACAGTAGGCCACTGCTGTACCTACCTCTGTGTCGTCAAGTATACTATCCATCTACATTCTATACCTGTGGTGCATTTTAGTTTTGCAGTTTGCTGACACAGTGACCACCAGTATATATAGCAGTACGGTACGGAAGGCCACTGCTGTACCTACCTCTGTGTCGTCAAGTATACTATCCATCTAGATTCTATACCTGTGGTGCATCTCAGTTGTGCAGTTTGCTGACACAGTGACCACCAGTATATATAGCAGTACGGTACGGAAGGCCATTGCTGTACCTACCTCTGTGTCGTCAAGTATACTATCCATCTACATTCTATACCTGTGGTGCATTTTAGTTTTGCAGTTTGCTGACACAGTGACCACCAGTATATATAGCAGCACGGTACGGAAGGCCACTGCTGTACCTACCTCTGTGTCGTCAAGTATACTATCCATCTACATTCTATACCTGTGGTGCATTTTAGTTTTGCAGTTTGCTGACACAGTGACCACCAGCATATATAGCAGTACGGTACGGTAGGCCACTGCTGTACCTACCTCTGTGTCGTCAAGTTTACTATCCATCTACATTCTATACCTGTGGTGCATTTTAGTTTTGCAGTTTGCTGACACAGTGACCACCAGTATATATAGCAATACGGTACGCAAGGCCACTTCTGTACCTACCTCTGTGTCGTCAAGTATACTATCCATCTAGATTCTATACCTGTGGTGCATTTCAGTTGTGCAGTTTGCTGACACAGTGACCACCAGTATATATAGCAGTACGGTACGGAAGGCCACTGCTGTACCTACCTCTGTGTCGTCAAGTATACTATCCATCTAGATTCTATACCTGTGGTGCATTTCAGTTGTGCAGTTTGCTGACACAGTGACCACCAGTATATATAGCAGTACGGTACGGAAGGCCACTGCTGTACCTACCTCTGTGTCGTCAAGTATACTATCCATCTACATTCTATACCTGTGGTGCATTTCAGTTGTGCGCAGTATATATAGTAGTAGGCCATTGCTATTGATACTGGCATATAATTCCACACATTAAAAAATGGAGAACAAAAATGTGGAGGGTAAAATAGGGAAAGATCAAGATCCACTTCCACCTCGTGCTGAAGCTGCTGCCACTAGTCATGGCCGAGACGATGAAATGCCATCAGCGTCGTCTGCCAAGGCCGATGCCCAATGTCATAGTAGAGAGCATGTAAAATCCAAAAAACAAAAGTTCAGTAAAATGACCCAAAAATCAAAATTAAAAGCGTCTGAGGAGAAGCGTAAACTTGCCAATATGCCATTTACGACACGGAGTGGCAAGGAACGGCTGAGGCCCTGGCCTATGTTCATGGCTAGTGGTTCAGATTCACATGAGGATGGAAGCACTCATCCTCTCGCTAGAAAAATGAAAAGACTTAAGCTGGCAAAAGCACAGCAAAGAACTGTGCGTTCTTCTAAATCACAAATCCCCAAGGAGAGTCCAATTGTGTCGGTTGCGATGCCTTACCTTCCCAACACTGGACGGGAAGAGCTTGCGCCTTCCACCATTTGCATGCCCCCTGCAAGTGCTGGAAGGAGCACCCGCAGTCCAGTTCCTGATAGTCAAATTGAAGATGTCACTGTTAAAGTACACCAGGATGAGGATATGGGTGTTGCTGGCGCTGGGGAGGAAATTGACAAGGAGAATTCTGATGGTGAGGTGGTTTGTTTAAGTCAGGCACCCGGGGAGACACCTGTTGTCCGTGGGACGAATATGGCCATTGACATGCCTGGTCAAAATACAAAAAAAATCAGCTCTTCGGTGTGGAATTATTTCAACACAAATGCGGACAACAGGTGTCAAGCCGTGTGTTGCCTTTGTCAAGCTGTAATAAGTAGGGGTAAGGACGTTAACCACCTAGGAACATCCTCCCTTATACGTCACCTGGACCGCATTCATCAGAAGTCAGTGACAAGTTCAAAAACTTTGGGTGACAGCGGAAGGAGTCCACTGACAAATAAATCCCTTCCTCTTGTAACCAAGCTCCTGCAAACCACACCACCAACTCCCTCAGTGTCAATTTCCTCCTTACACAGGAAAGCCAATAGTCCTGCAGGCCATGTCACTGTCAAGTCTGACGAGTCCTCTCCTGCCTGGGATTCCTCCGATGCATCCTTGAGTGTAACGCCTACTGCTGCTGGCGCTGCTGTTGTTGCTGCTGGGAGTCGATCGTCATCCCAGAGGGGAAGTCGGAAGACCACTTGTACTACTTCCAGTAAGCAATTGACTGTCCAACAGTCCTTTGCGAGGAAGATGAAATATCACAGCAGTCATCCTGCTGCAAAGCGGATAACTCAGGCCTTGGCAGCCTGGGCGGTGAGAAACGTGGTTCCGGTATCCACCGTTAATTCAGAGGCAACTAGAGACTTGATTGAGGTACTGTTTCCCCGGTACCAAATACCATCTAGGTTCCATTTCTCTAGACAGGCGATACCGAAAATGTACACAGACCTCAGAAAAAGAGTCACCAGTGTCCTAAAAAATGCAGTTGTACCCAATGTCCACTTAACCACGGACATGTGGACAAGTGAAGCAGGGCAGACTCAGGACTATATGACTGTGACAGCCCACTGGGTAGATGTATTGCCTCCCGCAGCAAGAACCGCAGCGGCGGCACCAGTAGCAGCATCTCGCAAACGCCAACTCGTTCCTAGGCAGGCTACGCTTTGTATCACCGCTTTCCAGAAGAGGCACACAGCTGACAACCTCTTACGGAAACTGAGGAACATCATCGCAGAATGGCTTACCCCAATTGGACTCTCCTGGGGATTTGTGACATCGGACAGCGCCACCAATATTGTGCGTGCATTACATCTGGCCAAATTCCAGCACGTCCCATGTTTTGCACATACATTGAATTTGGTGGTGCAGAATTATTTAAAAAACGACAGGGGCGTGCAAGAGATGCTGCCGGTGGCCCGAAGAATTGCGGGCCACTTTCGGCATTCAGCCACCGCGTGCCGAAGACTGGAGCACCACCAAACATTCCTGAACCTGCCCTGCCATCATCTGAAGCAAGAGGTGGTAACGAGGTGGAATTCAACCCTCTATATGCTTCAGAGGATGGAGGAGCAGCAAAAGGCCTTTCAAGCCTATACATCTGCCCACGATATAGGCAAAGGAGGGGGAATGCACCTGACTCAAACGCAGTGGAGAATGATTTCAACGTTGTGCAAGGTTCTGCAACCCTTTGAACTTGCCACACGTGAAGTCAGTTCAGACACTGCCAGCCTGAGTCAGGTCATTCCCCTCATCAGGCTTTTGCAGAAGAAGCTGGAGACATTGAAGGAGGAGCTAAAACAGAGCGATTCCGCTAGGCATGTGGGACTTGTGGATGGAGCCCTTAATTCGCTTAACCAGGATTCACGGGTGGTCAATCTGTTGAAATCAGAGCACTACATTTTGGCCACCGTGCTCGATCCTAGATTTAAAACCTACGTTGTATCTCTCTTTCCGGCAGACACAAGTCTGCAGAGGTTCAAAGACCTGCTGGTGAGAAAATTGTCAAGTCAAGCGGAACGTGACCCGTCAACATCTCCTCCTTCACATTCTCCCGCAACTGGGGGTGCGAGGAAAAGGCTAAGAATTCCGAGCCCACCCGCTGGTGGTGATGCAGGGCAGTCTGGAGAGAGTGCTGACATCTGGTCCGGACTGAAGGACCTGCCAACGATTACTGACATGTTGTCTACTGTCACTGCATATGATTCTCTCACCATTGATAGAATGGTGGAGGATTATATGAGTGACTGCATCCAAGTAGGCACGTCAGACAGTCCGTACGTATACTGGCAGGAAAAAGAGGCAATTTGGAGGCCCTTGCACAAACTGGCTTTATTCTACCTAAGTTGCCCTCCCTCCAGTGTGTACTCCGAAAGAGTGTTTAGTGCAGCCGCTCACCTTGTCAGCAATCGGCGTACGAGGTTACTTCCAGAAAATGTGGAGAAGATGATGTTCATCAAAATGAATTATAATCAATTCCTCCGTGGAGACATTCACCAGCAGCAATTGCCTCCAGAAAGTACACAGGGACCTGAGATGGTGGATTCCAGTGGGGACGAATTAATAATCTGTGAGGAGGGGGATGTACACAGTGAAAGGGGTGAGGAATCGGAGGAGGATGATGAGGTGCATATCTTGCCTCTGTAGAGCCAGTTTGTGCAAGGAGAGATTGATTGCTTCTTTTTTTGGTGGGGGCCCAAACCAACCAGTCATTTCAGTCACAGTCGTGTGGCAGACCCTGTCGCTGAAATGTTGGGTTCGGTAAAGTGTGCATGTCCTGTTTATACAACATAAGGGTAGGTGGGAGGGCCCAAGGACAATTCCATCTTGCACCTCTTTTTTCTTTCATTTTTCTTTGCATCACGTGCTGTTTGGGGACTATTTTTTTGAAGTGCCATCCTGTCTGACACTGCAATGCCACTCCTAGATGGGCCAGGTGTTTGTGTCGGCCACTTGGGTCGCTTAGCTTAGTCACACAGCTACCTCATTGCGCCTCTTTTTTTCTTTGCATCATGTGCTGTTTGGGGACTATTTTTTTAATCTGCCATCATGTCTGACACTGCAGTGCCACTCCTAGATGGGCCAGGTGTTTGTGTCGGCCACTTGGGTCGCTTAGCTTAGTCACACAGCTACCTCATTGCGCCTCTTTTTTTCTTTGCATCATGTGCTGTTTGGGGACAATTTTTTTAATCTGCCATCCTGTCTGACACTGCAATGCCACTCCTAGATGGGCCAGGTGTTTGTGTCGGCCACTTGTGTCGCTTAGCTTAGTCACACAGCGACCTTGGTGCGCCTCCTTTTTTCTTTGCATCATGTGCTGTTTGGGGACAATTTTTTTGAAGTGCCATCCTGTCTGACACTGCTGTGCCACTCCTAGATGGGCCAGGTGTTTGTGTCGGCCACTTGTGTCGCTTAGCTTAGCCATCCAGTGACCTCGGTGCAAATTTTAGGACTAAAAATAATATTGTGAGGTGTGAGGTGTTCAGAATAGACTGAAAATGAGTGGAAATTATGGTTATTGAGGTTAATAATACTATGGGATCAAAATTACCCCCAAATTCTATGATTTAAGCTGTTTTTGAGGGTTTTTTTGTAAAAAAAAAAACCGAATCCAAAACACACCCGAATCCGCCAAAAAAATTTCAGGGAGGTTTTGCCAAAACGCGTCCGAATCCAAAACACGGGCGCGGAACCGAATCCAAAACCAAAACACAAATCCCGAAAAATGTCCGGTGCACATCACTATATATATATATATATATATATATATATATATATATATATATATATATACACCCACAGTCACTGGAAAGGGCACTCTGGGATATCCAAAGTAAGAGCCGGGGTGCCTTCCTAAACAGATAACAGACAAATGCAGGTGTCCCCCCTGGGAGAAAGGAACAGGCGGCACTCCCCTGGGCTTTTTCAAATAAGCTGTTGCTTTTAATTGAACGACGATTCAAGGCCCAATGGCCTTTTCATCAGATTGCACCTGATGAAAAGGCCATTGGGCCTTGAAACGTCATTCAATTAAAAGCAACAGCTTATTTGAAAAAGCCCAGAGGAGTGCCACCTGTTCCTTTCTCCCAGGGGGGACACCTGCATTTGTGTGTGTGTATATATATATATATATATACACATATACACACATTATATATTTCTGTATATATATATATATATATACACACACACACACACACACACACACACACACACACACACACAGTGCATCAGGAGTTTTCACAGAGCTTCACTTTTTCCACATTTTGTTATGTTACAGCCTTATTCCAAAATGGAATACAATACCCCATAATGAGATTTTTGCAAATGTATTAAAAATAAAAAACTAAGAAATCACATGTACATAAGTAGTCACAGCCTTTGCCATAAAGCTCACAATTGAGCTCAGGTGCATCCTGCTTCCACCGATCATCCTTGAGATATTCCTACAGCTTAATTGGAGTTCACCTGTGGTAAATTCAGTTGATGGGACAGGATTTGGAAAGGCACACACCTGTCTGTATAAGGTCCCACACTTGTCAGTGCATGTCTGAGAACAAACCAAGCATGAAGTCAAAGGAATTGTCGGTAGACCTCCGAGACAGGATTGTCTCGGGGCACAAATCTGGGGAAGGGTACAGAAAAATATCTGCTGCTTTGAAGTTCCCAATGAGCACAGTGGCGTCCATCATCCGTAAATGGAAGAAATTCAGAACTACCAGAACTCTTCCTAGAGTTGGTCAGCCGTCTAAACTGAGCAATCAGAGGAGAGGGCCCTAGTCAGGGAGGTGACCAAGAACTCAATCGTCACTCTGTCAGAGCTACAGCATTCCTCTGTGGAGAGAGGAGAACCTTCCAGAAGGACAACCATCTCTGTAGCAATCCACCAATGCCTCTACAACGTGTGGCTGAGTGGGGCTGACCTCCGCAGCTCGGCTGCGCACACAGGTGCGGCTGGTGAGTATGGTTAGTAGCAGTGGTCGAAGTGGAAATTTTGAAGTGGGGGTATGCAAAAGACAAGGATGTAATTACGCAAGGGGCGTGGTCACCCAAAACGGGGGCGCGGTCACCCAAAAGGGGGCATGCCCGTGTAGTAGAACCCCTTATACTATCTAGTACTGGTGCCCCTTTCACATTATAGCACTGAATGAGCTGAAATTCACATTATAGCACACTGAATGAGCCGAAATTCACATTGTAGCACAATGAATGAGCCGAAATTCACATTGTAGCACACTGAATGAGCCGAAATTCACATTGTAGCACACTGAATGAGCCGAAATTCACATTGTAGCACACTGAATGATCCGAAATTCACCATGTAGCACACGGTATGAGCCAAAATTCACCTTGTAGCACACGGTATGAGCCGAAATTCACATTGTAGCATACTGAATGAGCCGAAATTCACATTGTAGCACACGGAATGAACCGAAATTCACATTGTAGCACACTGAATGAGCCGAAATTCACATTGTAGCACACGGAATGAACCGAAATTCACATTGTAGCACACGGTATGAGCCGAAATTCACCTTGTAGCACACTGAATGAGCCGAAATTCACCTTGTAGCTCACTGAATGAGCCGAAATTTACATTGTAGCACACTGAATGAGCCGAAATTCACATTGTAGCACACTGAATGAGCCGAAATTTACATTGTAGCACACTGAATGAGCCGAAATTCACATTGTAGCACAATGAATGAGCCGAAATTCACACTGTAGCACACTGAATGAGCCGAAACTCACATTGTAGCACAATGAATGAGCCGAAATTCACCTTGTAGCACACGGTATGAGCCAAAATTCACCTTGTAGCACACGGTATGAGCCGAAATTCACATTGTAGCACACTGAATGAGCCGAAATTCACATTGTAGCACACGGAATGAACCGAAATTCACATTGTAGCACACGGTATGAGCCGAAATTCACCTTGTAGCACAATGAATGAGCCGAAATTCACCTTGTAGCACACTGAATGAGCCGAAATTCACATTGTAGCACACTGAATGAGCCGAAACTCACACAGTAGCACACTGAATGAGCCGAAATTCACCTTGTAGCACACTGAATGAGCCGAAATTCACCTTGTAGCACACTGAGTGAGCCGAAATTTACATTGTAGCACACTGAATGAGCCGAAATTCACATTGTAGCACACTGAATGAGCCGAAATTCACCTTGTAGCACACTGAATGAGCCGAAATTCACATTGTACCACACTGAATGAGCTGAAATTGTGACAGCAGGGACAGCCAGAGTGACAACAGGGAGACAGTGACGACAGGGAGAGAGAGTGACGACAGGGAGAGAGAGACAGTGACGACAGGGAGAGAGAGACAGTGACGACAGGGAGAGAGAGACAGTGACGACAGGGAGAGTGACGACAGGGAGAGACAGTGGCGACAGGGAGAGAGAGACAATGACGACAGGGAGAGTGACGACTGGGAGAGACAGTGACGACAGAGAGAGACAGTGACGACAGGGAGAGAGTGATGACAGGGAGAGAGTGATGACAGGGAGAGAGACGACAGGGAGAGTGATGACAGTGACGACGGAGAGTTGCGACAGTGACGACAGGGAGAGTGACCACAGGGAGAGTGACGAAAGTGACGACAGGGAGAGTGACGACAGGGAGAGTCAGTGACGACAGGGAGGGTGACGACAGGGAGAGTGACAGCAGGGACAGTGACAGCAGGTAGAGAGGTGACAGCAGGGGAACATTACCTTATTTGTTGCTGGCAGCAGTGAGCGGTGGGCTGCTGGCGACGTCGGCTAGTGGCGGGCGGCTGGTGAGCGGGAGCGGCTGATGAGCGGCGTGCGTGGGCGGCTGGCGGCGGTGAGCGGCTGTGACCTAATACAGCGCTCTACACAGCCGCCGGGCGCCGCGCAGGGACGGGGAGCACCATGTGCAGCAGGATGCCACTTCCCTTGCCTCCTGCTGCACTTTCATGGGCTCAGTTCCGGGTCAGTGGAAGAAGTGGCGGTATACCATACCGCTGTATACCGCCCCACTTTGACCACTGGTTAGTAGGGTACAAATAGAACCCTCATTGTTGAGTAATATTTGCACTGCACGCAGACACTTTACTCCTGTTGGCACATGGCACTTTAACTGGTAATTCCCCTGATGAAGGTTTAATACCGAAAACGGCTGTTTGGGATGCCACACATGCCCTGCTTCTGCTGCACCATGATGAGTATATGATGGATCGTGTATCTTATTGATTCTTTGAATTAAACCGTCTGTTCAAGTATAGAACAGTGTCCTGGTTCTGTTCAAACCCACATGCGGATGCTGAGGGATGGACATGCTTCTTTATCAATTTGATTTATAACCGGACACCTGGAAAACTTTCTGAGAGGGTCAGTGCGGCTTCCGGGGACTTTGTTCTGTGATAACCTATATGCTGTATATATATATATATATATATATATATATATATATATACAGTGCATCGGGAGAGTTTTCACAGAGCTTCACTTTTTCCACATTTTGTTATGTTACAGCCTTATTCAAAAATGGAATACAATACCCCATAATGACAACGCGAAAAAAGTTTTTTTGAGATTTTTGCAAATGTATTAAAAATAAAAAACTAAGAAATCACATTCCTACAGCTTAATTGGAGTTCACCTGTGGTAAATTCAGTTGATGGGACAGGATTTGGAAAGGCACACACCTGTCTGTATAAGGTCCCACACTTGTCAGTGAATGTCTGAGCACAAACCAAGCATGAAGTCAAAGGAATTGTCGGTAGACCTCCGAGACAGGATTGTCTCGGGGCACAAATCTGGGGATGGGTACAGAAAAATATCTGCTGCTTTGAAGTTCCCAATGAGCACAGTGGCCTCCATCATCCGTAAATGGAAGAAATTCAGAACTACCAGAACTCTTCCTAGAGCTGGCTGGCCGTCTCAACTGAGCAATCGGAGGAGAGGGCCCTAGTCAGGGAGGTGACCAAGAACTCAATCGTCACTCTGTCAGAGCTACAGCATTCCTCTGTGGAGAGAGGAGAACCTTCCAGAAGGACAACCAGTGGCGTAACTAGAAATTTTTCTCCCCCAAGCCAAAAAATTCTTCGGCGCCACCCCCCCCCTCCCATATCCCCCATAATTGGCACTAGTAAAGGGACAAACATGTGTGTGCAAAAGGCGCGCGCTGCCAAAAGGGGCGTGGCTTCATTGAAATGGACGTGGCTTCGCATAAAGGGGCGTGGCATTGCAGGAAAAGACTACCTTATACCCCAGTTTTGCAACCTGCACGCCCAGACGTTAGCCACCACAGGAAAGAAAAATAATCCTGATTCATGCCCCTAACATTATTTGTCATTTTTCCTCCTTATAGTAATGCCACATACTGCAATGGCCCTTAGACATTATGCCACACACAATAATGCACATGACACAATGTGCACACACCGTAATGCCCCCGACACATTATGCCACACACCGTAATGCCTGTGACACATTATGACAGGAATCGCAATGCCCGTTATACATTATGCTACACACTGCAATGCCCCTGATACATTATAGCACATACAATGTCTGTGACACATTATGACACACACCGCAATGATCCTGAGACATTATACCACATACCACAATGCCCGTGATATAGTATACAACACACCTTAATGCCTGACACATTATGACACACACCGCAATGTCCGTGATACATTATGCCACACACTGCAATGACCCTGAGACATTATACCACATATCACAATGCCCGTGATATAGTATACCATACACCGTAATGCCTGTGACACATACCGCAATGCCCGTTATACCCTATGCCACACACCGCAATGCCCGTTATACATTATGCCACACTGCAATGCCCCTGAGACATTATACCACATACCACAATGCCCGTCATATAGTATGCCACACACCGTAATGCCTGTGACACATTATGACACACACCGCAATGTCCGTGATACATTATGCCACAAACCATAATGCCCATTACACATTAAGTTCTACAGTAAGGCTTCTAATTACTTTTAAATTACCTGCTCGTTGCCAGGGGTTTCATGCTCTTGGTTCCATGCACGGTGCGAGGGATTTTCATGCTCAGGGTGTCATGCTCGTTTCCAGGGGTTTCATGCACTGGGTGTCATGCTCGTTGCTAGGGGGTAGTACTTGTTGCTAGGGCCAGGCTCCCAGTGCCACATATGCCCCCAGTGCCAGGTATTCCCCCACAGTGCCAGGTACTCACGTGCCCCCAGTGCCACATATGCCCCCTCAGTGCCTGCCACATATGCCCCCAGTGCCAAATATACCCCCCCAGTGCCACATATGCCCCCAGTGCCAGATATTCCCCCACCGTGCCAGGTACTCACGTGCCCCCAGTGCCACATATGCCCACTCAGTGCCTGCCACATATGCCCCCAGTGCCAAATATACGCCCACAGTGCCACATATGCCCCCTCAGTGACTGCCACATATGCTCCCCCAGTGCCGCGCTCCCCCGCTCTCCCCCCCCCCCCCCCGCTCCTTTGTGATGGAGGGACACGGAGGGCACAGCGCGCGCCTCTCCTGTGTCCCTCCTGGGTCTCCGGCGGGTCTGTTAAAGGAAGTGCCGGTTCGTGAGCCAATCAGAGCTCACGAACGGCACTTCCTTTATTAGACCCGCCGGAGACCCAGGAGGGACACAGGAGAGGCGCGCGCTGTGCCCTCCGTGTCCCTCCTTACAGCAGCGGAGGGAAGGAGACCGCAGATTGACATGCGGACGCTCATCCGCATGTCAATCTGCGCTAAATCAGTGGCGCCCCCGCAGCCCCTCGCCCCCAAGCCACCGCGAGGGCTGCGGGGGCAGTAGTTACGCCACTGAGGACAACCATCTCTGTAGCAATCCACCAATCAGGCCTGTATGGTAGAGTGGCCAGACGGAAGCCATTCCTTAGTAAAAAAGCACATGGCAGCCCGCCTGGAGTTTGCCAAAATGCAGCTGAAGGACTCTCAGACCATGAGAAACAAAATTCTCTGGTCTGATGAGACAAAGATTGAACTCTTTGGCGTGAATGCAGGTGTCATGTTTGGAGGAAACTAGGCACCGCTCATCACCAGACCAATACCATCCCTACAGTGAAGTATGGTGGTGGCAGCATCATGCTGTGGTGATGTTTTTTCAGCGGCAGGATCTGGGAGATCAGTCAGGATAGAGGAAAAGATGAATGCAGTAATGTAAAGAGACATCCTCGATGAATACCTGCTCCAGAGCGCTCTTGACCTCAGACTGGGGCGACGGTTCATCTTTCAGCAGGGCAACGACCCTAAGCACACAGCCAAGGTATCAAAGGAGTTGCTTCAGGACAACTCTGTGAATGTCCTTGAGTGGCCCAGCCAGAGCCCAATCTTAAATCCAATTGAACATCTCTGGAAAGATCTGAAAATGGCTGTGCACCAACGCTTCCCATCCAACCTGATGGAGCTTGAGAGGTGTTGCAAAGAGAAATGGGCAAAACTGCCCAAAGATAGGTGTGCCAAGCTTGTGGCATCATATTCAAAAAGACTTGAGGCTGTAATTGCTGTCAAAGGTGCATCAACAAAGTATTGAGCAAAGGCTGTGAATACTTATGTACATGTGATTTCTTAGTTTTTTATTTTTAAAAAAACTTTTTCACGTTGTCATTATGGGGTATTGTGTGTAGAATATTGAGGGGAAAAACACATTTATTCTATTGGCTGTAACATAACAAAATGTGGAAAAAGTGAAGCGCTGTGAATACTTTCCGGATACACTGTATATACATATACATTTCATTGTCTTTTATTTTAAATCACACATTTCTTAGCAGTCATACCCAGGATTAGAACCCATGACCTGTTACACTGACAGCAGACACTTTACTGATGGGAGATATTTGCTCCTGTACAGGAAGCATGAGAATTCTAACTATATGAAGTTACGTATATTTGTCAGAGGAGTAACTTCATATAGTTAGAATTCTCATATTTCCTATACAGGAGCAAACAGCTTCATCAGTAAGGTGTCTGCTTCCAGTGTAATAGGTTGTGATTTCTAATCCTGGGTATGACACTTGTAAAATGTGTATCTTCTACAGCAGAGATTTTCAACCTTTTACAACTCGCGGCACACTGAACAAGATCTAAATATTGCCAAGGCACACTCAAATATAATGGTGATGCATGTTGCAGTTACGTGTCCTAGGATGTCATGTTGCAGCTTCTCCATAGGTAACACCTGAGCCACATCTGAGAAAGCCAGAAAAGCCCAACACTGCCCGGGCCCAAAACTAGAACTGGCTCTGCAGCCGCTAAACCCACCAGTATTGATCGTTCCAGGGCCTCAGTAGCGGCAAAACACTGATGGGCCTGGCTTTGCTTCTATGGTGGCACACCTGGAGACTGCTCAGGGCACACTAGTGTGCCATGGCACATTGGTTGAAAAACACTGATCTACAGTATAATAAAAAGGGTGTGATTTGTAAGGTGTAGGGACCAGTGAGGAAGTTGTCCACTGAAAAGACAGCGGCAGCTATCAATTAACTTAATTCAATGGTGTCACAGAATGGGAGGAGAGGTGCGCCCCTTACGAGCAGGAGCACGGCAGCAGATGACTCCGTTGCCTCCCAGAGTTACGCCTCTGAATAGGTCTACCACTAATGGTAGACATGCATTAGGTCGACAGGATCAAAAGGGCGACATGCAAAAGGTAGACAGGTCAACAGGGTCAAAAGGTCGATGTGACAATTGTCGCTAAACATATGGTAAACACGTCCTAGAGGATGCTGGGGTCCACATTAGTACCATGGGGTATAGACGGGTCCACCAGGAGCCATTGGCACTTTAAGAGTTTTAGAGTGTGGGCTGGCTCCTCCCTCTATGCCCCTCCTACCAGACTCAGTTTAGAAAATGTGCCCGGAGGAGCCGATCACAGCTAGGGGAGCTCTCCAGAGCTTTTCTAGTAAAAAGTTATTTTACAGTTTTTTATTTTACAGGGAGGCTGCTGGCAACAGCCTCCTTGCAGCGTGGGACTAAGGGGGGGAGTAGTGTCCGCCCTGCAGAGCCTGAGCCACTTACTCCGCTGACAGGACACTGAGCTACTGAGGGGATAGAGCGTTCCCCTCCACAGGGGATCGCTCACCCCAGCAGCATGCCGCCACCCCCTCACAGAGCTGAAGATTGTGGCGAGTAAGACACCGACCATCCTTGCTAGCGGGGGGCCGGTGTGAAGATGGCGGCAGCAGGGTAGGAGTGCAGTATTAACTGTGCTCTGGGATGGCTCAGCGGTACATAGTGCGGCGCGTTGAGGGGCGCCCTGGGCCAGCGCTTACACCCTACACTGGCCACAAAGCCTGTCGGGGTCCCAGGATTTGAGCCAGCATCAATCCTCAGGCCAGTATAATTCTAGGAAGAGCAGGAAGACAGCGCCATTTTGGGGGCGGAGCTTCTCTCCAGAGCGGACCCAGCAGCATTCAGCGCCATTTTCCTGCCTGCACAGAGCTGATCAGGAGAAAGAAGGTCCCTCCACAGCAACTCCAGCTATCTCTCACGGTACCAGGGGGTTGTAGAAGGGGGGGGGGGGGGGAGGCTGCAATACTACTGTGTATCCTATTAAGGTGCACAGTCAGTGCTGACAAGGGGTCTCCCTTTGGTTAAAAGCGCTGTGTGTGGGTTGGCTCCAATCTCTGTGTTTCTCTTGCCATTGTTTGGGTTGAGCCTCTGTTTGCCCTCCCCTGTGTGTGTGTGGAGTGTTTTGTTGTCTCCTTTAGCTATGTCCAGGGACACTGTGTCATATGCTGCGGAGGATATGTCCTCCCAGGATGATCCCATTCCATGTAATCAGGATAGCACTGGTTTGGGTGGTCTTTAGTACGCCGACTGACGGGATCCCGGCGCACAGTATACCGGCGCCGGGATCCCGACAGCCGGCATACTGACACTTATTCTCCCTCGTGGGGGTCCACGACCCTCCTGGAGGGAGAATTAAATAGTGTGGCGAGCGTAGCGCGCCACCGTGCCCATAGCGTGGCGAGCGCAGCGAGCCCGCAAGGGGCTCATTTGCGCTCGCCACACTGTCGGTAAGCCGGCTGGCGGGCTCCCGGCGCCGGTATGCTGGTCGCCGGGAGCCCGACCGCCGGCATATCGTAGTGAACCCCACTGGTTTAGCACAGATTCCAGCAAGGGAACCTGAGTGGTTTTCCTCTATCAAATCTTGGATTTCTCAGATTTCAGATATGGTTGCAAGTGATAAATCCGCAACCCAGGTATTACAGAACTCTATGGCAGTATGGCCCGATTCTGGTACCTCAGGACGCTCCGCTATATATACCCATAGTGTATGGATTGCAAAAGCTATAGTAAAATGGTCAGGCACCTTATTTGAGGATTTGAATACAATGGATAAGGGTGATGTTGAATTGTTTTTGCGTAACATTTACGATTCAGCAGGTTTTATGGCAGAATCCATGGCTGCGGGGATCACTTCCATGTCTGTTTCAGCTCGTCAGGGACTGTGGCTGCGCCAGTGGTCAGCCGACGCGGAATCCAGAAAAAGTGTGGAGTCCCTACCCTACACAGGTCAGGCTCTCTTTGGGGAAGCTTTGGATGCATGGATATCCACATATATGGCGGGTAAGCCTCCGTTCCTTAACTCAGCTGCACCTGCTCCGAAGAAATCCTTCTCTTCATCAGCATTGCAGTCCTTTCGGCCTAACAAGCCTAGAAAGTCCAAGCCGTCCAGTATCTTCTTTAGGGGAGGTCGAGCTACATACAAGAAACCTGCTGCGGCAGGTTCCCAGGAAACTAAGCCTGCTTCCAGTAGGCCGAAGTCCTCCGCATGATGGTGGACCGTGCGGCCTGGAGGTGGGGCCAGTGGGGGCAAGGGTCAGACAGTTCAGTCACATCTGGGTATCGTCCGGCCTGGATCCCTGGGTGATAGATATTGTGTCCCAGGGATACAGGTTGGAATTTAAAAATCTCCCTCACCGATTTTTCAAATCAGGCTTGCCAGCTATGCTGGCGGACAGGACTGTCCTACAAGCAGCGGTTCAGAAGTTGGTGGAGGCTCAGGTCATTGTGCCAGTACCTCCTCATTTGCAAGCCACGGGTTACTATTCAAATCTTTTCGTGGTACCGAAACCGGATGGTTTGGTCAGGCCCATTCTGAACCTAAAATCACTGAACTCTTTTCTGAAGGAGTTCAAGTTCAAAATGGAGTCTCTCAGGGCGGTGATATCAGGTCTGGAAGAGGGGGAATTCCTAGTATCCCTGGATATCAAGGATGCATACCTCCACATTCTGATTTGGCTACTGCATCAGGCTTACCTCCGTTTTGCATTACTGGACTGTCATTTCCAGTTCCAGGCCCTGCCATTCGGTCTCTCTACAGCACCAAGGGTGTTCACCAAGGTGATGGCGGAGATGATGGTTCTACTCTGAAAGCAGGGGGTGAACATCATTCCGTATCTAGACGATCTGCTGATAAAAGCATCGTCCAAGGAGGATCTGTTGCAGTCCATTGTACTCACGACCTGCCTACTCAGAGGCCACGGTTGGATTCTGAACCTTCCAAAATCTCATTTGGAACCAACCCGGAGGTTTTTTCTGGGGATTATCCTCGACACGGATATGCAGAGGGTGTTTCTTCCACAGGAAAAGGCGTTGGTGATACAAACAATGATCCGGGATGTCCTGAAGCCAGCCCTGGTGTCGGTTCATCAATCCATTTGCCTTTTGGGAAAGATGGTGGCCTCTTACAAGGCTCTCCAGTACGGGAGATTCCATGGTCGGGCCTTCCAACTGGATCTCCTGGACAAATGGTCAGGATCTCATCTACACATGCACCAGAGAATTCGTCTGTTGCCAAAGTCCAGGATTTCACTCCTCTGGTGGCTCCAATTGCCTCACCTTCTGGAGGGCCGCAGGTCCGGGATTCAGGACTGGGTCCTTCTAACCACGGATGCGAGCCTATGGGGCTGGGGCGCAGTCACTTAAGGGGAAACCTTCCAAGGAAGGTGGTCAAGTCTGGAAGCCGGCCTGCCGATCAACATCCTGGAACTAAGAGCCGTCTACAACAGTCTTCTTCAGGCAGTCCATCTTCTAAGAAATCGGGCCATTCAAGTTCAGTCGGACAATGTAACGATGGTGGCTTACATAAACCGACAGGGAGGAAAAAAGAGCAGAGCTGTGATGTCAGAGGTGACAAGAATCATCCTCTGGCCAGAAGAACATGCATTGGCGCTCTCTGCTATCTTCATTCCAGGGGTGGACAACTGGGAAGCAGACTTCCTTAGCAGACACGATCTCTATCCGGGGGAGTGGGGTCTCCATCCGGAGGTGTTCAAGGAAATAACAGACCTTTGGGGCCCCAAATAGACATGATGGCCTCTCGTCTCAGGAAGAAGCTTTGACACTATTGTTCCAGGTCAAGGGACCCACAAGCAGTGGTAGTGGATGCACTGGTGTCTCCATGGGTGTTCCAGTCGGTGTACGTGTTTCCACCACTCCCACTCATTCCAAGAGTTCTAAAGCTCGTAAGGAGAACAAGAGTTCAAGCGATCCTCATTGCTCCAGACTGGCCAAGACGGGCTTGGTACGCGGACCTTCTGAATCTCTTGCAGGAAGAGCCAAGGCCTCTCCCTATTCGGGAGGACCTGCTGCAGCAGGGGCCATTCACCTATCAAGACTTACCGCGACTACATTTGACGGCATGGAGGTTGAATGCCTGATACTAGCTCAGAAGGGCATTCCGAAGAAGGTCATTCCTACCCGGATACAAGCTAGGAAAGGGGTAACGTCTAAACATTACCACCGTATTTGGAAGAAATATGTCTCTTGGTGTGAGTCCAAGAAGTTTCCTGCGGTTGAGTTTCAACTGGGACGTTTTCTCCTCTACCTGCAAGCAGGTGTGGATATGGGCCTGAGGTTGGGATCTGTGAAGGTCCAGATTTCGGCCCTGTCCATTTTCTTCCAGAAACAATTGGCTGCCCTCCCTGAGGTTCAGACCTTTTTGAAGGGAGTTCTGCACATCCAACCTTCCTTTGTACCGCCTACGGCACCTTGGGACCTTAACGTGGTGTTGCAGTACCTCTACTTGGACTGGTTTGATCCTCTACAGGAGGTTGAGGTCAAATTTCTTACATGGAAGGCTGTCATGATGTTGGCCTTAGCTTCTGCTAGACGTGTGTCAGAATTGGGGGCTTTGTCTTGTAAAAGCCCTTACTTGATCTTCCAAGAAGATAGAGCTGAGCTCCGGACATGTCAGCAGTTTCTTCCAAAGGTTGTGTCGGCATTTCATATCAACCAGCCTATTGTGGTGCCAGTGGCTACTTACTCCTCAATTTCGTCAAAGTCCTTGGATGTTGTGAGGGCTTTGAAAATCTATGTGAAGAGGACTGCTCGTCACAGGAAATCGGACTCTTCGTTTTCCTGTATGATCCCAAGAAAATTGGGTGTCCTGCTTCAAAGCAGACTATATCTCTGTCACTGACCTGGGTTGGGAGTGTTGAGAACTCGGGGGTTCTTCCGATGATAGGGAAGAGGAACCATAGCTGGGCCGGAACAGGGATGGCCGGATGTAGGTTTTCCTCATGCAAAACTTAGCCGTTGTAACCGACGTGTAATGCTAAAGAATAGTTGTGGCCAGGGCTTGGGGGCGATGCTGAAGTACACAGAAGAATGCAGAACTTGTGAGCGATGCTGAAGAGATGAATGAAGATTTGAGAACGATGTTGAAGCACCCAGAAGAATGAAGAACTTGTGAGCGATGCTGAAGAGATGAATGAAGATTTGAGAACGATGTTGAAGCACACAGAAGAATGAAGAACTTGTGAGCAATGTTGAAGAAATGAATGAGGATTAGAGAACGATGTTGAAGCACACCGAAGAATGAAGAACTTGTGAGTGATGCCGAAGAAATAAATGAGGATTTGAGATTCAGTGTAACTCTGAAAGTTTGGGAGGCGTTCCACTTAGGGATACCCTGTAATACTGGAAGCACAGGAGGTGTCCCTCTGAGAGATACACTGTAACGCTGGTAATGCAGAGAATGTCCCACTGAGTGATACACTGTAACGCTGGTAGCACAGGGAAGGTTCCACTGAGTGATACACGGTAACGCTGGTAGCACAGGGAAGATACTCTGCAACGCTGGAACACAGGAGACGTTCAGCTTGATAACACGCTGAACACTGCTAGCACTGGTGATCATTGGAAAAGACGATACTCAGGCGCCGGGGCTCTGTACGGCGTCTGCCTTTGAACTTCCCGACCTCTCCCGATTGGCGGAAGGGGCCAATGACATCACCCGCTCACCACGCTCTCGTGGATGCTGGGCGCAATGGCGGCACCCACACCGCGGGAACCCGCCGGAGGCAGCGCCAGCAAGACGCGACGACCCGGAGCCCACCGGGGGCGACGACCGCCGGGAGACCCAGCGCACCCGGAGCGGTAAGCGCGCCAGCCACAGCGCCGCGAGTGTGATAGTACCCCCTCCTCTAGGAGTGGCCCTGGACACTTTCCTGGTTTCATTGGATGTTTAGAATGAAAGATCCGGACTAGTCGGGGAGCAGTGACTTCAGAAGCTTTGACCCAGCTCCTCTCCTCAGGACCATAACCTTTCCATTCTACCAGATACTGTAAATTCTTGTGAAGATAACGAGAGTCAAGAATAGTTTTGATTTCAAATTCTGTTCCAGCTTCAGTCTCTACCGAGGTTGGGCTAGGAGACTCCGAATGAAACCGATTTAAAATGAGGGGACGAAGGAGAGAAACATGGAAAGAATTTGGTACCCGAAAGTGGGAAGGCAATCCCAATTTGCAGACAACAGGGTTCAGGACTTGCAAAACGGGGTAAGGACCGATGAACCTCGGAGCAAACTTCATAGCGGGTACTCTTAAACGAAGATTGCGGGTAGAGAGCCATACCCTGTCACCAACTTTGTATTGAGGAGCTGCTCGCCGTTTTCTATCCGCAAAGAATTTGTAGCGGCCAGAGATTTTCTTGAGATTAGCATGAACTCTACTCCAGATTTGACTGAAGTGCCGGAGAGTGGAAGCTGCAGCAGGAACATCCTTCGAAGGAAAAATTGGTAATTCTGGGACTCGTGGATAGAATCCGTAATTAATGAAGAATGGGGACTCACCAGTGGAAGAGTGGTACAGATGATTATGGGCAAACTCGGCCCAGGGTAACAGTTCCACCCGATCGTCCTGTGAAGGAGAGAGATAAACGCGGAGAAAAGTCTCTAAATCTTGATTGACACGTTCAGTTTGCCCATTGGTTTGTGGATGGTAAGCAGATGAGAACTTGAGTTTTATTTGTAAGGCTGAGCAGAGGGCCCTCCAAAATCTTGCAGTGAACTGTACCCCTCTTAAGTCGAGCTTAGTGAAGACGTGGGCTCCACGAATCCTATCAAATAGCTCAGTAATTAGCGGCAAAGGGTATTTGTTCTTAACGGTGATATCGTTTAAGCCACGATAATCAATACATGGTCTTAACCCCCCGTCCTTCTTCTTCACGAAAATGAAACCTGCTCCAGCCGGGGAGGTAGAGGGGCGAATTAATCCTTTCAGTAGATTAGATTTGATATAGTCCGACATAGCTTGGTTCTCGGGTAATGACAAGGGATATGTGCGTCCCCGGGGTGGCATTTTCCCTGGGATAAGCTCAATGGGACAGTCCCAGGGTCTATGGGGTGGTAACTTATCGGCCGCCTGTTCCGAGAACACAGCTGTGAACTCCGATAGGCCTCTGAAATGAGCTCCTCATCCGACTTGGAAGATGCACGGAGCGGGTAAACAGGAGTGAGACAACTAGAGTGACAAAACGAACTCCAGGACAATATTTGTGACGACTTCCAGTCGACGTGAGGGTTGTGAATTTTAAGCTAAGGTAGACCAAGAACAAGATCGTGAGGCATCTCCGGAATTACTAGAAACTCCAAATGTTCTTGATGCAGAGCTCCGACCTGCAGCTTGATTGGCTCTGTGCAACTTGTAATAAGACCATTAGATATTTTGGTACCATTGATGACAGTCAACGTTATAGGTCGTTTGACAGACTTTAACTGTAAACCCAGACTCTGAACAGAAGAAAGAGAAACAAAATTTCCTGCAGCCCCAGAGTCCAGCAGGGCCTTAACAGGTTTTGCTATAGACTCAGAAAACAGAGACACGGAGAGTAAACAATCCACTGTCGGAGAAGATTTAGATGTAACCCCTAACTTGACTCCTCCGGAACAAGCTAGGCCTGCCCGTTTCCCGGACGGGACTTGCAGAACTTGATAAGTGATCCGCGGCTCCACAGTAGAGGCAGAGTTTACCCTCACGACGGCGCTGTCGTTCCTCCGGGGACAGCCGGGATCGGTTGATTTGCATGGGTTCGTCCGGACTCGGGGTAACTGTTTGCTTAGGCGGGAGAAGCCGGAATCTGGATCGATCCGACCGACTACGTTCGCCACCTCGTTCCTGCATGTGAAGATCCACCTTGACACAGAGTGAGATCAACTCTTCTAAAGGATCCGGCAGATCCCTAGTGATCAGCTCGTCCTTCAGACGGTCAGAGAGCCCGTTCCAGAAAGCGGCCCTGAGAGCATCATTATTCCAGCGTAGTTCTGAGGCAATGGTCTGGAAGTGAACCACATACTGTCCCACAGAACGGGAGCCTTGACGGACTCGGAGCAGGTCCGAGGAAGCAGCGGTCGTTCTGCCGGGCTCATCAAAAATCCTTCGGAATGACGCGATGAAATTAGTGTAACTGGAAACCAATGGGTCAGATCGTTCCCACAACGGAGACACCCAATCCAACGCTGAACCTTCAAGCAAGGAAATAATGTATGCCACTTTGGACCGATCCGTGGGGAAATTGTGTGAGAGAAGTTCAAAATGCATTGGTTGAGAAAACCACGGCAATTCTTTGGATTCCCATTATAGCGAGAGGGAGTGGGAAGCTGAAGGCGTGACCTGGTTCCAGACGAGGATTGAACATTACTGGAGATGACTACTGGAGCGGGTACTGGAGCAGGAGCCGGAACTACTGAAGCCAGGGAGGCCTGAATTTGATCCAGCCGGCCGGATAATTCCTGGAGATACTGCATCACCTTGCTCTGTGCCGCCTCCTGACTCTGAACTCGGGAAGCCAAGTTTTGGATGGCGCTTGACTCTGGGTTCCGATCCCCCGGATCCATGTGGCCTGAGTATACTGACACTGACCTGGGTTGGGAGTGTTGAGAACTCGGGGGTTCTTCCGATGATAGGGAAGAGGAACCACAGCTGGGCCGGAGCAGGGATGGCCGGATGTAGGTTTTCCTCATGCAGAACTTAGCCGTTGTAACCGACGTGTAATGCTAAAGAATAGTTGTGGCCATGGCTTGGGGGCGATGCTGAACTGCACAGAAGAATGCAGAACTTGTGAGCGATGCTGAAGAGATGAATGAAGATTTGAGAACGATGTTGAAGCACCCAGAAGAATGAAGAACTTGTGAGCGATGCTGAAGAGATGAATGAAGATTTGAGAACGATGTTGAAGCACACAGAAGAATGAAGAACTTGTGAGTGATGCTGAATAAATAAATGAGGATTTGAGATTCAGTGTAACTCTGGAAGTTTGGGAGGCATTCCTCTTAGGGATACCCTCTAATACTGGAAGCACAGGAGGTGTCCCTCTGAGAGATACACTGTAACGCTGGTAACGCAGAGAATGTCCCACTGAGTGATACACTGTAACGCTGGTAGCACAGGGAAGGTTCCACTGAGTGATACACGGTAACGCTGGTAGCACAGGGAAGGTTCCACTGAGTGATACACTGTAACGCTGGTAGCACAGGGAATGTCCCACTGAGAGATACTCTGTAACGCTGGTAGCACAGGGAATGTCCCACTGAAAGATACTCTGCAACGCTGGAACACAGGAGACGTTCAGCTTGAGAACAGGCTGAACGCTGCTAGCACTGGTGATCATTGGAAAAGACGATACTCAGGCGCCGGGGCTCTGTACGGCATCTACCTTTGAACTTCCCGCCCTCTCCCGATTGGCGGAAGGGGCCGATGACGTCACCCGCTCACCACGCTCTCATGGATGCCGGGCGCAATGGCGGCGCCCACACCCCGGGAACCCGCCAGAGGCAGCGCCAGCAAGACGCGATGACCCGGAGCTCACCGGGGGGCGACGACCGCCGGGAGACCCAGCGCACCCGGAGCGGTAAGCGCGGCAGCCGCAGCGCCGCGAGTGTGACAATCTCGCTGGATTAGGTTCACTATCCAGCATGCTTATTCTACGGCAGGATTGCCGTGTCCAAAATCTGTCAAGGCCCACTCTACTCGTAAGGTGGGGTCTTCCTGGGCAGCTGCCCGGGGTTTCTCGGCGTTACAACTTTGCCGAGCGGCAACTTGGTCTGGGTCGAACACGTTTGCTAAGTTCTACAAGTTCGATACTTTGGCCTCTGATGATCTGAAGTTCAGTCAATCAGTTCTGCAGGAGCCTCCGCGCTCTCCCTCCCGTTCTGGGAGCTTTGGTACATCCCCATGTTACTAATGTGGATCCCAGCATCCTCTAGGACGTAAGAGAAAATAGGATTTTGGTTACCTACCGGTAAATCCTTTTCTCGTAGTCCGTAGAGGATGCTGGGCGCCCGCCCAGCGCTTCGTTTCCTGCAGCCGTTATCTGTTTCAGTACTACTTTGTTTTAGTTACGTACTGCATTGTTACTTGGTAAGTAATGTTTCAGCAGTTGCTGAGTTTTTCAAGCTAGTTAGCTTGGTTTGCCTTGTATATGTGAGCTGGTATGAATTTCGCCACTATCTGTGTTAAATCCTTCTCTCGAAGATGTCTGTCTCCTCAGGCACAGTTTCTAGACTGAGTCTGGTAGGAGGGGCATGGAGGGAGGAGCCAGCCCACACTCTCAAACTCTTAAAGTGCCAGTGGCTCCTGGTGGACCCGTCTATATCCCATGGTACTAATGTGGACCCCAGCATCCTCTACGGACTATGAGAAAAGCAAAATCTTATTTGTTATTTGCTTATTTTCATTTTTTCCCCAACTTTTTCAGACTTTACCATCCATGTGGACTACGATTAGGAATAGTAACCTTTCCCGAAGCTTCGAGGGGATGCAGTACACTAATGGGGCTTGTTTGTGGCAGAAAAATGATAAAGCGACAAAGCGCCCCCCAAAAAAAACAACAACCAAAAACTACCTTCTCTGTGTCGAACATTTCCATGTTGACCTTTTGACCCTGTCAACTTTTTCTACTGTCTACCTGTTCTATGTTGACCTTTTGACCCTGTGGACCTAATGCATGTCTACCATTAGTGGTAGACCTAATGACTAGACCTTTTTAGTGTATATCTAATAATCCGCACCCACAGAACAGTAGGTCCAGATGAGAGAACTACAAGTGTACTTTATTCAGTTCCTCTTTACACAACAAGAGGGGTCCTTTAGGCTGCCTATAAAAGTAACAAACAGTGGATTAAGAAAGTTTCATGATATGTACGTGAACACATAATTGTGTTCTTTTAAATAAAACACACTTATAAGGAACATGTCTTTCCTGCTAAAGCCTAATTTGTCCTTCTCAATTCTTATACCCTCCTAAAACGTTTACATATATATTTGTGTAGTTCTCAATATTGCTGATCTATATAGCACCCAATTACTCTACCCTTCAGACGCCACCCATCAAGAAAACTGATCAAAAGGTCAGAATATGACTGGGAAATTGAAAGCTGTCCTGTAATACACAAGATAGCCACAGGGGATCCGGTCTGAAGATCGACAGTGTCTAGGTCGACAATGTTTAGGTCGACCACTATAGGTCGACAGTCACTAGGTCGACATGGATGGAAGGTCGACAGGGTTTCTAGGTCGACATGTGCTAGGTCGACAGGTCTAAAGGTCGACATGAGTTTTTCAAAAAAATTTATTTTTTCATACTTAACGATCCACGTGGACTACTATTGGAACGGTAAAGTGTGCCGAGCGAAGCGGTAGCGGAGCGAAGGCACCATGCCCGAAGCATGGCGAGCGAAGCGAGCCATGCGAGGGGACGCGGTGCACTAATTTGGGATCCCGGTCACTTTACAAAGAAAACGACACCAAAAAAAAAAATCCTCATGTCGACCTTTAGACCTGTCGACCTAGCACATGTTGACCTAGAAACCCTGTCGACCTTCCATCCATGTCGACCTAGTGACTGTCGACCTATAGTGGTCGACCTAAACATTGTCGACCTAGACACTGTCGATAAAACGAACCACACCCAGCCACAGATACTGAGTCCATTAATTATATACAATTTCATACCTTCAAAGTTTACTTTGAAGAGTTGTGACTAGAGGAACTGCCCCGCTATGCCAGCACTCAGTAGTTTCGTCACAGCTGTCGGGAATGTTGTAAAGTATGTCCTCTTCCCTGTGGTAAGCGGGTGTTACTCGCATATGTCACTAGGGTGAATGTTAATTAAAGGGTCCAGAGAGGGTGTTGGGGGCAAGATATGCACTGGGACAATGTTGATCGGTAGGCAAAATAAAAAGAGCTATAACATGGTATTGCATGCTTATATAGACTTCTGAAATGCGTGCTGTGCAGCCTGACGACTGGCATATGCTGACTGGATGTACAGTATCAGGATCATTGATCCATATATAAGAATATCTCATTTGTTCTCATACTGTAGTATCATCCAGTCTGTCAGGATGGCTCATGCACAGTGAGAGTTCAGAGCGATATGTGAAGCAGCTACAGTATGAGGGTATTAATGAATGAGGATAAATGTGAAAATGCAGTGTGAAAGTGTCTGTTCCTCACTGACATCATACACCTATTTTTGTGCAGTCTCCCAGGCCTCTATAAAAACGCATATGTTGGCACAGCAAGAAGGGTGAATCATTTTGGCCTTTGTGATGGGAGACGTGGGCTAAACATGAGCAAATCAGGGTGTTCTATGGATTATAGCAGTTTGCTACAATAATGCACATTCTTCTGTACACAAATGCATAAACTCTTCTTTATTTTGTCAAATCAGATATTTCAGTGCTTAAAATGTCACATTCAGGAGACATCCCTATCACGTGCTCACAGGGGGCCTGAATTAGACGCAGTTGTCTGTGTCTGCGTCTTTAGGTGGTCGCCGGTTGATATTATGCAAATGCAGCTACAATACCTTTCCATGGTGTAAACCCGTGCATACGAATGTGGAAGGACTGAGACACCCACTCTCAGCGTCCGTATACCAAAATACTGTTTGGAGCGTCTTTAGATGCACCATAGCTCGCACCATGGTAATGTGCACCAGCCCTATGGCAGGTACAGATTATCCATTTGATTTTGGCCTCCTGTGTGAACAATTCTGCATCTGTGTATGCAACCACTATCAGCGGCACTCTCATAACACGGCAATAAGACGGACCATCTCCGAGCATATCCCTGTTACCGTCCACGAAGAACCATTACATTTTAAAACAGTTGAGACCGTGAGCCTCCTGTGCGCCTCAATCACAACAAAGTCTATGCACACAGGGTCTAGATGCATGCGCAGTGAGACCATATGCTCCACTGAGTCCGACATTGCCGCTGCTTCTGCTCCAAAATCAGGTCCAGAGCCTTTTATTTGTGCCAAATGGACAGATTTTACATCCCTCAGAGGTTCAATGGAACACTCTTATGGGCCATTTCTATCCCTTTTCCACTGCCTTACCCACCTCACAGCTCAGTAGAAACGGCTGTCAAAAAAAGAAAAAAATGACCCGTAATTTCTTCCTGAGGGGAGCTAGCAGGGTTTAACCCTGGAAGGACCTGTGTGAGCTGCACACACCCGGGACCCATTTATAGCATGCGGAGAGCCCATACCTCCCAACTGCAGTGTCCCACAGGCGGCCGGGAAGTTGGGGGCGATGCTGTCATCTCCAAGCTCTGACAGAAGAAATTCTGCACCTATGTGCAGTGTGAACAGCGCAGACCTGGGAAAGACCCGGGCCGGAGTTGCAGTGGGAATGGGGTCTGTCCCAAGGTCTGACCTGGCTTGGAACCATGGCCTTCATTCCGAGTTGTTCGCTCGTTAGCTGCTTTTAGCAGCATTGCACACGCTAAGCCGCCGCCCTCTGGGAGTGTATCTTAGCTTAGCAGAATAGCGAACGATAGATTCGCAGAATAGCAAAAAGAAATTTCTTAGCAGTTTCGGAGTAGCTCCAGACTTACTCACAAATAGCGATCAGCTAAGGCCGTTTCGTTCCTGGTTTGACGTCACACACACGCCCAGCGTTCGGCCAGCCACTCCCCCGTTTCTCCAGACACTCCCGCGGTTTTCCCTGGCACGCCTGCGTTTTCCGCACACTCCCAGAAAACGGCCAGTTTCCGCCCAGAAACACCCACTTCCTGTCAATCACAATACGATCACTTCAACGATGAAAAATCTTTGTTCGGGCGTGAGTAAATCTACTAAGTTTTGTGTTAAAATACTAACTGCATGCGCACTGCGAACCATGCGCATGCGCATTTTAGCCTTAATCGCTCCGTTGCGAAAATCGGCAACGAGCGAACAACTCGGAATGACCCCCCATGTTTCATATCCCGGGTCAGACCCACTATTTTGCTGGAAAAAGGCTATTATACAGATCTCATAGAGGGGTGTGGATCATAGGGTCCACAGTAACTAGGTCAACCACTATTGGTCGACAGTGACCAGGTCGACACCTGGAATAGGTTGACACTGTCATTAGGTTGACATGAAAAAAGGTCAACATGAGTTTTTAATATACCTTTTGTGTCGTTTTCTTTGTAAAGTGACCGGAAATCCCAATTAGTGCACCGTGTTCCCTCGCCATGCTTCGGGCAAGGTGTCTTGCTGCGCTTGGCACAGGTTACCGCTCCTAATTGTAGTCCACGTGGATCTTAAAGTATGAAAAAGTTCAAAAATGACAAATAGAATGTAAAAAACTCATGTCGACCTTTTAATGTGTCGCCCTTTGCCACGTCGACCTAATGGCCATGTTGACCTAATGCATGTCGACAAATAGTGGTTCAACCTAATGAGAGTCGATCTAAGTGCTGTCAACCTAAAGACCAGATACCCTTATAGAGGGGTGGTCTTCAGTATGCCGGCTGTCGGGATCCCGGCGCACAGTATACCGGCGCCAGGATCCCGACAGCCGGCTTACTGACACTTATTCTCCCTCGTGGGGGTCCACGACCCCCCTGGAGAGAGAATAAGATAGTGTGGCGCGCGTAGCGTGCCACCGTGCCCGCAGCGTGGCGAGCGCAGCGAGCCCGCAAGGGGCTCATTTGCGCTCACCACACTGTCGGTATGCCAGCGGTCGGGCTCCCGGCGCCGGTATGCTGGTCGTCGGGAGCCCGACCGCCGGCATACCATACTACACCCTCATAGAGGAACATATTAATGCCCCTGTATAAATCAATGCTAATAAAACCTTTTGAAATAAAGCTAGCCCCCATGTCCCCTTTTTGTTATCAGTATAATTACTTACATTTTGCTCAGAGATGGAGTATTTGTGATTAAAACGTTAAAACACAGTCTATAGAGCTTTAATAGAGGGACACAGAATGCTTTTCAGTCATATCCAGTCCATGGACTGCCATGTTGACAGATCTGCCTTAAGTGATGGTAAAATGTTTTAATAGTACCATGAGGAGATTGGCAGCATGTGCATGTCTGTCACTGACTATAGAAACCCGCCATAATCAATATGATACCCTAGGCAAGACTTTGGCTGGTGCCCCTGGCACCGCTGCTAGTTCCGCCTCTGACCCTGCACCCTTTTGCATCACACTTCAGTCATAACAGTCCTCATTTTGATGCTCCTAGTCCCTATATTTTAAATAGGAACAGTGCGCACATTCGGCGCTCAGCCCAAAAAGAGGGGTGTTCTTTTGGAAAGGGGCATGGTCACACAATAGTACCGCCAATTCCAATTACGCCACACAGTAGTGCAACTTTATTCACATTATATTGTGCAATAGTGTCCCTTTTCCTCGTTACATCACACAGTAGTACCACTTTACCTTATATACATTACTAATCACAGTAGTGCTCCTTACAGTGGCGTCACAAGGCGGGTGCGGGGGGTGAGGCCCCCACCCAGTTGTGATGCCTGGAAGGGGTGACACCAATCTGTGGGCTCCTCCCCAGTGACAGGAGCTAAGTTCTGCAGTATGAAAGTCTGCTACAGCACCCGGCTCCTGTCATAGAAGAGGAGCCGACAGCACTGCAGACAGTCTCCGGGGGCAGCCCAGTACAGCCCAGCATCTCCGGAGATGCTGGGCACGTCCCCGGAGTGACGATCCTGCAAGGCCACGGCCTTTTATTTGCGGCCACGCCCCCTTTTTGCTGTGGACGCGCCTCTGGCATATCAAGGGTGCACACCGGGTGTCACCACACCCGGTGACGCCTCTGGTTCCTTATTCACATTACATCACACTGAATTGCTCCTTATTCACATTACATCACACCATATTGCTCTTTATTCACATTAGACCACACAGTAGTGCCTTTTCTATACACAGTAGAGCACCTTATACACATAATGCCAGACATTAGTAATGCCTTTATATACATAATACCACATAGTAATACCCCTTACACATATGACACACATTAGTAATGTCCTTATAAACAAAATGCACCTTACTCATTATGCCAACCTTCATTAACGCCCTTATCCACATGATGACACACATAATGCCCCTTACACGTCGCACATCATTAATGCATTTATGCAAATGACACACATAATGCCCCTTTCACAAATGCCGAACACTGTTGCACAACGAACCTACTCACACACAGCACTCACACGGTCGCTAACACAGTGACCTCTGCCTCTGCTTGGATACAGATGTGTCCTCATACAGCTTGCCTCAATATGCCATGCAGCAGAAGGTGCCTGGTGTGAGTCAGCTGGCAGATCTGCTAACGTTGGGCACCTTTTTTTTTGCAGAAATCTGCATTAGAAATGCGACGTTACAGTAATTTCCAGGAATACACTGTAACATAGCATTTCGTATGCAGATACAGCTGCAGTCACACACAGACTACAGGCATGCCGCATATCATTTTATTCAGCAGAATCTGCTTGTGCCCCATGGCATTCAAAATGTCCAAGGCATTTGCCTAGTTTGCCTATGCCTAGGGCTGACTCTGTCCGCCATGATGCCTAACTGTGCATATGACTAGGAATCGTATGCTCTCATGTACAGTGCCCGCTATAGAGCAAATCAGCAAGTTTGCACATGAAGATAGGCACTGCATTTTGTAATGTAAGCCCCATGGATTCAGATATGTCACACGTCATTTAAACTTGAGACTGCTCCAGAAAATTAAGCATTGCTGTCAGTTTCACATACCAAAGCTCATTGGATATTGATTGTTTTAATTAAAAAATACCTAATATATACTGTAGTGTTTTACGCCAATGAATTATTCCTGTCATATTATCGTTTAGTATGGATCTGCAGTACAGCATCCCTGAAACGCCACTTTTTATATATCAGTCAGCTTTTAAAGGCATTTTAGTAAAAGGTTATTAAGGAAAAGCATTCATTTTTAATGTGAAATATATGAAACTGCAAGGCAGATATTTTACAAAGTGAAGATCATTTCCTTTAAGTCTGTAATGAATTTATGACCTATTAATAGATCCATTTAACCGGGAAATACAGTAAGATCTGCAGATAGCAGCACAGTTCCTAGGCCACCTAGTGTCAGCATTGTGCAACTTGCAAAATTATTTGCTGTCACAGTATGACAAAAAATATCGGCGGCTGGATTTATCATGTTGGTGGATAAGTAACACTGTCACAGAGGGGCAAATGTACTAAGCCTTGGAGATAAAGTGGAGAGAGATAAAGTACCAGCCAATCAGATCCTAACTGCCATGTTACAGGCTGTGTTTGGAAAATGACAGTTAGTAGCTGAGTGGTTGGTACATTGGGGTAGATGTATGATTATTCGGTATGGGGGAGAAGCGTTATCAGCAAACGCTTCTCCCCCATGTATTACTGCGGCAATGTGTGGTACATGACAGGGCGCTGGGATGGTAGGGATATCTAGCAGGGATAGCTATTCCCCTGGCTGCAGCAGCTGCTGGCTTTGAGATTTACGGGAGATCTCACACATGCCCAGTGAGATGGCTTGGGGGAGAGACACAGTTCACTAATCTGATGCGCTGTGCGCTGTAACAGGGATCGCCAGAGGAGGGAGGTCTTACTCCCCCGCTCCAGTATACAAGATGTAGCTTCCTGCTTTGCCTTGATAAAGAGGCGAATCAGGAAGAGCTAGAGTGGCATGATCTGCTACTACATCTACCCCTTTATCTTTCTACACTTTATCTCTCTCCAAGGCTTAGTGCATCTGCCCCACAGTGTCACCAGGAGCAGGAACCTGGGCACTAGGCTTGTCCTAAGGAGCATCAGGTGCTTCTACAGGCAGCAGTGTGCCCTTCTACGCTCCCCAATTACCGGAGACAGATGCCACTGGGCAGCACACGTGCTGCCCCCTCAGTTTTGCTCTCTGTGCAGCGGCATTGGTCGTACAACCCTCTTTATGACCCAGAGGGGAGCCAGGCCCTTCCCAAATTGTGCTATGAAACCTGGCAAAGCTGTGGGGTTTCTCTGGATCAATTATAATAGCTTTGGTGTTCCTGAACATGAGGGGTAATTCAGACCTGATTGCTAGGCTGCGTTTTCGTACAGCGAGCGATCAGGTCTAAACTGCGCATGCGTATGCACCGCAATGTGCAGGCGGGTCACAAGGGTACAAAGCGGATTGCCACTTACCGATGGGTTTGTGTAAAGAATCCATTTGCACGGACGTTCGCAAGGAGATTGACAGGGAGAAGGCGTTTGTGGGTGTCAACTGACCGTTTTCAAGGAGTGGTTGGAAAAACGCAAAACTTCCTGACGTCAATTCCGGTCCCGGACAGGCTGATGTGATCGCAGCAGCTGAGTAAGTCCTGGGCTGCGCAGAGACTGCACAAAATCTGTTTGTACAGCTCTGCTACACATGCGACCACACACTCAGAGCCGTCTTAACAACAGTGTGGGCCCCTGGGCACAGCAATGCATTGGGCCCCCTACCCATGCTCCAGCGGTAGGGGTGGGAGGAGCTATCAGCAGCAGCTTTGATGTCCCGCGGGCAGTAGGGGGTGTTCTATCTTCTACTCAGCATGTAGGACCAGAAGCAGTGATTTCTGCTAATAACTCCTTTACTGCACAGATGGGCTAAACTGTAGAAGGGGTCATTGTGCTGAATGAAGAAGCCCTGGTACATGACTTCTAGGGTGGTAGGGGGTGTTTAATACGTAGGGGAGGGGTGGCTAGTGGAGTGGGCTTAATATCATTTTACAGTGGGAGGGCAGCTTGCTTGACTGCAGATATCTCAAGTTCCTGAAAATATATTTCTTAGCTTTGAATGGAATAAAATACTAGAGAGTTTCACCTTTCAGAAGGTTCTGGGGACTTGGGGATCAGAGTTCAGGAGCCAGAGCAATTCACCAACGAAAATCTAAAACTGCATATTAGGCATGTGGAGCTGGAGCAGGGACCAGCTGCTGGAAGGCTGATATCTCTGGTTCTGGGCATAGTAGAAACAAGCTGCCAGTGTCCACTAAAAGTGGAGAGTCCCGGCTTTTGGCTTATACCCTTATAAATACTCAAAGTCAGACAGAACCCGAAATATCTGTCTGGGAAGAGCAATTAACAGGCTTGGATGGGGACCACTGCTTTCAAGTCAGATATCTCTGGTTCCCCAGGGCCGATTTTCAAAAATCTGGTACCACTGGAAAGAGGGGACCCTCAGCTATCAGCCTAGGGCCCTTATTCTCTTGGGGCCCTTGGGCAAGAGCCCATTGAGCCCATACGAAAAGACGGCCCTGCACACACTTGCACTGCTAAAATACACTCCCCCTGTAGGCAGCGACTATCTGATCACAGCAGTGCAAAAATCGCCTGCTAGCAATCAGGTCTGAATTAGGCCCATAGATGAAATGTAATGTATGTTAGACTGTTATAGAGGTTCAGAACTGAATCTATGCAATTTATTTATTATTTATTACCAGTTATTTATTTATATAGCGCACCCAATCCACAGCGCTTTACACAGAATATTTGGCCATTCACATCGGTCCCTGCCCTAGTGGAGCTTACAATCTATATTCCCTACCACATGTACACATTCATACTAGGGTTCATTTTTGTTGGGATCCAATTGACCTACCAGTACATTTTTGGATTGTGGGAGTAAACCCACGCAAGTACGGGGAAAATATACAAACTCCACACAGGTAGAGCCATGGTGGGAATCAAACCCATGACCTCAGTGCTGTGAGGCAGTAATGCTAACCATTACACCATCCGTACTGCCCGATGTAAAATGTTCTAATGCTTCTTTCAAACACATCTAGCATAGAAGAGTTCCCAATAACTTTACATTTAATTTCTATATATTTTGTATACCATAGTCTGTATTTCACTGCTATCTCTCCGTGTCCTGTTGTGTATTAAACTAAAGATTACATGGACTAATTTCTGTATATAAAAATATGAAACCTTAGAGAACCTTTACGAAAGTATTCATACACAGGTGCTGCAAATTTGGCTTATTTGGCTAATTACATTCATGCATGTATGTGGTTGATGTGATTTGGTGGCAGTTCACTGCAATGAAACTTACCAATTACATAATTAATAAGCCGTTGGCCGCCCTATTGTAATTTAGATACGTTGCTGCCTCTTGTGGTAGAGACAGGGAGAGACAACATTCCAAACATTTACATTGTCTTCCTTCTTACATCCCATTCTCTACAATCCCGTGCACTGCTATAATGATCTTTCATAGAAGAGTGTGTTCTTTTGTCTGTACACTTATCACCAAGTCAAATAAACTCAGGAAACGGGAGATATAACTGGAATGCGGCATTGAACAGGTTAAGCTACAATCTGGTTTATATTATTGACTTGTAGAAATGACAAACTCATTGTACCTAGCGGAAATCTTCCTGTATCACACCCACTGATTGGGCAGAAGTGCTGAGAGCCCGATAACTGCTCTGCTTGTGCATTCACAAGGATATAGATGCAGCAATGGGAGGTACCATACAGGAAATGTCCTAACTGTCCAGGGACCGTGAGCTGCTGCTTTCTGCCAAATGTGTGTCTGGGACAGGGCACCACCTCTCTGTTTGGGGACAGCAGACTCAAAAAAATGCAGTTTAGTCACCTTTACACTGCAAGTTCCCCAAAGCAGCCTGAGATATGGCATGTGTTACCTAGGTGAAGTTAGCTACAGCTGATTTTACTGTGTAGTTTAAGATAATAACATCGATGTTAGGCCATCATGACTGTTTGAATGTAAAGTACATTTCTGCAAGTACAGTCGTTCATGCTGCAAAATTGCTCATTCTAATTTGTCTAAATGTATATTCTCTGTCCTCTTCTCCTATTGCGTCCCCCCCTTATCCCCTATAAGATTTATAGATTTCAACTTTATACATTATAAACTGGTAGGGGCTCCCCTTTGTCTTTTACATATAAATATGCTAACTGCTCACTTTAATTAAGTATATACTGTATGTGAAGTAATCTACTGTCTGTATTATCTTGTCAGTTTTAGCCCCTTGTACAACACTGCAGAACCCTTGCGGTATCTTATAAATTAAAAATATGATTTCATAATATTTATAATAATAATAATTTTATTTATATAGCCCCTTTTCTCCAACAGGACTCAAAGATATGCTGATAAACAGTTTATTATTTTTCTTTTAGCAGAACAGCATAATAAATATTATTTATAGATGTATGTACCATATGTAGCTGACTATTAGAAGGCAGAAAATTATCACTGTCATACTGAATCATATAATAATGTTCATGCATACATATCATCTATACGTTATTTAGTAGTGCAATTTTATGTTAGGCCATACAGCCCCAGCACCTTATTGATTAGATATCAGTAATTATATGCATAATATACAGTCTGTTTCCAGGCCTATTGTTTATTTACTGGAAAACAAAGGGATTGTATATTAGAGGTATCCAGCATACAGGAACTGTTCACATCACATCATGTCAGCATAATCAACCCATCCAAATACACCGTCCCACAGAAATGATTTCTCACTGTGATGTCCCATCTGACAGAGGTCATAAATAAACTCAGAATGTTGGAGGTATCTTTATCCTAATTTTCCAGCCCTATACTTTGCATTGTTTGTGGGATTGCAGCTTGAGGGTGGCTGTGCTTGTTATGACTGGGAAATTCCAACTGGATATAATACCTTGGCGCAAGAGCTTGATGTTTCCATGACCTGCATCATTTCCTAAACGTTAGTTTTCTCAGATTTCATAGATCAGTTGCTATGGAGAATAAGATGCTGGACAAAGAGGTAGGTCAGAGATAAGCAACTGGTTTATGTTCAATGATTGTGAAACTACAAGTCGCAGAGCCTGACAGGGCATGGTGTGGCTTACAGGTCCATAATTAGGCAAGTCACATACTGTTGCCTGGCAGGTTGTGTTTGGGCTTTTAGTTCTGCAACAGATGGATGCCTCCCCCTGACCTAGATGAAACAGCATTATACAGCTCAGGAGATGGATTGTTCAGTTTACTTTGTATCCAAGTGCTGCTTATTACATCTATTGTGTGACTAGGGCTAGAACATTCAGTCATCTGTATGAGCCGTCTGCTCAGCACCCAATCACACCTTGCACATCATGTACAGAGAGAGAGAGAGAGAGAGAGAGAGAGAGAGAGAGAGAGAGCATTCAAGGACAAGATACTCCTCTATGTCACTATAGTCATTTTGTACTAGTTTTGATGCTCATAGATTTAAAAGTCACAAATGTTTTGTTTACTCGACAATAGAACACTGTAATCAGATATAATTAAGCTGTTGAGGTTTCCTTGTGTCAAGTGCCTGCAATTTAGGTTACGCCTGGTCACTGATACAACTGGTGATGATTGCAGTAACTGGCAATGCCATATGAGGGTATGCCAGCTTCCAGACAATGATTTTAGATTTGTGTTACAGTTATTATTAATTTAGCAGCATGGGAACTTGGAGAACAGAATAACTTCAGCAGATCATAGTTCCTGACTATCAGTGGGGCTGAGGCAGACAGGAGATATAACACTGCCTATTCCTGATACTACAGTATATACATTAGATGGACAACAAGTATGTGGACACTTAAATATCACTTATATACAGTATGTGCTTGTTGAAAAGCTAAATTCAAAACGATGGACATTAATGTGGAGTTGGTCCCCCTTTGCTAATATAACAGTGCACACTTTTATGTAAAGGCTTTCCACCACGTTTTGGAGCTTAAGCAGGCCATACACCAGACCAACTTTCCTCCAACCATCCAACTCATTTTCCAGCATTTGGGAGCAAATTGCCTATTGTCATTTGCTCCCATACTTTACCAGATTTTCATTCCAACTAGCCAACTAGTTGGATGGTTGGAGGAAAGTTGGTCTGGTGTATGGCCAGCTATAGCTGTCGGTATTTGCATCCATTCAGTCACAATTTAATTAGTGAGGTCAGGCACTGTTTGATTTTGGTATATAAGGTCAGGCTGACAGTCCGCATATGACTTCATCCCAAAGATGTTTAATGGGGTTGAGGTCAGTGGTGTCTGCAGGTCAGCAAAGATATCCCACTGCAGACTCAGATAACCATTTAATGCATACGCTTATTATTTTTTATATGGCGCCACAAGGGTTCCACGGTGCCACCAAAGTACAAAAGAACAAATGAGCAAAAAAAGAAAACAACAACTTACAGTACAAGACAATGTATTACAAGTACATGGTATATAAACATTACTGCATCAGGGGACATGACACTGAAATAAGCATTAGAATGGCAGAAGGTGCTGTTGTAGGGAGTATGGAATAGAAAATAGTCCAAGAGAGGGAAAAGCACATGGCGTAAGAGGGCCCTGCTCATGAGAGCTTACATTTTGAAGGGGAGGAGCAGACAGACAGGGGTGACACAGATGTGGTAGAAGTGAACAGAGGGTTAGGAGGATGAGAGATGGCTGGGTTTGATGAAGAAGTGGGTCTTGAGACCCTGTTTGAAGTATTGGAGAGTCTGTGACAGTTACAGAGGTCGGGAGCACCACAGCCAAAATCTTGGGAGGCAGGAATGCGAAAAAGTAATCAGTTGGGAGGATAGGTGGCATGTATTTGTAGAGTGAAGAGGGTGGGTGAGAGTGTAAAGGGAGAAAAGTTCAGAGATGTAAATGGGAGAGGAATACTGTAGGTGAGGGCTTTGTGAGTGAGTGTGAGAATCTTGGATTGGATTCTGAATGGGAAGAGAAGCCAGTGCAAAGCTTATTAAAGAGAGGAGGGGGATGTAGTACGTTTGGAGAGGAAAATGAGTAGGGCAAAAGCATTGAGGATAGATTGGAGTGGAGAGAGGTGTTTGTTAGATAGGAAGAGATCACAGTAGTCCAATGTGGAGGATGACCACTAAGTGGATGAGGGTCTTAATCGCATCCAGGGTGAGAAAGATCTGATCCTGGAAATATTTTTGAAATAGAAATGGCAGGACTGCTAGAGGTACTGAATGCGTGGTTTGATGGAGAGGGTGGAATCAAGGATAACTCCAAGCCAGTGTACATGGGTGCTAGAGGAGATAATTGTGCTGTCGATAGATATTGAAAAAGTGAGAGGTGAGGTTATGCAAGAGGGTGGGAAGATGATCAGCTCAGTCTTAGACATACTAAGTTTAAGATAGTGCTGGGACATCCAGGAACAGATAGCAGAGAGAGATAGTTGGAGATACAAGTGAGGAGAGAGAGGGAGAGATCAGGGGAGGAAAGATACATTTGAGTATCATCAGCATAGAGATGATATTGGAAGTCAAAAGAACTAATGAGCTCACCTAAAGAGGATGTATATATAGAGAGAGAGAAAAGAAGAGGTCCAAGAACAGAACCTTCGGGACACCTACTGTTAGAGAAAGTGCAGGGGAGGTGGAGTCATGAGAGGAGACAGAGAAGGAGGAGTCACAGAAGTAGAAAGACAGCCAGAAAAGGGTAGTACCATGCATACCAATGGAGTAAAGGATTTGCAGGAAGGGGAGGGTGGTCCACAGTATCAAAACCAGCAGAGATATGAAGAAAAATAAGCAGAGAGTAGTGGCCCTTGGATTTGGCAGCATGGCGTTTATTGTAGACTTTCGTGAGGGCTTATTCAGTGGAGTAGAGACGAAAGACAGACCGAAATTGGTCAACCAGGGAATGGTCTAAAGAAAGGCTGTAAGGTAGTTGTAGACAATAGGCAAAAGGGAGGAGAGAGATAGGTTGGTAGTTGGAGAGAGTGTTAGGATCAGGAGTAGGTTTTTTCAGAATAGGGAGACAAGGGCATGCTTGAAGGAAGAGGGGACAGTGCCCGACGAGAGGGAGAGATTGAGGAGCTGGGCAAGATGGGAACAAGCAGAAACAGATAGGTAGCGGAAGAGGTGGGAGGGTCTAGCGGGAGAGAGGGGGGACCGGATGAGAGTCATGACTTCATCTCTAGATATAGGTGAAAAAGAAGTCAGAGTGCCTAATTCAGGTTTGTTAGCAAAGCAAAAAAGCACAGAACTGGGGAAAACCATGCCGCACTGCAGGTGAGGCAGATATAACGTGCAGAGAGATGTGGATGGGGTGTGTGCAAACTGAAATCTAAATTGCAGTGTAAAAATAAAAGCAGCCAGTATTTGCCCTGCACCGAAACAATATAACACACCCCAATCTAAATCTCTCTGCACATGTTACATCTACACCACTTGCAGTGCAACATGGTTTTACTCTGTTGTGTTCTTTTTTGCTATGGTATCAAACCTGAATCAGGCCATGATCTGGTAAGATGGATGGGTGGTCAGAGAATAGGGGGGGGGGGGGGGGGGTGTTGAGAGACTGGTGGGATGTGATGTCCTGACCTATGGAGTCAATTTTGGAAGTGAAGTAGGTGACAGTCGAGGGCAGAGAGTGGAGACAGAAGTCTAGGCAGGGGTGGGCAGATGACAGTGGCAAAGAGATCCCGGAGGTTTGAAGACTGGGAGGTCAGTAGGTTCATGCTGAATCTGTAATGGGCCTTACCCAAACTGTTGCCAAGAAGTTGGAAGTACACAATTCTCTTTAATTTTACGTTGTACTATTAAGATTTCCCTTCACTAAAACTAAGGGTTACCGTGTCAAACTATGAAAAGAGTCCCAGACCCTTATTACTCCTCTGCCAAATTTTACAGCTGGCAGTACACCTTACGGCAACAAACACAACTCATACAGCCAGATGGTGAACCATGATTTGTCACTTCAGAGAACGTATTCTCTTTGCTCCAGTCCAATGATGGCATGTTTCACAACACTCTGGTTGACATTTGGCATTGTACATGGCGATGTGAGTCATGTGAAACAATGGAACCCCAATCCCTGAAGCTCCCTATGAACAATTTTAGTGCTGGTGTAGATTCCATAGGCAGTTTAGAACTTAATAGTGAATGTTGCTATTGATGACAAATCCTTTTAATGCACCATGTGCTTTAGCCCTTGGTGGTATCTGTCTGTGAGCTACTGTGGCTTACCGCTTCACAGCTGAGCTGCTTTTGCTCCTAGATGTTTCTATTCTACAATAAAGCCCCATACACACTGGACGATTTTTTTTTTACAATGTGGACGATAACGACACATCATTATTATAATCGTCCAGTGTCTACGCACAATATTGTTAATGATGCGTGTTCCAGTGAGCCGTTAAATATATTGCCTATCGTCCGAAGATGCTGGTCAAGTATTGTGAGAAACTGCATGTTTGGGGTTGTGGCAGGATGACGTCACTGAATGATATCGTTAGCGATATCGTTTGGTGTGTATGCACTACGTCGTTTCCCTGAGAGTTCAAGGGCAAACACTGACAATATCGTTCATGAAGCATATCGTCTACTGTGTACCCACATTTACTGTTACCTGGGACAGCAGAAGTTTAACAAACTGACTTGTTGGAATGGTGGCATCTTTTAACAGTACAATGTTGAAACCACTTCCGTATGACATATTCACTAGGAGAGTACATGGATATATGCTTTATTTTAAAGCAATGGGTGTGGCTGAATGGCCAAACACACCAATTAGAAGCTTACACCTTCACCCAGTAGCGGATCTTGCTACAGGCAAGCAGGATTTTTGCCTGGGTCGCCGCCTTCTGGAGGGCGCCGCCTCCATGGCAAGATCCACCACTGGTGCCGCCCGGTGCTGTTTAGATGCCCGGTGCTGTGCGGTGCGCAATGAAGTCGTCGCGCACTGCACTGCATTGTGGGAGCAGCACATAGACACTAGAGGTCATAATTGACCTCTAGTATCTATACGGTGCTATGGGAGAGACGTCATGACGTCTCTCCCATAGATCCATGGAGTGGCGCCAGCGGCCGGAGATGGAGGTCAGCAGCGGTCGGGAAGCAGGAGCGGGGATTGTAAGTATTAATTTATTATTTTTTATATTTTTTTAAACGGCGCAACTAGGGGGCACAAATCTACAGAGGGCACAGTACTGGGGGCAATACTGCTGGGGGCACAACTCTACAGGGGGCACAGTACTGTGGGCAATTACTGGGGGCACAACTCAACAGGGGGCAATACTACTGGGGGCACAACTCTACAGGGGGCACAGTACTGGGGGCAATACTACTGTGGGCACAGCTACAGGGGGCATATCTGACCGCGCCCCTTCTCCATGAAGCCACACCCCTATTTTTTCGCCTGAGGCACCGCAAAGTCTAGATCCGGCCCAGCCTTCACCCATGTAGGATATATATATATATATATATATATATATATATATATACCAAATTCCAAAAGCCGGCACTCCATGGAAAACTTTAGAATAACCTGCCAGGGTGCTCTCAAGAGGTCTGCCAACCCCCTCAATACTCTCCAAGAAATAGAGGCACTCCCGGACTTCAAGCTTAGTGAAAAATCGTGGTGATTTATTCAACGTTTCGGGGTACTGCCCCCGTCATCAGGACACACACATGTTGAATAAATCACCACGATTTTTCACTAAGCTTGAAGTCCGGGAGTGCCTCTATTTCTTGGAGAGTATGTATATATATATATATATATATATATATATATATATATATATACATACATGTATATATATATATATATATATATAGCAGCATTATCTCTGCAGTATATCTGTAGAAGTTATGTGTGAGCTATGCATTGATATGGATGCTGAGCACCTGCATGATACTGTATGTATCCGTCTCTGTTTTACATGTGAGGGAGTCCAGGAGGCAGAGTTGATAAACTCGCCATAATCAGTACAGATGTTTTCATCTTCCAAACGGCATCATGCTTGCACTTACATGTGCAGTATCTTATGGCAATTCATTATATGTTACAATTAATAAACAGGAATCCGATTACCGCTATAGGAAATCAGTGCATGCACAATATTTCTATACACATGATGGAATTTCAACAATGTTGCAGATTAAAGTTTATTTGCGTCTTTAATGTGTTTACAATGTTGCAATGAATGACAAACCAGTTCTTTATTAAACACGAAATTACTTAACTGCGCTGATCTGGGGGACGGTGCATCCTGCTCCCAGGTTTTGTAATCCTTTCACAATATCTCACGTGCGCCCGTTAACCCCTGCACAGCTAGCGGCAGAGCACCGGGCTGGGGGAGCGTGAGGGATGGAACGTTGGCTAACAATGGCATGTTTTATATTGAGTAAATAACGGAAAGCTTTACCAACTCCTCACTTGCGAAGTGATGATGAGGACAATCAGTTCCCTGGGTATTTCTTCATTGTATTTGGAAATACAGTAGTACCTTTGATGTGATCAAACGTGCAACCGTTATCAGATACTCGTTCCCATCTGATCACAGCACATAACGATACATGGAGTTTTATAAACCTTTAGCTTGGGCTGCCGTTTGCCTACCACTAAATGTGTCACTGTCTGCATTTCTAGCACAATAAACTCTCTTCTGAGGACATGACTTATTCCATAGCATAGCAGGCTTATTAGCCTCTCCAGCCGTTTCTGGGACTTGTAGTTCTACAACAGCTGGCTGTCTCAACTTGTTCTGCAGTGTGGAGTGGAAAAGTGCCCAAAGCCAAAGTTGGGCAAGAGGTCGGATGCCTGCATTACTGAGTACGTCGTACCTGCTGCCTGTGTGGGAGATAGACGCAGCAACAAGTGCCCGGCTGAGTCCTGTAATGCTGGTATGTGCAGCATGTGCTGGCGTCAGAAGGGGAGGCGTGCACTCAGACTTGGCTGCTGAGGTTAGAGCCTGAGGTTACAGGCTGGAGAGACACAGGGAAGGGAAAGAGTGCAGAGGGAGAGAGAGGGGAGTGAGAGAGTGGGAGCAGGAGAAAAGGGGGGAGAGAATGAAAAGGGGGGGGGGGGGAGAGATTAAAAAATAAGAGGAGGGAAAGAGATAGAGGAAAGGTGGTAACAAAACAGGCAGAGGGAGGAGAGCAGTGCCACATACTATATATATGAGTTTAATAAGTCCAGCATCCAGAGCAGCGGAGACAGAGCTGAGGACCAGTGATAAGAGGCAGCAGTAGTGCACTGAATCGCCTATAACCTATATTTCCAAGTCAGCATCGCAGGGCTGTGCTGTCATCTAATTCTCTATCTATCCAGTGTCTTTCGCTGTGGCGCCTAGGACGTAGTGGGGAGGACCCAGGCACACAGGTGAGGCTCTATTGCGCACAGGTGGTAACGGGAACAGACACCAAGGAGCACTAACATCCTCTAGGGGTGTACTATGTGTCCCTGAGGGGACTGATGCTCATCTTTGTGTTATTTGCAGGAGCTGTATGGATAATTACTGTGATGTGGTTTCGGATTGATCTGTCACTCATTTTTTTTTTTTATCTAATGTTTTTCTGTTAAATCGGTGCAAATTGATTGTGTTGGTCATTTATAAAAAAAATAACTTAGCGAATGAACATGTCTGTGTGTGCATTCACAAGTGCACTGTGTACACCAAGTGTAAAGAATGTGGCAAATGCTCAATCATACCAGCAGGTGCAGGGTTTCAGACAAATACATGGCTCTAGTACAGGTGGTGACTTGGCTCCTTCTTCGCAGCATCATTTGCTTGTCTCCTTTGTTTATTGCACCCATCACTCATCTGTTCGGTTTATTCAGTGTCTCATCTTCCTGGGTGACTGTGGAGCTCCCCAGGGGGAGAGCCTCAGATTCAGGGAACACAGCAAGAAGGCATCAGGTGGGTGGATTACTGCTAGCTGCTGTCCCTGGCTACTCTCCTTGTAATGTGCATACTGCTGTATCCTCAGCCAGATCTATCTATCAGCTCCTGGGCAGACCTCTCTGTGCTTGCTGAAAATGACCTTCAAATTCCTATATCATGTGCAGTCCAGCATGCCCTTTCTGTACCCCTGTGCTTTCATTGTGTGTGAGCAATGTGCCACTGTTTTATGTGCCCAGTATATGACATGAGTATGTATTGCAGACAGATGTCCCGATAAGAAGCCTTATCTAATCCCCTGGCACCCCGGTCATGATGGAAGGAGGTCAGCTGTAATAGGACGTGGTGTTACCCTAAGACTTGAGTCTTCAGCCACCTTCCACTCTTTGCTCATCCAAGACGGAGGTAAATAATGATGCCAGGGTGCGTGGGTCGGGGTTTCTGCCCTGGGATGACACTATTTGTGCTGTCACGGTCTTACTACAAAGCAAATGCTTTCTGCCCCAACAGTCCAACTCTTCCATCTGCCTTTCACATCCCTGACATTCCATCACATGTTAATGTGCAATAATGTTTGCACTGCAGATCATTTGTGATACATTCATTCTGGTTGAGTTCTCTTGGATTAAAGCTTCTGTCATTTGGCTAATCTTCTGCTGTAGGTGAAGCATGAGCTGTGCTGTTGCCAAAAATACAAATGAACTGTAATCTCTCTGTTTGACAATTTGTAATATACATACTCCCAATACTGCAGATTGGAGTTCTGATTAAACCAACCAGTGAATATAGAAAATCCCATTTAGGTGGTAGCAAATGAAATAATGAACTAAGGATACACTATTATCCACGTATTTCAGCACCAGTTCTTGTGTACCTGTCCTTCTGTTTCAGGGTCCCTAGTGTTTGCAGATGACCTGATACCTCTTACTCTGAGGACTCAATATATCCTTATTAGAAATGGTGGGTCCCTACATATTGGCTCTGCTCACTGCCCCTATAACTCAAATGCCACCATTTCCCTGTACGGAAAGTCCACGGAAGGGGATGACGTAGAAGAGTTTGGGAAGAAGTTCATAGGGGTGGACAGAGGAGGCATATTAGAACTACATGGAAGGAGACCCTTATCTTGGACAATGTTAGATGACACCATCCACCCTGGAGGCCTCCCATATGGATCCTACAAATGGGAGAAACACTGGGGCAGCCGGGGCATCAATATCAGGATCATTGACCCAGAGACTGGACAGGTACAAGCTGCTCACAGGTTTGACACCCACATGTTTCTAGAAGAAGGGAAACGACTTCAGGAATTTCTGTCCATACAAAGCCCAGGCAAGGTGGTGGCAGCAGCAGTGGGAGACTCAGCTGCTAAGAGCTTAACCCCAGATGTGAGGAAATACCTGAGAGAAGCTCTACACAGCAGATACATCTATCATCTGGGCTACAGGTAACCTCATGTGTCCACATACTACCTGATGACAATTTATTTCACTGACTTTACACGTTACTTCATCAGTTTACTGGTTCCAAATTGGTTACTGTGGATTGTGAGTCTGTTCACGTTTTGGTTATTTTACATATGGTTTATATTATAGATATGTCTAGATGTATGTTTATTAAGGTTAATGATATAGGTAGGATTCCCCATGAGTGTTTATCCGGCTCTCTGAAGTCTGCAGTAGTTAACAGCTTGTGCAGCAGAGCCCAGGCAGGACGTGTGGGAGAAGGAGCAGGTCTACCATGGACAGCTCCTGGGCTGCTGATAAGATAGCAGGGCCAGATACAGAGGCTATGAGCACCGTTACCTGGACGTCATTACTGCGACTGAAATATGACAGCAATGTCAGGAATGTATGAGAGGTGCAGACTAGTCTAGGAAAATACCTGCACAGGGCTGGCTGACACTACCAACATTGGGACCTCACTTTGCCTTGCCACACAATTACTTTCTAATGGATTTTGTTTAAAATATTTACTTAGCATTAGATGAATTACAGGGGTGTGTGAATCTGAAACATGCAGAGAATTCCATTATATTTTGTTCCGCTACCCTCTTAAAAATTTCAGGTCTTGACAGGCTAATCCTATGGAACTTTCCTTGTGTAATTAAGCATTTGTAAGCTATACAACTAGATGGTGGTGAATGAAATAAATGAGATTGATTGGCATAGGGGATAACTGCAAAACAAAATACATTGTCATGGAACTGAATGACAACTTACAATAATAATATGATGATGATGATGATGATATTATTATTATTATTAGTAGTAGTAGTAGTAGTAGTAGTAGTATTCATAGTGGTAGTTTGTTATTTTATTAGTTGTATTAATATTACTGTACTACTATAAGTAGTAGTAGTTTGTTGTTATTATTATTATTACTAGTAGTAGTGGTAGTTTGTTATTTTTAGCAGTAGTAGTAGTAGTAGTAGTAGTAGTTTGTTGTTATTGTTATTATTATTATTACTAGTAGTAGTTTGTTATTTTTAGTAGTAGTAGTAGTAGTAGTAGTAGTAGTATAGTAGTAGTAGTAGTAGTAGTAGTAGTAGTAGTAGCAGCAGCAGCAGCATGGATAAGGGCAGTACGGATGGTGTAATGGTTAGTTTTACTGCCTCACAGCACTGAGGTCATGGGATCTATTCCCACGAGGTCCTAGCTGTGTGGAGTTTGTATATTCTCCCCAGGCTTGTGTGGGTTTCCTCTGGGTACTGCGGTTTCTTCCCACAATCCCCAAAAATATATAAATATACTGATAGGTTAACTGGCTCCCAACAAAAGAATTAACCCTAGTGTGTAAGTGTGTGCATGTACATGGGTAGACTAGATGGGCCAAGTAGCTCTTATCTGCCGTCAAATTGTATGTTTCTTGTAGCAGCAACAGGTAGTATTAGTTGTCATCATGGAAGTAACATTATGCAACTCTTTGTTCTTTGTTTTCTAATGGACAAATATTTTACAGATTATTTCTCTCTCATGTAACAGGCAGCCCTGGGCTTTGGTTGGTGTCCTTGGGGAAGGGTTATTAAAAGTAACTGAAGATCGGAAACAATATGAAAGCAATGGGACAACTGGGCTGGCTGTTGCAACAAGGGAATTTCAGACCTACAAAGGACAATATTTCACAGTTACTGCCTACAGTGGTTGGATTAAAGGTAACATATTCCTCTACACTATGTATAGTTTAATGAAATTCAGTACCACACACTGAAACATAAAGATGTAATACTTAACTGTTATATTCTAATCTATTTGCTAAAGGATCTCTATAGGAAAGTTCAAACACTGTAAATATATCTGTCATACTCATATTAGTATTTCCACTAGATTCCTTTACCAGCGCACATAGTCATTTATCAGTTCATTGAGCTCACTAGCCCATATACTGGCTATATGAAAAGGGAATAATGTCTATATTTTGATCCATTAGGCATTCCACGGAATGGATTCCAAGTGGCAGTGTCCAGGGGAATCATCCTTACATTAGTGGATGACGTTACAAGCTGGCTGCCTTCTAACAGGATAGTGATTGCCAGCACTGATTACTCAATGCAACAGGCTGAAGAATTCAATCTGCTCCACTGCCCTGAATGTAAAAACAATCAGGTCAAAATTGATGGTAAGAGTCTGTGGTCTCTGTCTCACATTTAGCTGGATATTGCACTAGAGGTCTTCACTATTCTATGGCTAAAATAGACCAGCATTTGTTATACTCCATTATATCATCACACCTAAAGGCAAGGTTCATCCACAACTTAATGTAAATGTAATTAAGGACACAAAATAAAAGATCCAGTAGATGTGTAATTGCTGATTCTATTATCTACTGAGTCTATTTTCTTGCCTGCCCCTATTATCTGCTGTAATTGAATTGACTGTTCTAATGTTAGATGCGTCTTAAAATGATAGCAGATGTTAGTTAAACTGATTGATACAATGTATACGTAATTTGTTCTTGGCTGCCTCTTGTCTATTTATACCATGTTAGTAAATAAACCTACCAAAATGTCAATGGGTGACACACTATATTCTACCATGACTGTACTGCATATTACATTAGGGAAAGATGACCAGTGTATTTACATTTTCTCAAGGTAAGGTAACAACCCATAAAATGCTGATTGAAACATTAAATAAAATGATACTTTTGCACAGACTTACAGCAACAAGATCCTCCCATGTGTGTCTGCAGCCACATATCCTGTAGCTTAATCTCACCAGACACTACCTGAAGGTGTATATGCCAGAGTGAGGCATTAGGGACTAAGCAGGACCTATTTGCTGCCCATTTTATATATAGACTTTGTATTACACTGAACTCCAAGTCACCAACATGCTCCAAGAATCAGGAGCTGTCGCTTGTTTTTAATGATGGGCGCTGCGGAACCCTTGTGGCGCCATATAAATAAAGGATAATAATAATAATAATAATAATAATAATGATGCTTCATAGAGTGTCTGCACTGTATTTCTATTTTAGCAATCAATTTGGGCTCTATTGTAAATTTATGGTGTTAATTGTAATGTACAACTGTTGAAAAGAAGAGATTTTCAAAGTTGGTGCCTTCCACTGCATCTAAAAAAGGTGAAGTGTAATGGAGTGTTGTCTTCCATCACATCAATAAAGTACACATTACAGGGATTACAGTTAGTGACTTTTAATTAAAAAAGAGTAAAACAAGTTCCAGAACATGTGCTGCAATATCAATAGTTCTTTTCTCATTCACGTGATACCACCAGAATATTTCTGTTGCATATAATACACAGAGCCCATTGGTCAGACCTGTGGAGCATGAGGATTACACTGCACTATGCTGAGTCTCTGTTCTGGAGACTTGTATGATGGGGAAAGTCAGATTCCCTGTTTGCTTTATCCAAGATCTGAAATCTTTCTTACAGGGAGCCCTCTTTTTATGCACATTGGGGAGGTCATTGATGGCATCGATATGAGAGCAGAGGTCGGACTCCTCACCAGGAATATCCTTATCAAGGGGGAAATGGAAGATTCCTGTTATGGACACAATCATTGCCAGTTTTTCAGCTATGACACTTTTGGGGGTCAGATTAAGGTAAGAATATATTGTGCTTCATTTTCAGTTTCTTAACACTTACATTGTTGTTTCCATCACACCACTGCAAACAAAATCTAAATTTTTCAAGTACATGTTTGTAGTAGTCCATAAAGCCCCAGAAACCCTGTGTGATATTATTCATATTAAGGTTAAAAAAAAAAATAGAAAAATCAAATAATTAATATTCATTGTCCATGGTCTATGTCTATCAAACATTAGCCCTGATGTGTATATTTTACAACTGATTTTATTGTATTTGCTCTGTTACTATAATGGGCAGTGGTCTTAGGGGTGACTGCCCATTATACTGGGATCAGTTAGTTGACAAGGTTGGTCAGTGGTCATTTTATAGCTGCAGGTCCAGCCCCATAGGATATAAGATCAAAGTAGCAGTGTTCCAGCGGTACACTAACCCTGAACCCAGTTTCTTTGTATATGGGGGAAGGGCTGCCCATGACCAGTATAATGGGCATCCAGACCACTGCCTGCTGGATGTTATCTATTCACTGAATATTAAGCACATCATTGGACAGATTTCCTGTTAGTGAAATCTGTAATTCAGACGAATTAAAGAATTCTCTGAATTAATTTGCCATTGTCTACCCTTTTATCAGTGTATAGAAGCAACAAGCATCACTATTACAACATGCTTAGTAACTCTGAAGCGGCCTTCATTACAACCTGTACTTGATATCAAATTATTAGGAAAGCACATATTATGCATTTCTATTGTTGTTTGTAATACAAAGAATTTAATCCTATTGTTTGTCCTTCACCAGATTCAAAGGCACTTCACTTCAGTTCACCTGTCAGGGGTAGAGCTCACCCACATGGGGCAGCAGCTTTTGGGTAGTTACCCAGTACATTTTCATATGGCTGGAGCTCTGGATGAGGATGGTGGCTACAACCCCGCAACATACATTGATAATCTTGCCATCCATCACTGCTTTTCCAGATGTGTCACTGTTCACGGAACACACGGACTCCTGGTACATAACTGCCATGTTATAGACTCTCTGTCATTCCTGACTCTCCTCAGTGTCTGTCCATCAAGGTTGTAACTTGACTTAACAATTCCTGTCTATTATTCCAAACTATCCATCTATCATTCCCGACTATCTGCTATTCCTGACTGTCAACTAGACCTTGCTAATTGCTGTAGCACTGACAGCTGGAGTAGGTTATAACACCACTTGTGGTACTGTAACATCTATTAGTAAATCATGTACCCTGTGGAGGGGAGGCAGCACTATGTCAATATTCAGTTACAATCTCTCTCCCAGGAGTGGTGAGCATACAGTCACTGCTCTCTCCTGCAATGTGCTTTATTTTACTTTTATTTTATGCTTCTGTACCTCCAGGTAAAAGACACAATTGGCTATGACACACTTGGCCACTGCTTCTTCCTGGAAGATGGAGGAGAGGAAAGAAACACCTTTTATCACAACCTGGGACTGGTAACAAAGGCTGGCACGATCCTGCCAACTGATCGCAATGAGGCTATGTGTCTGGCAATGCGGGAACATGTATATGGGAATTATGTGCCGGTGCCCAGCACTGACTGCATGTAAGTTACAGTAATTAATTGACTTTCTGTTATATTGCATTAGCCTGCTTTCACATCTGCATAAGCTGTTTTTATCTCATGAACTGTAGCTGTAACTATAGCTTGTTAAAGATTTACCACCACTGGCAAAATCCCTGTGGTGACAAGTGGTGTCTTGTTCTGCTGTGGTTTGTTACACCCATAGCCAACAATGAATAAATAAATAAATATATATATATAGGTAGGTAACCATCTTTTTAAAGCCACAGTGCAGCTAAAGGTACTGAAGTGTCAGAGGAAACAAGGTGAGATGTACAGTGTGATTCATTTAGTAATTATACCTTGTGTCCATTCATAGGGCTGTCAGCACATTTTGGATTTCAAATCCTAATAACAACTTAATCAGGAATGCTGCAGGGGGAGCCCAGGTAAGAAACATGCTATTCAGAGTGATTGTGGAAGTTCAAACTGGGAGTTGTAGTTGGAAAGTTCTCTTGATCTGATGTACACTTGTAAGAGATCAGCTATCACAATTATAGGGGTCAATTCAATTAGTCACAAGGGGGTCAGTTGTTGATGTAACAGTGTAGTAGCAACACCAACATCACTACAACTCCCCGATCTCACCCCAGACTCATGTATTTTTGTATGCAGCCCTATGCGTGAGTAATACCTGCCTAATTGAATGAATCCCTTAATATATTATGCCTATACTACTAAAATGCTATTATACAGTCAGTTAGAAAGACAGTGTGATACATTTTACCCGGCCAACATCAGTGTATGAATGTCAGATATAGCAAAATTATATATATATATATATATATATATATATATATATATATACTTCTAAACTGTATTTGAAGCCAGGGTTTCACACTATTGGTCTAGGTTTTAAGGATATGCATGCTTAATCACAGATGGTTAAATCAAACAAACCAGGATACTAATGAATTCACCTGTGCATATGGATGGATATTCTTAAAACCTGGTCTGTTAGGGTGTCTTGAGGACGGACTGTTTGGAAATATTGGTAATATTCTGTTTGGCAGTAATATATTGCTGCTTGTCCTCGGTAATATATTGCTGCTTGTCCTCGGTAATATATAGCTGCTTGTCCTCGGCCTCGTGTTATTAACAACTCTCACATTTATTTGTTGACCTGTGATCTAGGACGTTGGCATCTGGTTCATATTTCACAGAGTCCCATCAGGTCTTTCAGAGGGCCTGTATCCAGAGGGACAGACTGAATTCACTCCCCTGGGAATATTTCACAATAACAGGGTACATTCCAACTTCAAGGTAAACCTAGAATTTATATAACATGACTCAATTCCATTCATTTCAACTTTAAATAATATTGTTGTTTAACCTCTGTTATAAATCATGTATCATCTTTAGGCTGGATTATTCATTGGGAAAGGAGTGAAGACAACAGTGGCGAATGCAGAGAATCCTCGGGAATACCTAACAGTGGATAATGCGCGGTAAGAACAGAGTTATTGGTTACATTAATGTATATTGGTTGCCTACACACAGCGAGCGCAGACAGATCTGCACCAATGCAGTCTAAACTCACTCACTAAGAATAAGTACATATGGTGTACCGGCGGGCGGGATGCCTGCTGTCAATATCCCGACAGTGTCATCCCGTCCGCCAGAATGCCAGCAGCGGGGCGAGTGCTAAGAGTCCCCTTGCGGGCTTGCTGCGATTGCCACGCTGTGG